>NW_009953496.1:15960947-16055051 GCF_000747805.2 Chaetura pelagica | reverse complement strand
CTTCCGATTCCGACAGCTGACTGCTGACAACCCTGAACCTGCTCTGCATGGGGTTGTCCAATAGTTGTCAGATTTACTAATGAGTGCTGAGCTGCTTCCAAGGCTGGCCCCAGCTTTGTAAGGTGACATATATGCAGTGAATGTCTTGCCAATAAATCTGTTTGGACCCATGCTGGTCTGTGTCAGACCCAGTTGTGTACTCTAGGTAGCAGTAATTCATTTTATCTGCAGTTCAGATGTATCACCCACAGAAAAGTAAAGCAGCAGCAGATGCAAAATCCTATTAGTAATACTTAAAATCCCTTCTCCTGGATTTCTTAAGCATTCTGCCATGCTTCTTGCAAAAGACTTGAGTGCATCAGGAAGTTTTCTCATCTGTACACTGCAGGATAACTAGCGTTTCTCTTAACAGTGACTAAAAATACTTTTTACAATGACAGCAGAAATGAAATTATATCCCACAAATGTCTTTTCTGTACTGAAGTGAATGAGAAAAAGTGTGTTGGACTATGCATTTCTACTCCATTATTTTCTGAGAGCTAATAAATGTCAAAAGTCATAAACAATCAGGTTCTGAGGAAAGTACTTACCTTTATTCTTCACTTACCTATTCTACAAGGAATCTAAAAAGCATCTTCTGCTGTTGTCATGACAAAATGTAGAATTTCCCTGCTTGCTTTTATATTTTGCTAAATCCTGTTCTTGTGGAGTCCACAATGAAGAATTTCTGTTTTCATACAGAGGTCCAATCCATTGTGGTGATTTTCATGTACTTGTGGAACTTTTGTAATTATATGAAAGTGCATATGTAGCTTGGGGGTGCTGTCAGTGTGCATTAGGTGTTCCTTATGACCAGAAGTTAAACAAGAGGAAAGTCTGGAGGAGCCAGTCCTGGGATATGGGGCTGAGATGTCACAGACCTTCTTAAAATACTTTTATTTGCAGTACTTTGCTGTCCACTGTCTATAGGTCTTTTGGGCAAGGGTAAAGAAAAAGGAACAGCCCAAATAATAATCTATCACATGCAGTTGTTTCAAAGTGAGTAATCATGTCTTTCAGGAGAGGCTTGTCACTGATTCTTGTGAATTAGGGTTCAGGTGCTTTTACTATAAATCATATGCCATGTGCTGTTACTGCAGAGTTATTCTTTTAAAGCAGACAAGAACAATTTCAATTCTTCACTACAGTGGCAAATTCAGTTAACTCATTTTACTAACAAAATATATCAGGAAACTGTTTTAATGCTTAGATTTTGCATATTGTTTTTTTTCAGGTAGGTGAGGTGGGGGATTAAGTAGGTCGTGCTCCCTTGGTTGAGTTTGCTGCCTGTGCTCACTTTGGAGGGTGAAGCTGGTTCTCTGTGGCAGATAAACAAGTTCTTTCTATCTTGATCCCTACTAACTGGTAAGAGGTCTCGTATGTCAAAAGCCTGTAGCTGCAAACTGGGTCCAGAGCATCTGTTTTCACATCCTTGGGTGTGACAGGGCCCTAGAACCTTTTGAGTATATGTTCTGCTGGAGAGGAAGCTATGGAGCAAAGTAATACAAGTGTGAGTGAGAAAGCTGTGTAGTAGATTTATGATTTAAAAAAAATGTGCAGGTATAAACAAATGATGTGTTTGAATTTCTCAGAAATTTAATCTACCTGTTCCAACTCCTGATCTTTATCCTTGACCTACAGGTCTTTTCTGAGTGATGCATTTATCTTAGACTGTCAGCTTTCCTCATAACAAATGGTCTAGATCTCATATTTGCAGAGAAAAAAAATTATATATGTAGTCTTAGGAAATTGTTAACAAATAATACACATAATTTTATTTCTTTATTATCTGGTGTTGGTACTTCAGCAAGGCTCTTGGACTTGACTACTCTTCTAGTAAAATAGGTACACGTAGCACTTATATCCATCTGGCTAATTCTTGAATACTGTTGCAGCTTCACCTAGGGTATCTTGAGTCTGGTTGTGTTCATTGTGTGCCAGAGTTACCTTATTTTTTGTGTAGTCTAGTTTCAATACAGACTGATTTTGATATAATCTGTTCCAAGAAAATAAAACCACTAAAAATGGTCTCTGGCTTATCATTATTTATTTGAAAATTTAAGGTGAAATAATCCATAAAATTTGCTTTTCAGCAGCAGTCAAGAAAAATATTATTCATAAATAGTTTTTTTAGTCTTTCTAGAAAGCTACATATATTGTAAATAAAGAGGTAGATATTTTATCTTTTTCTCTCTTGAATTGCATATCAATACTGATTCCTTAATATAATTTTATACACAAATATTTACAGGTTTTGTAAGCAGAACCTTAGGAAATCTATGTCTGAAACTGATTTTGACAAGATGAATGTTTTTATTTCTGATAGACGTAGAGAGGTAAGTATTTTAAAGAGAACATAAAAGACAGTTATGTCACTGTGAGATGTTTAAATAAAGTCAGGATACAGAATGCATATGTGCAGCATAGTTCCCACTCGCTGCACAGGAAATGCACCTGTAGCACTGAGTTTTCTTATATCCAGTGTTGCTACTGTGAGTTCCATGAAAATTTTAACTCTTTTACTTCATATTAATGTTCAAGTTCATCTTGTGGATTTTAATATATTCAGTAAATGTAGTTATGACTAGTCAAAGGCAAAACCAGTAGGGGATGGTGGGCTCTGATTCCCCAGTGGTTAAATTAAGCATGTTGGGCCCAGAGTTCTATATAGAAATTTCAAAGACCAGTACTATCACTCTTCAGAAACACGAAACAGGGATACACTGCCAGTCTGACATTTCCATAGGGATGCGGTTTTGACAAATGCCAGTACCAGAAACCATACTTATATCAATATTATAAAAGATCTATGGGTGCTTGTCTTAGCACAGACAAAACTTAGAAGTCTAGCGCTGCTTCAGGATGTAAAAGAATATAAATGCATTCTTACTGAATATTTTTATCTGACTATATCTGGTTTAGATACTATCCAGAATCATAGTTTTTTGGAAGAGAGAATAGAAGTTTGTCTATAAATTACTTTAATCATGTAACATACTAAAGAAAGTGATTAATTTCTGATAGCAAATAGTTTTGTTTCCTGCATAATGCTACCTGTCATAACATTTCAAGTATTAAAAAATAGAAAATAAATAAATATGGAGATATTTCTATGTTTCAACCCTCTTTTGCTTTTCAAACTATTTAACCTCAGTAGGCTTGAGACTTTGTCTAAAATGCGTCCTCAAGACTGCCATATAAATGAACAACTGCAGTGAGCTAAAGCAATATTGGAAGTGACATGAATATGAGTTACTATCTTAGATTCAAAAGTCCCATATCCTTTTGGTCTGACTATGGCAAAACAATACCTCATTGTACTGCTGTGCTTATGCAGCCATGAGTGTTGTTTGCAGTGTGCCAGATAAGTAACACTACTATATGTCCTAATTGCTAGAACAATGCACTTCCCTCCTGCAGGTTGTCATTATTTCCTCATGAAGGTACTGCCATAGGTGTGATCATCATACTCATCCAGTACTTTTCATCCAAGTTTTAGAATGTCCACTCAACACTCTACACTTCTCTCTTCCTTCTCCCCTTCTCCAAACTGCAAATTTAAACAAGAACTATGAGACATTTGGCATAAGTGTAATGTGATTTGCTTTTGCACAGTAAACATGAAGAATATGAAGCACTTGTATCAACACTTGTTTCTAAGTGTCGATGTGTCAGCCTGCAGCACTGATTCATGTAGCTCTCTCCCAGCTTCTCCTCCTGCTAGGATTTCTTATGGCCTGCTAACTCCTTTCTTTCAGCCACTGATGACCTTGAATTGAAATGATAGACGTAGAGTTCTTTTTATTTATTATAACTTAAATTACTGGTGGTCTCTGGAAAGCAAGAACCTTTCCTTACTTCCTTACTCCTTTCCTGTGTGTCTTTGTTAGTTCAATCAATATAATGGCAGAAAGTGTTTCAATATTAATTTTAAACAAATTCTAGTTATGGCTATCTTTAAATTACAATAAGATAGAAACATTTGAAGATGGGGAGATATGTTATTTGAAATGTAATGTTCATCTAGATTTAATTCAGTGCAGATTTTGATATTTGATTAAAGCCATTTTAAAGTAAAAGAAGATTTTTTTGTGGTCTTGCCTTATTTCAGAAAGCAATAGTTTTCATTATAATCAGTTAGAATAATGAAATCCAAGACTGTCAAATTAATTAATTTTAAAAATAAATTAATTTTCAAAAAATGTCTATTAGACATTTAGGGGAATGAGGAGATGGGTTTCCATCAGAGGAACTAAGAAGAGCAACAGTACCAGTAATTCACAGAATCATAGAATGGTTTGGGTTGGAAAGGACCTTAAAGATCATCTAGTTCCAGCTGTCCTGCCCATGTGTCCCTGCTCATGCAGGGGGATCAGAACTAGATGATCTTTAAGGTCCCTTCCAACCCAAACCATTCTATGATTCTATGATACGATGCAATTCTTGGCAGCCCCACAGCTGCTAGGCTGCTAAAAACCAGTACATTCATATTAAAATTTCCGTATTTAGATCTGCCAGTGTTTGAACTTTAGTGTATATTTTTGATGACTTGGGAGGTTTGCTTACTAATTTGGAACTTTGCCTACTGTTTTTGTTAAAATAGAACTTTCTATCTTATAATTAATCTCCTTGTTCTGTATGTTCATATAATAAAAGTGCAGAACAAATGAGTACTCAAAATACTAGATGTATAATGAATAGTTAGGGTTTAAGTATAACTATTTTCCTGACAAGGACATGGTACTGCTATAAGCAATTGGCTGTCTTACTTTCTTCTTCTGCCAGGTTCCTTCTTTTTTATAGATTATACAATAAGAAACTACATACAGTCAGGACTTTTACAACACCACCAAAGGAGCTAGTTCATTTCCAAAAACAAGTCAATCTCCTGTATTCATTGTTTATTTAAAATTTAAATTCACTGCTCTTATCTTCACTTGCATGCAGTGGGGAAAAAAATGAGTTTTCCTTATCAATTTATGAATAGAATATCTAGCATGGCTCAGTGGGAAAAAGAACATAGTCCATCTGTTCATGCTGAGTAGCATCTTCTTTTTTTAATGAACCCAACGAGTGAACTTAGGCAACCACGAAGAACTGAATAGAGCCTAATGTGGAGGTTACGGACTAGCTTTCAGTTTCAAGAGAGCCCATACTTCTCATAAACGGAGAGGGTTCTTTGAGTTTGTTACTCATTTTCTTCAATTCTCCTGACATTCTATTGTACAGATGTGTCTTGCCATTTAATTTGGTGTCATCTGCATTCTGTAAGGAATGGAAGGGGTTTGGTGTCTCAGTCAGTTAGATATCTCCTATGTACAAAAAAATATTTTATGTAATGTTATGTATAAACTATAGGCCTAGAAAAAATGAAATGTTTTTAATTCTATGGCATGTTCTGTGGTTGCAGGAATTCCACAGTACATCTAGATAGATGCATTATGCATAATTCAGTTCAGAACCTTGTTGAGGAATACAGGTGATCAGAGTTCGACATGTCCTCCATTGCCTTATATTTGTCGTCAAAACTTTATATTTCTGAAACTGCCCAAGGGCTGTTTCATAATTTTGACCCCACAATAAGATGGGATATTTATGGTGTGGTCCCTCTCCATACCTACCTTGCTGTGCCATATGCCATGAAAACTTGATACCATGTTAAATGGCAAGACATGTTTCAGATAGATTAATTCCATCTTCTGTAGCAGTTGTAAATTGTTTTCTTGTGTGAACCTCAGTGTCCCAGATTTTGTAATTTATTTATTTTTTCAAAGCCTCCTAATTAAATTTCTTGTATGTTTTGATGTTATTTGGTTGCACTTTTCCTAGTTCTATCAGTGACCATCGTGAATTGCTGTGACACCAATTTGTCAGGTGGCTGATTCTGAAAAAAGGCCCAAATAAAGATCATGTTATGTCATCGTATGCAGGTCAAAGCACCACTGTGTATTGAGTAGTCATGCTACTAGCCTGCAACAGAACAATTCTTCAAGAAAACTTATGCAAGTGTATAAGAATAACATGATGTAAATTACAATAGTAGTTCCCAGCAAAAAGCAAGGATTTGCTAAAACAACTACTCTATCAAACATCTTTGAAGATGTCTTTTCTTCTCATAGTACATGTTATTTTAAAAGCTGACTGAAAGAAAACCTCTTCACAAGTATGGAGTCACATTGCTGTTTCTGACAAAATAGTAATTGGAAGTCTGTTGTCTAAACCAAGTCTTTAGTGACTTCCTCAGTTGAGCTAGATTATATGTGGCTGAAAAGACAGCTTCTTTGTTGTGCCATGTTTAGCATTCCTTAACCTAACATATTGGAAGGTGGCTCCACGGAAGTATGGAAGAGACTGACTTTTTCAGAATTTGCCCTTAAAATTTGTTCTAGCTGAAAGGTATTGTATTGCATGGAAAGCAAGACTGAAGCCTAAAATGTAGAACAGCAATAATTGTTTCTACCTTAGATGCAGCTAGTTTATATTTTCTTAATAGCTAGGATACCTTTATTTGGAAGCATAAGTGGAATTCTTCTTTACTTAGCTCCTTACTCAAATACTAAGCTATAGTTTTTACTCTGGAGTATAAGATTATGGTGAGATTATAGCGTGAGACTCCAAGGAGAGTCAATCTGCACGTTAGATCTGAAGAAGCATGGATAAACCAAATTTATACTTTCATTTGTAGTTTGACAGCTCTAATGCTACTCATTTGATGTGGACATTGTCTGCTAGAAAGTTAACTGAGATAATTTTTGAAGGTTGTTGAAAAGCTAAAAGGTTATGAAAGCTCCTTGCTTAGGCAATGTTTCACTTGCAGGTGGGAAGATTTGGAGAGATTTTGCATACTCACAGTTTTTCAGAAAACTAGTTCAGAGAGTGATTAGTGAAATGTCTGTAGTCTTTCAGAAAGAAGTTTCTGTGTTCACTGTAGCAGTATAATTTGATAGTCCTAGAAAATCTCTTTTCAAAAAAGGAAAATAAAAAATTGTTTTGGTCCCTGAAAGCGACTTGTGGCAGTTATCTCAAGATAATAAATTGCATCTGATCCTAGGAGTGGCTGTGGCAGAGGAAGGTCAAAAGATAAAAGAAGTCTATATAATCGACACAAACTGAGAAAGTTCCGCAAGTGATGAAATTGTCAAATATTATCAAGATAAATAGAGCTGTTTAAGATGTGGAGCAGAGGGAAGATTTTTTTGGTAACAGATATCCTTCTGAATGGATACCCAGCACTATTTTTCATATGATGTAATGTGTAAAGGTTAACAGAAAGAAAAAGTTGAAATTTTAGACAGAAATTCAGAATGTAAACCCATTCACTTTTGCTGACGTTTTAGGTTTTCAGTTTAATTTTATTTTAGCAGTACACCACAGCTTCAGTTAGACTGCTATTGCTGATGTGCAAATTCTTTTTCAAACCCTTTCTATTATTACCAGACACTTTTATTCTATCTTCTCTACTTGACTTTGAGTATATTTTGTGATGTAGGAAGTAAGGATTTAGAAGTGAATTAATTTATTTGGCTTAAAAAGGAATTATGAACTTCAGTCAGTTAAACATAATTCCAACATTTACTTTCCTGCTTTAAGAAATCATTAAAAAATAGTGCAATATTCATACATCATAATTATAATGAGGCTTAATACTGCATATTATTTTTCGTTACTACATACGTAGTTACTTAAGTCTCACAGGCAATGAACTGAACAGACAGAAGTAGCTTTCTCATTACCATTAAAAGATCAGAGCTTGTGTTCTAGTGTAAGTTCAGGTATTCTTGGCTTACAGTCAAATTCTAAGACCACAGAGCTATGACACAGGTTTGTTATATTTAAATCTCCTTTTTCGGGTTACAGCTTTCTTGTATCCTTTCCTGCTTTCAAAGCTGCAGCTAGCTGCTCTTTTGATTAATGCTTTTCTCAAATTCTCAGCTTTTTTTTTTTTTTTTTTCCCTTAAAGCACCAAAGAAAGAAAATGCTCTAGTTAAATGTTATTCCATTCCCTTTAGAAGTGAATTAATTTATTTGGCTTAAAAAGGAATTATGAACTTCAGTCAGTTAAACATAATTCCAACATTTACTTTCCTGCTTTAAGAAATCATTAAAAAATAGTGCAATATTCATACATCATAATTATAATGAGGCTTAATACTGCATATTATTTTTCGTTACTACATACGTAGTTACTTAAGTCTCACAGGCAATGAACTGAACAGACAGAAGTAGCTTTCTCATTACCATTAAAAGATCAGAGCTTGTGTTCTAGTGTAAGTTCAGGTATTCTTGGCTTACAGTCAAATTCTAAGACCACAGAGCTATGACACAGGTTTGTTATATTTAAATCTCCTTTTTCGGGTTACAGCTTTCTTGTATCCTTTCCTGCTTTCAAAGCTGCAGCTAGCTGCTCTTTTGATTAATGCTTTTCTCAAATTCTCAGCTTTTTTTTTTTTTTTTTCCCTTAAAGCACCAAAGAAAGAAAATGCTCTAGTTGAATGTTATTCCATTCCCTTATTTATCTTTCTATAGACATCTTTTTCTATAGAATGAAATTGTAAAATGCATTATCTGTTCTTTAGATCAGTCTATCGATACAGTATTTTCTTACCTGTGAGCTGCCAAGCTTGTTGATTTTTGAGTGTTATGGTCTTCATATATTTCATATGTTTATTTTAGTTCTGATTTATTAAAAATACACCTATTCAACTAGAAGCTTTAAAAAAAATTAAAGTAGACACTGTTAAACTAATGACATTCCATTTCCTTTTTTCTTCTGAATTTTTAGTTATGTATATCTTACATAAATCCTATCTGCGCATTCATTTTTTCCTTGTATTACATTCTGAACAGTAAAAAATTAGTATCTGGCAGTATTATTAGTTTATTGGTCAAGCTACCACCTTTATCCCTCTTAAGTATAAAAATACTAGTAGCATGGTAATAAGAAATATCAGCAGCTCAAATCTCTTTTTTAAAAATGAGAAAGCACAATTTTAGAAGGCTTCTTGCCCCTTTCTTACTCTTAGTATTTTCAGTTGTAGATCTTGCTGTTGGTTTAGTTAAATTTATAAATATACATTTAAATGCTTTCAGCAAATACAGCCTGAGTTTTTACTTAAAATGTGCAGGCGTATTTAAATTTTTTTTAGATGGGACTGCAAGTGCAAATGTTTATGGGGACATTGTATTTATACACAAGTAAATTGTTAGCAGGATTAAGCTTGCCTCAAAATGCCTGTATCTCTGCTATATTTGCTGTCATGTCCTGTAGGTCATTGCTTATTACCCGAATTCCCTCCAGTGAAGTGAATAATTTGAAACATCTTGATTTGAAGCCCAGAAAAATCAGTTTCTACCTCAGACTAAATTATTTATTCCTGCCCTTCTTTTCTCCTCTTTCTCCTTCTGATACTTTTGTAAGCAGACATTTTGGAGAAAGATATTGAGATGCCAGTTCCACATATACTAAGTTAACTGATTTTCTGTCTTTAGTTTAGAAACTTTTAGAAGTTTCTCAAATGAGAGTTCAGAGAAGTATTGAAGCATTTTTAATGTGTATGTGGCTATTTCTGATGATACTGCATCATCTTCCTGAGATGAAGTTCATGGGTGATAAATATCACAATTCATCTCTGAAACAAGGTTACAATGCCGTATTGATTCTCAAGCCATTGACATGACAAAATGATACATGAGAAAATGATACTTCTCATTCTGGAAGAGAGCATAGAAGGTAGAGTAGAATGAAGAAGTAAACAGATAATTTTTTTATCAATATTCACTCATTTGCAGCCTTTCAAAACAGAAGGTAATTTCCTAAACAATATATATAAGGAAGCAGCGTGGCAGAGATTTGTAGTTTATTTCTGCATGCCTAACCTGTGATGGAAGCATGCAGAATTAATCTTGATATGTTTTCCTTCTCATCAGAAAAGGGTATTTTGTGGTGCTCCCAAACAGAATGAAGGACAGTTGCTGCCTAAACTAGTTTTCTCCTTTTCACTTATAGTTGTACAAAATACGCCACGTATCATCTGGCTGTTTCCACTCAGGACAAGAAAATGGAGGCATTGCATATCTTTGTCTTTCACACCAGTGGACTAGGCTCTTTATTGGCTGCATTCATCAATGTCAGCATTTCTGTTTTAATGAATTCTGCCTATTCCAGATAAGTAGAAATGTCTTACTCTCTTGATAGTTTTTCAGGTTCTCTTGAAAGGAAATATCTAAAATACTGTATTGTGGAAAAAAGAACACATATTTTCAATAGTGTCCAAAATTAGAATTTAATATTAAAATGACCTTAAGAATACACTCCCCAACAATGTAGTTTAGTAAGGTTCCTTGAGATAAAGACATGAAAATAAAGAAGTCTGAAAATTCAGTTGCTAATTTACATAATATTCATAGATTAAGAGTTGATATGGACTTCTAAAGCCTGACTATACATGTATTTTCTTCAATAAACTATTTATTAAAGCTCTTAACACAGGCAGTTCCCTGAAAGGCTCAGCTTTATTCCTTGAAGAACTTTCCACACAAAACTAATTTTGAAATTGTTAGAATTCACACCAGCAAAATTTTCATTGGGTAACATTTGTATTAATATTCCATTCTAGCTTCTTCTTGGAGCTAGAAAATTGTCATGTCACTTTAGAGTGCTGAAATCCTATAATTCACAGAGATGTATCCTGGTGACTGGTCTATAAGGCTCTATTTGGAAATCCAAGTGTATAAAGCATGAGGTGAGGCTGGCACAGAAAATTAAGAATCATGATAGAAGGGGGGTTGGTTTGTTTGTTTTTCTTACACCAAATTGTTTGTCCTTCCCATTCTTTCCGTAGCTAGTTGCAGATGCTATGTTCTCAGCTGATGTCTAAAAGTTAGAATGTGCATTTGGAATATAAGTGGTTGCTGGTAGTGGAGCTAAGTAATGCCAACAGAAAAGCAAAGGTTAATTAACATAGTCATGGTCTTAAGACAAAGTTGTTTCTTGGAGACAGAATAGAAGGAAGGAGACAGAATGGAGGAGAGCTGAACGGGCTTTCTGCCTGCTGAAGAAAAGTGGGCTGCTCTCAAGGTGTAAATGAAAATGTAGTCTTCCTGGGCAGGACTGATAACAGCAGAGATTGATGACCTGACAAATGGAGTTGTGTTGTTACAAAGCAGTACCTTTAAACTAAGTTTAGGGGTCTCTATCTATTTGGTCATACTGAGTTCCATTATTCCTGGGAAGTCTGTGCTGCATTTTCTCCTTTAATTCTCGCAGGTATATTTAGTAGCATTTTCAGTTCTCTTCATAGAATCATAAGAGTACCAGGTTGCAAGGGACCTTAAGGATCATCTGGTCCAACCTTTCTTTGCAAAGACACAGTCTAGACAAAATCTTAGGACATATATTTTTTTCTTCTGATTAGAAGCAGTAAAATTATTTTTTTTGTGAATCACAATGTCTTACAGTGGTCAGCAGAACGTGTCTTTCATGAGTTGAACACTGGCAGATTAGCTATGTATCTCAATAGTTATTTCATCATATAGTTAATTGATGGTTCTGTATGACTGATCTCTGGTAGTCATTACCTGTTCTACCTAGCCAAAAACATATTTTGGGAAAGATTTTGAGAGCATCTATGCTTATTTTTGTGTATGTTCTAGATTTTTATTGCCTCTTTTTCTAGCTATTGTGTCAGTGTTTATATCACAGTCAATTGTCGCTGCAATTGAGATCCCTGCTGAAGAATAGCAGGGATCTGTCTCATCTTTATATGCTTTAGAGTATAGTTACCTGGAGTAGCATTCAGCTTTACCTTAAGAACTCCAGAACTTTGCTTGCTATGATTTTTCCCTCACAAATCTTCAACACAGTCATGCATAGCGTAGATGTTACTGAAAGCTCAATCACTACTGCAATATAATTAGAAAGTGTATGTTGAAAGACAGCTTTTGTTCTCAAGGATGTTGTAACGTTAACTAATGGAAGAAATTGTTTATAAAAACTTTGAATAGTGAAAATATTTTGCATTGGAGATGCAAAAGAGCAGAAAGAGAGAGACAGTTGTTTTTCTCTAAACCGATGCATACTCAGTAGAATTGTGATTTGTAGCACACACAGTGTCTTTATAAACATTGTAGTGTTTTGTCAGCACTTCTGTCTTTCAACATTAATCTCCTGAGATTTTTGTGGTTGGGCATTTCTCATCATTAATATTATTCTGCCTGAGACAGTCCTGTTGAAATAGAAGAAAATGTTCTGTTGCCATACTCTGAAACCATACTCTGAAACCATACTCTGAAAGTTAACCTGGTTGTGATATTGAAATAGGTACACACAACAGCATTCTTTCTCTAGTGGGTCAGGCATGAACCACTGATAAATAATACATGGCATGGTGTGCTTGCACTGCTAGAGATAGCATAAGGCATGGTAGAGCATGTGGAGGTGGACTAGATGATCTCTAGAGGTCCCGTCCAACTCTGATGATTCTGTGATTCTGAGCTGGGACAGATCTTAACTGCTACTTATGGAGGACTGATGTCCTTTTCTTACACAGGGACAAATAACTGCATATGCACCAAAACCATTAACTCTATTTACTAGAGTTCAACTTCTCTCCCAAGTCACCTTCTTTTTTTTTCATTATTTTGATACAAAATATAAAATCAGTAAGAGATGGTGACGAGCTTTCCTCCCCATTTCATACATTCATTTCCTTCCTTAATGCTTTTATCCTGAATACACGTTTTTTCTAAAACCTGACTGTCCAGATTCATCTCTCTTTTTTGTCTAAATGAAAAAATTCTAAATGTCTTTTTTATGAAATGCAGAACTTGTAGAGTGTCTGTTTTAGATGGGATTAATCCAAACATTATAATGCTAAAGCCTCTAAGCTTGGCTGGTAAGACAGCCTGACAAAGTCCTTTGTACAAGTGATGTCTATTACACCTGTGAGCGGAGCTTTGTTAGTTCATACGGTTTTTGTTTGTGGTTCATTGTAAAAAAGTTAAGGAAAACTTTTTTTTAAATTGTTCCTCAGCAACCCTGAAAATGCATAGGATCTTTGAATATTTCATACATGTACACCACAGGAAGACTACTATTTTTCCTGCTTTCATTGAAATAATTTCTTCATTAATGAGATAAAGATAGCTTGTGATATGGTGAGCTGAAATGAAGACTCATGACACATTTATTCAAAGATGGCAGAAGATTGTGTATATTAATATAATTGCTTCTTTTTACAGTTGCTGATCCAGATTTAGGAAAATTAAAAGATCCAAGATTGAAATTTTGAGACACTGATACAAAATATCCTTGTAAAGGAATTAACTAATACTTAATCTTTTATTTGGTAACAAAAAACCTTTTTAATAATCACTTTCTCTATCTGCAGTCTGCGTCAGCAGTATTTATTTTAAAACACTGAATTGTAGAAGAATTGCAGTTTATATTACTAAATTTGAAAAGATTAATAACTTTTTTTGTATTCTTTCCATTTGGAATCTTAAGGCTGCATTAGTTTCTGTATTAATTCCAGCCTAAAATTACTAAAATCACATCCAAACACTGACAGTAGAAATAGCTTTACTCTCTTTATGATTGAGTTGCATGGTGATAGTTTGTGTTTTGCAGATATTGTTAGCCCTATTGGTCATAAGTTCGTTTGATCTTTCTGTTGTTTTGACAATGTATGTGTAAAGACTAGTATTACATGGAAGGTATTTCCACAATAAAACTGTGTTGTGTGAAATATACTGTTAAATACATCCCCAATAAGATTCTGGATGAATTGTTTCATCAGCCATCTTAAGGCTAACTGAAGCTGACAGTTTTCTTTTAGCATTTAATATTTTAAATGACTGAATATTTTTGTTCCTGTTGATTTTTGGAAATAAAATGTCAGCTTTGGATTTGATTGACAAGGAGAATGTTAACTGGGATCCTCAGCATTTAAAATCACTTTCTAAAATATTTTCAAGTCTTTTGGACTGAATACCTTGTTAAAGCAGGGAGAGGGTAGTGCTGGTTGCAGTTCTCTAATATTGTATACTTTTAAAACATCATTTTGGCCACAAAGATATTTTCTTTCCCCTTGGCTCCCTATAGCCTGCTGAGGTGAGATTTTACAGTGCCAGCAACTGAGATGCCTCAGCTTCTCCACTGAATTGCAATTGTATTTTAGTGGAGGAAACTGTGGGATAAAGTTTATCATGGCACCAAAACTGCAGAAAACTGTGGCCCTGCAGAGCCAAGGGAAAAGCAGCATGTCGCTCAGCAAAGTGTCATTTGGTGCTGGATACCAGGAATGTATTTAAGTGCAGTTCTAATAAGTTTGCTGGTGACTGTTGCTCTGGTTTTTGTCATACTGTTGATACCCCTTCTAAGAGCATACCAAGAACATACTGTGAAGCATACCCAGAACAGAGCTAGACACTCTATTCCTGTCTTACGCATATGCCTTATATCTCTCTCCCTTCCTATACACTGAACAGCTTTGAGCAACATCTGTTTGCTGCCTGAAGGCTACTGCTTTTGCAAAAGATTTACTGTCATTTTAACCGGGATGACAAGGGAAGCAAAAACACATTTTCCTGGGCCCAGACATAAGAGGGACTGCATGTGCATGGCAGAATGCTCCCTGCAGATATATATATAATGTGATGAGAAACGGAAGATGAAACCTTGAATAATCAAAAAGAAGGAAGAGTAAAAGCAGAGGGACTTTCTGTTGGGACTATTTTTTCTATTTTTTTTCACTTGCCTAAACTTCCTTATACTTGAGATTTTTAAGAGGTTTAAATTTTCCTTTTCTAGATACTTTTGTATATAACAGTCTGATAAACCCATGAAAATGCGGTTTTTGACAAATATTATGTAATTTAAGGGCACACGGTAAAATGGCTTAGGAAATTAGGGAAAATATTTGTAAGACTTAATAATTCGGACTATGTTTAAGCAAGATTTGTAACTATCTAAGAGTACCTCAATGAAATGCCATACATTTTGCCTTAAATTCAAAGAATCATCACAAAATGTGTAATTGTCACGTTATTCCAGAGAAAATAAACCCTGCTTGCTTCAAAAAGAGTGAATGTGAAAAGTATGTCCACAGAAATGTGAATACTTTTAGAAACCACATCTTTAAGAAAATATAAACCATTATTGTACACCTCTGTATTTTATGGAGTTTCATAATAACAAATGGAGTAAAGTCTCCTACAACACAGCAGCAATGGCACAGGCTATTTTCTTTTTACAGAACTCAAGTCCCACTGAAGTCAGCCTGAGTTTTCCCACAGTATAGAAAATTTCATCAAAGCTTTTCCTGGAGAAGGGACTTTATCAGGTACAGAAGGTTTACAAAAAATCTTACTGCTCAGTCACAGCTAAAATGAACTGCCTTCTTTAGACTGAGAGATTTATTAAATCTTTATACTCTATTTGCAATTAATGCAAGACTCTTATCAGAAATTGTTACTCATTTGCATTTTATAATTTGCTGGGAAGCTGTCAATTTGCAATAGCTTGAGGTTTATTGTAAATTCTGGTGATTGACATTTTAATATACTTGCTGCGAGATATATCAGAGAGATCAGATCTAAATATCTGTGCTTTAAAGAAAGGAAAGCAAACCCTTCATGCAGCTACCATAGTAATACAGGTGAATTCCAGTATATGTACACAGGCAACTAGATACATGTTTATGTTTGCTGTGACTTCCTACAACCATGTAGTTTTGTCTGAATTCTATGCAGAAATGTGTTTTCTTACAGCTGTATATGATGCATGATTTCCCGTGTCTCCCGCTTGAAAGATACAAACACAGCAAGTTCGTTCTGACAGCATTTATTTCCAATCTTGCTTAAGTAAGTTCCCAACAAGAAGCTTAAGTGTTATATTATGTATCCTGAGGAACAGATAAAAGAATACTTAATAATCACTTCAGCTAAAAAGTAGGAACATCTGGCAGTCAAACTTGTCCTGAAGGCTAACATCACACGGTTTTCAGATATGTATCTATTTCTAAATTTCATCTGTCACTCTAATAGCTTCTGCCGTATGTGAAGCCAAAGTCTGACACAGACAACAGCTTCCTTTACTTTGTTCTGCATATTAACAGGATCGGAGACTTCCTTGCACATTAGCTACATTTTGTGATGCAAACTTATAGAAGAGTCAGTTTTATTAGAAGTTAGTTTTTAGTGTAATTCTGCTGGAATTCGTAAGGAATCTGCTGATTTCAGGTGAGCATCTCTAGTGTTAGCCTTTAGCTGTAGAATTAGTAAGATGTGAATAAGAAGACAAATGTGATAAAATTGGTTCAGAAATGTGTAACAGGACACATACAAAATATTAACTTCTCAAAAATCAAAGAAAGCGGAGAAAATTAATACGGAATCTTTATCGTCTCATTGTCATTAAAAATGCATAATATAATTTGCTGCATTTTAAATACTGTGGTTCTATCAAGATTCAAGAACTCAGAAATTGGACTTTTTCAGACTTTTTCTCAATTAAAACAGTATTTCTTCAATTTTAGATACCCAGAATTTTCAGTGCTATTTGACTCAGATAAATGACAAAAAAGGAGCAAAGCACTTAATCTTACAGAGCTTATCATGTTTCTACTCTTGTACAAAGTAAGATATTATAAAAGAGGCATCAATCCATGACTTAGAAGTTGAAGATTTTATGAGGCATCTATTCACCAACCGCAGATCTGGAAAAAAAAAAAGCATATAAATAGTGATTCAATATTTACAGATCCACATTTAACCATGGAATTTAATATAGAAAACTTCTGACTCACCAAGAATATTGCTTTATTGTAACTTTTGAATAATAGTTAATTATATACTTAAATCAAGGTCACCTGAAAGATGTTTAACTAGTTAGTCATAAGATCCATGGTGATGTTCATTAAATGCATTTATGAACTGCACCAAATGTGTTCTCTTCACAATCCTTCCTTGAAGAACTATTTCCTTGTGAATGGAAAAACCCACAATATTTGCTAAGTACAGCATTTTTCCCTTTTCTGTTCTTTTCTTAGTCCTTATGGTCATGTATATTAGATATAAATTAATCTGAAAAATAATTGACAAATCAAACACCAGAACTTTCATATCCATTAAAAGTATTGGCTTTTATACTGTCTAGGGAAAAAAAGAGAGAGGTTCTTGTATCTGGTACTCTAGGTCAGGGATAACATAGATGACAGTTCATTGTATAAAGAGCAGTGGAAGATAAAATATTGTACATTAGCTGTATAGTACAGTGGTGATATACCACCATTGTGATGCTGTGATACCAAGGAATTTATGCATCTGCAGATTACAAACCTGTGGCAGACGACATCTCAAAATGAGACAGGCTTTGGGCCACAAAGAGAGCTTTGGCCCTCTGTTGAATTGTTTTCATTCATTTTGATGTTTATTCAGTATTGAGCTGAATATGCAAATCCTAAACATTCCTAAACCCCAAAAATTTAACCTAGGCTTCTCCATTCTTAGGATGATTCTCCAAGATGAGAGTTGGATGGATCAGCAGTAGTCCTTTTTTTACAAAACTGGAATTGCTGTTTTAGAAGACAGTGGCTGAGGAAGGAAAAAAGTCTGAATTTGAATCCTGTCAAGTTGAGGCAAGGATAGGACCCAGGCCTCACATGTAGGCTGAGTGTTGTCACCAATAACTTATTATGCAGATACCCAGTGGCTCTGAGATATAAAGTGACTGATTACTGTGCTTTGTGCTGTGCGTAGTGCTATCAGTGTGTGGGAGGCATGTTCAAAGTAGACAAATTAGGTCCAACTGTGTTGTTTAGTTTTTAAATCCTGAAAAACCTTAGATGTTCAGATGCTGTCTTCAGTGAAAGTGGCTGATCTTCTGAGAATGTATGCTTTTGGTGTCAGGGGGAGAGATGTGAAGAAAATGTATGCACTCTACGAAATCACAGCCATTATAACTAGGTATTTTTTTTAATGTCTTCAACTTTTCTGGATTGTACACTGGATTGTTTCAGTCCTTTTTTGGGCTACATTGGTTCATAACAGTTTACAGTTTAGCAAAAGGTTTTAATCTGAAAGCAAAGTCATAGTAAAAAAGCTGATTTGCTGTTGATTATCAGTGCTGCAAACAATTCGGTTTTTTTGCAAGAATGGTTGTGCTAGTTGGACTGAAGATTGCTGATCTCTCTGAGGGTGAACTACTGGAGAAATTGTACAGAAAGAAAGGAAGTAGGTGATGATCCTTTCCCTGGGATACTCTCTTCTTGCAACAATCTGAAGGGTCATTTTTTTGTTGTTGTTGTTTCATAGGCCTTCTTGGACTCATTGTCACAAAGTTGACCCTTACTAATTTTCTCTTTTACCCTTTGCTCTTTTTCCTTTTTCTGCAAAGTGCTGGATGATATTTTTTTTATGTTCCTGGGGGAACTTCTTGATCATGAACAGCCCCAAATACTAGAAACAGTAAACCAGAGCTTGCTCTATTTAGGCTTAAGTTATGCTAATGGATTTCCTCAATTAAGTCTGGATAAATGCATATAACTCAAAATCAGTTTAACCAATTCAATTAAAAATCACAGTAAAGGTGAGAAAATGAAGGCTCTAGCCTGGATTTGCTACAATGGTTATGGTTGCATGAGCTGCCAAGTGAGCTACTCCTCAAATTACCTTGTCTTCAATGCTGTTTTACTTAGCCTAAGTAATTATCCTAGCTAATTAGACTAGTGTGCATTACCTTTTCAGAGCTGTCTTTTTTTCTCCCTCAGATAGGTCCTGGGAGCCTAACAAAAATAGAACCACATAAAGAATATTGTATTTGTATAATGTGTAATGGTAAGGTTTGGTGTTGCTGAACTTAACCTGCATAGAATTATCACTTAATGATAATTAGTGCACTACTTTCATTGATAAACTGAAACAGCTTGTAGTTGTAACAGAGAAACCTTAATAATCCTGTTCTGTGTTTGTTGATTTGTTTTCAGAATGACATGTTGAGCTTTCCAAGAATATCTAATACAGTTTATATGACATCCGCTGGGTCAAAATGGGGTTACTCCACCATTCACAAAATACTAGGACAGGAGGTAATGCAGGAAGCAATTTGAATGGTATGAACAGGGCATGTAAATTATTTCTTACTATAACTTTTGCAAGAAGAGAGTTCAAAGGATACAAAAAATTAGAGGTTGCATGGGAAAGGTGTGCCACGAAAAAATAACAAGTTTGTCTCCAGTAGTTAAAAGCCTGGCAGCTTTGCATGAGTATCTACAATGCACAGTAACACCCAGTCATTAAATTAAGGAATATATGTATTCTGCATCTTCCAGGTCTGTTATTTATGGTAATAATTTTGTGGACATATCTTCCATAAAGGCATATTAGTTTATCCAAATTACCCAGGCAGATCTGAGCAAAATTCAGTCCTCTGAGTTCTATTGTACGTATTTATTTATTTTTTTTGTAATAGAGGAAGTACTGCTTCACAGGGTTTAGCAAAATAAATGGTGCTTTTAATGTACTGCACTTTGTATATACGGATAGCATTTTACTTTGCAACAAAAAAGCCACAAAAAACTTGACAAGAAGACGAAAATTATGTTTACACACATACATATGTGCGTGTATATATATACACACATATGTAAATCTACATATAATGCATTTGTGCAGGAACATGGTTTTGTTTAAATTAGTCTAACAGTAGATAAGTTATAAATATCTGTAAGGCATTATTTTAAAGAAACATTGCAGTGTATATTTAAGGGTGATTAGATTTATTTCTTGGGCAATAGCGTTATCAAATAACCACTAATAGGATTCTATTAAAATGAATAAAACACCATGAGCCAATTTCAATTTCTGACAGATCTGTTCTAAGGCCTTCAATTTTTCCTCAGGAAAAGAAGTGCAAGATGGTACTTAAGAGTAGTTTTGTTCAGTTTTAAAAGTACTGTTCTTGAAATGCATGTATCAAATGAGTATTTCCTAGTATTCATTTTGACATAAATAAACACTTATTTAACAGTTACACACAGCAGACGGTGGAAACATGGTGAATAGACCAGATGTAAATATGGATTTATGCATCATATAATGTGCTATCATAGGTTATTTTGGACACTCATCCTTTTCTTGTGCTGAGTTACAAGGTGCTGGAAAATAATCTACTTCAACTAAAAAATAAGAACTTAATATTGCCAACTTAGGTTCTGTAGTCGCATTTTATTCAGGCCTATCATACTACACTGTCTTAGCCCGTTTTGTAGCACAGTCCATAGCAGGCTGCACTTTCATTCATCCATGCAGTCAGCTGAATGCAGGCTGCACAGTTCTCTGTTAAAATAATACCCCAGCTTTCATTTAATAGTGGCTCTAAATGACCGCTAAGGAGAACTACTATGATACTATTAATATGCTCTTAATTAGTATTCTCTTTTAACAGAACAAAATAAGGAAATGTTGACTATGAAATTAATTCAATGTAACAAGTTATTATCTTGAGAGCAAAGTAAAAATGGATTACTTTTTTTTTGATCATAAAGTGACTTTAATATGCCTTAATAACAAAAGTTAGGGGACAGTGTTTCAGTGAGTTGAGATTCAATACATAGAGGAATTGCATAATAGTAAGAAACTGACTATAGAATAAGTTTAGGGTGGCAAGTCTGGTTTTATCTTCTGCCTTTAACTGTGCTGCAAGCACAAGGGAGCTCAAAATATGGTTTCACCATTGATTTAAAGGCTTAAAGTCTGTGCATTGTCCAGTCAATACTACATGCAACCATTGATGAAAATAAGTCACATTATTGGGTATAAGAGTTTGGGAGACTTTTTTTCCTTTTCCATGCACAAATACAGAGATCTGATTCAATGATGATTTAGGATGAATATTTGTTTGTTTCTTCTCGTGGGAGCAATAAGCCTCTCCTTCCCAGCCCCTTCATTGTGCTGCTAAAAGCATCTGTGAATTAACCCCGGGAGCTGGCTTGAAATGCTGATTGGATTAAAAATATTTGCTTCTTATGTTATATTTCATCTGAATTGAGGAATTATTTCTGATTAGAACTTTGCAGAATTAATGTCAATGTGGACAGGCATACATGGAGTGCATTGAAACTGGCACTACCTCTGTGAGAAATGCTTGGAAATCTGTGGTTTCAAACTGATCAGAAGAAATTGATATTCTCATTAAATGTAGCAATTCCTTGAGCTGAGTTTTGGAGGGGAAATATTTTCACTGATATCTTTATTCTGACAATGCAGCTGAACTCTGTATTTTATGCCTGTGATTTGGAAGTTGTTTTAATATGTAATTCTTTAAAATATTTTTTCAGCTTATAATTTGCATGTTATCTTTCTAATTTTTTATAATTAGAAATAGAAAGACTTCATTATGTTGACAAAGGATTTACATGTTATCTGGCATGTCAAGGCATATTTTGTGGGTGAAAACTGGATCTTTATTTATAAATGAAAAGCAGTGCCTCATTTTTTGGAAGGGCTCTCATATTTTTTTTATTATTTTTTTTTTTGTTAATGACTTGAAACTATTCCAACTGATTCTGCTGTGCCACTCTTCAAACTGACATCTCCTTTATTTTCTGACCTCTTAAAAATCTATTTATGCGTTTATTTTGGAAAAGCTTCAAAAAGTAGTTTTGACTTTAAGTGCCTCTTGCCATTTCATACAGAAACCAACTTCAGTTGCCAGAGGAGGGTTTTGGACTCAGTGGTGACTTATAGATACACAGAATGAAACATGTATATGTGAATTTGAGAACTGTAGTGAGTTTTTACCACCAAAAGGCAAAAGGTGTGAGGTTGTTGTTACTATTTAAAATAATAATAATCCCTAATCTGTCACTTGTTTTTAGAATTTGGTAAACCTTGAGGGAAGTTTACCAAGTCATCTCAAAATCTGGGAACTTGAAATTCATACCTGTATTATGGTACTGTACTGACACTAAAGTCCATAGACTGAGTACCCACATTGGTTTTCTGTCTTTTCCTATTTTTCCTGTTTCCCATCTCACTGTTCACTGACTCATTCCGATTCACTCTGAAGGGGTTAATAGTCTTAGGAGCTTTCTACCTGCTTCATAGATAATTGCTCTTTGTCTCTCAATTTTCTAAATAATTACTATAACTAGGTTAAACTGAAAATTAGTCTTGATATTATGTTCAATACTGTCTTGGTGCAAGCTGCACTGTATCAGTGTCTGCTGCTTCTCCTGTGCTTGATCATGAGGCCAAGGGCCAAATTTCATTAGTTCTCTGACCTGATGGGAAACTAGTTGAGTGAAAAACGTTCTTAACTTTTGCCTGGATCAACAAGGTAATGTGGTCTCTGAAACAGCATGGGGGACATGGTTGAGGAAAAGAGGCATGCTGTTCTACAAGCAATCTCTTATTCTACTAGGATAAACATAAGTTTTTAATCTTTGCACTTATTTCCAGCATGCCTTTAGCATAAAGTTTCATATTTTTTTTGAAAAATTTAAATTCTGACCCATTTAAAGAGTTATATAGTTCAAAAGCTTGCCTGCACTTTCCAACTGTAATTAAACATAATAAATAAACAATATGACCTGTCTGTACAAAATTTGCTTTTTTTACATTAGAAATATCATATTAACTTGTGAGATTTTACATATATTTGTTCTTGAGTCTGAGATGAGATTAAAAAATATTTGTATTTATGGTATAAGAGAACAATTATAAATATTAAGAGAGGAAGACAGCCACAGTATAGAAAGGATGAAGGATATATATGTGATACGGCAATACATTCATAAGAGAGCTTTTCTTAATTCATACTTTCATCCAATTTTGGACCTGTCTCTTGATAATGATAAAAGATCATAGACTATTTATTTAATATAACTCTTACTCAGCTGCATAGTTTTGCTGATAAGAAAAGATCTGCTCAAAAAGCAAGATCTAATAATACAGACTGTAGAGCTAGTAGTAAATTCCACCAAAAACTTAGTCTTCCAGGAAAACTATTAGGCTAGAGACCTATGTCTGCCATAACTGTGCTCAGAGATAAGAAAAATATTTTATGACTCAACACATAAGTTGACCCTAGGTTATTTGGCCTTGTGCTTTATCTGAAACCAGCACGTTTCATGACTAGAAAAAGTATTTTCGGAAATAAAGAAATGTAGACATTAAGGAAATATAAAATTTCCTTATGTGTAAGAAACTTTTGAAACATGCCAACTAATCAACTTGAAACATTAAGGCCAGGGCTGTGCCAAAACTCTGCTTCTCTTCGGTTATTGGAAGGGGAAATGAGGTTCTACTAGCAAGGAGACAATTAGAGACTAATCCCCTTTTCTCCATGGATGAATGACTTGCACTGCTGCTTCAGGTAGGTTTCTTCCAACCCAATACATTCTGTGAGTTCATGATTCTTGAAAAAGTTACATGCATAATTTTAGTGTTAACATTCAGGCTGAGACACTACAATAGTAGCTATGCGGGCACTGCTGTTGCATGGAATTCCACGTAAAGTACAAAACTATGGCTTGTATTTACTTGGAAAGGAGTTGTATATAGTATGTTAGATTTACCTTCTGTTTTTCACTGTATTTTACAATGGTCAGATGGTGTCATCTATACAGACAGAGTTTGGAGAGGTAAAAAAAAAAAAAAGCAAAAAAAAGCTTGGCAAGCTCTTACAAATCTGGAAGAAGCACAGCATGCTTGCACCCATTTGTCACTAATGGGACGACAGTACTGGGTATCTTTCCTGTAATCCTCAATACCTTAAAGACTTGAATATTGACAAGAGATTTTCACATTACTGTTTTTGTAAATAAGATATTTATGAAGCTTCTCTGATGAATTAAATCATTTTCCAATGAACAATAGTAAGGTACAGTTGAGGATAAAACTCTCACTTAAGCAACTTGATCACAATCTCTAAACAAAAAGTGGTTGATACACAGAGCAATAGAATTAAACTTATAAAATCAAAGCGAATGTAAGAATGACCTTTTATATCCTCTCAAAACTCAAAATTAATTGCTTCCTTTTGTTAAAATAAAGACTAATTTGTATTTTTTTTGCAACCCTAGAGAATGTGCAGTGATTAATCACTTCCTTGTCCTGTGTTCCTGTTTAGTTTTATGTAGTTCCATTAATACGGACAGAAGAAATGACCGAGTTATTTCTGTTCTGACTTTTCCCAGGCTATCATAGGTATAATTTTTTTTACTGCTACTCTGTTGTCAGGTTTAGAAATCAACATATTTCTCGTGCTGTCAAAATAGATATATTTTGCCAGACTTGGACTGATCTTAATGCCTAACTATTGTGTATCATACTGGCAAAAATATTTAATAAATAATTTATTTTTGCAGTCAATTATAAATTATTCATAAAAATAATAATAAAAACAATACTTGGAATTATTTCCATCATTAAAATTCCACTGAACTATTTTACATGTGAAAGCCATCTTATAAAAGCAGTTTCTTCTTTCAACATAATCTGGAAAATGTGTGTGTATGTATTTTATCTATACAATACACATATTTTTAGCAAGCCTACTACTACTTCTACTTAAAATATTTAGAAGTTTAATTGCTCAGAACAATGACAATGGTATGCCTTCACATAGCTGAAGCCAAGAGATACAGATGCTTCTTCTTTTGAATATAGACTAGGAAAAACAGTATCTTTAAATACAATTAATGCAGACTTTTAACCTTCTATCAAAGGAGATCTCCCTGATTAGTTCTTTAGGCTCTCCATCAGGCTGTATATGAACAAATATTTTTCTTCTTTCTCACCATTGAAGAATATGCATTCTCATGTGCATTTTTGGAGAAGGAGTTCTCATATGTTTTTGGTCTACTTACTTAGATAAAGATGTTGTTCTAAAATTAGTATTAAAAATATTTCTTTGTCTTGACATTAAATGTTATTACTATGGTTTCCCAGAAAATAAAGAATTTGTAAGGATTCCCATTTCAGTTTTAATGTACTTAGCAATCTTTTTTTGTTTCCATAATTTAGGAAAATAATACCTAATCTTAAATTAATGCCTTTTGATAGAATGTTTATAATTTCTGCTAAGGAAATTAATTACAGAAAATTTTCATCAGGGTTTGTATATTAGATCAAATTAATTAATTTTATCAATTTCACAGAGCCCAGAGAACTGCTGAAATATTTTTCAACAGTAATGGGTCAATCCCATGTGCCAATTAGGCATGTGAGGTTTTCCAGAGAGGGCAATGGAGTGACTTGTATTTTCGGAATTCAATGCATAGTTAAATGTGTTGCTGAGTTGGAAAGCTGAGGTGGTATTTAGTGTCTTGTCAGGTAGCCATGTAAGAGTTAGACACCTAGTCCAATCTCAGTTTGCTACATAGACAATAGAGAAGGACATTTACAAGTGATTAGTATCTTCATAAGACTTATATCTAAAGTAAAATGGAATTAATCACAGTACTAAAATACTTGGCTATGTCTGAAGTGGGAGCCTTGATGACTAGTTTAGGTTCCATTACTAACCTTGGGTGGTTAAAGTTGCGTGAGAGTAATCCCTTCCATGGTGGTTTTTCATATAAGCATGATCTGAGATAAATAAGAGTTCTAGAAAATTGTGCCACTGAGTTCAGAGGAAAAATCAAGTCTGTGTTGAAAAGCAATGTATATGTACATGACCATTACTCACATATATTATTAGGTCTTACATATAAGCTAAACCTGCATGAATATGTCATCATCACCTGCCTGCTTATTTTAGAAACACTGACCCAGCTAGGATCTTTGTAAGATCCAAGCTCCCATATGTACTTTGGGCATACACTGGCTTCACAGTTAGGACCACACATCTTCCATACAGCTTAAGGAAAAATCTGCATTTTTATGTATCAAAACCAGTTTTGTTCAAGGACCTGGTCAATCATTTCAGTCACTGTCCTTTTTGAAAGATAAATATGTTTGAGCAGGTTATATGTAAAAACAGCAGTCTGATGTAAATTTTGCATTAAGGAGTATCTTCTCACCAGGCAAACTCAGTATTTCAAGGTTTCAGACACCTTCTCCCACTGTGCAGCTGGCTGTTAGCCAATTATTTCATAACTTGCTGTGTCTTAATTGACTAACTGAAGAGCTAAGCTGTAATACCAAACTTCATGCCTTTGTCAGAAAAATGTGTTCTCTCTCTGCCACTTACATAGCTTTTTGACTTTGTGGGGAATGACTTTCAGAAAAATTACTGGGGGGCTTTAGTAATTTTTTTTTCTGGCCTTCTCCAACTGAGCACCAGTCCAGCTGGTCATGGGAATTGTATCATTCTCATGTGAATGTCGAAATCCAAGATGAAGTTTCCAAGGTAATTCATAGTGTCAAAATGGCATATTTGGAAGAATCAGCACAAAGTGGGCATGTTGTTGCAAACTAATAAATGCCTTTTAGTGAATAACATCCATGAAAATAAAGGAACAGACTGTTACATTCTTAGAAACTATTGTTTCTTACTGAACAGAAAGGGTTTATTCATAATAAATTACTGCTTAGTATAGTCTCATGGTGGCAATGTAATTCATGTGTATGAAGTCCTGTCACTTGCTTCCTGTTGGGACAAACAATAATAAAAGTATTTTGTGCAAACACTATGTCAGAGCTCACATAGTATGAATGCTTCATGGAAAGTTTGAAAATCCTCTTTATTATAAATGTGCAGTTCAAGACATTCAATAATAACGACTATCACTATTAATACTGATCAGCTACTAGGACAGAAGAACACCACTTCTTACCCTTGTGATGCTGTGAATCTCTCCCGCATCCCTCCTTAGTAGACACTCTTGCAGAGTAGAATATTTCAATCTATTTAGTCTTCTATTTCATACCTTCAGTCAGCCTTGCAGTTCTTATCTACACATTTCCTGATAAGATTGTGGAGTTCAACTTGCATGCAGAACTCAAGATTATGCAGTGAGCATATGCAGGTCTTAATGACACTTGCTGTTTTTTTCCTCCTACTTTAATCAAACATTCTGTCCACTTTTTTTGACTTTTAGGGATTTATGAACACATTACTTCAACATTTCATCTACTCTGCAGTAATTCTTCTGAGCCATAATAGGTCACTTAGAGCCCACTGCTGTGTGTGCAAAATTGGCCTTTGCTTGGGTATGGCATTACTGGATGTGGGTCAACACTGAATTTCTCAGTATGACCAAGTCTTTTTGCAGCTCTTCACATATCCCGAGAGCTAAAATTCAGTATCTATTGCATACATCATAACAACTAAACAGCCAAAGAATCTGGAAAAAGGTTTAACACTTTCTTTCATTACTAATGACATATACAGTGTTTTACCTTAGAAGGATAGCAATATCAGACTAATTAATAGTGTCATTAAGACATCAGATTCAAGAGTAAATAATAAAATGTCTTTTAAGAAATATGTATTTGAAAACTGAAGAAAGGAAGGAAGAAGGGAAGAAAGGAAGGAGAGGCAGAAAGGTGGTTGGTAAAATCAGTGTATGTGTTGAAAATTCAGCTATTGTTATCGTTGATCTGAGGTGATGTAGCTAGTGAAGACATGCTGGCTTGTGTCAACTGAAAAGCCACAAAATGTGACACAAAGACAGTTGGCTTGAAGGGGGCAATGCTGAGATAAATCAAAGCTATTTACTAATATGCCTGTTTTGTTGATGACATTTTATTCTAGAAATGAACCAAGAGGAGATTTGGGAAGTGCATGTAGGGGTGTCTCATGTTTTCCAAGTGATGTGATTGTAACATGGTTAAAATGTTGTATGTGACATTTCCTGGCTCTGGTTGTTTTAGTAGACTACAGAATCAACACTTTATAAATGCAAACATGGAAAAATACCTATTATGTCAAATGGCAAGAATAAAAAACAATATTTGCTTATTTTTAAAATAATTTAATGTACAATAAGTGTGGTTGTCCAGCACTGGGTTGTGATTAGAAACTATACAATGCAGCAAAGCTTACATTTATTTTCCGAGTATGCTAATACATATATTTTTTTCTGTGACATTCTAAGAACATTGTTTGTATGGACTGGATGACTCCAGCTGACAGCCATACTGTGAATGATGCTGCTTCTTTAAGTATAGGTTACAATGACACAAAGAAGATATTACAGTTACTGTGTTATAGCTGAAGCATGAAACAGCATTTGGCTGTCTGTCCAGCAAGCCACTGTGGAAAATTTAATTTTACAGTTTGTGCTACAAGAGCCATATGTTCAGTGTTTTTCATATACAAATGATCACGTTCCTCCTTGAATAAGGAAAGTTGTAAATAGCAGGGTAACCTGGGACTTAGGCATGCTAAGGGTGTGACAGAGGCGAGTGCTTTCAGAATTTATAGAGTAAATCATGCAACTGTAGTCCCAATAACTAGTGTGGGTTGAATTGGTAATTTATACTTGCTTGTATTAAAAGTGTGGCTTTGGCAAGGTTTTTTACTCTGAGGGACAAGAGTAATTATAAACTAGTTAAAACTTGTATCGTAACTGCTAATTGACTAGTCACCTCAATTAAAATAAGCACATTCTTTTCAAATCACTGCTGTTTTCCCTGTCTTTTTATGTTTTGTAACAGAAATGTGCCTGTCAGATGAAATGTAAGACAGCATGACATAATGCAGACTGATGTGCCATGAGTCAGAGCTTATATGTCAGTCTCATTCTGCTCTCATCGAGGGCCATGCATGGTCTCCCAAAGACATGTCCAATTCCATTGAGCTGTGCCAATCATTTCCCTCTCAGATTTTGTCTCCTTCTGAAAGCAAGTCAGACATGTAATGAATCTGAGCTTGTATGTACAGAGCTGACCCTTGTCTTACAGAAGTCTACAGAAGCCTTGTAATTGAATTAAAAGTGGGTATGGTCACACTCCTGGACATTTCAATAGTCAGATGCATTGTGTCATTGTTCAGAAAAGCTAGGATTTCAGGATCAACCCCTAACACCACCCATCATCCCCATAGCTCAGCTATTTTCATTAGATTCCTTGATTATCACAATATCAAAGCTTTTCTTTTAGACCTAGAGAAAGAACAATGTTGTACTTGTACTTTGCACAGAAAATTCTTGGTCTCAAAATACCTCTACAGGAAGGGTCCCAAGTAGATCTCCCATGGTGATAAATAGAAATTCCTAGAGAAAACCATCTCCATGTTTGTTTTTTTTATTTTTTTATTATTTTTTATTATTATTTTTTTAATTGTGTGGAAGCAGTGACCATGAACATTAGAAGAGGTCACAGGTCTAAGGGCAGTTCTGCACCACAGACGTGTCACAGACGTGGCAGAGCAGCTGCATCTCCCCCACCCTGGCACAACCAGACTAGCAGTGCCAACAGGAATAGGCTCTGCTTGCTGTGCTGCTTCTGGCTCTCCTTTTCCTGTCAGTCACACGGGCGCCTGAGGATGAGTCACTGAGGCAGACGGCTTTTTCTTTGGTACGATACTTCATGTAAAATGAATATAACAGGGCATTGCTTGTCATATTCCTGCAAAGGATAAGTCTCTTCTGTCCATTTCAAATATATCTTAATCAAGGATTAAAAAACCCGGATTTTAGGGTGGGAGTTGGAAGGCATGCCCACTCTGCTCACAAATTGCTAGTGAAACCAGTGTTTGGTTTACGAATTAACTGGTTTATTAAGGGTTTACACAAACTGTGGGATGAGGTTTAGGGAAAATGTACAAATGGCAAATGGCTCCCAGGGATGTATAGGGGAAGTGATGTCCTTTAGGGAGGTAAAGCAAAAAGTCCTGTGCTCGTAAGGCGCTCTCTCCGAGAGAGGGTTGTGGATCAAAGGAGAGGGAGGGAGGAGTTGAGCCCGGGGGGACAGTTTGGAGAGTGTCTGAGTGTGTGTATGTATGTATGTACCCTTCCGTAGCGTGTGGTTCCTGCGATGCGGCTTCTTTTCCAGCTGGCAGGGCTGGGCATTAGGTCCGTAGCGGGGCGGCTTCCCGGTAACAGGGGCGACCCCCCAGCAGCAGCGGCGGGCGGGCCGGGCAGGCAGCTCCGGCAGGAGCCCGAAATCCGTGGTTTCGGGGGCAGCCCCTCGCGGCTGGGGCAGCGGCGGCGAAACGGGCCGGGGGGGCTCCGGCCCCGACGGCTGCGGGAAGGACCCGGTGCTCCCGGGGTCAGGATCCCGGCACGCCCGCCCTTACGGCTCAGGCTCGATCCCCGGGGCAGGCAGGCCCGCGGTCCCAGCGCCAGGCTCCGCAGCAGCGGGGAGTCCTTGCAAGAAGCGTCCGAGCAGCCTCGGTCCCACCTGCTTCGCCGCCTCTTTATACCCCCGAGACCCCCCTGTCCAGCCAGTGTCACTGTCCAGTGCCAGTTGGCATCCATGAGCCCCAAGTGAGGGCCGTAACTAGCAGGGGCAACGCATAACTTCTTGCCCGTCCTTTCTGCCTTGTGTCACGCCTGTGGTTTTGCTTTTGTTTGTCCTTGAGCAGCAGCCCTGCTTTTGGTCTATTTGCTGGGTATAATCAGCAGAAGGCCTTTGCTGTCTTAAAAGGCATTTTTTTACACTTACGTGGGGAAGAAGAACTGTTTCCCACAGATGGGCAGGCGGTATGTGAGGGCTGGATGAAAAGGGCTGAAGGAGTGTAAATTCAGTTTCTGCAATTTCATGTGCTTCACCTTGCATAAATAGTTGAATATTTGCATGATGTTTCAATTTGCTATTTCAAAACAGCATCCACCATAATTGGCACCCATTTGAATTGGTGTAGATGAGGCCAAAGGATTCAGAACAATGCTGGATCACACCTAGAGTTGCTCATGCAGTTGTATTTGTTATTGATGCTGCAAGATGGAGGTTAGCCATTCTGTTCCAAATATTACTGTGCATAAATGTCAGCTACTGACAGCATGACTCAGGCACAGGAGCTGCATCACACCCCATTCCATCCCATTGCCACATTAAAATCTGTAATTGCTTTAATACTATACAAACATATCAGTAAGATACAAAACAAAGCATACTAAATTTCCTGTGGTTAAGATTATTAGAACACATCATGTCAGTCCCAATCATGAATGTCTCTGTCAACTGTATTTTGAGTTTATAATCTCCAGGTAATATGTGTCTGGTGTGTCATTGCCACCCTGGTAATGGTAATGAATGCCATAGATTGCATGTTTTTTGTATGTAAATTTATTAACATAAAAGTTCAATGAAATTCGTATTTTACACATGCTCATGTTTTCATGCTACCCATATTTTTATTATATTTAACTTTGCTAATGCTGTAATATTGTTGGCTATGTTGGACTATGAACTCTTTCTTATATGTGTATTGCATAGAACTGTAGTGCCCATATTCTAATTAATATAAAATACAAATTACATCAAAAGCAGAATTATACATATGGAAATCATATATCTGTCAAGAGGAAGGTTTCATAATTTCTTGCAGTAGATCCATAAAGTATTGGGTTTTTAATGTGAAAGCTAAAATTCTTCCTGCAGTGTAGTTGTATTAACAAAGGTGATTGCTTTAACACTGAATTCTAATGTAATGTCATTTTATCTTTCTAAATTCAATTCTAAAAATAACTCTTCTGTCTTTAAAAATGAAACTCCTGTAATGACTATTGAAGAATTTAATGCCACTTATTCTCTCCTCAAGTTATGACTTAGCATTCTAATTTGGAAGATAGTATTTATCCTTCTCAGTTGATGTCAGTTGACTCTGCAGTGGTAATTAAAGCACACTGAGTGAAAAGGTTCTGTTTAAAAAGCAAAGAAAGCATGAATTAAAATAGCAGAGATGAACAAATTTGATATTTCTTCTGCACTGATGCTTTGGTCAAACAGAGACAAAAAATGCTGGAAAGCTTGCTGAATAACAGAAGTAATGCACAAAGTAATAACTTCCAGAGAAGAAAAGGTAGTTAAAGTAAACAATGCTCATGGAGCTATTGGAGTGAGACAAATGGATTTCTCTTGGTTTTCAGAACTGGGCTTTTTGACAATATGCTCTTCTAGTAATAATATAAAACCAAACTGCTTGAACTGCATTACATTTATCAGCTTCATGGTGCAGGCATCTAGTGACAAAGGTGGTAATAAAAAAACCTGCTATAAGATCCTGATAGGTGAGCAAGGCTGACAATGAAGTGGCCTGGGAGAGTAGCATCAATAAAAAAATAAAAGCCAAAGTGACAATACTGAGGTGATCTGTTTTGGTACAGAGAGTTATCCAGTATGTAGCAGGAGTCTGGCACAAGGGAAATAAAGAAGTCCTCATAATAGCTTGCCTACAGTTGGGTTGCTTCTATTTCACAGGAGCTCAGAAGAGAATTTGGATTATTGTCTGTATTTCACAAACAATTAAATCAGCACTTCTCTTTTATTTTCTTGAGCTATACTATACTCTCTCATTCAACCAGCTGCTGCTAAGCAACTCTAACAGTAATAGTGATGTTTACTTAAAGCCTTAATTTATTTTACTTTATTTTAGAAAAGCAAACAAAATCCCCCCTGTCCTCAGCGATCTCCATCTGCAGAATGAGTTTGCATCTATGAATAATAGTCTTGCTTTAAAAGACACTAAATCTGTCTTTAGCTCAGCATTTTACAATATAGAATCTTACCCTCTGTAAAAGAACTTTTTCAACATCACCTCCTGTGTATTTGAAATCTGGTGTACAACTTGCATTTTTTTCCTCTCTTTTTAATGTATTTTCTTTCCTTCATGTTGATGAATCTTAAAGACAATTTAACTAAACGCAAAGGAAGAAAAAAGATAATTTGGAGAACTTTACTGGGTTAAAAATCATTACTTTTGAAAGAAAAGGGATAAAACAACCTCATATAATCTAGTTGCTTTTAACTAAGAACTTACTGCTTTGTCAGAAGGAAGGGCTGTTAAGCTGTAGCCTTGAGGGACTGTGTTTATGGTACTTTTATTTTTATTTTTCTGCTAGCCAGTGGAATTGAATTCATGGTGTTGTAGACTTTGTTTTTTTGTTTTTGTTTTTTTTTAAGCATTACAATCCCTTAAAATATCCAAAATGTTTTGCTGTAGAGAAACATTTTGCTGCATTTAATTTCCCTATTAACTGTGTGAATACTGATTTATTGGTCTTTTTGGACATTGCAGTATTGAAAAGGGTACATGAAATATCTTTTTCTCCATTTGTAATAGCAAGGTAATCTGTCTGATGTATAATGTGCATTTCAGCATTGAGAACTTCATTAAAATAATTAAAAAACTTCCACATAACAGCAGTTAAGATGTTTTGCTCTGGTACACAGCAAAGCTACCATTTGGCATTGGATTTGTTTCAGAACTTCTTGCCAAATAGTAATATTAATCCTTAACCTTCAGAACAATTTAATTTCAGTTGGGTGCTGTAGAAAAGCTTAAACATACATAGGAAATTGCACGCAGAGCTATTGCCTGACCCTCAGAGTACTAATCTGAGGCTTTACAAACCCTAGCTTTTCTGTTTCGTCAATACAATTAATAAATATATATCCTGCAGCTAGAAGTAAGGTCTGAATTTAAAATGTTTTATAGACTGGTAAAGTTGCAGTCACTTTGCAAATGTCTGCATCAGAATTTAAGGTTATTACATACATTCTAGCATTTACTAACCCACTGTTCAACTGATGTGAAGGTCCTAGACTAGTCACAAACAAAAAAGGCAGAGTTTGAATGGATCTGTATTTAAAGGAAATCAATCTAAACTTTGCAGTGTAGCTGCCATTTTTTCTCTGTTTTAAGCTTTAGCTACAGAATATTTAATGATTCAGAGGCAACTGATGGTTGCCTCAGACCAGCAGCTGGCAGAGGTGAGGCTACCCACCTCCATGTCCCAGATGCAGGCAGGGGCAAGGCAGAGAAGCTTTTCACAGATGCACGCTTACAAAGCACACTTGTACACCACATGTACAGCTGTGTGTACAGCTGGCTACACAGAGAGCAGAGGTGGGGACATGCCGCACTCACATAGACTCAAGCAGCACCAGAGACTCATGCAGTTTCCACTCTGTTTGGAGGTCCACCTGTCCAGACACATCTAATCATGCATACCATGGTCCACAGTAGCCACCTCCCCATCGTCTCGCCCTTGAGGAAGCCCTCCTGGCTTCTCATTCATGTCACCTTCTTTCCAGCTCATCTGGACAGACCACAGCCAGTGCTTGCACACTCACACACCTGCACAGGCTTCTGATGCTGCACTGCAGCCAGACAGGGTATGGCCTTGGTCCCACCTGGAGATGGCACTTGGTGTCACTCATAGGGGTATCCCCCATCACTAGACCCCAGGTACACACACTCTTATGCCCATGGTCCAGCCCAGCTGCTGGCATCTCAACCTGCACTTGACCCAGGGTGGCACCACCCAATTGTGGGCCCCTACGACCCTTGTAGGGGCATGACCAGGAAGGCCATTATTTACACACAACCAGCTCTGTTTGTCCTCTTGCTCCTCTATTTTACCACAGTTGTTCCTTCCCAGATAATCTAAATCCATTCTCTTCTCTTCCCTCTGGGTTCTTCCCTAAGCACCCTGTAGTTAGTCTTGTACAATCCCAAAACATTCTTCTGTGGCATCTCATAACGTGTCCCACACTCCAGGCAGCAACCCCCCCTAGTCTGGAAGGGGATGTGAACCACTCCTCTTGGACCACTATGGTGGGCGTCACACCTGGACGCTGGGGCTGAGGCTTACCTGGGACAGCCCTGGGAGGTCATGGACAAGGGCATCACTTCCTCTGAGTCCTTACTTTGGGTTCCCACCTGCCCTGGGGCCCCCCTATGCTTCTTCAAGCAGATGGAGATGAGCCTGCAGTGGGCTAATGGCTCCTTGGATGGAACTGGGAGGAGCTGGAGGAGGGTGATGCTTGGGCTTCTCTGTCTGCCGTTGTCTCTCTGTGCTCCTTTGTGAGTTCACGGATGAGCTTTTTAGCATATAAGATCAGATGTATTTATTCAGATATATTTAAAATAAGTTTTAAACAATTTCACTCATTTTCTTGAACTGTTTTTGCCTGGGTTTTGCAAAAACGTAGTATCATGAATAAACTTACGTTGTTCTCATTTCACATTGGACTGGGACTGTCTTAACTATGTTTAAATATCTGTAGTACTGCAGTTTTGCAGCACCAGCTCTCCCTGACGTAGAAAGGTGATTGTGGACACAGCAAACAGATGCTGGCAGGGCACAGGCAGCTGCTTTCTGAGATCTTTGAGCTGTTGCTGTCTGCCTGGCTGTGCTGCAGTTTTGCCAGCAAAGATAAGTGGCTTGCAGTTGTGAATAAATCTGCAGTGATACCTAAATTAAAAGGAACTTGGTACTTTCTATTTTGAGTCATTCCTTGGAAAGTGCCTTTTAATGGTGTTGTGAGGTTTACTTAGTAATTGATTTTTAAAGGACGCCTGAAGTTGCCAAATGCTGTTTGAAACAGTCCTCAGAAAATGGTGCCGTTCCCTCTCTGGCCATTTGACATTTCTGTTCTTCATTAAAGTTAATTTAGGAAATAGCAATTTTATTGGGTAGTAACATTGTCAGAAGATAGCTTTGGGGTATACTAATGAGGAAAAAGTGGTAAAGGCCCAGTGCAGAGCACAGCCAGTTGATGGCAGGGCCTGGCATGGTCCTTCAGGCCTTGGCACCAGGGAGGAAGAGTTGTGAGCTTTTAGAGGACCTAGTGAAAGAGAAAATATGGAAGTAGCATATGAAAACACAAAAGGAAAAAGAGTGTTTGCAGCATGGTGTACAACCACCTATTTATGTCTACTGCTCCACCATCTGAACTGTTGGCAGCAATAATTTAAATCTGTAGTTACTTGTTGCAGTTGAAGTGGAAATCTTTTTTGTTCTAAGTATGTATAATACATCTCTGTACTATCAGAAACATTTGTTTTTTTACCTTTCTTGGTAAAAGTCATATTTACAAAACTGTTATTGCCATGAGCTTTGCTGCTCCAAGTCATTTAAGTTGTGGCTAATACTTAGTGCAAATGTGCACATAGATGAGTTAGAGGAGCCATAATGGCAAACATGAAAGGCTCTAGAGATGTGAGAGATGTGCATTTGAATTTTCTGTGCAACAGAGAGAATCTGTGAGGGCTCTAATCATCAGCTCTTACAATAAAGGCCTCAAATAGAGTAATAAAAGGGGAGATGATGGAGTCAGGGATTGATCCTGCTATATATGCAAAGAAAGTGTTTATTGCTGTGTTTTGTAGACTGCCAGAGAGGGCAGATCCTGATGCAAGGTAGGTGAAGGCATATGTATTGGTGAGATCCTAGTAAGATTTAGGGGCTGCTGGGCCCTCTCTGAAGTCTTTCTTAGAAATAAAACATAAGTGTCCAAAAGCATTTCAGGCCAAAATAAAAAATATTCCTCTTTTGAACACAGCTGGAGCAAGTAGTCTGCAAGAGAGCCTTGCTGGGCCAGTGGATAAAGCAAATATAAAGGGAAGATTAGTGTTATATATATTTCGTGATTACCATGCCTGAACTCTTCTCTGTGGAAAATTCCTGAATACATCTGTTTAAAGTTGAAAAATTGTTGGAACTGGTTATGGAACAAACAGACAAAATAAACAGTTATGTACAAGCACCATGTCTTATCAAGAGTTTAAAAAACAATCAAGGAGAAAATTGCTGCACTGATAAGGTAATCTCTAGCCTCAATTCATGTGAGATGCTCATATTTAAAAGGCACCATTTTTCATGTAGTTCTCTGAACTTTTCATTTGGAGTTCTCTGAACAAGTCAGCCTATATGTGGATAAAGGTGATCAGAATGCCAGAACACATGGGAAAAGGCCCCCTCCCCCCGTAAAGATGGTAAAGGAAACAAATCAGGTAGGGTGTAAGAAAGTCTGTTCATTGGAAAAGGTTGGCTAAAAGTTGTGCCTCAGGGACAGGAGAAAAAGGCCAGTTTTTACAATGGAGGGAGTCACCATAGCATCCCAGAGAGATCTGTGCTGGCATCTGTGTTGTTCAGCACAGTCATAAATGATCTGCAAAAGAGGGGAAGCAGTGAAGTGACTGTGATGAGGGGAAGTTATGAGTTAATACAGATGAGGACAAATTGCAAATAATTATAGAAAAGGCCTTTATGACCAAGTTTGGGGGTGTTGAAGTAGCTGATGAAATTCAGAGCAGGTGAATGTGATGTCATGCATGTTGTTATAAACTGTAGGAAAACTACAGGGGAAAAAAACATTATAATAAATCCTCATTTTCTATGTAAAATGACAGGCTGTAGCCTCACTGTATTTCTGGAGGAAAGGAATCTTGGTTATAATACAAAGTCTTATAAAAATGTCAAACTAATACTTACCTTAGCAAAAACCAGATCAGATCAGTAGGAAAACAGAAAAGGGATTAAAATACCACTGTACAAATGATGTGTATACATTTTCAGTATTACAAGAAGGTCTGGTATCCCTGTCTCGTGAAGGATATAACAAAGCTGCACAAGGTTCAGAGAAAGGTGATAAAATGGATTTAGTACAAAGAACAGATATATAATGTAGAACTTTTGAACTTTGGAAAAAGAAAAAAAAAAAGAAGTTGAGATCTGATAAAGGTCAGTAAGATAGTAAGCGGCTTAGAAAGCATCAATAAGAATCATCTGTATGTTCACTTTTCATTCAAAAGCTTAGTGGGGCATCCAGTGAAGCTAACAGACAGCAGCTGTGCAACAAACACAAAGAAGGGCTTTTCATTGTTTAGGTTTCCCTCTACAATACATTAAAGATCCTAGAAGTTAGTGTAGATCCAAAAGATGATTGGACAAGTAAATGCAAAAGAAATCTATCAAGGCCTATTAAAGAGAAAGACAAGGGTACTGGAAAGTGTCCCTTTTAAGAAATCCCTGAGATGCAGATTGTGAAGAGGAGGGGATTTCTGGCAAAGTCCTTCCTGTGCACCTCTTTTGGCTTGCTGTTGGAGAAGAGATACTGAGCTGAATAGGCTTTGATCTGGCTGAGCACAGCTGTTCATGTACTTACTAAATTTACTCATAAAACTGTAACTCATGTTAGAATCTACTTTAAAGAAGGGATATATTATTTTTCTAGAGATCTGCAGAATGGAAGATGCTACTCACAGTCCCAAGAAGAATAAAAGTGACTTCATTTTCATTATCATGATTGTGTCACTGCCTTTATCATATTTAGTTTAGATGCATTTTATAGTTTGCTTGTTCAAAATACATACATCTTGCAAAAAATGGCTTTCTATATAAATAGATACACATACACATACATCTACATCTATATATGTATAAATATATCTGTCTTCCACAGAATACATTATGAATTACAAGAAGTAGTTGTCTTTTGCTTGTTTCTTCACACAGACACAGAATCTTAGGTGTTGGAAGGGACCTTTAAAGATCATCTAGTCCAACCCCCCTGCCAGAGCAGGATCACCTAGAGCACATCACACAGGAACTTGTCCAGGCGGGTTTTGAGTTTTTCCAGCGAAGGAGACTCCACAACCTCTCTGGGCAGCCTGTCCCAGTGCTCAGTAAAGAAGTTTTTTCTGATACTCACATGGAACCTTCTATCCTCCAGTTTGCACCCATTGCCCCCTGTCCTGTCACTAGACATCACTGAAAAAAGCCTGGCTCTGCCCTCCAGACGCTCGCCCTTAACATATTCGTAAACATTGATGAGGTCACCCCTCAGTCTCCTCTTCTCCAAGCTAAAGAGACCCAGCTCCCTCAGCCTTTCCTCATAACAGACACGTTTCACTCCCTTCATCATCTTTGTGGCTGTGTGCTGGACTCTCTCAAGCAGTTCCCTGTCCTTCTTGAACTGAAAGGCCCAGAACTGGACACAATATTCCAGATGCGGCCTCACCAGGGCAGAATAGAGGGGGAGGAGAACCTGTCTTGACCTACCAACCACACCCTTTCTAATACACCCCAGGATGCCATTGGCCTTCTTGGCCACAAGGGCACATTGCTGGCTCATGGTCATCCTTCTGTCTACCAGGACTCCCAGGTGCCTTTCTCCTACACTGCTTTTCAGCAGGTCAGCCCCCAACCTGTACTGGTACAGGGGGTTGTTCTTCCCCAGATGCAAGACTCTACACTTGCCCTTTTTGAATTTCATCAAGTTTCTCCCTGCCCAGTTCTCCAGCCTGTCTAGGTCTTGCTGAAAGGCAGCACAGCTTTCTGGTGTATCAGCCACTCCTCCCAGTTTTGTGCCATCAGCAAGTTTCTTGTAGAAACTTAAAAAACTTAAAAAATGTAGTCCATGAATCTGTCCTTTACTACTTCTAATTATTAAATACTGGTAAACAGTGTTGTGTGTGTTTGGTAAATATAGTCATGATAAAGTCCCAGGAACATAAAAGTCCAAGTTTTAGAAAATACTTTTTAAGTTTGTATTTTGTGAGTTTTATTGAAAATATTATCTCAAAACAGTACTTAAATTCTGCTGAGTCTTAGGATTCCACCACCAATTTGACCTCAGTGTTTAAGGCAAAATTGCAGTGTTTTGCGATTCTTGGTGAGTTCTCGTTTAGAGGTCACAAATGACAAATGCTGAGCCTGAGCAGGTGTAAATAGAGGTGGTATGCACAGAACCTTTCTAAGAAAAAATGAGGCTGAAATCAGAATAAATAATTTCCAATGACAAGCCAAGAGCATCAGTTTTCTTAAATTACACTTTTTATATCATGAAGTTAAAATAGCTGTCCTGAAATACTGTCTTACAGATAACATATGTCAGAAAATCAATGCTAACGGCATCGTTTATATTCATATAAACAATTATGTGGTGTCACACTAATAACATTTTTGCAGTCTAGCACACCTTTAATAGTAAAATAATTCAGTGTGCTGAGATCATGCTCAATCAGTGACTGCATGTCTTGTGAAAAATGGAAACATTTCTTTTTTTTTCTTTTATACAAGGGCCGAAGCTAAAGTTAATTGTATGGATAGATCATCTTTTTAGGATGTATTCAGTCATATTCGGCCTACATTATCTTCTGTGCTTACATTCAGCCCAGTAGAACTACTTAAGCTCTGCTGATATAAATATTATTTTAATATTTTCTCGGCAATATGTTCAGTTTCTTTATTTTGATGACACTTTATGCTATTAAGGCACCTAAAAGAACAAAATGTTACAAATGCATCTCATCAGTGTCTTCTCACTATCTGTGGTGTCTCTACAGGGAGAAATAGGTGGGTTTTTTGGGGATATTGCATTGCCAACTTCTGACTAATTTGCTGACACCTGTCACCCAAAGTCTCCTCATTCCTACTCTCCAAGCGTATCCCCCTAGTGAATCTGAAGGCCTTTGATGCTGGAAGTTACTCTTTGGCAGAGGTGTAACATTTGACAGTTCTGAAGACTTTAGGCTTATGTATATTGACAAAGTAGGTGTTACTCAGATAGCATCTGATCCTCCTTTCCCGAGACTGCTCTCTTAACATGCTTCCTGTCGTAAATGGGTGGGGACAGACCTAGAAGGGCATCAGTTTTCTGGCCCTGCACAGTTTTTAAAGTCTGTTTGGGTATTGCTTAGTTCAGAAGAGAGATCCTCAGCAATTGTCAGTGTGCAGCAATGAGATTGCTGGGAGTTAACTCTGATGCATTACTTCTTGTAGGGTTTTTCTTCAGGTTTTTAGTGAACACTAAGTAAATCAGTATGCACACATATATATATATAAAATTAAGAGCAAACCTAAATAGCATTTCGCAGTAATGATTTTATTTCATGGTTCTCCTTTGCCTCATTTTTCTTTGGTACAAAGTGAATAAGCAGAATGTTTATGAATAGTTTCAGAACTTGGATATACATACAGGAGAGTGAAAACAAAGTGGAGAAAGAAAGGGCTGTGGGTGGTAAGACATGTTTAAGTTAAACAGGAAAAAAAAATTCTCTGCATTGGTTATCATCAGGATTTGTGTCTCTTCCAAGAGAATAATGCACAAAAACTTGAATCTACCATAAAGAGTACAAAACACCTTTTGGAATAAAACTGGGAGCAGTCAGTGGCAGCAGCAAAAATTCTGTGACTAGGTAGCAACTACCTCTGTAAGGAGGCTGCCAAACTCTTGCTATTTTGTGGGTGGGAGGGCTTACTTACTACCCCAGAAATAGTCAGTTTTTCCTTAAGCCAGCTATTGTATTTCCTAAGAGATAATTTATTTGTCTCCCTGGAAGTCAGTATGTAGTTAACATAATGTATTTTTAAATACATATGGTGAATTACATTCTTTATTCACCAGAATTACAAATTTTTGTTCCTAAAAGATGGTCTTGTCTTTGGTAGATTTTGGATGAATTGCTAGTATCAATTTGATCTCTTTCACTCTGGAGTGGTAAGGAAAGTGGTTTTTAAAGCAACCTTTTGACACCACAGTGGTAGGAAAGCTGCTGTGCAGCATGGCTTGCAGGGGGTACTTGATTCAGACAAACCAATTTCTGGATGTTGGTGACATGAAGTAGTTTGCTAGAGCGTTAGGGTGGTGGGCTGTCACTATAATTTTTGGTTTATGTTTTCAGAAGATTATTTCTGTAGTAATTAAATTGCTTGTGACACTGGTTTGACATTTCCCCTTTGGTTGTAGGAAGAGAAATACAATGCAAAGCATTTACAAGAATGCTGACAAGTTACAATGTACAAGTACATCGCTGAATTTTTCATAGTGTGATAGGTTCCTTCTTCAGGACTAATAACAAGGTTTTATTAATGTAATGTGAATTAATTCATAGATATAATAGAGAAGATTTTTATTATAAAGGCCTCCGGAATCCCCATAGCCTTTTTATCTTTTCGTTATAGTTTCTGTTGTACATGAAATTTACTAGAAAATTATTACTTATTAGTTCTTTAGTTTTAGCTGCAAATCCCTTTTATTAAATCCATGTTATTAAGATTTAGAAACCTCCCCCAAGCACTTGACAGTACTGCTCTGAAATATTCAGCGACAGAGACCTACTGCTGGGAAGTTAAAAATAAAATGGCAGTCTGAAGTACTTTTCTGGTTAAGGTGTAGCAATAAAATGCTGGGATTATACTTGTTCTGAAGTGCTTAAAATGCATGTAATAATCCAAGCATTACAGTGCACAAAATGGCCTTACACTTTTCTCTGTTCAAATATTTCAGTAATGCTTCTCTCCAGCTCTGAATCAATAAAACTATTGTGTGTGGGATTAACAGAATCAAGTAGGAAATTAGCAGGAGTGTGCACTGCAAATCAAGGTTTCTTGCTGAGGGCTTCCCATTAATGGGCTACCATACCCTCACAAGGTGTGCAGGATGTACAAACAAGACACAAATGTCTGGCTGAATAAATGCTCTAGTGTATATTTAAAAAAAATCCTAAATATAAAAATAAATTAATAATTAAAAAAGACTTTCCTGTTCACAATATGCATGGCACTAAAAATGTTGTACCACAGAATTTTTGCTGTTTTCAGAGTATAAAATGCTTAATGTTGGTTGCAACAGAATGCATACTAAATTGTGTCTGTATGTTGCTCTCTAATACTTTAGTGTAACCTTCATAAATGTCATTCATAAAAAAGCTCTAGACGCTCTTTGGCATCAAGGCTAATGCTTATGTTTCACATTTGGATTAATAAATCATATATTGTTAATACTACATAACTCATATTCATTGCTTAAAAGGTGGTAGGTGTTTCAGAAAATCCAGTGATGGGGGTTTTGAAGCTAGAGAGAAGAATGTTATAAATGCAATTTTATGTAGTGTTTGTAATCTAGAAAAAAAAATATTATTAATTGTACATACAGTTACTCATGGAATAATATATACTGGGAGAGGGAAAAAAACACCAAAATACCTCTTTTCTTCTTTTTCAGGTCAGAACTGTGGAGGCTTAGTACAGGGACCAAATGGTACTATAGAAAGCCCAGGATTTCCTCATGGTTATCCAAATTACGCCAACTGTACATGGATCATTATCACAGGAGAACGTAACAGGATACAATTGTCATTTCATACTTTTGCCCTTGAGGAAGATTTTGATATTTTGTCAATTTATGATGGACAGCCGCAGCAGGGCAATTTAAAAGTGAGGTAAGGTACCTGCTTTTCTTAATTTCTTTCTCTCTTTGCCTCTTATTTTCTCTCCTGAATGTATGTTCTGATAAGTGACAACTATATTGTGTTTCCTTAGTTCTTTCCCAGCCAAGAGGACAGCAGTTCCTGAGGATCTCACAGCAAAAGCTGTTAGAGTTTCAGATCTTTATGGCCCTAGCTTGTGTACCAGTAGCATCAGTTGTACTTAAAATTTGCACAGTTCAAGGTCAGATTTGGTAAACGCCTTGAGCACAGGAGTGTCCCATGTTACAGCAATTTATTTTTATTTATACAGCTCCTGATGGAAATCAGATTTGACCCAGGGTCCCTTTCCTGTATGCACCTCTTGCCAGCCTGGCAGATGAGTTGAGCTGTAAATCATTTTGACTTTGCCAAAATTTAAGTTCTCCAAATTTAAGTAAATACAACTCAGTTAAGGACCTTTAAAGGTCAGAAACTGGGGTGTCTTGTGTGTCCAAAAACAACTGGGGCTATTAAGAAGCTTTCTGGAAGCTTTTTGATCTCACGTTTTTCAAAACTTTGGATTAGGGTACATTAATTTCATTGGTGTCTTGTTTCAAGTTCATCAGTCATTTACTGGCTCTGGATTGCAGAGCGGGACAGCAAACACTTCTGTTGCTGCTGCTCTGTCATTTTCTGTTCAGGCATGAGATTTATAGAGCACTGTAACACAACTGCTGTCAAATTTGTTCTCTGGTTACTCTTTTACATGCTGCTGATTTATATTATACTGCTAAAACAAATGTGGGAACATCACCGGTTTGTTCTGCATCTTAGTGGGTATCATCACATAGTTTTGACAAGAACAACATTCTGATTGATTGTTGACTCTGTTCAAAAGTTCTGAAAACTGTGGAAGATAGAACACAGTACCAATGCTCGAGTTTATCAGTATATATGCTTTATTTACTGTACTTAATTGACTTCTAGTACCCGAATCATCTTTATGAAAGGATTCATATTTCTTATTCAGTCAAGTACTTTTATTATAAATAGCTACCATCCCTGCGTGTGTTGCACTAATTGGTTAGAAAATTGTTTCAAGGAAGAGCAGCAGCTGGTCTTCTGTGGGTATGAGTGTAGAAGACAGAAATTCCTGAGTATGATCTGGATCCTACTGAAGTAATTGTAATTGTCAGTACTGTAAGTAAAAGAAATACTTCATTTCCAGCTTCCAACTGTGAAGCAGATATTTTATTTATCCTTGCTTGTATTTGCCAATTAGTTGCCTTCATAAATGGCATTGTAAGGAAAAAGTATTTGATGGTTTTGAAGCATGCAGAGGTTAAAAAAGCAGAATTTGAATCACAAGTTTCTATTGACATCTTATACCCTGTGAGATACCCATTGTTGCACAAAGCAAATTCACAGGTGTACCCCTTTACCATTGCATGTTTCAGGTCAATTCACTCAGAAAATACCGGAAAATTATAGTCTTGGTTTTTTTAGCTGACAGTATGCAAATACAAGATAATATCTTGGAACTTCTGCTTCAGGGTATGCTTTTTTTTCATAGATAAAAGTACTCTACTAGATATTTCTTCAGCCATTATATGAAATCTGGAGATTTTCCTTAAAAAAAACTGTGTAACGATATAGCTCTCATCAACTATAATAAATAAGTAATATTCACCCCATAGCTTGCATAGTATTTTAGCTGCTGAAGCAAAATTGTATGAAAATAAATAGTATGTTCAGCTACTTTCCTGTGCTGCCTGAATGACCTTTTTAGGCCTATGCTGAATCTGCACCAGGACACTTCCACTACAAGTTGACTGTAAAACCCAAGAAAATAGAAACATACAGAAAATACGTTGAAATTGTAAGGGAAAGGAGTAAAATGTTATACAGTGTCTGTGTGAAGGAAGAAAAGAGAAGCAGGTAGTTGTAAGATGTATATGAACCTATTCACTTAGTGTGTTATTAAAGCATATACAGATTTAAGGAATAAATTACACATAGTAGTGATCATAGTTTATTGTAAGCTGTGGTATAAGGAGGTTGAGAGGTAAGACAGTAGGAGGAAAAACAATGTAAACAAAAGATAAGACACTAAAAAGTGCTATTTTATGTAGTCCTATTTCTCTAGATTAAACCAAATCAGCATTATCTCACTCTGTATAATTACTGAGATTTGTGGTCCAATATTGCCTTTTAAAAGATTGCTACAGCTGCTCTATTTTTATCACTCTAGAGTTCACAGAACGCAAACCAAGTTTTGTATATATATATGTACATTAAAAAATCAGGAAAAGTGTAATTTTAAGTCTAATGCCACTTGGTATGATAATGCTTTGTATAAAACTGTAGTCTTAATTGTAGAAATTAACTTAGAGTAAGGTAATTAATTTCATCATATATTTTAGCTAAAACAGATGTCTCAGTTCTACGCTATTGAAAAAAACGTGCCGTAAAACTTAGGTATTGCATTATCAGTTGGTGAGGAAAGATTTCAAAACACAAATTCTAATAAGGCTGGAAAAAGATGTTTAATGTATTTTTTATTTGTATTTTAAATTGTAAAGGAGTTGTCATTTGTTATATGCAGTTATCCAACAGCATGGAGAATTCACATAAATGAAACTTGTGTGAAGAAGACATGCAAGTGTGCTGCACTGAGACAACTAAGTTACTAGTTGTATTCCCTGTGAATGGTTTCCCTAAGTAAGAGTTGCTTTCTGCAGTTTGATGTAGTCTAGGTGCTACAAGATGTTTCTTTCCACCTTTTTGTTTGTTCTATGTGTCAAATGTAATAGTAAATGCTAATATTTTTAAATAGAAATTAGAAGTGTGTAAATGGAACCTAGAGAGGTGGGGACACAGGCCAGCCCTGAAGTGGCTCAGTTTATTGACAGATGTGAACTGACAATACTGACCTGTTGATTTGTGTACTGCTCACAGATACATCACCTGCCATGAGGAAGTGAATTCAAACCAGACATTTCCCTCTACTTTTGTGAATCATGTAGAAATAATAGGAATTAAATATGAATTCTTCACAGTATTCACTTTTTCCTGTCTTCAGCAAGCAACAAACCATATGTATATTCTGCACTTCATAATCCAATAATGGAGATAGAAAATGTTCACTAGTGAAGTTAAGGTTTGGGCTTCTGTTATTCTATTAAACATCTTTTAGCTTAAAAAGCCAAGATTTATCATGTCTTTAACAAGTTTTAAAGTTTTTCTGCCTGGTTGTCTTTTTAGGTTTGCTTTTTTTTGTTTGTTTGTTTATTATTTGTTTCTTCAGCAAACTGTTGCAAGTCTTGCTTCTCTCCAGGGTCAAGACAGTAGGGAAGCAATGAGGGGGTGTTTGACTTTTTTACAGAACTGCTGACACTGCAGCAGCAAGAGCTTGGTGTAGTTTACAGTTCTTTCTTTCTTTTTTTTCACTTCCCCATGAAAATGTCATATGATCTTGTTGAAGATATTTTTATTGAAAATAATGTTCTGCAAGTTGATTTCAGCATACAGAATTTGTGTGTGTATTCATATGTGAGCTGGTGATTTTGTGATGCTAACAGTATAGGAATTAATATAGCAGCCACCTTTTTCTAGCTGAAGCTTACCTTGAACACAGCACAAAGTAACAGAAACTGAGCTAGTGTCATAATTTGTAAAATAAGATTATTTAATAATTTCAGCAGGGTATTCTTCTATTTTGTTTATCTGTAAGAAAAGCAAACCTATTGCTGCATGATTATGCAAACTGACTAGATTTGCCTACAGTGAGTAACACTGATTGAAAGGGAAGCAAAAGCAAATTTTTATAATAGGCTCAATACCACCTTGGCAGGGAGCAGCACCTTTAGAAGACTTCCTACTGCTGGCTGTCGACTCTTTTCATTTATTTATCTATGTTCTTTTTATCTGCAGACCTCATGTATGTGTTGCTGTCTTTCAGCAAAAAGATAATTAATAAATATTTAAATTCTTTGCTTACCTCCCACCACCAACACACACCTATACACTGTGATTTTCTTTGCAGAATCTAGTGTGACCAGTGTCATGAAAGAAAAGCAAAATGGCAAAGACAACAACGAGTGACAATATTAGACTGCATATCTGTCATAGTTGCTAATACAAGCTAGTTCTGTAGTCTTCTCAAGTTAAACATGCACAATAAGGACATACATAACAAAATTATTATTAATTTTAATACAAAATAATGGATATTATTTTAAAATCCATTTAATATTTTTAATTTCTTGAGATTAGTCTTTTATGAGTAGGAGAAGAAAGTATATTATAGGACTGGTTGGTGCATATATTAAAGTTAAGTCTAATATACAAAAGCTGTTCTTAAAACTTGTGATTTTTAACACTTACATTTGAATGCTGAAGTTAAAAGTCATACGAGTATAATAAAAACCAAAAACCAACCAAAAAAAATAAACACCAAAAACAAATAAAGAAGAACCACCCAAACCCCCCCAAAAATTCCCAAGTAATTATTTTTAAGTGCAGCATTATGGATCAGCAAAGTTTCAATTGAAACCTAAAATTAGGAAAAACAGGGAGCACAGTAATCTCCTTGTCCAGGTTTCATGGCAATTAAATTACAGATGCTCTCTATTAACCCCTTCTCAAAAAGGAAAAGGAAAGAGAATCAGGGAGAGAAACTTACAGGTTGGAAATTAAACTGCATAGCTTTAATGAAAGAGTAATGCTGAAAAAGAAAATAATGAAATATTTACAAATATATGCAAATATATACAAACCCAATATGGCGCTTCCCTCCTACTAATGCTCATGTCACCACCAAGGCTGCAGGGCAGGCCCTGGGAAAATCCTAGACTGAACTCCAGAAGTCACCAGCAGACAGGAACTGGATTCAGGGATGTATAGACTGGGATAGAAGGCAGAAGAACAGACAGAGTCTTCCCAGGATACTGGCCATGGATGAAAAAAGCTTGATCCTCGTGACCCCTCAGCTGTATACTGAGTATGATGCATATGGGATGGAATACTTCGTTTGGCTGATGTTGGGCCACCTGTTTGGTCAGCTTCTCCTTGCAGGAGGGTCTCAGGTGTGACCCCTTTCCTCCCTTTTGTTTCTGGCACACAAGAACTGAGCAATGGCCTTGACTCTATGCACTATTCACCAGCAGTAACTATAAACATCATCAGTCCCAGAAGCAGACCGTGACAGCAAAAGTGCTATTACTTAGAAGACACTTAACTGAAAAGTAAATAGCTAAAGAGAAAATGGCTTCTGTCCTGGCCCAAGCCAGGACACACATTGATCCAGTGTAATTCTTATTAATAAGATCTTTTTAAATAAACCTGTAAGTATTAAAGTTTCCATTACTCGAAACATAGCCTCCTAAATATGACCCACAAAAATATCCAAGTATGTGTGCATGTCTGTGTTCACCTTTCAACACAACTTTCAGCTGATCATACCTCTCTTAAAATAGTGCAGTGAGAGTTGAATTTCTTCTCTTTTCTGCATGGATTTTTAAAGCAACTTTCCGCAGTTTCAGTGGCTTCCACCGCATTACTTTGTTGAAAGTTAATCTCTCCCTTTCCAAATGACAAAATGACGTCAGGATTTCCTCAATCCCCCCTTCCTTGTCCCTGGAACAGAGCTATGTTACTTACTGTTTGGGCAAGGGAAATCTTTAATGTTCATAGGGCTCACAGACAGACTAGCAAATACACTGTGGCGTGCATGAGGTGAGGGGGTGAGAACTGAGGAATAATGGCAGCAGCATGTTAAAAAAAAATAAAATAGGAGTGCCTCACCATGCATTTAAGCACGTATACCTGATGTAACTCCTGCACAGAAAGACTGTAATTTAGAAATTGTCTCTCCACCATGCCTGCTATATGTGTCAAGTAGCTCAGGACTGGTTTTATCCTATGTCATAACAGAATATATGGTCGAGCTACTAGTTTTCATTCAAATTGTAAAAGCATAGGTAAGCTGGTTTAGGAAGTCCCCACTTGCAGTAGAGCAGACGTAATACCAATGACAGGTAGGAATTATTTTATGTAAAATTTTTCACAGCAACTTAATTAACTTTGATGCATCTTTCAACCAAAACAGCCAGCAACAGATAGATTACAGAATTCATTTGGGATGTAGGCAAACCCAGATTTAATCTCCTTAGTTGCTTGGTTGAAATGAAGAGCTTTATGGTAATATCTGTCTCAGTCTCACTGTCTCCTTTTGGAGCTGTTCTGCATTATCAAAGTAATTAATGATTTATGGCATCAGAAAGCAGCAGCAATTTGGTGCTGTATTTCACTGACTAAGGGTTCTCTGGGAATGTGGGTGAGAATGATTGCTCCTGTGCCTCTTTTAGGTAAAGTAGAGGCTTAAACCAGAGTGGGTGCCCTGGCTGCCAAGATGCAGGCTACTTTATGGTTGAATTTGCCTTTGTTTTTTAAGAAAAAGTGTGCAAGACCTGATGTGTAATGAGAAATGGTTTTAAATACCACTGTTATGGGGTTTTTTTGTGAGGTAGAAAAACTCTTGTGCTGTGTAATTACCTGCAACAACTCCTAATTTTAAAATCCTTTATGCCCAAGATATTCTGGATAGTTCTAAGTGAGCAGGTGTAAATGGTCTCTGAGTTACAGCCCTCCTGTTTGGTGTCTGGTGGCCTATTAACACACCCCTTGTCAAGGAGCAGAATCTGAAATAGATACTGAGCATTTCAGATCTGTACTATCCTTTACTATACATAAAAATTGCAAGTTTGGTGTTACAATTTTGAGAGCTTCCCTCAGAACTTTTCTTAGAGAGGAAAATGAGACAATATCCTTACTTTATCTGTGGTTATGAAATGATGAAGTAGGGATTCCCAAGAGAACAATGTAGGGATTTCCCTGGAGTCTGTGTTCACAGATTTAAGGTAAAGAGAGGAGACATCCTCATGTCTCATAGTCTATAAATTAGCCATCATAAAATTGATTAAACTTTCCAGTTAAAAATACAGGGTTTTTTCTTTACAGTAAGCTGTAATATGTCAGACATTGAATAAGAAATTATTTTGTGACAATAAATGCAAACACTTGTACACTTAAAAAAAAAAAATTAAAAAAATCTGTGTTAGCTTTTTCAATAAATGGAAGATAGTTCTGCATTATCTGACAACATGAATTGGAAAAAATATTTACCTTATGGTGAAGGGGTAAAACTATTGAAATCATTGAGTAGTAGCATAACTTTAAGAGATGATGAATTATAGGGGTTTATGGAAAACATTGCTAAAATATAAAAATCAGAAAATAACTTTAGACCAAAAAGTGATATTAAATGAAAATATATTTTAATTGAAGTCCAAGGCATTATTACTGTGAGGAATTCAGGGAGTTTTGCTTAGAGTACAATTAATGTGTGATTAGATATGTGAGACAAACGTGTCTCCAACTTATAAAATATCAAGAGAAATGGTAAAGTGATCATAATTTCATACAAGTTAGGCAAACCATAGTGTTGGGAAATAAACATTTTAGTCCATCTGGTCACACTTGGTTTTACACATCATGAGTTTCAAAGGCTAAAATCAGCATAAAATAACATAACAAAGTATTTAGATTGCTAATTTTATTTGAAAATGTACTTTTATGAATCTGTGAAACTATGAAATAGTGATGTTATTTTGCATATATCAAGCATTCCAATAATCACTTCTATGCTGCACATAATTTTATTTACTAATTATGATAGGAAAGAGCTGATTTCAAAAATATGTACCTTTTCCTTAGTTTTGCTTTTTCTTCAAGGAAGTAAAGTACTGAAATTTATTGAAATTATTAAAAACTGCTCAGTAACCTTGAAATTTCAAACACAGTCAATGAAACGGTTAGCATCTCCCTGTACACTCCAAGAAGAATATATTGTTTGGAGGTTAAAAATTACAGTGTGGAGTCCTTCAGTAGAAGTTCCATAGCACACAGAAGGTGAGGAACTGCCTGGCATCCGAGAGGAAAAATTCAGCTATAACTGAATCTATTTTTTAATTGTAGAAACCACAGAAAATAGATGAAACAGAGAAAAGCCTTCCTTTCCTTGTAAGGATAAAACACCAAGCCATCAATATTTCCGTTGTGTCCTACAAGCCGGAAAGAGCAAATTAAGCTTAACGAGTAAACACAAGAATCATGAATAAGATGTTTGTTTGTTTGTTTCTTTTTAATGTTTTAGGGCCTTTAGCCAAATATTCTAATGTCATGCTGTGTGTAGAAGATATTAGTCCCTCTGCTTGCTTTGAGATGTTCCAAGTTTGGAAGAGGTTGCCACTTAGAAGAAAAAAGATGAAAGAATATATTAGCATGGAAAACTCAATGTTTTCTAGTGAGGAAAGAAAAGCAAGTTATTTACATATAAAATAAAAAAAAATATTACACTCCAGCACTGAATGAGTATTTCATATCAGATTGAAAAGGGGCCAGTTTTAGGCTCGTGGATGGGAAGTTTGCATGTGAATTCCATACTTACAATGAAAGCAGTGGTGGCAGCATTAAGTGTGCAGTGACCTACCAGTGCATACATTGACATCTGTGAACAGAAACAAAATCATGCAATTGTCTAGCAAGTAGAATTTTATTTTTTTAATCAATTAATCATCTTACTAATAAAGACTAAGATAGTGGATATTCAGTTTCATTTTAGAAGAGGTGTGAATGAGACCTTATAAAAAGTGTAAAAACTGAGGCTGCAAGGAAATGCTCCTGGCTCCCAGTTTTGGATTGCACTAGTGGCTTCACAGCAGTGACCAAACTCAAAAAGGCCCAAAGAGTAGTGAGACTGATAATGCCACAGTCTGCCCACTATCCAGAATCTCAACAGACCAGTTGGTCTGTTTCTGACTTTCTAAAAAAAATCCAAGGTTTGCTGAAGATTTTGTCTCCACCTACCTGAAGAAGCTGCTTTTCTCAACTTACAGCTTAAATGCCCCTTTTACATTTTACCTCTTTTTTTTCAGCTTTCCCACTTGTGATCTTCCTACATCTGCCAAAATAAAACTTGACTCATGCACGTACACTCATTTGTCATTATTTTGCTAAGGGAGAACAGCTTCTAGACATGAGTATTGCGAGTCAGCAATCGAAAAGATATGGACTGGGAGAAAAACTGAAAGATGCATTTGAGTGGACAGAAAATACATCTGTGAAACTGTGAAAATTATAGACAACTATAGTCTTTTTTTCAATTCCAAGAAGCCTAAGATTCAACAAGCAAACAAACTCTTTAGACACAGAGTATTTGTCTTGCAAGAGTATTCACAAACTATGCTTTCAGAATCTCTTTCTTCAAATGTTTACTCCAATTATGAAATGGGAAGAAATGGAAAAGCACAAAGCACGTATGAAAAGGACAGTTAATTAACTAGCATGAGTTCAAATATGTGTTGATGTGGATCTTTGGGAAGGTCTAGTTTAAAGGATACAAAGCATTTAAAGAACACTTTTTCTACATTAAAAAAAAAAATCATAATAGAAGGAGTCAATGAGAAAAATAGAAGTCTAAAGCCAGGAACTGTGAATCCTGCTGCTTCTGAAATCCTAATTTTCAAATGCTGCACTTGTCCCACTCCTAGGAGCAGAGAAGCAGAAAACCAGTATGTTATAGTTGTCATAGCACTACATTATGCTACAGATCACCAAAAACATACAGTGCCAAAACAAATAGAAAGAGGAGATGCAGTTCCTGTAGATTTAAGTAAATAAATAATTTGTGCAATTATTGAATGATATATTTTAAATTTTAAAATAAAGCACTAATTTCTAACATTATAATAAGCAACACAGTGATTTGTTCTATAAAAGCTAGTTTTCAGAGCTATTCAGCATTTTTGGCAGCCTTTTACTAACTGTTCAAGCTCGCTTTCACAGTAGAGTCTTGTCCTCATTTATTTTTTGTTGCTGCAACCATTAATCATAGGTTCTCTCATTCTTTTCACAAAGGCTTTGCCAAAAGAAAAGCTTGTCAACTTTAGCATTTCAAGATACAGAGCACAGAAGGGAAAAGTTATTTTAATGCTATACATTCTTTTGTTATTAGTACTGTTCCACTATTTTTTCTTTGTGTTTCAAATCCTCTGTCTCACTGATGGAGAGAGAGTATTTTTTCAACACCCAGTCTGAATAAATCTTTGCAAACTTATATATCCACAAGATAGAGCTGACTGTATCTTCTGCTCAAGAGGAATGTCTTAACACATTCTTGCCTATAAAGCTTTAATTTCCTATGCTCAGAGATTTTGCTTGTGTAGGGTGACTCTGGCTTAAAAAGAAAGATGAATATGCTTAGCTAAAGCTTTAGCTAATACTATCTATCTTGTTTCATGGCAGTGATATTTCAGGAATCAATTTATTACTTTAAAATTGCTTATTCTGCTTATTTTACAGATTTCACAGAACTAGAGGCATTTGACATCACATTGTGAAAGTAAATTATGATATATGCTGGAACAATATTGGTATAAGCAGAGTTTGAGTTATTGAATATGCAATTTGAGATTTAATTATCAAAAGAAATTTACATAATGACTTTATGCTTGATTTTTTTAACTGGACAGCTATAAAGATGAACCCAATGAAACATCTTTGCCTATTTTAATAGTCCTTACTGGCTATATTTACATGCTGTATTGATTAGTATGAAGATTTAATGAAGTTTATTCATTGCAGAATTGAATTAAAAAGATTTCACTTATTGTTGTATTACCTCTCTCAGATTTTATATTTGAAATCACAAGCATTTCAGTAGGTCATAAAACTGTATTTAATTTGAGAAAAAACATGTGAAGAAAATAACTCCTTTACATGAGGCAGGATATCATCATAATTGCTGAATGGTTTTAGAAGGGACCTTAAAGATCATCTAGTTCCAACCCCCCTACATGGACTGAGACACTTCCCACTAGATCAAGGGAGCTCAGGACCAGGTTGCTCAGGGCCCCATCCAGCCTGGACTTGAACCTTGTGATGCTTCCACAACTTCCCTGGGCAACCTGTTCCAGTGTCCCACTACCCTCACACTAAGGAATTTCCTCCTAATGTCTAACCTAAATCTCCCCTCTTCCAGTTTTGATCTGTTACCTCTTGTCCTCTCGCTACAAGCCCTTGTAAAAAGTCCCTCCCGTACAATATTGTCCTGGTTTGAGCCAGGACAGAACCATGTTTCTTTTTAGTAATTTTACTTTTTGGTTAAGTCTTTTCTAAGTAGCTGCACTTGCTGAAATTAACGGCATGTTTTCTGACAGTTTCTCCTGGGACTGACAATATCAATGTTTATAGTTACTGCGGGAGAGCAGTATGCTTGGTTCTGAAAAACACCTTATACTCTTGAAAGAAAAAGGGGTAAAGGGACCCCACCTGCGACCCTCCTTTGGGTATTCCATCACATATGTGTCATACTTGATATAAATTTGAGGGATCATGGGAGTCGAACACTCTTCATCCATGAGTGGCATCCTGGGAGGATTCTGTCTGTTCATCTGTGTTTTATCCCGATAAGTGTATTCCTGAATCCTTGTGTTCTTGCAACCAGTACCCATCTGCCACTGACTCCGGAATCCCAGTCCAGGACTTTTCCAGGGCCTACAGCCTCAGTTATAATGTGGGCATTACTGCGGGGGGAAGGGAAGGACTGTGCAATAGTGGTTTTGTATATATTTGTACATATTTCATTATTATTTTCCTTTTCATCACTGTTGTTTCATTAAAGCTGGATAGTTTAGTTTCCAACCCTTAAGTCTCTCTCTTACTCTCTTTCCTTTCCCTTTAAGAGGAGGGAGAGGGGCTATTAGAGAGAAACTGTCATTCATTTAATTGCTGGTCCAGTGTTTAACTGTGACAAAAAGCCAAATGTATCACAAATCCAAATCTACGTTGCCTGAAACATATTTGATTTGGATGATTTTATCTGAATTTAACTGATTGTTTTCTTCAAAGCACTGACATTTGGCATTCATTCTGTCAAAATTCAGTGTGACTGACTTGAAGCAAAAGCTAAGTCAAACAGCCAGCTCTTAGAAGCAGGAGACTTCCTAAGAGATTTTTCTACATTTTAAAATACCAGTCTATGTTTTATTGTTTGTAGAAAATAGCATTTTAATCTGTGGGTGTTCTCTTGCTAAATTCTTTCATAAGATTGTCAGGGGTCTTTTGAGTGCAAGCTGTAGAAGTATAAAATACTATTAGTACCAGCAAGTAAATTATTTTACTATTCCTGTATTGGGATTTCCATATCTAGAAGATGACATTGTTTTCCTTTGGTGAAAATGCTCCAAGATTCTTTTTCCAGAGTGTTTGCATTCCTTTGTTGCTTTCATAAAACTCTTTTCAAAACGCTAGAGCTGCAAATCTGTATTTTCTGAGCATCTTTTGACTTTATTTATGCTTAAAGGTTTTTAGAGCCTTGGGACCATAATCGAAGGGAAGCAGGCTGCCAGCACATGTAGAGCTTCTGCAGCTCAGCAGTAAAGCAGTCTAGTATGTGCTAAATCAAGTCTTTTGTTAGTAATTGTAAAGACAGATCCAATGAAGGCAGCTGTACTAACACTAATGTGACGTTTATGGGCAATAAGAGACACTTTTGACGTAACATCTCTTGGATCTTTGAACAGAGGAAATAAAGTAGATATAGAGCAGTAAGTATACTACCTCATAGCAAGTGAACTCATACAGCAGACATGTTGGGGCAGTCTGCAATATGTAGTTGTCTACAGGATGAAGAAGAGACAAACATGTCTCTGGAAAATATCTTCCCGTTGCCTCAGCAACTCAGGGAGATGTTGTTCTGTCCTGCATTATGTCCAGTGCCCTGATACTACCAGTAGTAAGACTGCACAGCAGAACCAAAACTTCTCTCAGATTTTCTGAGGCCATGAAGAAAAAAGATAAATGTTTGGATTTCATGCTTCTCTTTACCACGACTACTTCAGCCTAGTTTATTACATCAAGTTTATGCTGGAGTGGGAGCAGAACTGCAAAGTCAACTGATACAAGGGAAGACAATGCAGATTTTCTTGGAACAGTTTTGAGGGAAAAGTGGTAAGAAGCTGTCAAATCAGCTTTGAGAAGGACACAACTGCATGTAAAGCATATGGTACCGTGTTAGCAAGGTTTTCAGTCTTACATAATAAGCACAACAGATTCAGGGATTAATTTTTTGGACTGCATTATTGTAACAACTGAAATAAGTTCAAGATATAAAATATTTTAATCACTCAAATTTCTAGTATCCACAGTAGTTAAAACTGCAACATTCCAGTTTAGATTTTTGTGGATAGATCCTTAGAGATAACAGAATGCTTCCCTCACTCAAAAGAAAATAAGAAATCAGCAGCCCAAAGCCAAAAATCTTAGATAAATAAATGTCTTTTTTGGTATTTTCTGCTTGGACTTTGTGGCAGCAAGAAGAAAAGGGAGCCTTATATTTCTTGCAGATGAAGGTTGTCTCCCTGGCATTCTTTCATTGTGGGTAGAGGAAAAGCTGTCAGAAGGATAAAGCAGGAATAGAGAGAAAATACAGGCTTAGGTCCACAGCCAAGTCTGGATGAACTCCTGGCAACACATGTTGGCCTTACTTAATTTACCTGAATACTGCTCATCACCTCTTATGAAACCCTTTCAAATTCTCCATTAAAAGGAGCAGAAAATTTTATTATTTAAGACTTATTTACTGATTACAGAACCAAATTCACTAGTCTTCTCTGTACTGTGGACTAAGGGAGGTAATTTATCTTAGCTACAATAGCACAAGAAATAACCCAAATGGACTGATGGACTCCTCGGGGTTGTTGTGTCTTTAGTTCTTGTGAAGGAATTTAATAAGCAGGATCCGTAAGTATTCAGATTTTGAGATTCAAGTTGCTTTTCTCTAACACTACAGCAGTGACAAATAAGTGATTATTGACTCATAGAGGTTTGTTTTTTTTCCTAAAAGTTAGCATCTGATTCTTTTCAACTCATTGTACAGAAGTCATTTTCTTGTCGGTACACAACTTCTTTTTTAGTAGACAAAAATCAATAAAAGTTTGAGATGTTAGCCTCTTACCTGAATTAGGTAAACACCACCAGATGCACAAACAGGATGACAAGAGCTAATACAAAGCATTTGTGAATTGCATAACCATATTAATATGTTTATCTTTAATTCGAATGACAAGCATTTCCACAATAATTTTACTTACTGGTCATCTTCTGGATGAGGTGGGAAACAAGACAATTTATGTCCTCATCTCCTAATGTTCTAGTGAAATCCATATGGAAGATAAATAATGGAGTAACTTACATTTAAACAGTCCAATTTTAGCTGCAAATTTCATGCAGGGAAAAAATGGCATTTGTGAATAGAGTAAATCCCCCTTTCCTGCTTTCATTCATTTTACCTTAATCTTGATCGTTCTTTTGCTTCTTGTAACTGAGTCTTTTGTATGTAAATTGTTTTTTAAGTAACATGAATCCAGACTAAAGCCCAGAGCACACAGTAAGCATTTACTGGTCTCCTTTACCCTTCCTCTTACTTGGGCCGAATTTCAGACTTTACTAAAAGAACTAGAAGTTAATTGTATTAGCGCTCATCTGCTCTGAGAAATTAAGGTGTGGTAAATCATAGTGTGAATTTAGAACATTCACTGGTCTGTACTAACTAGATGAGTAAGAACACTTTCTTTGCTCAAATGAGATTGAAGTTATTAGTTATTTCTGCCCACAGCAGCAGTGGCAGCATCATGTCCCCATGTGATGAGTCCAATCTGATCTACACAGCTTGTCAGCAAGGGTAATTGACTTGTGCTCAGCGTGGCACTGTGTGCTACTACAAACCTTCCTGCTCCTTCAGAGTGTAGGCAGATTACAGCTCCTACCTGTCTGCAAAATGCCCCTCCTAGGTGTCACTGCAGAGTGCCATTAGGCGGAGGAACTTATTCTACTTGGAAAAAAATAGTGTCTAATGTTTGGTTTGTAGTAACAGAAAATCAGTGAGGAATAGCTAGTGTGCTTACTTTTATGGTGTTAACATTTATCGGTAGGTAGGTAAGTCTTTAATGTATAGTTTCATAATGTGGTTCAGCTGATATAAATCTTATACTGGAAAAAGTGGTTGTGATTCTCCTCTGCCCTCATTTCCCATGTGAACATTTTATCATGCTGCCTTGCACCAGCACAGTGGTTCATCTAACAAACCTGTGTACTTTCCTACAGTGGCAAAAAACCCCTTAGTGATTTTTTTTTGTCCTTGTTTACATACTTCAACCAATTTACAATGGATTGAGCAGAGTGACAGTTACCATTGTAAGGCAGGAAGGAGCCCATGTCATGTAGTATGTTAAAATTACAGAGATACAAGAACATCCCTATCAGGAGCATTCTCATTGGCTCAATCATACTATGATCCATATCCTCCACCTTCATTAATATAAGTTTTAATATTTATCTTTCTCATAAGTTCCAAGAAAGTGGCATTAGGTTAAGGAATCAAAATATCAGAAATTATTGGACAAACAGACTCCCATTGGAAAATACTGAAAGGTGTAGTATTTGGACTGTTAAATGAGCTTTGGAGGAAAAAATAAAAGGTTTTCTACATGTTTCTTATGATTCCAAGACAACCTTTTCTGGTTTAGGGCAACCTGAGGCAAATGTCATACTTCAACTTTCAAACATCTCTTACCCAATGAAATTAGTGAGTAATGAAGAGCGTAACTTGGTATTGGAAATCTAATTCCCACCAATAACCTCATTAAGGGGGGAACAGGTGTGTGTTACTTGTTTGGGTTTTTTGTGTTTGTTTTTTTTGTTTTGTTTTGGTTTGTTTGTTTGTTTTTTCTTGTGAGATGGAAAGCTTGTAGAAAATAGGTAGAATTTCTGTTGCTTGGAAAATAATCCAAGCTTGAAAAAAAGAGTACTGGTAAGAAGCAGTAGCCAGAAGCAAAAGGAACAAATGCTCATATCCAGGAAATCCCATCCATACAAGCTTCCCATCCTACACATTGTAATTGGTCTAGGGTGAACAAGAATCAAGGAAAAGACTGAATTCTCTGCTTACCTGATAGGCTTCTTTTGTTTGCAAAAAGTTTTGTATTTTCATTTCTACAGAATTTTTTTTGTTCGATCATTCAAATTGCCATACAGACTGGAAATACATTGACTTATTTTTCAGGTTTATTTCAGTTAGCCTTATATAAACAATTCCACTGGTCTTGCTCAAAAATAAAAGTGATAATTGGCTTGCACCAATAAGACATGCGGAGCAAATACTTAAAAATGTTTTAACTTGCCATTTTATTGATCTTTCATTTATGTATTTTATTTCTTTAGTGTGAAAGTTGTATTGACTCAATATATTTCTAAGTTAGCATTAATTATAAACAGCAAGGTAAAGTAATGTATGAGAAGTAGACTACCTCAAACCTGAAAGATCTTGTTATGATGAGAGGTAGGGAAACATATAAGCTTTACCTGATAGTACATAATGTGAGGCTCTCTCCATTGCCTTTAGGCCCAGGTTCCTTATTCTTTTTTATGGGGGAACTTGTCTGAGCATGCTCAGAATTCCATTGCTGTGGAGGGCTTTGAAAAGAAATTATTTGCTAAACACCTTTACATTCTCATTGTCTGATAAGTGGTATGGAAACCTTTGTTCTCCACTCTGTTTTTTTGTGTGGAACAAGGAGTAAAAGAAGCACTTTCTTTTATTTTGCATTTGGTTTTGATTGAAATCTTTGAAGTGTAAACTAATGCTACTTTGAAGGAAATGCTAAAATCTACTTCTTTAAAACAGGTACATTTCCTAAGCTTTGGTTTTCCTTGTTAGTAGGATAGAAGAAATTATCAGGTGTCACTGACTTAAGGTTTGCAGTGAAGGAGAAACATTTTTTACAAGTCCACATTCCATTTAGTATATGAGTCTTTCCTGTAACCGTTAACTTCCATAAAATATCATAATAGAAATGAAACATATCCGAGAAGACATATATGTGTGTCAGCATTCCTCTGTGTTGTACATCAGGTGGGTTTATGTGATGTGTTTTTTCTGTATCTGGTTTTCCTTCACTTTTGTATTGAACTTTTGCAACTATTAATGGTTTTAAAATATTAAATACATTTGTTTTGGTCAGTTATAGTTAGCATTAGATTTATAGGACTGCCATCTGGTAGTTTTCGTTTGTACATCAGCTATGGAGGTCTAGAAGAAATATCATCAATGTGGTAGTCTATTTATGGCTCATTGGGCTTTGGAAGATAAATTTAAAGAAAATTACTTGTAGCTGAATATCTTTTATCTTCAAAGATACCTTAAAGGTTACCACTTTCATTAGCTGTCAAGAATGACTGAAAGGACAGGAAAAATGGCAGAAAGGAGAGGAGTGTGTAAAGACAGAAACTACAAAGAAGGAAATTTGAGCTTTATTTCTGATTCCTTCTTTAAAATCTTGTGTAACTTGAAACCTATCGCAAAACGTAAGTTTTTTTTCAATATGAAAAAATGCTTTTTCAATATTATTTTGGGATTTAAGACATTAGTGAACTTTTTGTAAAATACTTTAAGGAATTGAAAGACATGAGCAAGGATCACTGAAAAATCTAAAGCAATATCACAGCTGAACTGTGTGTAGTCCCCAACTCAAGAAAGTGACAGCAACAAAAGAGAGGCATCCAAATAAGTGCTGAAATATCACCGATATATGTCTTAATTCTTTTTCTTTCTGCATTGTTCGGGTTTTTTTCTGCAGTTCTCCCAAGGGTATACTGAGAAGTTATGTACTTGTGGGAAAGGAGAGGCGGTTTATGGAAAACAAAATGCTGATTGCTTTTTTAAAACAAACATAGTATTTAAAATACCGCCTCTTGTGACCATTACTTAATCTATACAAATCTGAAGAGCCAGTGTGGGAATCATCCAGGAGTATCTATCCTGAAGTCAAATGTTCCCATGTTGACTTAATAAAAAATAAGCCTATATAAAGATATCAGTACCATGATCCATAAAATAATTGGTGAGAATTATGAAGATACTCTTTAAAACATGAATATATCCTGTTTTACGAGGACGTAGAATAAATCTATTAGTAAGAGATTTTAGGGAAAATTTTAGACCTCTCATTTCTTGATACCTAGTTGTGTTACCAGGTGTATACTTCAGGTGCTTTTAAGTGGGTTCAGATGTACCTTGAGATGAATTGTCAATACCACTGTAACTTCTGGATATGATTTTGGATTCTGACAGCAAAGAAGAGACCAAGTTTCAATTCTGTGTTCAACTTTAAATGTCTTTAATTTCTGTTGCAATCATTTTAGTATCATGTCCCTTAAAATTGTATGATTAAATAGCAAGTATTTAGCTATTCTTAGCTTATTTTGCTACAGAGCAATATGAATTCATCTCACACATTACAGGAAAAACTTCTTTCTGGAATTCCTTAACCCCACTGCACAAAGAGGAAATCTCAGTGGCAGGTTTTTATTATGTGTCTGATTTAAATAGCTAAAGTTAGGCAAGGTGAATCTCCCCAAAATGAGCACTGGAGGCAACGCTATCTTGAAATGTAAGTTTAATCTTCAAATCTACTGTTTGGAACAGTATGGGATCCTGAGACAGATTTCTTGCACTTTTAAAATTATTTAGCAATGCTAAAATGCTGTAATTTATTTTTTTTTTCTCTTGAGGTTGAATTAATCTTTGCACTTGAAAGAGATCTCAATGTACAGGTGTTGCAATACAGAAGAATGTTACCAGTTTCCTTTCCTTCGATTTCTAAAATACAAGCCAGCACTACTGTTAATTGAGGGTTCCACATAGTGTCTCACCTGTGACTTCTTTTGGGTTCTCCTGCAGAAGCCAAAATAGGTGCTTGCCTGAATTGTATTTTCCATTCTTGGATTAAAATTTTATTTGATTGCTTATTACCGAGTTGTGATGAAGAAAAAGATCAAAGGTGGTTTAACAGAACAATAATGAGTTTCTCACTCTTCTAATAAGAGTTTGTTTTGTGGCTTTTGTCCCAGTTAAGTAAAAAAAAAGTTCTTCATAAATCAATTTTTTAGAAATACCATTTTTCACAAAGAAAAAAAAAATCGCTAAAGAATTTATGAGTCTAAAAATACCTCTCAGCTCATGAGTTTAGGTTTCCAATGTGGGAAGCAATGTTAGATCACTGCCTATTTGTAATCTTGCTCTTTCCCAAAATAAAACCTCTGAGATTTATGCATTTATCTTGGGGTTTGGTAGGAGCTGTAAGAGCTGGTGTATGGATTTGGACAGAGCTTTGTAGCAGCTTCCTTTTCTGCTGTGTGAGCCAAAGAAGATGTTTCATCAGTGTGTGCTAGAATGTAGGCAAAGCCTTGCATTCCCTGGTAAACCTATCAGGAAAATCTGATGCTCCTTTCCTTTCCACAGACTGCTTACACATTGTCCAGTGCACTGGGAGGCACTGACTGCATGTGGCTGAAAGTTTCTTGCAAAGATGAGGTCAGCACTTGAAGTGGTTTTCCATTTTGTTACACTCAGTGGTGACAATCAGCTTCTGAGAGGTAACATTAAAGGGACCATTTTTGTACGTTAGCATGAGGTGTTGTCTGTGCCTAGAGCCAGATGGGCAAAAGAAGTTACTATGCTCAACTGGAGGGTTTTGTGGCTTGGCTTTTTTTTCTGTTTGCTCTTCATACTGCTAATTTCCACTTAAGTGCAACACTCATGGGAAAAAAATTACTTTCAAACCACTTTTGAGCAAAGCAAAATATTCCACTAGAAAATGTCTTCCTACTTCTACTGTAGAACATTAGAAAACTGGTAATTTTGACAATGAATACTCAATCATACTATCCAGCCATTTTGTTCTTTATAGAAGTTATTCATGAATCACTGTTCAGAACTACCTGTGATAAGAATAGGGTTGCCCAGCTTTTAAGAAGCCCTTGTGGTGCTGCGTGCACCGAGATTTACTAGTAGTACACTGTATTAAGGAGGATGTTTTTCTGCCTGCTGCCTGTATGTGGGAACTGACTGCTTTACTAATGGTTGCAGTCTGCAGTGCTGATCTAGAATAAATGGAGATGGAGAAGTGTTTTTGTTTTGATGATGAGTGCAAAGAAGAGAGGAAATCCAGCATAGACAATACTGTACTGATTCAGAGAGCGTTCATTGCATTGCAGTTAATTTCTAATTTTTATGATTCCTTTTGTGTATTACACTTATTTGATGATTGTGCTTTAGAATCAGCTAATGAGTAATGAATATGGCATTTCATAACACTGTTCCCTGTATAGCTGACAGAAATGTAGTAGTTCTGTTGTAGTAATCAGAATTCATTAGTGACCTGGGTAATTTCATCTAGTGTCAGAGTTCTTCAGGACAGACACTTTGTACACAGAGGTAAAGGTTCTGGGTTTCTCTCATAACTCCACAGGATCAGTTTTCAAGAGAAGTAAATTAGCTAGCTGCCTAGGGTGGCAGGTCTCCCAGACACTACTGTTCATACTTCACTTAAGCCCCCAAGGTTAAGTGAGCTCTCCAGTTGCAGAATTCAAGTTTTGAGTTATTGCATGTTGAATCCAGAGTGTGGCAGCTCTACACATGCACTGGGGGAACTATACCTGTAACAATTCACCAGGTAACTATGTCTTTTTAGGGAGAATGTGTTTTCTCTGAATTCCACCTATTTTGTGTTTAGGTGATGAGACAATTCCTAGGAATTTTCTTAGGAATTTTTGGATTTTTTTTTGTTCTGAAGTGTCTTTCAGAATAGAAAATGCCTTTTTCTATGTAAGCTTGTGAAAGTAATGAAAGGAATGTGTCAATTCATGTAAGTATCATGTGAATATGCATTCATACATCAATGCATCAGTGCATTTCTCCACTTAGAATGGCTTCAAGGGATGCAAGAGAGAAAATAGCACCTTTCAAGACCACTTTCTGTGATGGCCATGACATTTTGAAGGTATGAAAAAAAATCAGATTTTATAATTCAAATCTACTTCCAAAACATGATATGACTTCCTCGAAAGAATAGTCCATGGACTTACTCATTGCTAAAAGAATTCTCCAGCTAGACAAAATGAGGGTTTCAACCAAGCCTTTTTTGTTTTGGTCTGTGGCAATGAATGCAGCTTGTTTCTAACAGGTGGCTAGCATAGCTTAACTTGTGACTGCTTGTTTTTGAACTGTGCCAGTAGATAATTTTATTAAGGAACCTCAAATTGTTGTAATTTAAACAACTGATTCTCTTGCTCCCATTGCTCAGTTCTGGCTAAGCCAGAACACTTAGGTTTCTTTCAATGTGAACTTACTTCTGTGATAATGACAGCTGTCTACAGTGGTAGGAGTAAAAAGATTCATGGAGGTCTTTAAATTACTTAATTTTGGTATGGATTAGCATGTTTTATTGGACATAATAACTTAAAAGTAATAAGCTTAAATAAAAATAAATATTTACTTAAAGACAGTGTACAGTCCATGGAAATTATTTTATTTCTAAAGAAGCCTATCCTATGTACAAGTGATTGAAAAAAACATTTATTTTATACATAGTATTTTAATAAAAAGCATATTGCAGGCATAGCTGTTCTGTTCTTGTTTGAATTAACAAAAGACCTGTAATTCAGGTTCTCATTTTTTTTTCCCCTTTCTCTTGGTAATTTTAACAGTTCCTAAATGTGAGCACAAAGGTGCTTTAATCCAAATGTAAAGTTACATCACACCATTAAGATGACCTGGTAAAAGTGACAATCTGACCATACATATTCTAAAGAAGTACAGCTCTATAGGAGCTCTATAAGGAGCTGTAATAATTATGAAGGTAGGTCCTGCAATAGAAGTCCTTATGCTGTCTTTTATCACAGTAAGAAGAACAGAAATTCAGTAGTGCACAGTGTTTAATAAATTTGTTATGTACAAGTTCAAAATAAGGATATTAATACAATAATGATCATAAAAATCATATTAACATTCAGGCTTCTGCAGAGACTCCATTAACTTTGCCTCAAAGCTCTAGAAACATATGCTAAATTCTCAGCCCTCCTAGAAAAGAGAACAGGTTAGTTTTACTCTTGAACTAATCATGTCCCTGCTTACCTGAAAAAAACACCAACCAACCTACCTACCAAACAAACAAAAAGAACAAAAAAATAAACCACAACTACAGTTTCATTTGGTGGTTCAGAGTAGGTACACTGTAGACATCTAGAATACTATGGATGTTGTAAGCAGCAATTTCAGTAAGTGGATCTTAACTGCATATTGTAGTGGTTCTGAAGATGCTCTCAGGGAACAGATGGAAAATGCCACAGCATTGTAAAAGGCTTTGAGTTACATGTAGAAATAGCTTCAACTTAAGAGTTTGTTCTTTAATACAGAGTAAGAGTAAAGTTGGGTAAGTAATAATAAGCCCAGTCTTAAAATAAGGACCCAAGCCAGCAAGAGAAGCAATATCTGTTTTCTTTAGCTTGCAGAATAAAAACTGCAATGAACAGTCTTGGCAGCCGTATCTAACAAATGCCTTCAAATTAAAGCTAAACCTGTGCCATAATTTGGGTATTACCTGGTGTTCTCTTTTTAATGTTTACCTTATAAGCTTTGTAACATCATAATTTCACAGAAAGGACTGTCCTGTCAAATAGTTATGAATTACCTATTTCCTCTTTAAAGATAATATAGCTTTATGTACTTCAGGGAATTTCAAACAATCTGCCATCTTCAGAACTGGTTCAATAATTCAAAATTACAAAACCTGTTTTTTCATAAAATAACCTTCTAAACAAATCAAACCAAAACAGGTTTTTTGCTCCTTCTAGTGCAAACCAAATCAAGATTCCTACATTTTACTAGCTTTTTCTCAGTAGCGATGACAATTTCTCTTACATTGCTTGTAATTTCAAACTATTATTAGTTTAATCAAGAGTTACATAGCAAAAGCAACTTTATCTTATGCAAGATGGTTTAATAAGAGTAATCTAGAATGTAGCATTTTATTCTGAACATTTTTTATAAAAATCACGTTTTGTGTAGTTATAGATCATCACAATTGAGTATTTATCTTCTTAATTTCTGAAAAAAAGCAAGCACATGTTACCTGTGCAGATTTTTTCCTGAAATATTTTCAAAAAGGCATAGTTTGATAAAAGGTACATTAAAAATAACTTTAAAATTAAAATACTGATAACATATTAATTATTATAAATATTATATTAATTATATTTTAAACTTAGGAGAGAGATGATACACTGGCATGCTGTTTGTTTGAAAGAAATTCCCTATAGTAGATTCTTCTCTGTTCCAAAAATTCTCAAGAGAAGAAAAACAATGTGCTGCTCACCCTTCAACTGTATCTCTGTCCTTTCAGCTGCTAAAACATCTATCCATAAAAGCTAGAAATGCAAAAATCGATCTTTAATACATTCCACACCTGTGAAAACATCAGCCACATGACGTGACCTTTCTTTTAGTCTTCTGAACAGTTTTTGTCACCCATCCTCGATGAGACTTCTGCTTTCCAGAATAAGCTTTAAATTTTACAACTTGTCATGACAAATAATTTGCCTTTGTACTGACAGTTGTAGGTAGCATGAGATTCTAGATAGCTGGATAATGGGCTGAGAGCAAAGGATTAAATAATTTTCCATCTCCTACTGTCAAACATTTGCTTCTGGTGAAGGGCGCACCTTTTTTACTCTTAAGGCATACATACCCCATTTTATCTGAGGTTATCAATGCTTACCCATCTTTATAACCCCATGAGATTTTTAGTTGATGTTGATTAGGGTATATACGTCAATAAAAGCAGAAGCAGTGGTGGACATGAGTGCCACTCTAAAAAGCTTACACTGTTTGCAAATGTTTTCCAACTCTCAACTTTCACATATTGGGTATGTAAATGTGTCCAGAGCTAGAAATAATTAATGAGTTTCTTAGGTTACACTGTATAGTTTAAGTCTAATTTTTTTGTTCAGAAAGTTTTTTCGTTTTTTTTCACTGCTAACATGCAACAAGAAGCAGGTAAAGCCAAACAAGTGTTATGGTTTGTGTTCGTTTCTAAGAGTCATCCTGTAGTCTCACAGCTATTTTTGCATGCAGGTGCTGGTCCTTTTTACCTTCCTCTACATCATATTCCAGTCCTCACAGCCTGATGTGAGTGCTGAATCTGAAACTCCAAGATTTGCACAAAAGACATGCTTTTCTCAAATTTTTGAACTGGGTAGTAATACTCAAATCTTACCATTCTTACATGATCATGGCATCCAGAACAAGTTGTACTATTTAAAATCAATTTTCTTCCTCTCTCTCTATACTACCTGGATTAATCATTCTCCTATTTGAAAGCGTAAGTATTTCTTGTTTGACCAGAACTATATAAACAGTCATGTAATACTCAGAATCCTCTGAATTTTGGTTTAGATTATTTAATTGAGCTGAATAGACCAGACATTACACAGTCATAGTTTATTTATCAGCAGTACTGAAATATATCTGGCTGCTAGATCATTTTAGCAGCTTCAAGTCCTACTTGTCACCCTGGCTGAAAGTGTGGGGTTCATGATTAAAGATTACCCCAAATCTTGCTAGTGGCTTTGCTTATATTGTAATTTGTAAACACAGAGGGGTTTAACTGTTTGCTTACTTGAGCAAGCCAATGTATTTATAGTTCAGTAAATATATTTATGTGTGTATATATATATATATATATGTATATATGCATTTATAATTCAGTTTTCCTCCCAGTACCATCTTACATGCAATTCTTACTGGTGAAAGCTCCAGGTAGAGTTAGGGTTCTTCAGAAGTGTTTACGGGGGGGCATTGATTGATATGATTTGATATGATGGATATGATATTGATATGGTTTCTTCAGAGAATTCTTCTTCTGAAGATCGCTGGAAATCACTATGTGAATGGAGAGAAATTTAATCATAGAATCATTGAATCATAGAGTGGTTAAGGTTGGAAGGAACCTCAGAGATCATCAGGCTCCAACCCCCCCTCTATAAGCAGGGGCACTTAACACTAGACCAGGCTGCACAAGCCTCATCCTACCTGGCCTTAAACACCTCCAGGGAGCGGGTATCAACAACCTCCCTAGGCAACCTATTCCTGTGCCTTACTACCCTTGTGGTGAAGAATTTCTTCCTGATATCTAACCTAAATCTCCCCTCTTTCAGTTTAAAACCAGTACCCCTTGTCCTATCACTACCCTCTCTGGTGAAAAGCCCCTCCCCAGCTTTCCTGTAGGCCCCTTCAGGTACTGGAAGGCACCATTTAGACACCATTAGCTTGCTTTTGCCAACCAGCCTATCATTCACATTCTAAATTCAGAGTCTGCTAAATCTGCTCAGGTAGTGAGGCTGATCAGAGCATTCCACTGTCTTCTGTTTAATGTCCTTTTTTGTGCAGTCCATTCTTCTGGCTTGTCTCATCTTCAATGCACAAGCTTAGGGAGTGTGAACATTTGCAGAAGAGATCTGTGCAGGCTCACTCACCAATTTTGGAACTGAACAATTTTGAAACTCCTATCAGGTTAAGATTACTTGACCATAATTTGCCCTAAGAACATTCAGATTGTGAACATTCAATTTACTGAGTCAAAGAAATAATGCAGTCAGGGAGGAACATTTTCATTTATATATATGAATAAAGTGATGATATATATGGCAGATTTCAGCAAAATTAGATTAAACATATCTATTATATTGTTTTACCTAAACGGTCTTTTCTTTTGACTTGACAGGATTAACAATTTTATTGCAGAAGATTCTGAATAATCAGGCACTGGGAAGGGTAATGAAATGGAGGAAATAGGAAAAAAGACACATCTTCTCATGGAGATACTTAAAGTTACTGAAAAAAATCTAGGCAGTTGTGGGAGTAAAATGTTTTGGGTTTTGTTTTTGTTTTTGTTTGTTTATTGTTTTCTTTCTTTATTACACAGCAGATGCTGTGGCCATTTTGGTACTTTTAGGCATACTGAGCAGGAGCCACAAAGCCCTGAAGACTTACCTGGTCGTGTGTTACCCTTTTAGTTTATGTTGTGCATACAGATCATATGCCTGAGAAACAGCACAATGGAGACTTTGCAGAAGAGGGCATCTATTTGGAGGCCTTCCCAGGGATGAGGGGATGTGCAAGTGAGCCCAGACAGGAGCTAGTGGAGTAGACCATTTGGGAAGGTGTGGCTTAGACAGGTGCTGCAAAAGGCCTGTGTTAGGTCCACTAAGTCATCTCAGTTGGGGTCAAGGCAACATGGGCAGATGAGGCCCCTGTCACATTTCAGGGTCCCCTCCCAGATGTCAGCCTAATGAAATTGCAGGTGGGGCTGAAATTCACCCCTTTACCAGCATGTCATAATAAACAGCCACTGGCATCCATTGGGAGGAAAGAGCATTTTTAGATAATGCTGTATTGAGAATAATAAAGCAATGCATTTTAATGTTAAGAGTTGTCATTTGTGACAATTATTTTTTAATTATTTTTTTCTTTGCTTTGCTTAGGTCACTAATTTATACCATTAGGCTGGTAATTGTCAAAATTTGTAAACTGATTGTGTTGCTTCATTATCCAAGATTTTATGGAAGAGAAAAGTCTGCAAACATTATGTGCACACAGCAGGTTCTCCTCTGTGATGAAACAAATTTGCATTTAGGAGTGTTAAAACTTAGCAATGTTAAAACATAGCAGTGTTTAATGTTCCTAAAAATAGAAGTGTGTGAACTGCAGTCTTCAGTGCTGTAATTGCACATTATTTTCTATCTATATAGAAATTTAAAAAGACCAAGCTTTTTTTTTTTTTTTTTCCTTTGGTCAATGATAAGGTTTTTAGAAACATGGTTGGCTTTCTTAAGTTTATTAGGGGTTTCTTGTGACTGCTTATAGTTAGCAGGATTTGGAAGCTGAAAACAGAACCTTTGCGAGCAATGAAAGCTTTTTAGCTTAGCTTTTGGGAGGTATCTTTGTTTCCATGAAACATCACATCAAGACTTTCTCCTCAACCACTGGGCTGTGGTCCCTATGGGTCTCTCAAAACTAATTCATGGTTGGAGCAGAAGACATTAAGAAGTGTGGTGTGCTCTGAAAAAACATAAAATCTCTCCCTCATTTGACATAGTTTACAAATGCAGCCATTTTCTAAGACTATCTCAACCATCTCAAAAAAATAGAAAAAAAAAATAAAAAAATTGTATGGGTTAATCACTGTCATAAATGATACATATTTTATCACAAGTACCACAAAGGCTGAAGTAGAGAATCCTCTTTCAGGTACTATACAGGGAAAATTTATCAGAGTTACATGAATAAATGCACACAGACTAAACAAAATTTAAAGCCCTTACTGTGGAATGAAAATTACTTTAATGTACAGTTTTAAGACGTAGTTTAAAGACTGAGAAGAACTAAATTAATGGGGGTTTCATTATATTAATACTTCCTTTGGTATATATTAACTATATATTGTTTGAATGTCATCTTACCTTGAGAAATTGCAAAGAAGTAATTAATATCTCTATTAAAGAAATAGCTGTTTCATGAGAATTCTTCTGAAGCATTTCCTAGTTTTACCTGGGTGTTTCAACTGGGGCATGAGGACACTGCTATTTATAACTGTATATCCTAAACTCTATGTTAAGGCAATCCAGATATGTTTTTAACTTTGTGATAAAATCACTTCTGAATTGTAAATACATGAGAACAGAATAGATAGATTTTATGGATTTGATTACTTTCTAACATGATTTTGGCACTTCATGCCTGATGCTGAGGTCAAAGAGAATTATTTTGGTTGAAATGACAGATTCAATATGCGTATTTTGGGTTATCCCATGCTGCTTAATTCAATAGCTGAGCTGTTAATGAAGAACAGCTTTGAATAGAAATAAAGTAATAGGAGATTAAATTATGTATAACTCTTGCATTTTTCCCTGTCCAATTTAGAAGCAAGAATTAAATTCAGGCTTAATTAAAGAATCAAGTCAGCTTCAGAACCGAAGAGTTATTGTGGATTTAGCTATACAAATCCTATAAGCACCACTTCAACCTATTCCTTTCAGAGAAAACTCCTTTTTTTGTTGTTACTTTTGGGTTTGATTATTGGAAATAAGAGAGAGAATACAATGAGAACTAGTCAAATGTGCTATTAAACATGTATCACCTCCATGGTTATTGTGAGGTGTACTTTAAAAACTGTGTGGGTCTTACATAGAAGATTTTTTTAAAATATATGCATCCCAATATCACTAACAAAGCTTGTTAAGCGTTATTAATTCCATTCTACAGATGAAGAATATTACTGTAAACTGTTATCAGAATCGCATGTACTGTCAAATATTTCTGTTTATTGGTTTCATCACCTGCTCTCTAAATTGAGCATTGTTTGTGTTGTACAACATACAGCATTGTATATCTAACAGTATAGCTTTAAACTGCTGTGTTTTAGTATTTTCTTTATGCCCTCTCTTGATTAAACACAATGAAATATCAGTTTACAGATAAACAGTAGCACATATGAGAGAGTAAATTATGGAGTACCGAATGTGTCTTACTGTTGATTGCTACAATTGGACAATTACTACATATAGTCATGCCAAAGGAAAAAGAAGACTTAAAAAAATCAACATTTCTTAGTAATTATGGAAAAGTTCTTTTAACAATACATGCTTATTGATTTAAAGTAGAGGAATTTTCATCTACAACAATATGAATTCCAAAAATAAGGAGCCAGATTTTGGATTTTTTGAACCCTTTCTGCTATTCCTGTTTGTCTAGAAACTGAAGACTGCTACTTCTTTGATCTAAAAATAATAGGTATTTAATTGTAATACATATTTGAAAAAGCTATGTTCTTTACGTGAGTTGTTAAAATAGCGTTTGTCTAAAAAAAAAAAAAAAAAAAAAAAAAAACCTGACTATCCTTTGAAACGAAGTGTTTCTTGCAGAGAGTAAGATTAGAAAGTTGCGTGTAAAAGGAAAACATCAGTGAAATGTGTGAAATTTTCCAAGACTGTTGTATTCAAAAGTCTAAACAATTAAGTGAAAATAGCACAAAAAGAAAAAAATAGCCCACAAATCTTAGGTGCTTAGATAATGCTTATCCTAAATATTTCTTGTGCATATAAAATTGGATATCAGAGTTATTGTTGTTAACATCTTTTCTTGTAATTTCAAGGGCTGCTGAAATAATGAGAAGTACAAAATGATGTAGCTAATTAATTTTAACCACTACATTACTTTCCTCTCATTTCCTGTCTTAGAACACTTGAATCACTCAATCAACTGTTATTGTACTTACATTTACAGTTTATTTTACCCATTTAAGAACTACCTGACCTACATATTCCCATTTCTCATTTTACAGAATATTTGTATTTTCCTGTCTATTTCTAACATTTTTCCTAATAAAGCTACACTTGTAATAAACAGAAAATTTCAGCTAAAACTGAAAAAAAGGGCTCTGGATTATATTTACTATTAGATGGTGGGATCCATCCAAGTTTAGAGGTTGCACTGATTCTTCTGTATAGGCACTCTTGGCAAAAATGGCAAAAATTCTGCATCCAATCAATGCAGGTTTCCATAGTGGACTATAAAATATATTAGTATATTCAAATGATAATTTCTGTTTCGTATCAGGTACAGAATATATTATGGACTGAGGTGAGCACAGAAATAAATATGGCACTGAAAATTTTACTCCTAAAAGAGTGTTTATAGGAATAACATAGTTGTCTTTTTGTTCATCACTTCTGTAATTGCTCTCTCAGTTCTTAAGATTTGCCACGCATTTTATGTTAATTAGAGAAGCTTAGAAAATAAAATCAATACATGGAAATAGATGTTTTGCAGGAGTTTGGCATGTTACAATTATTTAGGCTATGACAATGTAGTAGAATGTGGTTGTTACCGTAAGAAAAAAGCCTCTTTAATCAGTTAGTTGTAGTTCAGAATCATGTTTGGCCACTTCAGCCAAATTCTGACCTGAAGAGTTTTGCAAGCAATGTAATTGACTTATTCAATCAGAATAAATTTTTCCATGTCCTTCACAAAGAAATAACCAGAAAAGAGATAACAGGTACTGCAAACAAGATACTGCATTACAGTTATAGCAATGTATCTGATTCCCAGGATTAGAACAAGCACTTTTAAATAGGATCTGTAGATGTCTGGTTGATTGAAAGATCATTCAAAAATTTATTGTAAGAGCCAAGTTTGAAAATATACTAAAATAAATTCTTAATGTGCAATTTGATTTTAAAAATATTAATATAAATTAAAATATCCAGGCATCAACAGAATGCAATTTTATAAAGTAACTTAAAAGTCACCTAAAATATTAAGACTCTTGGACTACTCTTTGTATTCATTACATTTTCATAATTGTCAGAGGAACATTCTGTAAAAGGCATTACCCTATAGAATGAAATATCATGCAATCTGTTATCTCCCTTGAATATTTCTAGTATTGAATATGACACTTTCTATTTAATAACACAGGATAAAAGATTGAAGATGGAGAAAGGTTTGTCTAATCACCTGGCTCTTTAAAAATCTTTCTTAGAATAAGCATTGAAAAATGGTGCTCAGAATTGCATCACTTAAAAATGCAATTTAAGTTGTGGTTTTCAAAGGAAGACAGTTATTCTCAAAAAGTTGAAATACAACTTCACTAACTTTTGTATGAAAACTTAAGATTTGAAAATTTTATTTTCAAATAATAAAATAAACAACAAATATGCTTTTCAGATATTTAAAGCAGCTAATTAGAGTAAAAAACTGATTTGTCAGCTTGTCTACAAAACTAAAAAAATAAATTATTCAGTCACCTCTTCAAAAAATACCTAATGCTAAACATATAATAATGGATATATTCCTCAATGCTGACATAAAACTCCATTTTGCTGGATGTCATGTAATTTTATGTACTTCAGTCTGTATCTTCAAAGCAATCATGTCTTATTATTAGGCACAGGAAATAAATAAAAATCTGTACATTTTAAATATAAGAAACTTAAAATCAAAAGGATGTAAATAGTGTAATGGAATAGATAGAAGTTCCACATTCTCTGTGACAATATCTGTTAATGTGAGTTAAAAAACTGCCGATTAACTGTCATCAGTAAAGACAGTAGTGTTGGTCCTTAGAATTACAGAACAGTATATACTACCATTGTATTAGGAATTCAATTGATTATACAGATCATGTAAAGGTAATTAGCTTTCTGGCTTTTTTTTTTTTTTTTTGGTAATTCCTCAGGAAACAAATAAAAAAGCAATGTGATATAATCCACTTACGTCAGTTTCTAGAATAAGAGCTTAGTAAGGAGAAGGAACAATCATGAAGTATAAAAATCTTCTCAAGATTCTAAATTTGGTTCTATAAATGAAATGTTCTTAAGAAATGTTAGGTCATTGCAATATTTTTTATCTCCTAGTTCTTCTATATAAGATACTCTGGGATACTAACTTCAAAGTGTGGGCTGTTTTTTTCTTTTCATTGTAACTTGACATCTCAGCTAGTACAGAATTTCTTGCTTCACAGTAACTCTTTCCTCCTCCACCATCTCCTGAATTTTTATTTTCTTCTTTCCTTCTTGGCACTTCTCTTTGATAGCCTCTGTCAGCCTTAATCACAAAGGTAACTTTCTTCTCATCCATATTTCATTTCCCTCTCCCTTATCAGAGATGAGGGGAACTTGTGTATATGTTGTTTTAGCAGTTTGTTTTCTTCTTTTACATATGTACAGACTAAGCACCAGCCATTTCCACGTATCACAGGTCTTTTTTTTTCCAGTTCATGTTGTTCCAGCTGCCCTAAATTTAGTGAAATAAGTTACTATATGTGTTTTAGATGCATCAGTCCAGTTCTTACCATGAAGAAGACTGTACGTGTGGCTGTTCTGCAGGAATAACTAGACTCGAAGTGTGCAGTGAGAGAGAGGTAACTTGCACTTCGAAGATTAGAATTTATTTCCTCCCATAAGAGTTTGTCTTAAGATTTCTTTTCAGGAAGCTGTTTTTAATTTTATACAAGAGTAAAATCTTTGCATAACTGCTAGACTACCCTGCAGTAGGCCACAAAATTACAGAATTTCTATTATATATATGCTTATTGTGAGTGAAACGCAGAGTGCTGCTGTACACAGCAGTTTCCAGAAGGTTGCCATGGGGAGTTCTCTTTCTTAATATGTTACTATATAGAAGTTTAATAGAAGAGGCTGACTGTGATCATTAACTGAATTGTTAGTATTTTACGTGTGCTAACAAATATTTTTCAAAACTATGTAAGCCTTTCCTATTCTGAGCTTTGAGATGGTTTTCCAAACAGAGGGACACTGATTATTTTTTTTTTCTTTTTGGTTCAAATCTGATTATGAAGGTGCTTGATAGTGTAGGAGCAATCTTCACATGTGAAAAGAGGTCTGTGTTCCAAGAAATAGGAAAGTTACCTACCTAAATTTCCTACCAGTAACCTCCATTTACACATAAGCATTTAATAATCAAAGAGAAGAATTGCATAATGAATTGGTGAAATTAAAATCAAATCTTGCATTGGGAACATTTAAGAAACAAAATGCTTCAGAAACTCTCTGAAGCCTTCTGTAGACAAAGAAAACAATAGGGACGTATACAAATCATGCAAATCCTTTTGAAAAACAATAATTATTTCAGCTTATTAAATTTAGCTTGGGAAGGGCAAGCTATTACATCCTTACCGCACATCAAAATTATTCTTGACTCTTTGTACATCTAGATTACAGAGGTAGCAACAGTCTCAGAAATAAAAGATTTGGTAGTACTAGGAAGTGCTAGTACTAGAGTAGTACAAGTCTAGTACTTTTGGTAGTACTAGACCTGTACAATATCAAAGTTTTTATACAAAAAACAATAATCCATACCAAAACAAGTAGAAACTAGTACCATGGGCCTACTTCTAAGTAGTATTTGGTGTTAGTAGGCTAGTATCACTTTACTGTTAAATGATCTGCTGGCTTCATTTCCCTTTGCAAGCAATGGGAAGCTGGACATCAAAATGTTCTTTTGGCATATCTTCCTTTCTTTTATTTTTCTACTCCTGGTGAATTGCTAAAAAGCAGAAGAAATATTAAATATGTTGTATTTTCTATGTACTCTTAGTGAACCAGTCAAGTGAAAGAACCAGTGTTGGATTAATTGCTTATATTGCCTCTAGGCCATCCTAATACATTTGTCAGTTCTTACGGTTTTATCTTCCTTCACTTTGAATGAAGGAGGAGATTTCTGAATTACATTAATGAAGAAGATACAGTCCATTTGAACTTGTTTATCACTGTCCTCAGCAGTCTATGTCTGATACAAGATGTCAATACTGAATGGAAGATAGCTGCTTGCTTATTGTTGAACGAGTTAATAATTTTAAAGCAGTATTTTAGAAAACTTTGCTGTTGTTACTTCTTATTTTCTTTAATACTTACAGGCTTTTGGCCGCATATGTTGTACACCTATAAGAATGTTTAAACTATTCAGTATCTAGTTCCATTTCTAAGGGATCACTGGCATTTCTGTAGTGAGATGTCTGGAAGTCTTAGAATTTCCTTGTCTTACCTTTAAAGTTATGTTTAAAAAAAAAAAAAAGAAAAAAAAAAAAAAGGTAAAGCTCTAGCACAGCCTGTCATAGAGGGCAAAATGTCATTAATATCATATCCAAATGGTCATTGCAATGCAACTGTTAGTGTAGTCAGAGGCACCTGCATAATAAACCAATCCAGCTGTGACTTTCAATACAAAAGTAGCATTAATACTGTTCCCTTTTTCTCATTAAGGAAGAAAAAGGGAAAGTAAATGTCTGATGTTGTCCTCTGTTCTGTGGAGACATGGGCTTTTTAGATGCTCCTCTCAGCATGAAATACTGTTTAACTCTGAGGAAGGAAAGAAAACTGATGTACAGAAAGACAGATTATAGTATCCTGTGTTTTAATGAAAGTATTGCTGCATTTAACTGCAAAATGGAGGAAGACCTCCTAGAACAGAATGGAAGATAGTTCTGTTCCCTAGGTGAAGTAGATTATGTTTAAATTAGCAAGTATTATGGTATAATAGAAGCAGGTCTGTGTAGTGAGATAGTTGGCTTTCAAGACCTCTGTTGAACATGTTTAGTTGGGAGGGGATACTTCAGACTAGCTCTAGCTTTGTCCTTTGAGCTGATGGAAATGCCCCTCTGTGGGTGGACTGCATTCAGTGGCTTCACAGGACCCATCTTTCAGTTCCATTTTGACCAAAAGTGATCTAGCAGCACACTGAGACCTTCCTGCCATGTCAAATCCAAGCCAGGTAAGCAGAGATGATCAGATTTGCTTCAGAAGCACACTTCTGATCCAAGTCAAAGAATCACCGAGTCACAGGATCATCACGGTTAGAAAGGACATCTGAGATCGTTGAGTTCAGCCATCAACAAAAAAAAAAAACCTGACCACAACAAACCACACACACTCCACCAGAAAACACTCACAACAGGCCCCACAACTTCAGCCTCTAGAGCATGTCCTGAAGTGCCATATCTATACCTTTCTTGAATACCTTCAAGGATGGTGACTCAGTCACCTCCCTGGGCCAGGCCGTGCTTTCAGTAAAGAAATTCTTCCTAATACCCAATCTAAACCTTCACTGCTGCAACTTCAGGCCATTTCCTCTGGTTCTGTCAGTATTTACTTGGGAGAAGAGGCCAATACCCACCTCCCTACAACCTCCTTTCAGGTAATTGTAGAGGTCAATGAGGTCTCCTCCCAGCCTTCTCTTCTCCAAATGAAAAAAACCCAGTTCCTTCAGCTGCTTCTCATATGACTTGCTCTCTGGACCCTTCACCAGCTTGGTAGCTCTAAGTTAAAACATTAAATATAAAGGCATTAGCTCTAGCTGAAAATGTTCCAGAGGAACAAATACTTGGAGAATATTGAAATAATACTTTAAATTTGTCCTATTCTTGCACTGTTTTCTAGTTACCTGCTATTGATCTCTCTTGGAAACTAATGGGCAAGGTGTAACCAGGCACAAAAAACCTTATGTTGACTAATCCCGTAGTAATGATCTTAAACAGCACATGGGATGTAAGGAAAAGTCCGGAAAGACCCAGAAAGATTACTTGCTCATTCATTATCTCCAGTTTGTTCTTTGAAGATAAATGTCCGTGTCCACTGATGAGCTACAGAGCCTAAGCTTCTGCCTTGGAAACTCAGGTGGTGAAAGACAGGGATAAATGTAGTTCAGGCCCTGGTCTTTGAGAGGCAATAAATAGGGCATTTTTTCTGTGTAGAACTTAACTTACATTGCTATATGTTCATGGAGGCAGCAGTAATTTAAATCTGCATTTAATTCTTAGGTATTTCTGTGATACTAGAACACACTCTGTCTTATGCATTTTAACCACAGTGTGTAGGATTTGGATTTGTAAATATCTAGGTCTGATCCAATACCTGACAATAAATTTATAAATAATAGCTGATGCGGGAGACTGCTTTCCTGCCTTATGATTCAGTGTTTTGCTTATTTATTTGGAAAACCGGCAGTTGGGACTATTCCCTATGGATATTAACTTACAAATATTATTCTTATCCTTGCAAAAAAACCCCAACAAACCCATAATGCCAAAACCCCCCAAAATTTTCTCAGCAAGTCTGTAAAAATCCTCACAGCTGTAGAATGCACTCTGGATAAGCCACACTGTGTGACTGAGGAGAAGATTCCATAAAAATGAAAGATATTCAGTCCAATCTAAGGTTCAGTTTGGGGATTTTAAGAAAAAGTTTGAGGTAATATGGAATAATTAATATTTAATGTACATGGGAAGCTTTACTGAAAATTACTCTTGGGATTGCCCATGAAGTTGCTTTAAATCAATTTTAAGTAGAACAACTATAAATAGAGCAAGTTTAATGGTAATCATCTTTACTGTACTCTACTGACTGTTAAATATTTTTATACCATCAGGCTCATTTTAAGGACATAATATGCTATCTGCAAAGATTGAATTTGTAAAATATGAAACAAAGTGAACAAAGGAATTAAGAGAACAAGAATAAATTAAATCTAATGTGTATTTATGTGTTGCAACAGTGCTTGAGAACATGCAAGCAGAAAATTATTCCAAGGGTTAATTGCTTTCCACCGAAGTAGACGGGATGTAGTAACTTCTGCTGCTATTTAAGCTTTTTCTTGGAAAACCAGAATTTGTCTAGTTTTCTTCAAGACATTTGGACATACTTTGCAGAGCAGAAAATTAAGTATCTGTAATATTGAGACAGTAGTTTCTGTGGTGTGGATAGTGCCTGTAGAAGTGATAGACACCACTTATTTAATATTTATTGGCTTTCTGTAGAGGATCTTCTGCCTGGCTTCTGCACCTAGCATATTACACAATAACTGCTGTAGACACTTAAGAGTAAGTCGAGTGTGACTGTATAAAATATTTTGACTGATTTCTCTGGAGTCCTTCTGAGCAGTTTTTTATTTATTACAAAGTAATAAAGAAGACAGTTGAGATTCTTCCATGTTGCAGTACGAGAGGAGCTCTTCAGAAATGAAAATGCTTACAAGCAAAATACAGTATTTCTACATATGAGAAATTTTCAGAAATATTTCTGAAATGAAATTTGCAAGTAAAAAGCTGCCAAAATGTGTGGGTCTATTTCAGGTGGAGTTGCTTCCAAATCTGAAAGGTTCAAATACATGGGACAATCCAGAATTCTTAAATAATTATGTTAAAAATTAATACCAAAATCCATTAATGTTTTGTAAGTGAAATTGCATATGCTGAAAGTCACAAATCATGGAGCTCATTCTTCCAAGCATGGAATAAAATTCTAAACACATGTAATACTGGTATAAGAATTGATATAGTATTATTGCTCTTACATTACATTTTGTTTTGTGTCACATGTTGTAAAATAACATCTTGGACAACTAACTAGCCTGTTAAAATGTTTCTTTCTTTGTGTTAATCCCAGGTAGGTAACATTTTTTATAAACCATAAGAGAGGTTACTCAAGTAAGAGATAAGGAGCATCTTTGTAACTCTTGTAGTTATCAACTCTGAAGACAGGTGCTAGGTGCCAGGGTGAGGCTGAATGAGAATTGATCAATTTTCTGATTATACAGTTTAGATAATTTCCCCCCTCTAGGTCAGTATGTATTTTCAGTCACAAAGATGTGTGTTCAGACAAGAACTGATATGATGTTGTTACAAGAACGATTTCCAAAATGAGGAATTTCCTGTATTTGAGCATATTTAGGAAGCTTTGGAAGATTCTAACATTGTAACCCCCGCAAAGACCCACTTTATTTCTTTGTTTTAATTTTAAATAAAATGTACCCAAGATACCTCTTACATTCTGTGGAAAACATTTATTATTATAACTTAAAATACAAAAGAAAAAAACCCCAAACTAGCAGTAAAATTGAAGAAAGTGACTGTATTCAGCACCAGAAACAAAGATAAAGTCTTACTAACAGTGCAAAAAATTTATTCCTGTTTAACCAGCTTTAAGAAATACACCTATATGAACCCAAATAACAAATATGCATGTATTCACAGATCTTATGCTCCAACATAGCATTTGTGGAGTATTACTTCACTTTTTGAAATAGTTTATGACACAATCAGTGCCTTTTAAAGGTGACATACAGTCAGGTATATATATATTTATATTGCCAAAGCTCCATGAAAGTCTGTAAGTACATATTTTGTATATTTTTCTACTGGAATTTGCATATGAAAATGTATTGCTGAATTTTATTATATTCATTTGAAACAATGTATCTTCATGACAAGAGAAAGTATTCTTTTAATATATTGGTTCCTAATGTTTTTTTAACTGTAGAGACACATTCATTCTCATTGCTGTAAAGGTTGTCTCTGCTAACTGACTCAGAATCATCTTTACCTAGACTGCATCATATCTTGCTTCCTGAGTCAGCTTTCACAAATTACAGATTAGCAATTTTCCACACATAGTTTTCTTCTGAAGTACAGTGAAGATAGTAATTTGCATTGAATTGCCATCTAAACAGTATTTAAAAAATTAAAAGTTTGCCATTAAGCGAAAGGAATATAAGAGAGGAACTGTGTAATAAATGTAATAGAAATAAAGAATTTCTGTAGTGAAAGAAGAGGTAAAAAACTTTTTGTGGTCACCTTGAAGCATTTTAATATGCCAGAGTATTTCAGAACAACATTACAAAAATTGCAGATTTCTCATATTGATATTAAATTTATTTCTACTTTGAGAGAGGGAAGGGATGGGTGAAGACAAAAATGTATTTCTTATTAGAGGACTAGAGATTTAATAGTACATTATTTGAATAAAAAATATTGACCTTCTAATGCACCTATGAAATGCTATGAAATAATGTACAAGTCCAAGGATGTTGTTTACACTGATGATGATAGGCTGTGGATTGAGACACAGACAGTCATTCATATAATACACGTTTACACACATTTTTTTTTACCCAATACTGTACTATAATGAGGTGCTTTAATCATGAGAGAAATATTAACTGTGCATACCAAAGATATCTTTATACAATTTCCTAATATCAATTAATATTTCCATATAAACGGAAGATCTGGCATCTTGTGAATACAAGCTTTCAAAAGCAAAATTAAATATATTCATCACTCAAATTTACGTAGCACAGAGAAACTGACATCTGTATCCACTTGCATGCATAATAAACAGCTTACTAATACATACATATTAAAATATCTCCGTGTTTAAAGTTCTTGTTGAATGCTCTTGCTTTTACACTACTCTGATTGCAGCGATATTCAGAGTGAGACACAGAAGTGACAGGATGAGCTTTCTTCCCACTAAGCTGCATGATGGAGTGAGAGTGTTCAGGAAGATATTTTACAGTTAATGCTGCCTGCCCCACAAAAGGGGCATCACGTCACTGCTCAGAGATGACAGTCCCCGTTTCACTGGCTAGACTACACATCTATTATTGTGTACGTCTCTAAGCACCTCAGTACCAGCAATATCTGAATAAATTGGAAGGAAACAGGAAAAAAAGGGGAGGAATATGCAAGTACTCCATGGATTAAGTAGGATAGACTGTAGATACAAAGATTGTTACATTATTAGAAGACATTCTACAAGCTGGGCAGATTTTCCCTAACTGTAGCTGTATTATATCAATATTCTTTAAATACAGTGGTTGGAACAGGATTAAAGGAATTGTTCCATTAAAAAATACCTATTTTCCGGCCATTTTCCTAACTGCCTCTCTCAGTCAGTAAGTAGTTCTGTGGTGATTTCCTTCTATTTCTTACCAGATTTTCCTGTCACCTCAATAATTCCATATCTAATATGATCATTGCTTTACTTATGTAAAACAGTCCAGCATCTGGCTTAAGTAAGAGTGCATTTATTTTGCAGTGCTGATAATAAGGGTTAATGCATGTGTTTATATATTTACAAAAATACAAATATAAGACAGAATTTTCTTTTCCTGATAACAAAATGTTAGGAAGTCATATGGAGCAAACAAAACACTAGAAAATGAAAAAAAAATAACAAAACCTGTAATGAAACAATGTGTGAGAAAAGCAACCTCACAAACATTTCAATTATTAAAATAAATCTGTCTGAACTTCTGTATACTTGCACAAGCCCAAACCTATACCCAGAATGGGAATCAATATGACACAGTGTTCAATCAATTGTTGTGTTATAGTTTTTGGGGTTTTTTTAATATGGTCCCAGATACACTTAAATGAAGTATAGGCACGTAAGAGACAACTGTATAAATCAAAACTCCTCAGTTTCTGTATCTGGTTTTGCAAACTTTTCTAGCATAGATTTTTATCCTACTATTTGTCATTACAAGTTTTAAGTTCTTCAGAAATGGATGTATATTTTAAATTGGTTCCCAAATTTCTGTACGATACCCACTATTACCCAAGTATAAGTATGATGTCATTTTTTTTCCTCTCCCCCACCCATGTTTCCAGATTTTGCTTGCATTTGTCCTTTTTTTGACTTGTTCTTGACCATGAATGACTGTTGGCCCTGACTGTGAGTCTTTCTTTTGGTTGCCGTTTTATCATTTCAAGGATTTTTCTGTTGGACTGCACATGGATGTTTGTTTCTTCTGCTGATCACCAGCATTTTATATTACCTTTTAGTTCATTGCTTCACTGAAATCCTTTGCATGCTGATATTTTTTCCATCAGTTGCTTAGAGACTTGTGTTCTTCTTTTAAAACTAGGCAAATAAACTAGCCAAACAACCAACCCTCCTGTTTAATTTCATGGTCTTTCAATGCAGCATTCTATCTGAACTGTTTCATCTTTCTAATGGCAACCTGCTATGACTATCTTCTTTCATTCCTTTCATTGACTGTTGATTTAATCTAAGCATGCAGAGAATAATAGACACATTCTACTTTGTTGCTTTTTCAATAATTTTTCCTTTTTCTTTTGAATTATTATTGATTATATAATAGTCACTTTTATGCCACTCATAGCTAGGCTCATTTGCCAGCTTCCATGCCTAAACAGTTTCAACATTATTGGCTTTTATTATTCAGTACTTTCACTTAACATAAGTGGCCTGTGGGAGAAAAGTCTCATCAGAGGGTGTCATTGAGGTGATAGGATGCCTGCCCTTTATCAAGTTAAATTGGGAGAAGAGATAATTCTAACTCCTGTCCTTTCTTAATGGATGCTTTCCTTAACATCTTCAAAGGTTGGTACCTTGAAGGAAAGTAAAGAAACAGAAGCTAAACTTAATTACTCAGAATTTGTTCCTTTTGTTTCTTTGTGGAGAATATCAGGAAGAATTTCATTTATTCTAAGTAAGAAAAATGGAAAAGAGTACTCTGAAGGCATCTTGGTGGTCATTCTGTATCCCAACTAGTCAGTCTCAGTTAAATGCATATTTAAGCTTGAAGAAATGTACTGGCAACAACCCTGTCCACAGTTCCAGACAGAGGCTTCCAGGCAGAATGTTATCCAGCCGTAAGACAGCTACAGTCTTTTGGGAACAACATTTACAAGCTGTTCATTCTGGTTAGATCAGAAAACCAAGCTGATTTGTGGTAAAAGCTCTAGGGTATGTTTATACTTTCTACTTTACTGTCATTAGAGTATTAATCTGAGTGATCAGGTTCAAAAAAGTGACCTAATTCTTTGAGTTAAGAAATCATCTGAAATAATAAGAATAAGATGGGGTTTGGGGTGGTTTGTCTTTTTTTCCCATCCATGACTATGATATACTGGAATCATTACAAAACTATAATTAGCAAAGCAGATGTTGGTGTAAATGAGAAACATAGAATTATTTGAGAGTTGCAGGTCTCCTGATGTACTGGTTTGGAAGAGTGAATAAAAAAATGTGGTTTTCTGAAGAACACAGGTGTACCTTTACTGCATGTTATTGTCCCTTCATATTCTTTTCCATCCCTTCAACCAGTGTAGCCTCATTTAAGGATTCCCAAAATGTGTTTCATGGGTTGCAAATGATCCATGAAGTGTTTGCGTATTCTGCAGAGGACTCATTCTTTATTCCTGGTCAGCCTCAAGTGATCCAGCTCGTTGCCAATACAGTAATGAAAGTAAAAGATCACATTTGGCTGGAAGAGCATCAATACTCTAGAGAGTGATCAGAGCTCAGTGCATCCTGCTGCCATGGCATCAAGATACAGGCAGACCTCAGAACACTCTAAATTAGATCTAAATCTTCTTCCTGTGCTTCCCACCGTTCTCCATGGGAACCAGATTTCTTTGTCCTTGTTTCAGGAACATTTCGGAGTCTTTCTCTGAGTTTTGAGAGATGAGGACTTCCTAATTCAACGTGTAATCCTAAAGCTTTGGGGAGGTGTGGAGGGGCAGAGATACTACAGGATAGTGCTCAAGTCTGCAAACGCATGCCCTGGTGATGTAAACAAGATTTCTTTCTTATTTTTTAATAATTTGGCTTTTACTTCTTAGGCTAGCATCTCATATGATTTCTGTTTTTTCTAATTCATTAACTCACTTCTTATATGGTACGTCAGGTCATTCATAGCTCAAGGGACAAGGTAATTTCATTCTTGATGAAAGAATCCTCTGCTGTAAATGTCTATATACAAGTCTTCTGATGACTAGTGTTCAAAAGGGAGATGTAAAACTATAGGATATCAGCCTGGCAGACTTGAACGGTTTTTCCACTGACCAACACTGTAAAAATGGAATTGCACATGGGCAGGTAATTGCTTCTACAAAAGCTGCTTCACTGCATAACTGAGGCTGTTCCATCCCCTGGTGCCTCAGGCAATGTCTCTAATTCCAGCCAGTTCTTGCACTATTACTATATACCTTTTGATTGTATGTTGCTTACTGTTCTTTGATGTCTGAGACACTTGAAAGACAGAAATCATTATATACACAGTTTATTTTAAAATATAATTGCACACTACAGCAAATACTCTGAAGAGTAAAGTACATCTGCTATTCTTATGCAAATGTTTTAAAATCACATTCCACTAATGGCTGGCACAGTAAAGTTTCAGATATATTTTTCTTGTGGACAGTAGGTGTTGGAGTTGCAAAGCTGTTCTTACTGTCTCTGTTCTTAGAATAAAGTGCTGTGTTTAAGCAGAGCTGTCAAATCTTGCTTTCTCTTGGTGTGTGCAAACCAGTGAATCAATTGCCTCTAGATAGTTTATGTTAGCACACAGAAATTAAGATGCTTACTTGTATATGTTAGCAGTTGTACAGACTCTTCCCGTGATCTTTTAGGCAATTATTAGATTTTCTTTCTTTCTGCGAATTTTAATGTTCTATGTACTTATTCACTATCTAAAACAAGTGACTAATCTGAAAAACATACCTAAAGTAGTTTGTGATGAAAGTTCAGCTTTCGTCCAATAGTGATTAATTTGAAATATTTTTAATCTTCACATCATTTAAAGAGATTAGATGTTCATATTTTTTTCAAGTTGCTTGGCACTTGTATATAGGCGACACTGGGTCAGAAGATTCTAGAGATTCTTATTTTTAAAATTAGTTTTTAAAATACATTTTTATATGGTGCAGGGTAGCTGCAGTGTAGTATAGTCATATACCTTGATGAAAATACTTCTATCACATTTCTCATAAAAGATGGATGCATTTCAGCTGTGTTACCTCACCTTGCCTAAAAAGTGAGGGCTTATTTTTCCTCAAAGAAACAAGCCATTTCTCAATTCAGCAATACAGCTGTTCCAATGTATGTTTATTATAGATTTGTCAATTCATGTCTGTAATTCAGTGGCTTAAACAATGACCTGCTAGTTTATGATGTAATTTTTCAGTTGGAATGGCTGTGATGTGCTTTATATTTGTGCTTAGAAAATTGACTACTTTAAAGAAAATAGTCTTAAATTAGAATCCAGATTTTAAAGAAATGTCGATCTCGTTTTCAGTGGAGTCAGAGAATATAATTCAGTGTTTTATCATGTCGCAATATTTAACTTCTAAATTGTATAGTTCAGATATCTTGGTTTAGGTTTTTAAAAATTTGTAGTAGTTAAGGATCTTTACATTCAACCTGTAACTACAATCTTGAAAATTCTTTTTGAAATCTGAGGAATTAGTCAAGAGGGACATGAACTGCTGTGTGAAGCCTCTGATACTACAGTAATATTTTTAAAACAATAGATTGTAAATGTATCAAATATCCTTTACTGCAAGGTCATTTTTCTTTAGGTAACGTTTTCAGTTAGCATTTTGACTCCCTTAAAATCTTGTTAATTTAATTTAAATTCACCACAAATAGTTGAGGCTCTTGCTCTGGAGACAGAATATGTTTGCAAATAGTTTGCTGCTTTTCATTGTAAGTTAATGGTACGAGTTGCTGAAAGCTGTCTTCATATAATTAATCTAGTTTGTGAAGCCAATGATTATTAAAGGCTGCTGAATATTTCTCTTTCGTGTTAACCACGTTTGAGAAGTTGATGACATATGAATTTGACAGCCAGCAACTTGGTAAAACCATCTGTTTAGAATTTTTAATGCAATTTTGCAAGGACTGCCAGGTGAGTTTCTAGCAACTATATTTGAAAAAGCTCAAGTAAATAAAATTACCACTACAGAGGTGAGCTATAAAATAATTTATTATTTAATCATAGGTTATATGAAAGAAACCTGAAAGTCAATTCATTCTAACATACTCTTCAAGGATATTGTTTTCTAAAAATATATTGGAAACTTTTAATAATCATTGAAATTATATGTGCTTGGGTGACACAGGTATGATGTGAGCTAACATGGTAAATGTTGCCAGCTCATAGAAATGTCTCAAATCTGCTCTCAGACAATAAAAAAACGGGGGTGGGGGGGCGAAGAAAAAAACACAAACAAACAAAAAAATCCCACCCAAAACCCCAGCCGGCTGATAAATCCTGGCTGCTTGAAACAGAATAGGAATTTAGACATTCTGTGTGAAGAGAAAGGAGGAAAGTCAGTAATAAGGTACATCTCTGAAAGTAAAGTCTTGTTAGATGGTAGCTGTTAGCTAAGACTCCTGAACACCGGGTGAGATGACTATCAAGAGTGTAGACAAGTCAGTAACATCCTGTTGGCTCACTGAGAGGTGCCTTCTGTCAGTGTGCTTGGGCAGCAAGCCAGTGAGACACTGAAAATACGGCTAAGCTCTAAGACTGATCATAAGATGCACCATTGAGTGCCAAGAGGTGCTTCTGTGGGTTTAGGAAGAGTATAACTTGTATGCTGAAGCAGAATGCATTCCACCTAGCTGCAGGAACTAGCTCACGCCTCATTTCTTGGGTTTAATAAATGCTAAATAGGTCTGTTAGCTACAGGCTTGAGAAATAAAGGAAGAGACTGTATTTTAAAGGCCTCTGGAGTGAGATTCTGTCTAAGTTAAGAGAATTAAGATAATTAGGCAATAGCTTTAGGAGGGCTGCTTCATTACACAGAATCACAGAATCACACAGGATGTCAGGGGTTGCAAGGGACCTTGAAAGATCATCTAGTCCAGCCTCTCTGCATGAGCAGGATCCCTTAGAGTAGGTCACACAGGAATGCATCCAGGCAGGTTTTGAATGTCTCCAGAGAAGGAGACTCCACAACCTCTTTGGGCAGCCTGTTCCAGTGCTCTGTCACCCTCACAGTGAAAAAGACTTTCCTCATGTTTACATGGAACCTCCTGTTCTCCAGCTTGCACCCGTTGCCCCTTGTCATTTTACATTAAGAGAAGGTTGACTTTTCCTTTCCCAGTATTATTCAGAGCTCATTTATCTGTTTGAGCTGTAGAGGAAAAGGTGGGGTGTCTAGGCAGTTCCCCTCCGCTCTCTCTCACCTCCACATACATTAATGCTCTTTACTGTATCCCAAAGTGAGGGTACAGGAGCTCTGTATTCACTTTGTTTAGCTGATAGGGGCATTTCAGTAGAATATCCTCACCATGGTAGCTGGAGATTATTCCTGATGAGGAGGTGTTTTACCTTTTCTTTTGAAGCTGTCCCACAGAATAGCAAGGAATTTAACGTTATCTAGGTCAAAGATTGCATAAATAATAAATGTTTTCTGGAGGTTAAATGCCTTACCTCTGATTATTATACTCCATATTTGGATTCGCACTCCCAGCTCTTTTAAATATTTACATATGAAAGTCATTGGATACAATTAATCTACTCTTTTTCTGAAGAATAGTGAGGGGGAAGGGAACGCATAGGAGAAATCCAAAAAGCCAGAGGAACACTTCCAACCTCACTAATTAAGAAGGAAACAATTCCACTAATGGTGGCATATACACAATGGAAGACATTTTCTTTATTTTTGAAAGTACAAAGTAATTGACGTCGGTAATTATATTTAGCTGTATGATTCAAATGAATAAAACCCCAGGACTGCAGTACAAGGTGTCTTGCAAAGACTGTAGCTGTTAAAAAGAAATTGGCCTGCCAGTGAGAGTTACAGAATTTAGGACCTTTCTTACACACATGGAATAGCTAATGAGAAAATGAGTGTTCTGGTGATGTGTCCACACCATTTGAACACTGCAGTCCTGGCTGAAAATGTTTTGTCCTGAAAAGAGTGTCTATTTTTTTCTTTTGTTCATGACTTTCTTCATGTAAGTACAGATAAAATAAACCTGTATGTATGTCTGAAGGGAATCTTCCCCCTGATATTGAGTCCTTTAATATACACAGACATGTTGAAATCTAAAAATGTACTTTAATATATTATTAAGCCACTTATGCAGAAAAATAAGATTAATCCATTTCTGTTAGTTACAGTCTAACTGTCAGCACTGACAATAAAATAGTTTGCAGACTGTGGGAGAAGCTTTTTATTCTTCTCAATAATACAATAACATTAACAGCATCAAGCCCGCTCTGTACAGACTTGTTTTCCTTGCAGTCTAGTTGTAAGATCACAGAGTTCTGTCCCATATACAATATCTCTTCTATACTACAGATTACACAGTGAACAGCAGTCACAAGTTCAGATTATTTTTCTATAAATAATTATTTAATAAATATATATATTTGTTTTGGATTATTTATTTTGTAGCAGAAAGCTCATACTTTTGGGGAAAAAGAACCTGACTAGTTTTCCAAATCCACCTTAATCTATTTATCAGCTGTCTTTCAAATTTTTACATTGATATCTGAAGTGGAGGAAGGCAGAAGATATTCCTTCAGGACATTTCGTCTAGTCCTATTATTATCCAATTGGGACAAGAGGCCAACACCCACCTCACTACTCCCTCCGTTAAGGTAGCTGTAGGGAGCAATGAGGTCTCCCCTTAGCCTCCTCCAAACTAAACAATCCCAGTTCCCTCAGCCTCTCCGCATAGGACTTGTTCTCTAGACCCTTCACCAGCTTGGTTGCACTTCTCTGGACACACTCCAACAACTCAATGGCTTTCTTGTAGTAAGACAATTGCCAATTTCCAATAGCTCTTCTTCAACTATTTTACTATTAATTAACTTACATACATACTATTATGTTCAACATAAATACATTGAACTGTGTTTCCATGTTAGACATCAATAAATGTTTGTCAGAATTGGAGTCTTCTGTACTATTTCAATGTTTAGAATGTTACTGTGCTTTAAAAAAGTATATATATCTTATTTCACAACTGTTTCTGAAACTGTAGTAAGTAAAATATGAAATTACTTTAAATAATGTCAGCCCTGGCTATCAGATTCTTCCCATTGATGGCATTTACTAAAGGTCTTGTAAGTTTAATTCAGTCGGTGAATTATGTCTGGACAACCACATTAACTTCAAATTACGCTGTTTGTGACACTTGAAAAGTACTGTGACTTCAGAGTTTTGTCATGTAAGTGACTATAATTTAAGAAGCAATTCTGTTGATAGTATAGCAGATACAAAATTTAGAAATTGCTTTAGTCTTTTAGTTCAAAAACGCCACAATGATGACATCTTTTCTTGGTTGGTAAAGTAAAAAGAAACAGTAGAGATATTTGCTGTTAAAATATTTTTGTATAATTAATTCCAATAATTAAATAAGTTTTAATTTCCCAAGTTTTATGAAATGTACTTCTGTCTGTGAGAAGTCAAACTCCTAGTCCAAGGGTTTTTATGTTGTCTGTTTATTTTAAATATTGTAGATTGTTACAAATTAAATTTAGTTGTTAATCTTTGTGGTTATACTACAGAATATTTATGACAAAATTTCAAATGCTTTCTAGTCTACAAAGACGTATGTATAAATATGTATGTGGATGTATGTACATCCGTATTTATTATTTATCTCTATCTCTATTTATACTTATGCACCAACTTGTAGATGAATTTCCTTTCCCAAAGTGTTCAGCTGAAACAGGTTGCCATGTCTTTTACAGTGGCAAAAGAAGGACTAAATATAAGGAAATTGTATCTACAAAGAAATCCCGGAGCATGCCACCTTTGTAACATGCTTACTTTAGTGAAACGTGTTTTCTTTCTCCCTCTCCCATTTTCTGGCATGACATTCTCTGTTTTCAAAGAAGCATCCTTTCCAGAACACTTCTAAAGATGAACTTCAAAATTGCTATTTTGACACTTTGACAAAGACAATTTCCAGCAACTGTCATTTTGTCCAATCCAAAATCTAGCTCTTGTGAAAACTTTGCATTTTTTTTTAATGTTGCCTTAAAGAATTACCTTGTTTTTATGGTCTTTACATCACCTATCTTCTCTCATAGCTTTAACAGCAATTACAGAGACATTGCCAAACTATCCTTGCAGACATTCCAAATGCCAAATTACTGCTGGTAAAATGAATTATTATTTGCCCTCATGGGTAGTATGAGTACGGCAGAGATTCCTGACATGGGAATGAGGGTGGCCCCTGCCTGGCAGTGTCTGCAGACACGTGCGTGTGTTGTATGACGTGGCAGTGAATCTGCTGGTTTTTGACAAATGGGACAAACAACACAGATTACTCCTACATGGCACATGCATCACTCCAGCATGTACAATGCTGCAGGGCTCCTTTCAAGTTAAGATCCCATGACCTGAGTCCAGTCGACTTCTGCTTGAATTCGTGCTGACCTCCCCCTGGGGAGAAGCTCTCTAGTAAAATAAAAATAGCTAAGATTAAGACAGGTTGAAGTTGACTATTGCAAAACCAAGCATTTAGCTTCCATAATGAGATCCTTTTGATCTGACAAATCTCCATTCATTGGATTAGCATGATATATACCTTGATGCTGGAAGTTTTATGACAACAATATGAAAAATGTATTTGAAACAAAGATACTGTGATAGCCTCTGTCTTCTTTAAGTTTTATTAGAGAAAATACCTTGTCTCTGTTGTATTGTGTTCTGTTCCTATAGACTTTAGGTAATCTGAACTAGTTTTAGGATATAATAGTTCCAGTTGGAATGGCTCTACAAGGTACAGAATTATGATACTTCACTAAAAAAGTTATCAGTGTGCTGAAGGATACAAGCTGGTAGAAAGCAGTAATACTGGGAAAGAGAAAACATTTTGAAAATGGAACATGATTTGGATTTGCTGTCATTAACTCCAGATAGTTATCTAAACAATGTAAACTTCTGTTGTAAGGGTTGAGGCATCTGTCAAACCCAGAAATTGTAAAACAGACTTTCAAAAGAACTGAAAATAGCAGAGAACAGGAATAGAAAGCAAGCCTTCTTCTGTAATGCTTTGTTCCATAGAGGCAGGGCAAAATGCTTTAATTGTGAAACTACAAAAAATTGAAAACAATATAAAAAGAGTAAGTAGTTTTGACAGAGACTGGATATATCTTCCTCCAGTTGGTACACTGGTAACATAATGTTTATCAACTGGATTTATTCTTGTCAAGTACAAGGGCTTGTAAAAACAAGTTTTCTAATTTATTCTGTGAATTTAATAATTTTCTGCATTCTTAAGCCACCCCAGCTTTTAGGTGACACTAAATGGTTTTGGGAACTGCAGGGCAGCTACTGATGTTCTGTGATCTCTTTGTAAGGTGAAAGAGTCCTTACATAGATTTTGGGAGGGAGACACAAAAGGAAGAGGGTGAGAGCAGAGAGAAAGAAAAGAAGGAGGGAAGGGAGGAAAAGAAAGAAAAGAATGAGTATAGGACAGAAGATCTGAGTAGTATTCACTCATGAAACAACAGACTGCTATCTCAGATACTTCTTGTACTTCTTGTTCCAAAATCATAGTGCAAAAAAATAAATAAATAGGGCAAATAAATCAAGATCAATTGGAACAGATTGTCAACTTGACAAATATGTGTTTTAAACCAGAATGCAGATGACCTTAATTGTAATAAAGTGAAATTAAAAGCATTCAATTGTAACATACAAGAGCCAGAATGGAGGAGGCAGTCACATCACAGTACGTGTGTTTCCAGGTGAAGAGTAGCAATGGGACCAACTACAATAGTATGGAATCCTGTGTATTTTTGTTAAATGTGTAGATCAGGGTAGGAGTGATTTCTCCATATAATCTATACAATAAGGTTGTGATGAGTTATTGATGGGGACTTCAGTTTCTAAAATTTAAACTGAAAGTAGGTTCTTCTGCTGTTATTCCACGTGGAATTTATTTTATAATTAAAATAGTCAGAATGATTGATTAAACATAAAGTATCTTAACTTTATGGATAAGCACTGATGGGGGTGGGGGTGGGCTTCAGCATTACACCCCACTATTTTTTGTAAGGACTGAGATGTTCAGGTCTCCATTGTAAGAAGAATACTGTTCTCAGCTTCTACTATGTTGTCATCTTCCTTATTTTCCATCTTACTTTGGAATAACTAAATATTGGAGTGCCATGGGCAAACAAATTATTTTGCTTTTAAGTGGAGAAAAATAGTGATGAAGCCGCTAATGGAAAGGTCCCCTTCATGAAGAGGTTACAGTCTAAACTCAGATGTGACACAAGAAAACCCCAAACAAATAAAAAAAGAGAAGTGTGACTGTAAGTTTTATGAAGAGTTATGCAATTAGCTGTCAGACTTGCATGCAATTTTGATTGCCAAGTGCATTAGACTGTTTCTCTAATGGAAAGTTTTAGGAGAAATGTTTTACAAGTAATTTGAAAGATGAGAGAGTAAGGTCTGTAAATAGGGATTCAGAAGACATTCCATGAATGTGAGACAGCTGGAAAGAGAGCATGGAGATAAAATGGTAGAAGGAAATTGATGCAGTGCTGAACTCATGTACTTAGAACATAGAAGGAGACAAGGTCAAAGTTAAAGGTTAAAGCTGAGTAATTTGGGTCATCAAATGCCAAGAATAAGGAATTTGAACTTGTCCTAACAGAAGGATATAGTTACAGATGATGTAATTGTAGCATCACACAAACTGTGAAGTTGGCCACATTTTATGCCATAAATTACATGAGTATGTTTTGAATCTGTTGTGTGAGGTCAAGATGAAAGGAAACTATATGGCTCGGTTTTAGTGAGTGGGTTTTCATCTATATAAAAAAACCCAACAGTATGAGATAGAATTGTTTTGGCATCTTTAGATTTTTTTATTGCCTATTTTCTTCTCTTTGTGAGCTCATTATGCCAGTGGATATTAATCACTCTTTC
>NW_009953496.1:15953804-15960850 GCF_000747805.2 Chaetura pelagica | reverse complement strand
TCTTTCCTGCCCAGTGTAAAAAGTAATAGCTAAAAAGTAAAACTTAACTAGCCATTTTTCTTTTTTTCCCCTTTCTGTATTTTTAGTTCGACCCAGTTTCTCACCATAATTTTCTCTCCTCAAGTGAAAAAATCAAGCAGCTTTTGGTGATAAATGAAAAATTAATATGACCGATTGAGTCTTGATAGTTAGGTTTCTGACTTCTTCAGTATAGTCGTTCTTAAAGATCAAAATTTCCACCTTGTAGTTCAATGTTTTATCATGCAGTTGAGAGAATAAGAAAACTGTTTTGTAACAGCTGTATAAGGCTTACTGAGTTTCTTTATTTGCATCTCAAGCTTAGCCAACGCAAAGCAAGTGCAAAATCCGATTTCTTTACAAATTAATATTGTTACCAATACACATCAGTGTGTTTTCTTTAAGTGTAATTTATCTAATACAGTTTAAATATTTCTAGCTACTTTTAGAGCATTGCAAAGACATTCTGAAATAGTCATCTGTTTTACACATCTGAAAGTTTCAATGCATTTTACCGCTGGTGTGCAGTGCCTTGACAGTATTTTGGATGCTGCTTTTTTATGTCTGTGGGAGTGAGAAATGAAAATGCCAGTTTTATGACAACATGATGCATTGATTCGACTCACAGGAATATCATTAATATCATATTCTGCCTTCTTTTCTTGTGCCAAGATATGTTTTCAGCAAAAACATAATAGTGTAATTCAGAATATTTTTTACTTTAATCTTGCATTATTTCATTATTTCTTTTTCCCCCAAAGTGTAATAAAATCTGCGATGAGTGCGAAAGAATGAAGACTACTATTCAAAGGTATGTACGTGTGTAATGAAAATTGTTTTCCATGCGGTATTAATGTGGAAACCATTGCACACATAACAAATTAGAGGTTTCTTGACTGTTTGTTTATTTTGTAAGCATATGTAGATTTTTCAGTCCCAAAAATCCCACCAATATTTCCTAGGAAAATATGCAGGTCCATGTTGAACTTTATGGTAGAAACTAGCTAGAAATATAAAACTATCCTCATCTTCAATTTCTAGTCACACCTGATAACTGGGGTACTCAGAATAGGTTCTTGATCCTCTTAAGTCCCAGAGGAATGATTTAATCTTGGAATTATACCCTCATATAAAATGGCAGCACTACAAGGTGGAAATTGCATCTCACTCTCATCTGTTGTCCAACATTACCTACATGTAACAATAGAAGATGCAACCCTTCTTGTATCTTACAATTCCATAAGAGACAAAAAAATTCAAGAAACCCAAGGGACAGATGAATAGTTCCAATAATAAAAATAGTAACAGGAACAACAATTTATTCAGAGTAGGTATGTTTGTGGGTTGTATTCTGACACTTAAGAAATAAAGTTTTACATAAGAAGCTTCAGAATATCTTGATATAATGTCTTTTGAGTTCCTAATTTTAGCAGTCTCTCATCCTCTAGAGCCTCATCAGCATATCAGAGTTTCTAATTTTCTTCAAGAATAACAGAAGTAACTAAATATGTGTCTAGTTGCATTTTGGTCCAGAATTTTTAATATGCACAAGGGCAATTGACCAAATATTGCCAGATCATCTGAATACTTTTGGAAATTGCAGGCTAGTCTAACCTAGAGTAGTTTTCATTGAATAATTCTCATTAACTTTTGATCTTCAGAGTGTTCATCCAATAGCTGCTAAGTTATTTCAGCATTTCCTAGGGTTTTGCATTGATAAGAGATAATGAAGATATCCACACAGGATATCCATGCATTTTTGAGGACTGATCCTTGGTGCAGACAGGTCTGATGAGACAAATGTCTCTTCTGTGTTGTTTTGTAGTTTCACTTTATAATATATCCTTTTATTTTGAAAGCTGCTTTTGTAAAGATAAAGCATCAAACCACTTTCTTGTGGCAGCTGGTTGCTCCAGAGCTGAGCACTTAAGTGTGAACACAGTATAACAAATGTTCTAACAACAACTGACAAGGGTTGGTACCTTTGAATAGGCCATTACAATAAGTGGTATGTGAATGTGTGTACAAACACGTCATTAAGAAAATACTATTTTTCAAAATTATCTATTTGAGACTACCAGTTAGTTTATTTGCAATTTTATATCAATTGGAATTAATGTTTAACTTTCCAATGCACTGTTACACTTAAATTGATAGGATAGGTTCTGCATTTTACTTCTTCAGTCTATTTTCATAAGTGGTAACTCTGAAATTTGCCTTCTAATTGAAGTTAATAAAATAAACACAGACTGTTGCAGTCTCAGGATAAGTTATCCTGTATGTATTCCTATCCTTCTGTACTTAGTGTCTGCCCTGATGTTTGTCACTGTAGCTTGAGGATGGCATTTTTTTCTTTGTGCCGTACTGCAGTGGTGAAAGTCAGTATACTCTTGGGACTATTAAGTGGACTATGGAAGATGTTTGGTGATTTGGTGCTTGTCTAAAATTCAAACCTTCAGTTTCCTATTTGCAATAGATTTGTTTATGACCTAAGGACAGTTCCTTGAAGCTAGATTCAGACAAAAATTTAGGACCCTGCATGTAGCACACAAGTTGAGACCAGAATTTTGAAACTGTCCTTGTTTGAGAGGACCAGGACAAAAATTGCCTACAGCTATACTGATCTGACAAGTTCTGGGGACCTTCCCAGCAGCTGCCGGCCTGTGGCTGAGTCAGGTACAATGGGGGGAGCAGCTGTGCTGGTGTCACCTGATACAAAAGGAGCAATCACAGGGCTCCTGCCCGTGGGGATCAATATAAAATGGCTCCTCAGAGAGCCCTTCTCTAGCCTATTGAGCTGATGTGCTGGGTGTATTAAGGTTTGCTTGTTTTGCCATCTCTCAAGCTGCTGCTGCATCCTGTCTTCTTGCTGGAGAAGAACATTGTTCAAAGAGACAGGTGCCTTCCTGAGCAGAATGAGTGCAGCTGGTCCAGGGCTTTTGTGGACTATCACTGGGACCCTAGATTCAGACATCATCATCTGCTGCTGAGTCCAGTTTGGGACTTTTGTGGTTGGGAAGCAATTACCAACTCATGAGCACAGGCTCCATATTACATATTTGTATATATTTGTAATTTCATTAAACCTATTCTAGGGTGGGTTTTTTTTCCCAACCTGAAAATCTCTCTCCCTTATTCCCCTTTTTATCTTCCCCTGGGAGGGTAGTGGAGAGATAACAGAGAGCATCTGTCACCTGGTTATTGGCTAGAACTGTGACAGAAACAGATAGGCCACCCTGTATGGTAGATGGGAGGACTTTGGGAAAAGAGAGCTGAAGCCTTGTCATTGGAAAAAGAAGTAACATTCATAAGCCAGGGAAAGAAATATAACTATGTAACCTGGGTTTGGCTACTTCACACTTGGTGGGAAAAACTGGAATTGCAGTTCACTCTCAAAGTTGCTTCTGCATTTTACATGAAATAGTCATCACAAAAACAGCTATCTTCAGAGCAGGAAGAGAGCTGTACTTTCTAGCTGAGCTCATACTGGGCTACAAAATCTACTTACTTTTGTCCATGTACTTATTCTGACTAGCCCTATAAATCTGCATGCTGTTGCACAAAGATCATATGTGAAAAACATGAATAGTTTGTTTCTAACACTTGCCTGATCTTCAAGCTTGAGGTAATGTGTTCCTCTAGAAGGTGGGAGAGATTAGTTTAAATCTTAATCAATACAACAGGTTATTATAATAAGGTGAATGCACTACTTGAAAGTACAGGAAACCTCTTACAGCTTGATTTTAAAGAAAGCAGTTGCTATTCCAGATCAGCAGGATCTTTGTCCTTTCTCATATATTCTGATTACTCTGATTGTGAAATACAAAGCAATGCTGTAATGTAGATACCTCTTTCTCTGACAAGTAGTGGCTGCATGTGTAGGTTTTCAGTTTTTCTTGCTTCTGCTTAAACAAGGATAGCACAAGAACACTCAGCCGTGGAAACAGTAAGTGGAGTCTTGCAAAGAATACTGAAAGAGCAAAGGGTCTAGAGGGACAAAAGTGTTTCCTAAGGTTTTGTGAAGAAAAGGTTGTGGGAAAGATCAGAGAATTCAGATGGGTGTAGGAAATGTCATTTAGTTTCAAGTGCCAGGAGAAAGGGAAAGATGGAGGAATAAGAACTCTGCCTGTGCTTCTGACCAACTTACTGAAATGTTCTTCTGCCACTGTTAGAGGGGATGGGATCAGTGAAGCACAATCTGTAATGTGCTGAGCATCCTCCTAGGGTTAAAAAGCTGCAAGAACTGAGTGCTATGTGAACTTGAGATACAGTCTGGCTTTTCAGGCTAGAATGACTTGCCCCTCTCTCCTACAATGTTGGCTATGGAGGCATTGGCTGACCTGAGATGCCGCTTACTTTGTCAACTGCCTTCCTCCAGCTTTCCGACTTGATCCCTCTGTGGATGACCTTACTGAAAGTGCTCATTAGTGACCTGTTCTGCCTCTTAGAACCTCCAAACTGAGTAACCCTCTGAGAAGAGTAAATACAATGAGGCTTTGAAGGGATGAAAAACACTGATGTTTGAGGGCACATATAAATACAAGAGAGAATGAGAAGAAGCAGCTTCTCAAATTTTTTGAAATATTGTTTTTTAGTACATCTGATGAAATATAGTTTGAAAATAAAACTTTATATTTGGAGAGTATAAAAATACACATTTCAATTTTGTGTAGTTTATTTCCTCGAACAGTTCAGAAAATTTGCAAGATGTTCCCAAAGGGAGTTAAATCTTCATTGTACTGAAGAATGTTATGGCTGGAAATTGTTGCCTTGCTGTAAAGGACACCTAGGTGAGGATCACCCAATTAGCCTACCCTGATAGTTCCTTCACTGTAACACACATTTTTGGACATTGACAGTAGGGTGCTGAGTCGGGCTAGCATGTCTGTGCACTCTGCACAAAGTGAGAGCAAGCTGTCCATTTCAACAGCGGGTTGTACCTGCTGGCAGGGTTGCAGGACCTCATGGCATGGATGTTTTCCAGGTCACAAGACTCCTTTCTCTGTGGGGCTCCTATACACAGAAGATGGATCAATTAAGAAATCTGTCTGTATCTTATCCAGAAATGGCACTATGAAGGTATGATAGTCTTGGGCAAAAAATGTGCAAAGCTATCAGTCTTCAAAATTCCAAGCTAATTATTCTGCCTATTGTAATTGCTCTCAAATATGCTTTCATAATGGAAATGTTTAAAAATTAATTGCTAGTTTTTTTCCCAACAGCAGTATTTGAGTACCTGTAAGAGAGATATATGGTGGAGAGTTTTAAATTTTTTTCTTCCCTCTCTATCTCTTTTTGTTGGAAGAAAGAAATCATGCCTTAGGCAACATATACTAGAATATATGCAGCACAGTTTGAATACAGATTATCCTAACTTTTTTTACAATCATCTCATTAAACTTCTTCCATTCTTCTTTTGAACAGAGTCAGTATGATTTTGCACTTACCCTAAGAGTGTTAGGAAAGGAGATGGAGTGTTTAGTTTGTGTCTTTTATGCCAGCGATGTTTCTTTTAGAAATTGAATCCTTTTGTATTGTTGGAATAAAACAAGCAACGCCTTTTTTTTGTGAATACCTGTCTTCTTTACCCCCTCTGACCTTTTTGTCAGATAAAAAGTTCAGGGCTATAACTGTGATGTGAGGCATTTTGTGTCATTCTTCATTTACCCTTGCTCTTCAGAGCATTCTGAAGAGTTCTTTATGCTGTACCCTGTGATCATTATTAGTGTTAGAGGCCAGGCAGAGTATTTTAATGCATCCAGGCTTACAGGTCAAGGTCATATCACTGGAGATGTGATGCCTGACCGGTAAATCATTCTGAAGTTGTAAATAGGAAAATAACCTGTTTTACAGCTGTAGCATGTCGCCACCTAGCTTTACTTAGGTTCCCTTTTTCTCCTTTAAAATTTAGCATTTCAAAAGTCCTGGGAAATTCACAAGACACGTAATATTCAGATAAGTATCTTCCTATCCATCAACCATCTGCTTTTTTATCTTATGCTAACAACCACTCTTTAATATTTTAATTTATTTGGATGATTTTGTCAATCCTGGGTTCAGCTCACTGTCCCTTTAAAGAGGCTGAACCCAATGCAATTATTCCCATATGAGGTATGAATTAATGATAAATTAACAGTAATCTGTTAAGGCTCCTTTTCTGAATTGCGTTTTTAGGAACTGAGGAGGAATGTGTACAGGCTACTATGAAAGAAACCACTGTTTTCTTAGACCACCCTAATATCTGCTTCAGTCTGCTCAGGTTTGATTAGTGTGATGAATTATGAATTTTGGAATTAGAAAAAAGACAAAAACTTTAGAATTATTAGGGTTTTTTTGTTATAATTAAATTACTGGATAGAACTTAGGACACCTGACTGTGTTCTCCTTAATTGCTACAATATAATGACAGTCTCTTCAGGTCACCATTTATATCCTGTACCAGATCAGCATATTTGCAGAATGATCTCAGCTTAATATGCAAATAAATTCAAGATAATCCAAAATTATGAAGATTGCAATATCCTACTGTCTAGTTTTCAGTATGGATTATTGTCTTAATAGAAAATTACCATTATACATAGAAAAAAAGTTCAAATGCAATTGTTAGACAGAATTATTTTCCAAAATTTAATACCAAAATTAAACTTTGTCTAATTTGATAAAGCTAAAATTTGAGGAATTAATTTTATTGCCATTCAGTTTTCCAACAGCTGTGTTACAAATTGTAAGTTCCAATTTATTTTATATTTTGTTGAATTGTGTTATAAACTAATTATGAGACTGGGCTCACAAAATGCATTTGCACTTTAAAACAATGGTGGTTTAATCATACATAGCATTTCTGTATTTTGGGATTGTAGAGGATTTGCCTCCTTTCTTCTTGTCTGTTTTAATTGTTACATAACTTCTGTGGTTTGCCCTACAGACTTCAAGGTCAGCTGGAGAGCAGGCAAATCCTTTCTTTGCTTTGCTTTTCTAAGATTATGTAAACAGACTTTCAGCAAATACACCCCCTTTTCCTCCTTCTC
>NW_009953496.1:15922878-15953663 GCF_000747805.2 Chaetura pelagica | reverse complement strand
AGCAGGTCACTTCTGGGAAGAGTATTTCAAGGCTGACTAATAACTAGATGTTTTTTAGAGAAATAGGGAAGTTCATATGGTGAGAGCTTACACGATCCACTTCAGTGCTTTGCTCAATGAAATTTCTCAGCCTTTCTCCCCAGTATGTGAAAGATGCAGGGTCTTAATTCTTTACTCTTGTGGGATCCTCAGCTGAAATCTGAGCCTTGGACAAAATTAACAAGAATGTGATACAGCTGAAAATGTATCTAGTAACCTAGAATTAGTTCAGTTTGCATTAGATGTAGAAATATTTTGTCGAAATACTTTGTAGAAATATTTTGTAGAAATATTTAGTCAATGGAATTGCCTATTTTTGTTTCTGTAGACTTTTTGTGCTAAACCAATTAGGAAGGAGTGTTTAGTTCTTTCTAAGAGTTCCTAAAAATCAACATTTCATCCCCAGTTCACCCTCTCAGGTTATCAAAGGTGACAGCTTTCTAGTGCTTGAAAGTGGAAATGATGTTTATGTTTGCTAAGTAACATTGAGTGAGAAGCTAACATTTAACACACAATATAAAAGGAGTTTATCAGGTTACACAGCTGTGCAAAACAATAATGAACTGTGAATAATATATAAATGTATTAATCAGTAGGATTTATTTTGGTTAATGAAATTAGAAATATTCAATGAAAAATATTTTATCAGCTAGTAGCCCAGATATTTTAGGTGTGAAGCACAACAAATAGTCCTGCATAATCATTTCTAGATACAAGGATGCAGTGAAAAACACAGGACACAAATAGGTTGCACAGGCAGTTCAACTCCAGTATATCTAAGGACCAGAACAACCTAAGTTATCTAAAGTTTGCAGCTCACTGTTTGTTTTGGGGTTTTTTTTCAGTTATTGAAATCTTGGCTAAGATTTACTGTTAAGGAATGGTACATTTAAAAACATGCTTTCAAATGTCTGCATTTGATTCTCCTTCAGGGTTTGCTTCAAATCTTGCATATACCAAACCAGTCAGAGATTACATATTTTTAGGTGAGAACCTATCATAACAAACAACTCTGTAAATTTTGAATTACTTTAGATGTTGCATAAGAATTTAGGTTTCCTCTTATGATTAAGATAAACTCGATTTGCTATTGGGTACAAAATACACATAACAGTATGAGTAACACCACACAATTGCATTAAGCTAAGCAAAAGCCAAAAGAAATCTCTAGGCAGGCCAAGACTAGCCCACGGAAAGCTTGATACATCTGGAGACCTGTGTTGATAACATTGGTCTATAAGGCCCAGCAAATAATTTGTTGGTTGTTTTATCTCTACTGAGGCTGAGCAAAACTAAGATTGCAATGAAGTGTAAGGTGTCGGCTTTCAGCAGCCACAGTTCAACAAGGCCTAATGTCTTAGCCAGTAGCAGGATGAAATAATGGGATTTATTTTCTTCCCTATTTCCATCTTAAATTGTTACCAACGTCAGTGGAAGTCTCCTTCAGTGATATATTGCTTGATATCAAGGACCTGAATGAGTGTTAAGCCTATGTAACACCAAGTTGGAGCTTGCCAAGTAAAACATGTCATATGTTGTCTTGTCACTGTTACTGAAAATAACTGAAGGTGTGTTTGGGGGAAAAAACAAAATTAGGCTGGGAGCTTTGTTTTGCTATATTGCTTTGTCTGTTCCTTTGGCCTGCATGCTTCGACTTTTCAGGAGGAACTTTAGCTTCACATGGTCATAACACAGCTTTTGTAGGTCCTTGAGGTAGCTACGAATTTTTAAAGGAATACCGATCATTATTCTGCTATAAATATAGCTAGATACACTTTGTATTCCAACACTGTACTTTGCAATGTGGTTATTTTTAACTAAAAAAAAACCACATATATTTTTTAAATTAAAAAGCAAATACTTGATTAAGTCTCTTCCTGTTTATTTGGCTTTTATAGGCAGTTGCTTCTTACAAGACCCACTGAAAAATGAACATTAAAAACAAAGCAGCCTTTGCTCTAGCTACATGATGTCTGCCAAATATTTAAGTAAGATCTGTAAGAGGTGAGCAACTGACTTTACAAAAATATTTCCATTTTCTTAGACTTCTCAGACTCACTCAGAAGTGATTTTGAAATATTCTACCATACTTTTGGTAAGATTCAAAATTACTTCAGACAAGGCATAATATTTTATTATTACATCTACTATGCTGCTGATTGGCAATTTTTCTAAACACCTATTTAGATTTATCAGTCACAAGCCCTCAAATTCTCTTGCACATTATTTTGTCAGATTTCTTTTTATATTATAGATGAAAGGCATATATAGAAGCTTTGTCAAGCTTTGTAGTTTTTCTGATGAGTTATTAATAATAATCCAGAACCAGAGCTCAGTTCTAAGCATCTCAAAAAGTTGCCTTAATTTTAACTAAAAAATTCACAGTTCAGAAACAAAGTTTCCACAATGGAAAAATATTTAAAGAAAAGAAAAACCCTCAAAAAAATCTTGTGTAAATATTATCAACCTATTAAATCCAGTGTATAATATTCTTAGCCATTTGTTTTACTTTGGGAGTCCAGTACCTTCAGCATAACATTCTCAAATTCCATTTTTTCTATTTTTAGAAATGGTCTTTGTTGCTATTGTTTGGATAAATCTTCGTTCATTTCTTGAGCAAAATTTTATCCATAAATAGGAAATTGAGCTTCAAGTAAGAGATGTCTTGAAGAAAAAAAGTTTTTTAGTCTCATAACTTGGTTTTCTTTCATTCTTTTAATAGATAAAATATATTTTATTAGGTTTTATATTATTTTTTCAAATAGTCTTCCCGGTTGTTTTTATCTCATCTTGAAAAAGCAATTTAAACCTCCTTTGCATGTTTAAATGAGTTTTATTTTAAGTAATCTGTATGGTTTTGTTGGGTTATTCTCATTGTAAGTACTACAGAGCCTTTTTTCTTGATTGCCATCAGTTTCTGGAATATAAACAGCTCCAAACAGTTATTAAATGTGTGTAATTAAAAAAACCCCAAAAAACAAACAACAAACCTGTGTATCTGTTGCGATTACTTTTTACTGTTTTTCAAGTGTCCATATCTGCCCTTAAATTTTGGAGTCAACCATCTCTAAAAGGAATTATTCATAAACTTTTGAACATGTCTAAAACTAATTGGGCACACTTTTCAATTCAATATTAAATTATACTTTTTTTAGAGTTGTTTCTAAAACTGAACAAGAAGTTTCTTTTGTAATTAACCTGGGCTCAGAATATTTACCATGCATTGTTTTTTAATGCCAGATGATGAGGCAACACATGTGTCTTTAACAAAAGCAAATTGTTTACTCATTCAAGGATTCTGTTCAGGGCTCTATATTTGAGTGAATTCCAAATCAGCAGTTCTATTGAGATGCATGGTAATCGATTGCATTTTATGTTAGATGAATGGTCATGTTCAACCCCCCCTTGTCTCCCTTTTCTTTCTGGCCCACCTCCTTAGATGCCATCACCCAAAGCTGTTAGTCCCAAACAAGATTCTGTTTAGTGGCTATCATCCACTTCCAGTTTTTTACTGCATATAAATTACTGTGTTAAGAATTGGAGATGTGATGTGGAGTTATAAACTCAAGCTGTGAAAGAGGAAAAAAAAAAAAGTGTAGAGGAATAATTTCAAATTGGGCATATGAGAGGATAATTAGCAGAACTTTTTTCTATTTACAACTATGGGAATGTTACTAATTGGAAAACTTTTTTTTATTATTATTTTTTTATTTTTTTTTAATCTGACATGTTTTGTATCCAGCTTTGGAAGATGTTGTCCATTCAGAAATGGAATGGACAAATCAAGTACCTTGCTGGGACCTTTTGGGAGCACTCCAAGTGTTTTACATAAGAATAACTGTGCTAGGTTATTCTTCCTGCTTCATGGTGTTACACAAACAAAAGCCTTCATTTTTAAGCACACACATTGAAAGACCTTTAGATGTACCTCTACGATTAATGCTTAATTTTTTCTAGGAAAAAAAGTCAAATACTATTCTACATTGTCTTTTAAGGGTTGTTCTGACATGAACACTGGTTTTAGTCTATGGTACTGTTAAGGACCTGTTTATCTAAAAGTAAATAGACCTCTGCGTTAATGGCACAGTAGTCTCTTGCACCTCCCTGTATAACTCACAGTATCTACTCCACTTGCTGACAGTTTACTCTTCCCTTTTTCTACTGGTAGGCTAAGCTGTCTTTCCTGCACAGCTTGAACATGGGTGGTTCTCTAATGGGTTCACAGCTCTATGTGTAAAAATTTTTAAATCTTTTTAAATCCTAGAAATCATTTCCCTGGACAAAGTGCTTTAGAATTCTGAAGTACTGGAAAGAGCTACAGTCCTGGCCTAGGGTTTCCACAGATGATAATGTAACTAAATGTCTCCTCCTCTGTCCTTCCTCTCTTATAAAGTCTTCCACTCTTCTCTTTCTGGTGTGTCACTGCTTCCCTTGGAAAGTCTTCACCAATTTCAGCTTTGATCTTCCATGTGAAATGAACCTTTATTCTCATCTTTAAAGTCAGATGCTGTTCTTCCGTGCATCTCATTTCTGTTAAAAGGGCCTTTGCTCTGCCCAGTCTTCTTTCCTCTGTGCTCCATTTGTTCTCTTCACTCCCAACTTTGTTTCTCTTCTGCCTTTGATAGTTGCACTCCACAATGTAGGAATGATAGCCTTCTTCCTGTATGTCAAGCACTCTCTCTCTTTAAACTCAATTATTTATTTCACTTCACTTCTTAATGTAATGGAAGTACACCATCTCTGCCTGACCCAACTCATACACATCATCCCTTAGACATTTGCAGACACCGCAGTCCCAAGTGTTTTAAAATAATGAATAAGTGCTTTAAGAGATCATTAGATTGGTTTAAAATAGTGATTTCTAGGCATAGAGAGAGACATAAATAAGTTTAAAGAGCCCTACATTGCCTTGAAGAATGGAAATAGATTTACCATTGGGATGAGAGCTTAGCCACATTTTGCCTCTACATCAGCACTACTTAGTTTTGCATATACCCTGCACATTACCTGGGCTTAGTTATCTGGCTTTCCTCTTCCTCCAGTAGATCATGCTTGATTTGGCCATAAAGACCATTGCCAAAAAAATCTTTTCCAGTTGACAACAAACTTGTTTTCTTTAGGTCAGCAGACACTACTGTAGAATATGAGCTCCCATGTTACAGCAAGTTCTGCAACTCTGACATACTCACAAGAAGTAACATTTTCATTCAAGCTCTTGCTATGCTGAGGCTCCTTGAAAGGCTGTAAGTTAGCAGGCTAGCAGAGGCAAGCTCACAATTTACTTTGTTTAAGGAGTTAACATATAACAGAGGAAAAAATAAAATAAAACCTGAATTAGGAATACATCATTGTATTTATTCTGCTTAACTAGTCTGGAGCAGACAATTTTTGAGCTTTGCAGAATGCTATGCTAAGGATTATTAACAAAAAAATGGCTGACAGAAGCTGAAATTCACTATTAATACTTTTGGTGTCAGAACTCTTCAGGCAAACTTACAATTGTCTCTTTTTGTGTCAGTGTTGTACTGTGGCTATATCAATTCTTTACAATTTGTTTAGCATATCCAATTGATCAGAGGTCAATTACCATGTGATTATTATCAAGCACAAAGATCTAAAAGCAATTTTTTGCAAATGTTCCTACTTCACTTAGAATTTATGTTAATTTTGCTGCCCCAATGCCAACACACTTTTCAGACAATTTTTTAAAACTTCACACGCTAACATTAGAAATTATTGCTTAATTAATATATCATATGAATGAGATGAATGCAAAAGGCATAAAGAGTATATCACCAAGGTAAACTATGAGCTGGAAAATAATTAATATTGTGTCTTGTGTGCATATCTATATATATGTGGGTATATATTTTTTAACACCACACACAGCTTGTGTGTGTAGCTGCTATTTACCTAATAGACCACAGTAGCACCAAAGCACCATATAAGCTTCTGTTGAAAAGTATGTATTTAGATTTTAAAAAAGAGAATAAAATTGCCTATTTACAACTTAATGGTTCCTTTCAAGGCATTGCACAGAGCTTTGACACTAACAGTTACAGGTTGCTGTACAAATCTTTCTCTTATATATAATTATGTGCTTATTCTTGTTAAACGTTATAACAAAACTACTGTGTAGATCCTGATTTCTAAATGTTGCTGCTCTTGATGTTGACTACTTTAAGAATTATTCCTTAAAAAACATTTTTTTTTCATGTGAGCTGCCAAAGTCAAACACGTGCTTTAAATAAGTTGGGCTGGAAATCATAAAAGATTTTTAATCTAAAAAAAAAAAAAAAAGTAACACTAGTATTTTCAAATTGTTCTTGGCAAAGTGAGAGTGATTTCAATCACTTCAGCTGAACTATGCTGATATTTTACCAGAGTAAATCTAGTGCTTTGCATTTTGGCATTTGGAAACAAAGAAATGCTGTGATATTCTTTAAGGATTTTCCAGTGAGTTTATAATCTTGGTAATGCATTTTCAGAGGTTATTGAAGACACTGTGCATTATGTATGCATTTAGAATGGATTTTCATCTGCTAGATCATTTTTATGATTAAATTCTGAAAAACCTTTAAAGTAGGAGACTCGGGACATAAGTCCTGAAGAGTAGTGTTCTGTCAAACACATGACCTATAAAGCATTGCAAGGGTTATTGTTATATTTTGAATTATTGTCATAGAACTCACTGTCAAGTGAACAAGGAAGAGATTTTCATTTCCAAGTTTGATATTAAATAATGATAAAAGTGCCACTCTTGCTATAGTTTTCAATTCAGAAAAGACCCCCCAAAGCCAGGAGGCTTCTGATATAATTACTTTCTATGCACTGGACTTGGCAAAATATCTTTCCTGTCTTCTAATAGTCAATTCCTCTCACTCCCATCAAGTAGAATGATGAATTTAAAATTCCTGATTAGTGCTCTTACAGTCAATATGTCTTATGTATGAAGGAGTCCCCCTTTTATATGCAGGAATCACCATTATCATGGTGAAGTCTTCTACAGCTTCCTTAGGAGCTTCGTAACTGTACAGAAATGCATCTAGAAAAGGAAATGTTGAAATAATTTTCTTCGCCAACCCCTTTGCTAGAAGTCCAAAACAATTCAGCAGAGTTCATTTAAACATCTTTTTTTGCTTTTTTTAGCTTTCAGTTTTATGCCATGTTAAGGTGTTTTACTGAATGCTGGACAGAACTATTTACTAATCAGGTAAAAAAAGAAATAAAATGCACCATCTTTAGGAATGTCTCCTCTGCTGCTCTTTTAAGAACTATAATGATTTCAAATAGTTGTAATGCTCATGAATGAAGTTTCCAACTGTGGCTTTAGGTGATGATTTTCAGAAATATCTGACTTTGGGGATTTTCAGTTTCTTCAACTCTCTTGGTTACCCATATAAGATCAATTTCTAAAGTGTGCCAAGATCAGACAATGCATTTCTAGCTGGGACATCCCCAAGTGCTTGCTTAATAATAACAACTGTATTTTGGTTTCAAATGCTGGCAAAATATTATGATAAACCCAGTATGAAAGCACAATTAATAACAGAGATGAATCTATCTCACATAAACATGAAGTAGTGTTTCCTACTCAAAAGTAACAGTGTTTTTTTCATTTGAATATTTTAAATATGGATAGACTTTTAAAGAATATAATTTAGGAAAACCTTGGCCCTTGTGAGGGAAATTAGCCCATTACTATAGTGATAGAGAACAAACTCCACACAGATGCAAAATATATTTGTCTTAGCAATAAAACTACACTCATATATGCCTAAATACATTCATGGCTAAGCATCACTATGCATCACATGTAAATTATTTGAATGAAAATACTAAGTTGAGATGTTTATTGCACTCTAGCAAGTGAGAAACAGGAATTTCTTGAATCAGGGGGCAAGAACTGTGGATTCTGTTTACGAAATTCGAGGGGGGCTGAAGACAGAAGTTGGGGTATCTCATCATCTCTTTAATGCTGGCTGAAAGGAATGCCAGAAAACAGTAAATCAATATGACTTACTCAAAATTATTAAGTTGATTTCAAGACTATGAACCCATTGCTGAGGAGCGCTCAACTATTTTATTGAAGTTAATGGATTTTCTTTTTTCCTGTAATGTTGTGATCCTACTAGTGTTTTTTACTTATTGCAGAGCAGTTAGTATACATGCATTCTGGAGGCTTCAGAATGCCAGAATTGAGGATTTCTTTCAATTCTTTTCATTGAAAATTATAAAACAAAGTAAAAAAAATTAGAGTTTTAAACTAATAATTCTAGAAAAAAAAGTGTTTAATCTGCATTTCTTTGTTCATTTGCATGGGTTTAATGTATATTTATTTATTTGAATAGGGAAACATCTGAACTCTAAAAAATTAGATGTTATGAAATAAATAGTGGGTCTTTGGGAAAGAACAATTTTAAAATCAAGATAATAATCTATACTAGGCATTACTTTTTAAAAGTTATATCAGTACCAGTGCACTTATTCTAATAGGTTGGGAATACATATGGTATTTCTTAGTTTTATGGTGGACAGAATGAGCTAAGTAAAATGTTTCCTCATGTATTGCCAACCAGCTGTACCCACTGCAGCTTTGCAATTTGTACTTCAAGAGCTGGTGGAAAAGATTAATTGTTACATGTTTTTAATCCAAATGGTTTGAAAAATTAAGTGATTCTTCTTACTGGGGTGTTTCAGCTTCTTATGCTTTTAGCCTTCTTTGTTTTCTCATGGCTGTTTGAAAGACAGTCACATCTTTTATTCTCTCATTACCTCTACAGTTCTTGAATGTATGTTTATGTATATATTGGTTTTATTTATTGCTGTTCATATATGCAAAGTCTTTCTTTTCCAGCATACTGCTGTCACAAAGCTCTTGGTTGAACAGTGCTGAGGAAACATTGTAGTCTTGAGGATTTACTGCTTAATTTGAATCTCCGGCTGTGCAAGAAAATGTCAGTTTTTCCTGATCTAGTTTTGATGATAAGGCAGGATGGAGAGGTGGCTATTATTCAGTGTCTTCCATGTGGGAAATAACTGGGGTCTCTTATGTCTTCTCATTAGAAGTTCCATAAAAGCCATTTTAAACAAACAAAACACATCCCTTCAGTTATGGGACACTTAGACCTATCAGGACCTTCTGCTGTGATTTAAAACACCATATGTTCATATATGCTTGTTCTGAAATGTACCCAAATTATCCAAGATTAAAAACAGGATTTAAAAGCAACGAACTCCTTTTAGGTATCCAAGGAGCTCTGTAAAGTAATCCAGTACTCGACATCCTCATTGGTATTTATATCCCTGTATAGTCCAGGTTGGCATCACATCAGTCATTAACACAGTAAAGGAATCATTGTATTTGTTTACTACTTGAAACAACTGGTAACAAGAAAGGCAAACTCAATCTTCTAAGCCAGATATCAGAACAACCAAATTAATACTGTTTTGCTGTACATCTCATAGGAAACAGATGCGCTAGTGGTGCTCCCTGTAATTCTTTTCATTGTGGTGGTTTATGTGCAGAATCACTTTATTCTGTAGTTTCTGCATCATAAAACTTACACAATTTGATGTAAACAATGGTTTAATGTCCCTCTGCCTACCTCTTATTTTAGCTGTAGCCCTGGACATGTAAGTGGAAAAACTGAATTTCCAGAAGCCACTAGCAAAAGCAGGGATGTTTTTTAATAAGACAGAATTTAAGCTTGGCTATTTGGAGTATATTAATTAAATAATTTCTAGTTTTCCATCTAGAGTGACTTTGAAGTTTTTAGGAGTGAACTGGTAAGATTATTTCATAATTAGTAGCAACAACTTCAAGTTTTTAAACTTAAGAAAAACAACAACTACAAAAAAAAACCCAAACAACAAAAAGATAAATAACATGGTTCATCCATTGGCCTCTTTTCAGTTAACTGCATTTTATTTTGGCCTGGATGTTCTATTATTTGCTTCTTGAAATAGCTTTTTAATTATGGGTTGATAATATCAGGCAGTATTAACACTTTTCTGACTTTACTATATATTATGTTTTTTACTAACTGATCATTGTTCCTGCCTTAAAGTGTCTTAAAAGACACTTCCTTGTTTAGGTGTCATGCACACATTGTATTGTATTAGCATAGAAGGTTCACTGTTTTTAATGGCAATGGCAGTGGATCTTAGCCTGAAGAAATTGCATACTCTATCAGAGAGAAATAATAAAAATGGACAAACAAAATCAGTAGCTATCATGCGTCTTTTGAATAGTCTTTTGACTCAGTAAATGGTTATGCTTAATTTTTTGCATAAAATTTCCATTAACATAATTTTCAAAATTAAATTTTAGTATAAATATGATGAAAAAATCTCCAGAATGTACATAGTACAACAATGTATGTAGTATAGCTGATCTCTGTTCAAACTACTAAGAAGTTCTTTGCTTTAGGAAAGCTGAACATGAAAAAAATTTCATGACACAGTTTTGAGGAAAACTATTCTTCAGTAAATTCAGTCATAATTCCTAGTGCAGTAACTGACAGTGTTGGCTGCTATAGATCTCCTTGTGGCAAATCCATTGTTTATTAACATTCTGCTGAGTTGATTTCTGAATTATGGAACATGAATTACAGACCTGTTCTCATGTTTTAATGATTGGATTATTTCCTAGTTAGTATCTCTCACAGATAACTAACAAAAGACATCCTAAAATTATTATTTTTCACACTGTACATTTTAAATGATGGTTGCATTAAAAATATGGCCTTCTCTAAGAAGTAGAACATCACACAACTCTCCCTCATGCACACACAAAAATCAGGAAAAAAATTGTTTCTCCTTTTCAGACTCTATTCGCTTCCTGTCATGTCTCCTTCCCTTAATTCTGTTTCTCTGAGGATGAGGAAATTGAAACAGAGAGATAAGTGACTTGTTGAAGTTCACAAAAGGAGTTGATTGCAAAATCAAGATATAAATCTCAGAGGCCTGCTGCTTAGTTCTGACCCTCAAGTATTAAACCACAAGTAATACTCAGCACTGAATTTGATATCTAAAGAGTTCAATCCTCTCACCAAAAGAAAGGCTGTGACCTGTCAGGAGAGCACAGTGCTGAACTTTTATTCTCCACCAGGGAGGAGCAACTTCAAATTCATGCTGAAATCATAAAGGCATGGTTCAGTCAGATATTGTTCCAAACTTTTCATAGTCTTGCATCTCATAAATGCACATTCCTTTTTCCTTCTCTGACTACCTTATATGGCAGCATGAAATAGTCCTAAACAGTAGTCCAGCACAGGAACGGCTGTAATTCAGTTAATCCAACCTTTACACTTTATGTCACCCGTGTTATGTTAAAGGGAAATAAAGCATGGAATTAAATTCTGCCTTTTTCATGAACCGTTTGTCACTTTACTGATACAGTAAGCATGAAAATCTGCAAATGCATTTGCCAAACGCGAAAGACAGCTACCTGTCTTTTAAAAAAGCATTTCCCAAAGATGTGTGCCCTGCTTTTTTTCTATAAACAGCAGCACAAGCCCGTTTGCGCTAGTGACATCTAGTGACGCCCAGTCAGATATATAGAACCCTCTTCACCAGCTGTAACTTTTCGCTGATTTGTACCCACTGAGAGAGACTAGGAAGTGAACTAGCAACTATGTTCTTTTGCTTCTGAAAAGACACTGGGAGAGGCAGGAACGTTTCTCTTGAACAATGACTAGCTTAAAGAAGCACATATTTAACCCCCTTGAAGAAAATGGGACAATTTTCTAGCCATGTGAATCAAGCTATATTTAACTCTTGTAATGAAATGAGCAGAAGAACAATTTTAGTGTTTTACCTGATACTGAATTCTCTTAGTTTGGATAATGGTATAAGACAGCGCATGCCTATAGGCATTATGAAGGAAAACGTGACAAGATTTTATTTCAAAGAAATCATTTAAAATGTTCCCAAACATGGGCTGCATGCTTCACTGTTAGGATGGGGGTTTTATATTATATATGTATGTGTATATATTTATATTCTCAACAATTCTTTTTTTTTCTTCATCTGCATAGTTTTGTCTTGAATATTTGTACATACTGCTTAGCATCTGCTAATCTTTTCAGGTCACGATAGTGTATAGGAATGCAGAAAATTAAGATAAGAAAGAACTGTGACAAAAGTTTCTTCATGGTTTATAATCAGCATCATTATGATGTATAAATGTAAGCTATGGTTATTTACATTACATGAAACTACACTTTGTCTGAGCATTATAGTCCACTGCTTTTCAGTTCATACTGTGATGATCTAATACTGCTTCTAGGTATGTTGACATTCACAAAAGCTCAATGTACCTTGATATCCTCAAAGTACTACATCTAGTTCTTTGACACCAGCCCTTGTGTCACTCAGCTCTGTGTATCATGACACTGCGTGTTGTTCCATGGCATTAGCAAAAGGTGCCCTGACACAAGCTATTATGTCAGTCTCTTCTCTGACAATGTTAAAGAGCTTTTTATATAGCACATGTGCATTTGAAGTGACTCCACTGAGCACTGTTGTTCATGTTTCTATAAAGCTGGAATTTCTCTGTTGATGGAAGCAATACTTTTAATTAAGGTTGTGTTTTAATTAAGGCTTAATTAAGGGAAAGATACTGCCAGTTTTAAATCAACAGAATAGTTCATGTCTAATTGATTTTTTTTCCATCATTTGGATTACCTGGTCTTGTTCAACACTGAAGAAATTTGTTTTGTTTGTAATTTAAAAATCCACCGATCTTTTATCTAAAATTGTCATAAGAAAACAATGTCAAACCACACTTCCCAGAATCACATCTGAGACATTTGGAGGAAAGAAGGAAATCTAGATGTCTTTTTATACATACAAAGCAAGACGTTGTCATACCTCTTTGTCCAGATTTTTGACATCTCTAAAAGATGAACTTGAAGTGTCTTACAAAAACAAAGCTGTCAGCCATTGCATTTTGGTTGGTATATTTTTCTTACAATCTGTAGTCAGAGCAAGAGTTTAGTTAAGAGGTTGGGGGTTCTTTGCTTTTATTTTTATTTTAAGACAAAAATGCAGAATAATAATTCAGGCCATTATATGAATTGATTTATGATTCTACATGGTCATACTTTTGCTGGGTCCAAGAAAATGTTAACTTGTCATGCTGGTGACATACCAAAGCTTTAATTTCCAGTTTCAGAATTCAAATTTTATATTGGCACATGCAAGTACAAGTTTCAGATGTATTTGCAATTACTACTATCAGAAGGGTTCCCTCCGTCACCCGTATGAGTGGATGGTTAATTTAGCTAATTACAACTCATCATTCATAAGTCAAAGAGTGAATGTGTAGTACATATAGAAAACTGTGATCAGTCCAAAGAGTGATTTAAAGTTTAAGCATTTGCTTATTTTAATATATATGAACAATCATTTAGCAGCTGGGGAAGCAAACAATGTAAGTTGAGTAATTAGTTTATATTGAGTTATTTGCTTAATTCTAGTAATTTTAACCATGGCTTTTGAATGTTAAAAAAATAACTACTTTTTAAAGTGTCTGCATATAATTCCTGTAATTTCAATACACTTTCATATCCATAATATTTTTTTGAAAAATCCTGCATCCACATATGAAAAAGCAAATGCAAATGTACTGATTTATAAAAACTAAATTTAATTTAAAAAGTTAAACTGGATCATATATTATTTGATATGATTCCACAGTCATATTTTAATGGACACTTAATGAGTTATCTTATAACAGTTGGACTCGACAGGAATTTGATACGAAAGTCACTTTGATATGAAATTCAAAATGAAGATATCATGATAGTTCCCAAATGCATATAGGTATTAAACCATAAACATAATGTGCATCAGTGTGTGCATATGACATTATTTACCTCAAAACAAACAAACAAACCCAAAAAACCAAGCAAACAGAAAAACAACAACAACAACAACCAACCCTTGAAGAGGAATGGAAGCAAGTGGGAATTAGAAAAGGCTGGGAATTAAGTGCCTTCAGTAGGAATGTGAAACCCCCCAGGGGAAGCAATAAAGAAGGTATTAGTCTGTGCTGGAAAAATGTGCATTCTGCGTACCGTGTCTCCTGCAAAAGACAGATGACCAAGTCCAGGCTTCTCAGGAGTAACCAGGAAGTGGAGGAGGAATGATGGAGAGGCACTGGGTTTAGCTGGTGCCCCCAGGGTAGAAGCCGTTTGTGACACTACCGCAAGGAACATGATCCAAGTCCAGACAGTAACAGACGCACTCAGGCTACTGATAAGAGTAAAAAGAGAAATAAGGAGCAAGAGATGCTCCATTTTGAGAAATGGCCCAGAAACACAGAGTGGGGAAGTTGTTGGGCTCTGGTATTCAGGATGAAGTGTGGCCCATAAAGCCAGTTTCAGAAAGGTGCACTGAGAGAAATTATGGGATGTCATTTCACTCACTACCAAACAAGTAACTGTTATAGTTACATTTTAAGGATTACCCATTGCAAAGTGTTAAATACCTTTGGATAAGTATTTGGAACCTTCAGCTACTTGTTTTTACATGGTTTTGAGCATGTCGCCCATGTTATAATATACATGATATTATGATATCTATGATAATATAATAATTTGATAAACAAAACGAGAGAAATATTTCTTAGTTGTACATTTACCTTGAACAAAATAAAATCAAGCAGGCATTTCAAATTGCCAATTTATGTATTTGTTGTTGGAATTGCTAATATTGTGTTAATTATATTTAAATTACAAAATATATTTCAATAATCTTCCATGGGATGTTTCAGATAATAATTAAGCATAATTTCTTAATCTTAAATTCCCAAATTTACATAATTTTTTTTTATCTGTGTAGAACCATGAGCTATATGTATATGTCTTTGCTTTAAAACACTTTGGTTTCTTCTGAAAGACACTTCAGAGGATTGTGCTGTGAAACTGCCAATTCTTTATGAGGCTGCTTATGTGTAAGATCCCATAAAGTTTCAGTTTACCATTTCCCCTGTTGATACTCTATGAAAAGCTTCTCTAAGTAATTTTTCATGTTGCATATAGGGCTTATATTCTGCTACTTCTTTTTGCAAGGCCTGTATTTTACAATTTCATTATTGTCTCCATATTTGTGAAGCAGTTAATGGAAATACATAAGATTTAAAAAAATGTTTGTTGTTACCTAATCTTCAAAAAGAAGTAATACTTTTCCAGATGTGAAACATTTAAATAAATAAAGAAGTTCTGGGGATTTGGAAGATGTCTGACCCCATTTTTTCTAAGTGGACAAATTGCCCCTGATTTTCCACACAAAATGAACAGAATTTATTTATTTATTTTTTTTTCATTTACAGCTTGTGATGAAGGTGCATGTTTGGTTTCTGATGATGGGGGTCCCTGCCTTGTCATTATAACAAACTCAGTTGAACTTTGTCTGTGAAGACCTCCTAAGACTTTCAAAGACTGAGCCTCTAGCCATTTGTCTCAAAGGCTTACATTGTCCTTAACTAGCCTCTAATACAGGTGCTCCTACTCTCTGGTTCCATTTTTGTAGCTGACTGCAAGTGATTTTCAGTGACATCCTCAAAACCATATAATCCCAGCTTGATAAAGTGTGGTGGTTTTTTTTACATCCAGGAAACAAATGCTCCTATTAGCTGACCCATATGGCACCTTTGGTATATATGGCACTTCTGAGATCAGCTGTGTTAGTTTTTTACAGCAGAATTGTGAGGAATAAAGAATTAGGAGATGGTTATTTGGGGCCCTGTTTCTGGAATTCTCTATCCAGGATAATTCACCACAGCAAAATGTGGCTGGCTAAACACTGTGGAATGGTGCTTTTTATTTCTATTATTTTTATTATCACTATTATTATTCTGGGAGAAGTCCTGGAATAATTGTTTGGAGTGTAAATTATAGGTTTGTTTTATTTTTACTTACAGCGTAGTTCTGTCTAAAGGTGCTGTTCTGGTTTGTTTCGGTCGTTTTTTTGGTAGCAGGGGAAGGGCCCCAGGAGTGGCTCTAGTAAAAATCTGAGAGGCTCCCCCTACCCAAAAACCCAGCCAAGGAGCCATGAGAGGGACAAGATATGCACCTCAGCGATTAACATATGAAGGAACAGATATAACACCTGAGCAGAGAGGCACTTAGGGGGAGAAGAGCTGTGCTGGGGGAGGAGAGAGGTTTGGTGGTTGGTAAGGAAGAACTGGAAGAAGGTGCCCAAGCAGAAGTTGCCCTGCAACCCATGGTGAGATTGCAGCTGTCCCCCCTGCACTCGTGGAGGAATGCGGTGGAACATTCCCTGAAGGCGCCAAGAGCGGTGAACTTGGCCAAGGGACTTGGATTTTGTGGCCAGAGGATTTGCTGCCTGTGGACGCTGATTGCTCAGCTTTGGAAGATCCCAGTGCCAGGGAAGTTTGTTCCCGAAGGAGCCCATGACTCTGTGGGAAGCCCAGGCTGGAGCAGCTCCGGACTTCGTGGGAAGGACTCATGAAGAAGAGGTTCATGGAGGACTCTCTCCCATGGGAGGAACCCCGTGGGGAAGCAGGGAAGGACTGTAAGGAATCTTTCTTCCTGAGGAGGAAGGAGCAGCAGGAACCACCAGCCTGTGAACTGACTCTAAACCCCATCCCCTGTCCCCCTGTGCTGCTGGAGGGAAGAAGGGAGAGAAACCGGGAACAAAGTGATTTGGGTCCGGGAAGAAGGGAGGGGTGGGGTAACATGTGCAAGCCCTGCTTTTTGTGTTGTCTGTGTCCTTTGTGTGTGTTTGATTAGTATGAAATTAAATTAATATTTTTTCCCCAAGTTGAGTCTGTTTTGCCCGGAACCTTAATCGGTGAAGGACCCTCCTTGTGCTTTGTCTCAACCCAGGAGCTCTGTCCTTCTCATCCCAGTGGGAGGATGGAGGGCAGGGAAGATGAGTGAGCGGCCTTGTGTCCGGTTCTTTGTTGTCGTGTTGGGCCCAAACCACAACATTAATGGCAAGCCAGGGAGGAGAGAGACAAGGAACCACGACAGGTGCATATTGGCCATGGTTATAATTGCTGTAAATACACTGCCTACATGTCTATCCAGATGACTTTTATCTGCAGTATCTTATTCATCAAAGACATAATTCTCTCAGACTTGTTTATTTTAACTGCTTATTTGCAACATAATCAAAGTGAGACTGAAACTGTGGTGTCAGACTACAGAAATACTGCTTATGTGTTAATCACCAAATGACTAATTTTCATATTTAATACACTATGAATAGTATTAGATACAAGTATACTGTGAAGTGTATATTTTATTAACAACATAATTTCACATGATTAGGAAGAAACATGAACTATATTTTCTGTTCCTTATCTTAGTATCTCATTGTGTCTCTTTTTTTAAAGTTACATTTATAACTGATTACATTTTGGTACCCTGACTAAAAAATAATAAAAAAAATAAAAGCTGAATGCAAGTGTTCTTTGGCCAGTGGAACCTTTTTGTAAACTTTGATATTATTGAGCTTAATAGAAACTGTTACCTTGAAAACTTGCTCATCCTGTGCACTTACGTAAGTTGAAATAGAGCCCTAGGGAAACAGAAGTCACAGAGCTTCATAACCACTGAGTGAGAATGTAGACAATATAGAAGATTCATTACTACAGATAAAACAGACTGAATTCCTAGAGGACTTTTTATAATAGTTTTGGGCAATTGTGTTAGAAGTTTAGTCTGTATAACAAGATGTTGTGACTTTTATATTAATGAAGGGCATTAAGGAGAATCTAGTCATGGTGTCTGGTCTGAAAACTTAATCTAAGATTTAAAAATCTGGGATGTTTGAAGCAACTATGACTGTAGCCTCTAGTCACTCAGAGAAGAGGGTGACTAAACTTCTTTTGCTAAATGTTGCTAAAGCTACTTACTGCATTTGATTATTGTGGCTGTGAAATACTGCATGTGTTCAGGAGGACTTGTTAACTATAAGTACATAAATTGTTTTCCTAAATGGATTCTTCAATGATGCATAATTATAAGTTCTTGCACCTCGTTTTCTTTATCATCAGGCCATGACATTTGTGCACAGAAGCGTTTGTTCTAAGGGCATGATAAAATTATCATGACTCTCCAGTACAAGGGCTTAAAAGTTTTAAAATACTCTTGGAATAGTGGAGTTCTGTGGGTAGGAGTATGCCACAAATGCTCACCACAGTTTGGTAAGTCCACTGACCAGTCATATTGTCCTGGTTTGAGCCAGGATGAAGCCAATTTTTCTTTTTACTGATTTATTTATTTATTTATTTTTTTCTTCAGTAAGCTCTCTTTTAACTAGCAACAGTGTGTTCTGCTAGGCTGATAAGACAGTGGAATGTTTTTCTAACTACTGAGGCTTCAAGGTCGCACCTTCACTCTGCCGGCTCAGACACTATGGGGAGATCTGTGACCCCCCCCATAGGAGGCTGAGTTAGACAGACAGCAAAATTGGCCAAAGATATTCCATTCCATATATCTACGTAAGCTCAAAGGAAGGTCAGAGATCACAGAAGACAACTTCCTTCCTCCTTCTTCTTCCCTTTTCTTCCGTCCATGGCTGGTGTCCGCAGAGGACTCTGTTCATTCATCACCGTTGACCCTTAGGCTCGAGCTCTCGTGACCCTCATCACTCTGTGCTTTCTCCAGCAGCAGCTCCGGGATTCCTCGGGACTCTTCCCAGTTCAGGGAAGTGCTGTGGGAGTTGCTGGGAGTGGGGGGAGAAGAGAGGCTTTTGCCCATTCCTGAATCTATCTGTATATAATTGTATATATTTTCTTGTATCATTCATTAGTGTTTTAATTAAAGCTGTGTAGTTCAGTTTTCAATCCAGCCAAGTCTCTCTCTTTTTCTCTCTCTCCTTCCCTACCTGGGTGGGGGAGGGGAGGGGATCAAGAGCATTGTTGTTGGACCTGAGTCAAATGGTGACACATGTATTCTGTTGGGCTGAAGTGAATCCCTTTGCTGGTCCAGTGACATGATGACCTCTGACTGCTAGGGGAGTGTACAAACTTATATTCAGACTGCACATTTGGGTATCTTCACCTTGAACTGAATCCTGCCCTCATCTCTCTTATCAACACGATCTTTCTTTTTCCTTTGGAATACTCCCTGTCAGCCACCATGCTGTGTCACTGTCATTTCTTACCACTAACGCAGATAAGAACTTAAATCTGGAGTTTTTAACAAGAGGGCATTAACACTATGCAAGCAAAATTATCTTCAAGAAATATGTAGGAACTTTAATAACTTTTCATATACACGTTTTTATCAGATTCAGCTGACACTTCTCAAATGAGTATTCCAGGCAGGCAAAAAGGCAAGTTTGATTTTATGTGCTTCATTTTCTTAGGAAATCAACGTAAACATGCTGTTCTCATTTCTCTACTTTTCTTATCTATTAGCCCTACTTTCCATTTCTGCCTGACAAGTAGGTATTATATATTAATGTATCATTTGATGTAATTATTTTGCTAAAATATTCATAGTTTTGTAACCATTCCTCTTCAGTAAATCACTGAGAACAACTGATCTTGGGAAACTAATGTATCTATTCACCTTGCCTAAGGTGTTTGTTACATTTTTGTCTTGTAAAATTCCCTAATTCTGTTAGTGACAGCACAATATTCAGTAAAAAAAAATGGAGCAAAAAGCAATAGAAAAAAAGTCCATGGAGAAGACATGGGCTAGTGCTCTTTTCAGGAGCTACTTATTGATGTCTCTTGTCTGTTGCTTGCTGCTGACAAGGCTGCCTGTCTAGAAATATATAAAGATTCTGAAGTACGCCATAGGTGAGGGCATTGATAATTCATATTAGGTTCTATGCAATAAACACTTATTACTTTTGTTTATTTATTTTTTTCAACAGAAGCTTAGGCTTCTAGTATTCTTACTGTTAAAATCAAAGCAGTTGTTTATAACTTGGGCATTAGGAACATAACTCAGAGCAGCAGTACAAAAACTTTTAAAACTGCTATTTCTAGCCAAGAAGTTCCAGTGAAAGTTCCATACTTTATACCGTTCTCTTTATGTGCTCATAGACAGACTTTCATAGCCTGAGCTACATTTTAGGTGTGCTGGTCTCCAGCCCTTTCTCTGATCGATCTCCTAGATGGCCCTAAGACTTGGGTTGTTGGAAGTCCATCTCCTGCAGGGGCCTTTAGACAGAAGCTGCAGCTCATCTTCAGCCCTGCCTCTGGCCCTAACTCATTGATGGGCTTTGGATCCACCCTGCAGCCTTGTTTCCAGTCCTGTCTCTGGTCCCATCTCCTTTTGCTCCTGGCTGGGACAAACTAGGCCTGGTTCATTGCTTGCTGTGTTTGGGGCTTTTGAGGGACACGGTAAACATTTTGGAGAGCAAAAAGAAAAGTATGGTTTTTGAGACAATAGTCTTATCCTGCCTGGCTTCTCTGAAGAAACTCTTTTTGTTCCCTGCTTTAGTTTGCTCTTAAATCATCCGATACATGGAAAACTTCAAAGAAACCCATCCCCTAATAGTCCAATTTTTGAAGCAGCTGTCTGGCCTCTAGGTGAAGCACCAAAAGGAAAAGGCAACAAAACAGACAGTGTAGGAGCCTTGGTAGGAAAGAGAAGGGCTCATTTGATCAATCAAATAGGCCAAATTTGCAGAAGCAAACACTGTTTTGGTGGTGGTGGCTGCCATATCATCTGGAAGACTTACAGCAAAGTTTTTGAGCCCAGAAGTGCAGGCACAATTCCTTCTTGCGTGATATATGTCATGAAGTTTTCTTTTGGGAAAACAGAATTGTTATTGTAATAACAATGATTAGAATGTTTTTCAGACAGCATAGGAATGGGGCAAGTACTAGAAGTGCCTTCCTTGCCAGGAGGCCTGAAAGACCCTGTTGAATGCCCAAATATAATCAGTTGATTGAAGACTTCAATCACAGCCCTCTGGAAATACACTGAGGACCCACAACACAAACACAAATAGAGCACTGCCAGAGGCTGCACTGCTGCCTCTGGTCAAACAGGCTGTACATCAGCCTTTGTCTCCGTGTTAGTGACATATTGTCTATAAATTCCCTAGATCATGCTACACTGTAGACACACTGAGTTACTATAAAATGTTAAACAAATAATTATTTAAATAGTTCATCTCTTAGAGATAGTTGTTTTGTTCCAGTACTGTATTGACCAGTGTTTCCCAATACTTTCCATATAAAATTGTTTTTTGCAAGAAGGTATCTTTACTACACAAATTTAAATTATTTAATGAAGAAAAAAAATCTTTAATGTTTTATTTTCTTATACATTTTTTAAGGTCTTCTAAGATCTGTTCTTTTTTTTTAAACATATAAAAGTGCCCACCAGCACCTTGCTGAATGAAGATCACCAATCTTGCAATAAGCCTTTCCCAAAGCAAAAGCTGTAACATCAATCACTAACATATTTCTTCTGGTTGTTAAACAATGCAGGTTCACTGACACATTTTTGACTGCAATTTTTCCCCTTGGAATTAATTTGCTCTGTAGAACATCCTTTATACCAGGTATTTTAAAATAAAGAAACCTTCTGTCTTCCCAAGTACCAATCAAAAAGTGCTTAACCACAGTAGTCAAATCAGTGATTAAGACTGATTTTTGTCTGTATATTTTCACTTAAAACAATAATTTCTTCATGGTAGATTCAAGTTCTGCTAAGGCTAATTAGAAAGAAACCTATTCTAATTGACCTCTGTATAGCAGTAACACATTTTTCCTTACTAACAACAGTATTTGAATCAATTGAACATAATCTAGGTTACATAAGAGTTTTGAAATGTATTTAAAATAAAGATTTCTTCAGGGTGGGGTTTCTTGCTGAATCTAGTTCTGCTGTGATTAAAAAAGCCTCATGGTTTATACAGTAGGAAAATTAAACCTTATTGAATGATGTGAAATGGTCTTCTGTATTCTGTTTCTGGAGCTCTTTAATTTCATTCAGTGGAGCATGGGTAGAAAATAATGGGCAATATTTAAAAGCCTAAAGTGTTTTATTAATCATCACCTTTGCATTTCTAATTTTCACTGAATATGTTCCTGCAATGTTTTAGTGATAGCTGCTAATTATATCTATTTTAATCTTACTGGCTGTGTTTACTTTTTGATGCGACATGTGAGTGTTTCTTGTGAATTGCTTTGCTGTACACAGAGATCTTGTTGACAAAAGGTAAATTTACATCTTACGCTTACTAGCTAACATCACCTCATAAAAAAGAGTGCACTTCGCCAGCCCAACAAACCACAACAGATCTAGAAGAGGATGACAAGGACTTCAGTTTGTGCAATCAGGAAGATTATATTCTGGAGGTTTTGTGGAAGATACAGCACAGCCAGTATTGCATCCATCATACAGCACAGTTGCCATAATGTAACTAAGCCTGTTCTATTTGTCTTACAGCTTAATTTCTAGGTACTTGCCTTTGAATTCTGTAAGTACATTAATTCAGTGAAATAATCCTGTCTTCCATATTAATTAGAAAATTATTATTAATTTTGTGGTAGTACTTTTAAAAATGCAGTAGTTAAGAGAAAAGAAGAACAGAATAACATCACATTTGATGTTGAAATGGAGTATAATTAATATTTTGAAGGAGAATAAAAAGTATTATGTACATTAGCATTCTTAGAATTAAAATTTAAAATAGGCAAACTAATGACAAGGATGGTAATTTCTTAAGTGTTGCGATCTAATCAGTGGGATGCTATATATGCCTTATGTTGTTAAACATAAATTCAAAAGGCTGACAAGGTCAAGAGGCTTAAAGAAACAGATTCTGTTCTCACTGGCAATGGTGCTTTTACAACCTATAGACTGTTAGTCTCCCAGCAGAACTCTGCACTATAGTTTGTTTTCACAAAATATTCCCCTCTGGTGAAATAATGCTTTTCTGAAAGGTCACACAGGAGATGCAACTGCATTAAATAACATCTAAATACTCACCTGTACAGCTTAAATTGTAATCTATTTTATATACTGTAAGATGAGTTATTTTGAAAAGCTGTTTTCTGGCCAAGTACCTTTAACTTATTCAAGTTAAAGAGAAGAGAAATAGCCTCTCTGTGGAATAGGTAAAAGAGGAATCAGACAGGATAGTAGAAAGTCTATCTCCCTTTTTCAAGTAATTTCTCCCCTTCTCTGTCTTCATCCTTCTCTGCCTCTCTCTTTTCAGGGGAAGAAACTTCACCAAACCCAGACCTTAATATTCATTATTCACTATCACATAAATAAGAGCCAGTTCTGCCACTACTGAGCGCTATCAACTCTGCTAGCGGAAGACACTTGCCAGTGATCAGGATACTGGTTACTTCACAGAAATTCTCTCTTGCTTCTTTAAATAGTACAAGAAATGTCACCATTCTTACCTGAAAAATCAGTTACAATATTGCTGTGATGCATCAAATATAGACCTTTTCAAAAAGTGTAAGGGACAGGTGTACATCTTATTAACTTGTTAAGTATTTCTTAGGACCTTGTTACAATACATAGAATTATGAAAAATTGCTTAGAAGGCTTCCCTATATGTCTGCACTATACTCAGAAATTGTCTGGCAACCTAATGTTCTGATTCAAAATTAGTGAACAAAAAAAACCCCAAAAACATAATAACTTTGATACAGGCAAAAAATACAAGGTACAGCAGATTTTCAACAGTGGTTCATTGCAGACTTTTGTTGCATCTTTTCTACCTGAACAAGACATACATTTATGTAGTGGACTCGACCATGAGGACTCGACACACTCTAGGTGTCTAAAAGCAGGATTTAGTTGAATATGACATGCTAAATTTGAAAAAAAATGCTTACCCAAACTGCTGTCTGAACCCAACAAACAAAACAAAATTTAAGTTTTCTTGTCTGACCTGAAAATTTGTCATACAGCAGTGGTTCAAATTAGGTCACGTGATCTGATCTAATATTTTAGTACCTTGAGAAACTGTCTTCCTAAATTGACAGCCTATATGCTGTAAATAGCACAGCCAATGGGAGTGGGTCATTTGCTTGTGCAAGCCTTCAGAGGGTCATCATATCTACTTGTATTCAGACCTGAAGGGATGCTCTCTTGATTTTTCACTAGCTTACTTTTATCTATGATACATAGAAGCATCCGTCTCCCCTTATTTTACATCTTGAAGCTTTATCACCAGGGAGTGCTGTGTTTGTGGGTCTACAGCCTTTTGTAAATTAAAAAGTTGTTCACTGAACTGAACAGTCTTATTTGCATCACTAGCTTACTTTTATCTATGATACATAGAAGCATCCGTCTCCCCTTATTTTACATCTTGAAGCTTTATCACCAGGGAGTGCTGTGTTTGTGGGTCTACAGCCTTTTGTAAATTAAAAAGTTGTTCACTGAACTGAACAGTTCTAATTTGCATTAAACTCTGAGAAATGGGAATCTGGGGCTCTACCCTTACTTCAGGATTTCTGTTGATTTTTATCAAAACTTTCTCGTATCTAATCTCTTTTCATACGAAGATATACAGGAGAAACTCTTCAAGCTGTCAATGTGAGCCCCTCACTGCCAGGTGGGGTACTAGCCTCAGGGTTATTGCAGAAAAGATGGGCATTAATTTTCTCGCTGGTTCTGTGTAATGTTCATAGGGAGTGGGAATTTCTGGGCTCCTGTGCTGAGGAATGCTGATGAATTTTACATGAAACAGTAGCTGTATAATGTAGGTATGATTTGTCTGGAGGAAAGGGTGGAAGCCAGAATCCTTTCAGCTAGTTGGCTTGCTCCAGTGGTTACTGGCATACAAAAACTTTAATCTTCAGATCCATTCTGAGCAGTGGTACAGTTTTATCTGGAAGCAATAAAAATATTTCTGACTAGTTCTGAACTTTGCTGATGAGGTCCTCTCCTAAGAAATAGAAGAGCTGGGTTTAAAACACCAAACGAAAAATAAAGACAAGTCTCACACTGAGATTAATGCATTAAGTTACTATGTACATCACCAGGCTTCTAGAGAAGATATTCTCCGCAGGAGATTTTGGCATCTAATTTAGTTACCTGAGTAGAAAATATATCCTTTTGGAGTTACTCAAATGCACCCATTCTTATCACATGACATTGTAGGGATCCTAAGCTATCAGATGGTCTTGGACTGTGAATCCTTAGTAGAAACCTATACAAGTCTGCAGTAACATTTTAAAGATATCACCAGCTTTTCCCAGGTGGTTAACTTAATTGTTTTCTATCATCTTCAGGTTAGAGGCCTTTAATTTTCTCTTTGCAACTTTAGATGCCAATGTAGCTGAGTTTTGCCTTAGGGATCAGACACCAAAACCAGGTGCTGCAAAGCTAAGAAATTGGTACCTATGTCTCTACTGTATGTGACCCAGCAGCTAAATAATCTAAACCGGAATTATTTTGGAAAACAAAAATATTTGTAAAGGAAAAATAATGCCACTTACTAACTTATTATTATTACAAACCTATTGGAATAGGCTTTATACACATAGAAAGGAACTAAAAGCTAGTTTTAAAATGACTGAGGTAACAAATGCAGTCCAAGGTAACTTATGCTGTTTAGGTGAGTTCATGTTTTACCAAAAAAATTCATTAGGATACTCTTTATCCCCATAGAAATGTTTAGATTTGTGAGTGACTTAGTGAACTGCAGGAACTAAAAGACTGTTCCTACAGTCATGAGCCAGTCATTAGGTGCAATAGGGTCAGACCAATAGACAGAAGTGGCTTGAAGCTGAGAATCCTGCACCTCTGCTGTGAACACTTCAGCTTTTTGCTTCAGGCTAGATTTGGTCTGGCTCCTGGGCAAAAAAGCTTCCACTAAACAAGATGCAAAATTCACTGAAGACAAAAAGTGTTATGTGGACGTTGGATAACTCAGTAATGGTGTAGCTAATGGACTGGTTTTTAACCAAATACCTCCTTGAAGCACTGGGAATTTCCTGAACTTCAAAACTACTCAGAGATCCAAACCTGTACCTGGAAAGTGGAAACAACGACACGCCCACAGCAAAATCAGACTTTCTCTGACCCAATTTGCTAATACAGCCAGCGATATAAAACACAGACGGGCAGCATCACATTCCTCACTAAATGCTGTTGCATTTGCTTTTAAAATTTCATCATGAGGATGCTGGTGCATTACAGGAAAGTGAAATCTACAGTGCCACAAAATACATAGAAAGTTAATAGGAAAAAGTTAATCTTCAGGGAATCTGTTCGCACCCAGAGAAGTTAAACAGATGAGTATTATCTTTGCTTGTGGATTGTATTGCCATCCACACAGATTATTGTTCTATCTTGTGTTTACAGTTGTTTTTTTTTAATACAAGAGCTATATGGTGTAACGAAACACAGATATGTCAACATCTATAATGTTTCATTCCAAGGCACCTTATATTGTTACACTTTTGACTGTAAAGATAAAATTTTGAATTGAGGAATGCATATGCATTTGTTTAAATTTACTTACAGGTTATTTTCAGAGTTGATACCAGGGTTTAGTTGTAAAGTGCTAATCTCTTGTTGTTGCTCTTAATATGCTTCTTACTGAAACCAGTACAAGTTATCAAGTAGTAGCAGATGCTTTCACTGTAAATCAGTGTAAATAATAAAATAGCAATATTCTAAAAGATAGTTCAAGAAGATCACAAGGGGAAAAAAAGGTCATAATAATAACTTGCTTGTTAATTAATTACAAATTAAGATTCAACTGCTCAGCCACCTACACAAAATAAAGTGAACACTGTAATAATCAAAAGGTTAGAAATAGAAAGCCAGACAGAGCATGAATATTTATTGAAGTTGCAAAACAAACTAAATGAAGAGATCATTATCAATTATGAAAATTACAGCCTTCTTGCAAATTATGCATAAATGTATAGAGGAATGATTTATGTGAGAATCTTGGAAATATTATATAAACCTTAGTCCATTGCTTTATTGGCAGACAAAGACTATTCAGTTTTGGTGGTAAAGAATGTTCTAATTAAAAAAAAATCAGTAGGAACAGCAACGTTAACAGTGTGTTTTACAGTAAATGACTAGGAACCTTTCCATACCACTGCCTACAGTCAGACCTCACAATAGTAATGACAATTGAATCTACGCATTAAATACCTTAGTCAAACACTTCACTTTCAAAGCCAGAAGAAATGTTGAATCTTTCATGTACTATTAATCTGTGTGCAGTCTAGGTTGGGGTTCTCAATTCACGTAACAATTTAAAAAAAAAAAAAAAATTGTATACCATTACTTTTGCAAAACCACTCACTTATGTCTTTCTACCTCCTTGAGTGCATTAATGTGAGTTATTCCGAACAGACAAAAGGATTAATGGATACATTTAGAAATGTAACTTGATTGTAAAATACAGCAAGATTTTAGCAATGCACTAAATAAATGTTTCTGATTTTCTATTTACTGAGAGCAAATATTGCACCGTTATGTAAAAGGAAAGTATCAAAATGAGTAGTGATACTACTCATACACTGACAAATTAAGGCCAGATTAAGAAAGGGCAATTAAGGAATCATTTGGCTGGTTGATTTTTACTGCTGCTGCTTTTATATCTTGCCAACAATAATAGTCTAAAAAAAAAGAATACTATAGGGTGGTCTCTGCAATCTTATCACAATGTTTTAAGGTTTTTTTTAATGTTTTTTGTTATGTGGCTTTTCAGTGCATGTATTAGACAAAACAAAAAATCAGTACACAAGAAGAAATTAAACTAAGTAGTGCAAGTCCTCTTTGGTGCTACTGTCTTCTTGGTTAGTTTTTCAAAATATTCTGTGATTGCAAAAAACTGTTAAGACTTGTTAAGATTTGTTAAACATCCCTAAGCTAACAACAGCTAAGTGAATCGTTCAGAAGGAATAAGGTGGATGTTCTTGAAAAAGATTCATAGAATCACAGAAAGTATTTGGTTGTAAGAGACCTCTAAAGGTCATCTAGTCCAACCCCCCTACAATAAGCAGGGACATCTCCAACTAGAGCATATTGCTCAGAGCCCCATCAAGCCTGACCTGGAATGTCTCCAGGGATGGGGCCTCCACCACCTCTCTAAGCAACCTGTTTCAGTGATCCACCACCCTCATATTAAAGAACTTTTTTCCTAATTTCCAACAATCCCAGCTCCCTCAATCTGTTTTACAGGGTTCTTGTAGTTTATGGTTTCAATTTGTATCTACAACTATCAAATTGCTGCACAGGATAAAAGAAGACAGAACTCCATACTGGGATATATGAACAGGAAAACAGACTTCAGTGTAAAAATAAATCTTTAAATTTAGCACTGGAAAGACCTTAGCTGATGCATGGTATCCAGTTTTGCATACTGTACCTCAATATGTAGTAACTGGAGGGAAGTCAGTTTAAAAAAAATAAAAAAAAATATATGTATATATTAAAGATTCAAGGCTTATGGAGAAAAAAGAAAGAAATGACATAGTCAAAACAAAACAGAGTAAAATATTGCTTGATGTGATTTATTTTCTGTATGTCATATTACTAACATTAATCCTTTTCTATAGAAGAATGTGGCAGGAAGGTAAGAATCTCTGCAAAATACATTACTGGAAAAAAAATAATCCTGTTTTTTTTCTCCTCACCATCATTGACTGTGGTGATGGCTGGTGTGAAGCGAGTGTGTAGTTGGATTATGGTGAGAGGCACTGCTGAAACAGTGATCTTAATTGCTCTTTTTTATTATTTTTCACTTTTGGTTTGGATTGCTTGCATTTTTTCCAAGCTACACTTGAATACTAATGCTTTACATATATTTAGCACTTTATTTTCTTTTGGACTAGATTATTTCAATCATGCTGATATGGCTGGATACAACCAGTACATGTGTAAAGACCTTTGGGACAAATGAGAGGTCAATCAATTGCATTTTTGTTACATATTAATAGTACATATGTTTTTGTTCCAAAATATATCAGATATTATGCATTAATATCTGGTATTAGGTATTAAGTAATACCTGAAATATTTTATTGGAAATCTCTATTACTACGAACTTCTCTGTATTCCCTTCTTGACAAGGCAGCTGCCAAAGAGATTTCTTTCAGCTTGTTGTAGTGGCTTAGGTTAATAATTTGACCAAACCTGTCAGACTGATGATATTCATCATGGCTTTTTCAGCTGCTATTTCTTCTGCTACATTTCCAGTGTTACAAGAAAAAAAGCATGTGTTTACTATGCAAACACTCCATAATACCAATATCATTAGCCTAAAATGGAGGGGTGTTACCTCTCAGAAGAAAAACTAGGATTTTCAGAGGTGTTCAGAAAGGATGAGCTAAGACAATGGCCTTAAAAAGATTACTGTAATTCAAGCAAGCTGTTTCTGGCAGCTGGTGGCAGAACTGTACATGGCTTAAAGTCTGAATTGGGTAGGATTGTATAGTACCCTGTAGTGTTGTGTATTCAAGCCATATTATTTTCCTAAGAGCAAATTCCATTTGAATAGTAACATGGGACTGAAAAAAGTCCAATCTTTTCTTATTATTTATTTTTTATAATCAATGGGGAATTTTCCTTGTTGCAGCTTCAGACTAAGCATGTCTCTGACTTCTATATTAAGCCCTTTTTACCAGGTCATAAAATACTGCTTTAGGTTATATTTTTGCTGCCTTTTCCCCAGTTTCCTCATCCTCTTCCTCACATGGGTCATGTCCTTCTGCCTCCAAGCACCTTAATGACCTTTTGCTGGAGTCAGTAATTTGAGTTTGTCATTATATTCATGGTTTTCGGGTTTTTTTAGGGGGAAATTCCTTTTTATTAATTTCTGGATATATTATTCCTCTCAACTAATTTTATCTGTGTAAAATTTGGCTAGAGGTCAGACCAGCTTCCTTCAGAATCAATGAAAGAAGTATGATTTGTCCTATCTGAAGAGATGTCTACCTACTTTACAATCTATTATTTTTTTTTAATCCATCCCTCAAATCTATCTCATAATTTAAATAATTATATTTGTTATATTTGGCTTTTATAAGCTATTCTAATCCTCCTTCTTGTCATTTTTGTCTAATTCTGTTTTGCTATCATATTCCTGTTATTTTGTTCAGCTGTTACTTTCCAATAAGACTAGTCTGAAACCTGGATTTAAACAGATTGCTAGTAGTTTTTCTCCTGTCTTCATATAGTCAAATCCTTAGGGAATTTAATCCACTGACTTCCAGATTTTGTCAGTGTATTCTCTGCTGTGGATCTTTAAATTCTTTACCTCTCAATCATCACATACTTAATGCAAATCTTAAGATGCTGTGATTTGCAAAATTATATGTACTATTGTGTTCAGTCATAACAGAATTTGTCTTGTAGATGAAGGTTATGGTTAGAATTACTCTCGAGTCTTCCACTGAAAAGTCTTTTTCACTGGAAAAGGGACTGTTTTAGCAACATTTTCTAACTTCATAGTAATTCAATACAATGTAGAAAATGAAATAGCTCACAACTTCAGGATTATTTTCTTTATAGTAAAAAATACACTACTATTGCAGGTGCTGCCAATTGTATAAGAATAGGCAATTTTTCAGGAATGGCCTCCTGAGAGGTAGGAGAGTCCCAATTTTTACACATTTACTCACAGGTCCAAATTTTTACTCATAATTCCTTGAAGTCTCAAAATTCGCAGTCACAACGCAAGGATGATATCCCACAAATTCTTCTTATTGTCAAGAAGTAAAAAAAAAAGGTGTTGTTTTTTTTTCTAATATGAGCAAGGAAATACCATCTTTCTATCTCTAGTAAAGAAAGAGCCGGGGGGGG
>NW_009953496.1:15810393-15922612 GCF_000747805.2 Chaetura pelagica | reverse complement strand
GGGGGGGAAGTAACCATAAAGAATATATGTTCTTGTTTTTAATGTTATTTGTCAAAACAGCACCAAAACCAAAACCACTTACTGAAGAGGCACTGATAAGTGGCTTATTTTAATAGGTAGAATAGTAGATTCCAAGTTCAGATACTCAAGATCTTGTGTCATCTGGATACACATGGGTAACCAGGGGCAGCTTCAGGCAACTCTCACAAGGCCATCTGGGGGAATAAGCAACATGCAACAGCCTAACAGATAGTGCAGAGTTTCGCTGCTTTCCTTGCAGAGATCTTATACATTCAATGGCAGAATTTGCCTGGCTTCAGGTAATTAGGTAACACTCGTTGCTTAGGGCTAATTTAGAACTATTACCATACAATGTTAAGAGAAAGTTTGCTGAAATTAAAAGCTTAAGCAAAAAAAACCCAAAACCTTTGCATACATCCTTTCTTTGGAAGAAGCACTTTGAAGAGAACATTTTAAACTAGAAAAATATGACTCACCTAAACACAGTTGTTAGGGCAAGTCATCTGTAAGAAACAAGTTGTTCCAAACTAAAAATATTACTATAGATAATCTCAGCGATGATCATAAACCCTGAAATTATATATTATATATGTAAAGACTGAAGGACAGGAGAACAAGATAGAGTGTTCTGATAGGAGGAGCTCAAGCATCAAATTATGCACCCTAAGGCAAACCTCTGCTGAAATTACTTAAAATGTAAGCACAGAAAATGCTCAGAAAGGAAGATGAAATATCTCTCTATTAAGACATATTTCTAGACTTACTTTTGGGATGTGATATTTCAGGTTGAACCTACCAAAATTTGTTCACTATTAAATTTAACAGGAGATTGTTTTGCTTCATTACTTTTGAAGTTATTGAAGACGTATAGATCAGAGGGTACATTGATAAGGTGGCATCATAAGGAGAACACTTTGAGGGTAATAATTAAAATCTGTATGCATACTAGGAACTTCAGGTTGATTACAATGAGAATTCAGTGCAGTAAACTACACCATATAGAGCAACAGGATACATACAAGGCCAGGATATTCTGAAAAAAAAAAATATATACGCTGACATTTCAACATAATGATTTTTGTTCTAAAAGTTAAGAACAAAATTCTGGTTATAAAAGCTAATGTACTCTGAGATTCATTAACTGCTATGCCAAAGAAATATAATACTGAATGCTAGTATGGCAAAATAAAGATGTAAAAAATGTTGTAGTTAAATAACATTAGTGCAGATAACAATATCAGCAAAGATACAAAATTAAGGGCTTCAGCATACACTTAGAATTAGCACCAACAGGAGCCTACTAAGTGTGCAGCTCTCTTGAGGATTCTATATCTTTGTCATGGTATATGGTCCTTCATACAGGATAAGAAAGAAACTGCTCCACTGTATTGCCCTTCAGTCCCACATACCTGTACTGTTAATGGATCCACTAGTGAAAATCCATGTCTCTGTGTCTTGATAGCCTATGTCAGATATTCTTGTATGTTCTGTGCTTTCCCTTTCCTTTTACAGCCTACTTCTGCTCTACATAGGAATAATGTTTAAATTGAAGCACTTAAATACACAAATGACTTATCTTCCAGAAGGCTTTCAATATTGCAAAATATCTACATACGAGTTGACAAGTTATACAACAAAGGAAATATAAGTATATGATACCTCATACAATAAGTGTAGAGTTAGCTCAAAGCACTCACATAATTTTCAAGTATTTCTAGAATTGGCAATTATTTCATGTTACTAGTAGTAGCCTCTTCTTTTAAGTGCCATTTGAAAATAACAAAACTAGTTGTCTGCAAAAGACATTTCTAAAAGCTAAATTTAAATAAAATGAACTTTATGACCCACTGAAATACCCACTGGATTTCTTTCTTATAAAGGACAAACAAACCAGAGAGCAATTTTGACAGGACATATTCAAGTACTAAATTATATATACTGTAGTAAACTTCAAATATGATGAGGAGAAATAATAGACTGACTTCAAAGGTTTGCATAGCAAAAAGGATGTCATAGCTCTTGGGAGTAAATCAGGAGCAGTAAGTTAATATAGTGAGTTTTGTGCAGATAGTCTACAATTGTCAAAGCCTGACCCCTTTAAAATAGCATTGTCAGAACAATTAACTTCAGGGGAAAAGAAAAAAAAAGGAAATTCATAATGAGGTGACAGTGAAGGAAAATCTTTTCCTCAGTCCTGAAACAGGATACATTTGTTTATCAAGTGAATAGACTCCTAGGGCATATTTATAATATGTATAACAATCTGAGAAAAAAAAAAAAAAAGGAAAGGACCTTTATAGGTAATTTAGTCCAATCTCTGCCATGAGCAGGGACATCTTCTCTGGAGATACTCAAGACCCATCTGGATGAAGTCCTGAATAATGTGCTCTAGGCAATCCTGCATTAGCAGGGAAGCTGGACTGGATGATCTCTAGAGGTCCCTTCCAACACTGACAATTCTGTGATCTTCAACTATTATCAGGTTGCTCAGAGCCCCATCCAACCTGAACATGAGTATTTCCAGGGATGCGGCATCCATCACCTTTCTGAGCAACCTGTTTGTCACTGTTTGACTCAGGTTTGAAAACAATGCTCTTGCTTCCCTCCCCCTCCCACCCAGGTAGGGAAGGAGAGAGAAAAAGAGAGACTTGGCTGGATTGAAAGCTAAGATACACAGCTTTAATTAAACACCAATGAGATAAGAAAATATATACAATTATATACAAATGTGTTCAGGTCTGTGCAAAAGCCTCTTGCCTCCCCCCACACCCAGCAACTCTCACAGCATCCCCTGAGCTGCGAACAGTCCCGAAAAATCCCAGAGCTGCTGGAAAAAGCACAGAGTGATGAGGGTCAGGAGAGCTCAAGCCTGGGGGTTGATGGTGATGGATGGACGGAGTACTCCCTGGATACCAGCCATGGACGGAAGAGAAGGGAAGAAGAAGCAGGAAGGAACTTGTCTTCTGTGATTTCTGACCTTCCTCTGAGCTTAGGTAGATATATAGAATGGAATATCTCTGGAATATCTGTTCAACTCAGCCTCCTATGGCGGAGGTCACAGATCTCCCTGTAGTGTCAGAGCCAGAAGAATAAAGATGCGACCTTGAAGACCCAGCAGTTAGAAAAACATTCCAGCTCTTATCAGTCCTAGTTGGAAGGCTCTGTGACTAGTTAAAAGAAAGCTTGCTGAAGGAAAAAAATAAACAAAAACAAAAACAATAAAGGAAAATTGGCTTCATCCTGGCTCAAACCAGGACACTGTTCCAGTGTTTCAACACCCTCATTGTAAAAAATTTCTTCCTTATAGCTAGTCTAAATCTCCCCTCTTTCAATTTAAAACTATCACCCTATCACACTGTCCTGTCACAACAGGTCTTACTAAAAAGTTCTTCCCTGTCTTTATTATAGGTCCCCTTTAAGCACTATGAGGCTGCAATAAGGTCTCCATGGAGGTTTCTTTTCTCCAGGCTGAATAACCCCAACTCACATAGCCTTTCCTCGTAGGAGAGGTGTTCCATCTCTTTGAATTCAAAAGAATCATTTTAGTTTGCAATTTTATCATTATTTTTCAAATGGGAAAAGAACAAATGGAAAAATTAAGGCATTGTATTTTGGACCTAATTGATTTACTGAGAATATAAATTTAAGTAAAAAAAAATTAAGCTCAAATCTTGCTTCATTCAGCTTTAATTTTTCATTTATGAAATGAGAGATGTATAAAAATACAGTTTAAAAAAAACAACAACTTTGTTTTTAATTTTGTATCACTTCTTTCTCTTTTTGAATAAATTCTTATTAGCAACATTTGGAAAAAAAATGCCATTTGTCAAAAATTTAAACATAATTATTAGAAAATAACAAAATAGAGTATTTACTCTTTAAAATATGAAATTAATTACTTATATGACCTATTTTATTTCATTAATCAAAAAGGGTATATCTCCCAATACAAAAAAATGAAGTACAGTTCCCAGCTACAGGTCCCAGATAACTTATGGGAATGGCATAAATCATTAGTATATTATTATGTATTTTGAATTGAGCAGTAAAACAAAGTCAGGCAGTCTAGCCTTTGCAAAACAGATAATGGAAATCTGCAAAGCTATGTAGGTATTCAAAATTTTACTGTGTACCATATGCCACATTTGAAGCTTCACACATTCTCAGAATAAAGTTCTAGGCACAAATCCATAGTCTTCCTTACAAAAGGAATGCTGAGCACTATATAAACTATAAAATACACTTGCAACATATTTTTTTAGATACCTCCTCATTGCTGCAAAGGAGAAACATCCTCTTTATACTAAAATTTGATCTATTAAAATATTTGCTAGCACATTTTCTTTTGCCTTGAGGTCTTTGCTGAAAGTAGTGCCACCAAAAAGGCTAAAGTAGATATTTTTATTTTTTTCAGCTGGCAATACTACTGTAATACAATTTGTAAAAACATGAAAAGAAAGCTTCAGAAATTGATCCATTTCTGTAGTCGGGCAATTTTTTTTTGTGTCGCCTTATTGGTCTATGCTTCCTAATGAGTACCTAGCCATCCATGACAACATTTCACTCATGGGAGCTGTCCCACCATGTTTCAGTAACTACAATGATATCATAGCCCTGCAGTCTAACACAGATCTCCAACTCCACCTGCTTATTCTCCATACTGCGTGCATTAGTATATAAGCATTTCAGAGAGAGAGTTGAGCACTCAGTTTTCACTCTTGCGGGGGGGCTGGTCTTCAGATTCTCAAAAATGCTAGCACACTGCCCCACAAATGCTGGGCCACTACACACAGGGGTCTCAGTAGCATGTCCAGTTACATCCTCCTTCCCCTTCAAAACTAGTTTAAAGCCCTGTCAATCAGCCCCACAGTCTCTTTTGCAAAGACTCTCTTCCCCCTTTGAGAAAGATGTTGCCCATGAGATGTCAGCAAGTGGTGCTGTATAGGCCATCCTGTTGTCAGGAAAGCCAAAATTGTCTGATGCCAACAGCTACAAAAGAACCTACTAACAGACTGTATTTGTCTGTTAATTACAGTGTCACTGCCTGCAACTGGAAGAAATAGTTAAATCAAAAATAATTTAAAAAAGTCAAAATCAGTAAGCTTGCAGCTTCTTTCTGCTTAGTGACTGAACTCAGAGAGTTTTGGTTATAGGAGACCTTCTGGACTTTATGGAGGGAACTTCTTTGATTGTTCCCTCCTTCCTTTACTAGCAAAATATTAATTTTGTAATTTCCGCAATTAATTCCTAGTTAAGCTGAAGTCACAGAAAACGTCAGAATGTTCATATGACTGTACCATGGAAAGTGTGCATATATTTAGCCATATTAAAGTATTGAATTAAAAATACCTATTTCTTGCCTATTTAGAACTGACTATTAATTTTGAGATTGTACCTCTTAAATTGCAGAACAAAGAGCACTCAGGTAAGAAGGCAGCATTTTGTGTAGTTTCAGTGCCACTCTAATGAGGCATGTATACCTTAACTGCCTCTAGTTAGCAGGATGGAAGAGCACCTGATGTTAATTGATCAAATGAGAGATTAGGGACCAGCTGAGTTCCAGGTTTCCTGGGGTGTAGGTGGAAGAAGTCCTGTGGCCATCTTATAGGAGATCTATTGAAGTTAGTTTTGTAGGGAATGTGAGACTGGAAAACCAGTTTTTGGATGTTCTTGTGGGTCTGTGACTTGAGAGAACCTGAAGAAAGTGGCACTGAAGAATTGGGACTGCTGGAGTCAGAAATATGAGACTGTTAATTAATTATTTTTCTCTTTATGCTGGAGAGGTGGGGAAACAAAGCTAATTCCTGTGCAGAGAACTGGTTGTGCTCTCTGAGCTGAAGCTCTACCTGTCTCAGTGTTTCCTGTACAGTTCTTTTAAGGAAACAATCAGTGTTACCTTAACCTTGAGAAAAGCCACCAAATTAGAGCCTTGGAATGAAAAGCTTTGCCTTGATCAATTTGAACAACTTGTTTTATTAGGGTTGTTTGTTGTTTTTTTTTCCTGCAACTTAAAGAAAAAAAGTTGAGCCTGGGAGTAGGGAATTATATATATATATATTTCTATGTATTTGCCCTACTTGAAAGAAAAAATAAGAAAAGAAAATAAGTTGTAAGTTATAGATCTTGTGCTAACCTTATAGTAGTTCCTCATTCCTTTATGTAAGATACAGTATCTGAGTGAGGTTTTAAATCTTCGCTTCCTACAGGCAACAGAATGGATGTAAACAATTAAGATCAGGCTTCTATGATTTCCAAGGTGGCAGGCCACAGCCTGGTTGGATGGAATGGATACCCTGGCTTTATGTACCATTAAGTGTCTTGACCTGTGGGGAACTCTTTTTCATTGCTGATAGCAAGTATGGACAGAATTTGGCTGCCATGGATGGCATAATGATAAACAGGGGAAATCCCTATAGAAATTTTAGCAGCATGTTCTTCTGGCTCCTGCAGGTTGTATAATGAGGCAGATAAACCTACGATAGCATAACCCATATGAGTAGTTGCAGCTGGCTTTCTTTGTGATTTTTTTTTTTTTTTAATTTATTTTTTTCCTCCTCTTCCCCTAGGGTTCTTTATTATTTCTGGCATTTCAAACAGTGAGCTTTGCTCCAGGAGAGCAGCTTATGGCAGTGGACAGGGCAGATGAAAACTCTTCAAGACTTAGGAAATAAATACTATAAAAATCACTTTACATTGATTTCTTTGTGAGTATACCTTATTGGTGGCTACCATTTGCATGACTAAAGACTTAGAAGTTTGAATAGCTATATAATTTACTCATTTTGGTGTGTGAAATAAAATTTTTAAAAGTATCCCTTTATTAGGAGAGATGCAGTTCTATCTCTGAAATCAATCTTATGGGGAGGGTGGGAAATATCCAATCAATCATAAGCTAGAAATAAATCCTGTGGAATTCTTTGAGTCTTGAAGTTGCCTTTACATGCATCTTTTATAATTAAACAAATACTTACTGGATTATTCTGAATTACCAATCTGTAGTTTGAACTAAAATGTATCTGTAAGAGCAACTTTGAATTTTACCCTTACAACTCTAATATTAAAGCTTTTAGATTTTTTTTGAGAGGTGTTTTTTATTAAGTAGTTGTTTTTTAGGAAAACAAACAACAAAAAAAAAGTTTTCCTTACCAGCTCTACTTATGTCTAGTTACTGTTAACTTCCAACTCTGAGCTCAAAGCAAAAATTCCATGTCCTTATATGACTGATTTATGATTATTATACTAAACATACTCAAACAATTAAGACTGCTTTGTTCTTAACTGTGTTGCTGTCTCGGATGGTTTCAGTTAGTAAAGTACAAGCTGTTGGGAAAGTTAGCGTCTTAAAATTTGCCTTTGATTAGAGATGCCCTTATTCAGTCTTCCAGATTCAAAACCAGGAACATGAGTGTTAATTTATTTTTTGGCACCTGGCAGAACTTTAAAATAGCACCTTTCTGTCTCACCTTTATTTGTAGAAAGGAATTTAGGAGCTTATGTGGCTTCATAAAAGGTAATGTTATCGATATGTATCCTGTAATTGTGTTCTCATAGCATTGCTGCTATTTTCTGTGGAATAACTGGAGTTACACATTTGTGCAAATTTCTGCAGTAGCTTCTCTTCTGTCCAGATGTGTTCAGTCAGTCTAAACAGATCCAAATTATTAATATAACACATTGATGGTTTTAGTTTTTAATATATAAAATTGAGGTGCATTTGAACAGCTGATGCTTTTGAAGTGGTGTCATCAAGGCAGGACTGGGTGCAGGTGCTGTGGGGTTGCAGGCGGGTCTCTGTGAGGAGAGGCCTGGGCTGCCTTGGGCCCGACGCAGCCGGTTCCAGCCGGCCCAAACCGCCCAGCGCTGGGCACAGGTGAGCCCCGAGCCAAGGAGGTGACAGCTCGGGGAAATGCATCTAAGGAAGGGGAGAAAACACCACAGAGATGGGGAGGGAGCAGAAAGTGAGAGAAAATAGCTCTGCAAGCACCAAGATGGGGGGCAGAGGTGCTGCAGGCACCAGAGCAGATTCCCCTGCAGCCTGTGGAAAAAACCTCTGTGGAGCCGGTGGGTATTTCCTGAAGAAGCCACAGCCCGTGGGGAGCCCACAAAGCAGCAGGGTAAAAGTGTGAGGGGAAGAAGCAGCAGAGAGGATCTGGCAGGACTGACCCCAGCCCCCATTCCCTGTCCCTCTGCACTGCCTGAGGGGTGAAGGAGCTGGGAATGAAGGAGTGAAGTAGAGCCTGGGAAAGAAGAGGAGTGGGGGAGGGTTTTGATTAAATACCTGTGTTTCTAACTCTTTCAACATATTTTAATTGACAGCAAATTAATTTTTCCCCAGTACAAGTCTGTTCTGCCTACGACAATAATTATATTCTCCCTGAATTTATCTGGACCCAGGATCATTTCCATCTTATTTTTTCTCCCCCTGTTCTGTTAAGGAGGGTCAAGTGAGAGAGTCTGGCAGCTGACCAACCTCAACAGGCCACAAAGACCTAAATAAATCAGGAATAAATGCTGGGAGTCCATAGAGTTGGATAGCTTTTTCTTCAGGTGCTAAATACTGTATGCATTTATTAACTATTTGCGATATTGGATGACTATAACATGGAAGAGGGGGTTTGCCAGGTTTTTGCTGACCGTACAGTTTAGGATAATTTCCAGTTAAGACAAATATGAGATACTACCTTTTGAACATTATTGGTGTGTTGTAATCAGTATTCAACTTCTGTGATCTCCAGAAATACCTCAATAGGTAGCCAAAAGCTTAAGTTTTTAAGGGTAACCCTTTGACTTCTCTGCACTTAATCAGCACAAACTTTGACACATCACCCACCATAAAACTTTATGTGGTATGGTACGTTTGATACAGAATGATGTTATGGATCTCCTCTGCATAAAAGGGTAATTTAAATATGTAAAATCTGAAAAAGTGTTACACTGATGACAGAAGGCTTTTTTTTTGTTTGTTTGTTTCCTGTGGCAGTTTATGACCTGTATCACTTCATAGTAAAATGGGAGAAATGTTAGGGTTTTTTCCCTATACCGATTTTGAAAAAGAAAAAAAAAAATGTCAGATTTTGTAATTTACTTATGGTTTGCTCAAAATTGCTTTTGGGATAATTAATTGAAACTTAGACTTGTAGTTTACATTTGAATAACATTAGTCCTTTTGGCTAATAGCTTTTGCAAAAGACATCTATTAGCTAATTTCAGGTCAGAATGTTTTGTCTTGGGCAAAGAGATTCTGGTTACTTCCTCTGAGAAATTTCTGGGAACAAGCTGTAAAGATGTGTGAGTGGAGCCTGGTGTGTGTGTGTATTTTCAGACAAAATTAGAAATATTTTTAATAGGTCCAAGTCTCCTTTAAATTATAATAATTGGTCTTAATAGATTTTATTGGCCGGATTTGCAAAAAGAGTTTAGTCCTTATGGGTGATGGGGTCCCCCCCCCAATGTTTTGGGTTTGATTTTTTTTTTTTTTTTTTTTGGCTTATAAATTTACCAAGAATATTTGTTAAACCTTGATAAAATTGTCATATATTGAATCCTGAACTACAAAATCACTTAGGATTACAGGCTGCTGTAGGAATAAATAAACTAGCAAATAAAATAGTGAAAATGCTTCTAATCTCCTTTGCAACTGCTCATTGGTTTTGGCAATTGTGAAATCAGTACATATTCTTGTTAAAGTGGTCTGCTCATATAAGACTCTTCATGCTGGATAGCTGTTTCTGATAGAGCTGTTCTGGAAGGCTTCATTTGCTTAATTTGACCATTTCAACCATGAAGGTGGTGCAAAATGTTTATTGAAAAATAATGCAGAGTTTTTGGGAACAGAAATGTAGTAGTTCTCGTTGAAGGGAGGAGGAGCGAAGCTGTTTTAATGTAAAGGATTTAATGTAAAGGATGTCTTCAAAACCCCTGCAAACATCAGTTCAGCTTAAACCATGTTTGTCGGCCTGTTTGCTTCTACATGAACAGCTGGGATTTGCTAAAATTTCCTACCTACACTCAGCAGAGGTTCAATCCCTAATAAACTTATGCAAAGAACTTAACTGCTTGGGCTGATCTTCTGTATTTACTCAGAAACTGCTGAGTGTACTGATTTTTCTTAGAGCAGCTGGTTGTGATAGGGACTATTAGAGAATCATCATAAAATCACAGAATGGTTTCAGTTAGAAGGGATCTTAAAGATCATCTAGTTTCAAGCCCCTTGTATGGGCTGGGACACCTCCCACTAAGACCAGATTGCTCAAAGCCCCATCCAGTCTGGCCTTCAGTGCTTCCAGGGATGGGGCATCCACAGCCCCCCTGGGCGATCTGTTTGAGTGTCTCACCACCTTCACACTAAAAAATTTCTTCCTAATGGCTAACGTAAATCTACCCTCTTCCAGTTTAAAACCATTACCCTTTGTCCTATCACTACATGCCCTTATCATAAGTTCTTCCCCAGCTTATTTGTAGGCCCCCTTCAAGGACTGGAAGGCTGCTATAAGGTTTCCCCGGAGCCTTCCTTTCTCCAGAGAGGAAGGCTATGCTTGTGCCTTCCTTATGGGTCACAGGTTCATTGAAGAATTTAATTTAGGAGATTGCAGTTATTTGATCTTATCTTCTACTGATATCAGAGCCAAGTCTGAAAATAATTCGTGCTGTTCAGGGCATTACAAGTTTCCAGTATCTCCAAGGAGATACTATCTCATCCTCTCTGGGCATCAGTTCTGGTGTATCACTGATATCTTGGTGGGGTTTTTGGTGTTTTTGTTTTTTGGTTGTTTTTTTTTTTTTTTTGGGGGGGGGGGTTTGATGTGATAGAAAACTGGAACTTGATGTTGCAGTTTGTTGCTTTCCTATTGTTTTTGCACTTCCAGAAAGAACCTGTTTGTTCTGTTATGTGTTGTTTTTCTATGCTGCTGTAATAAGTAGCCTAAAACAGCAGTAAGGTTCACCCTTTAGTTTTCATCTTTTAAGGGCTCAACAAATATATTACTTCAGCCTCTTCTTGTACATAATTTGCTACAGGCCTCTAACCACATTTCCAACCACTCAGAGGACTTGCTGTCACTGTTTAGTACCAGGAAATACCAGAATACCCTGCCAAGTAGAGGTTTAATTTCTGCTCAGTGCCAGCTAGAACTATTGTTACACTATTGGAGGAAAATAAAATCATTATATATGTATAGATCTTATCACTAGACATGGCTGAACATCAAGATCTGTGAAATAACAATAGAGAGTGAAATGTGTGATTGTAGTTTTGTTTTGGGTTCCCTTCCCCCCCGAACAGAGGTACTGTGTACTGGTGTACCTCTGTTTTGATATTACAAGTTCTGTTTTTTCCCTTATAGACAAGCCAAATATATTCCATCTGTGGTTAAAACATATTGAAATGTATGTATTTTGTGCAGATAATTGCTAGTGAAATTTGCACAAGTAGCAATACTTTAACCTTAAAGTATTGCCATATTCTCAGTATGCAGTAGTGCAAGTTTATCAAATGACAGTTTTCTGAGCAGAAGGACTTGAATTGATTCAACTCCCTTAGAACAAATGCTTCTCTCTCTAAACAAGCTCCCTTTCTGGTTGCAGTAAAGGCCTACACATTAATTGCTTAGATACATTTCCAAAGTAAAGCAACGTGTGAAGGTGTGTCATTTTTCTGCATGATGGAATAATTGCGCAGAACACATTGTGATGCATAAGCTATAGCTGCCTAACGAAAACGTTTGTGAGGGGGGGAAATTACCTGGTAAGTTTGCAGTGTTTTAATTCTGGAAATGCCTGAAGAATAACAGTCCAGATTTTAATCTGCTGTCTAGTTTTTGTTTGCACTTGATTTCATGGCATTTGGTCTCACTGAATTTATTTAATTACTATGAGAAGATGCTTTCAGAAATATTGTGAGCAACAAGGCTACTCTAGAGGCATGCAGGTAGCTTGCTGAATGACAAAATACAGAGTTTTTTCTATTTTAGATGTTTTCTTAATCTTTTTTGGCATTACTGTAGACCCTGAAAAAAATATATTTCAAGTTGATATGCAAATTCCTTGAAGTTTACCTCATATTTCCTTTGCCTTTTTGTCTGTAAAACCTTCAAATGCAATGATTTAATGTATAAAAACATATTTTTATTCCTTTGATGTGAGTTGCAATGCCAGTTACATAAATAATATTCTCCTGTTATTTTGTGGGACATATAATAGACTTAATTTTCTTGAGCAGATTTTAGATTTTTGAGCAGATTATTGAGCATATAATCTGTATTTTAGGACTGATACTTCTTATCAAAGCAGTTAGGTCTGGAAATCATCACAAGGGCTCAGGATGTCCAGTCACTGCTCAGGTAACTTCATTTATAGGAACCAAATCCATACCAAGTGAAGCAAACCCTGCTCAGGAACAAGGTAGCTAAAGCTGTATAGCTTTGCATTGATGTAACTGTTTTGCGGTTGTTTTGTTTTTTTTGTTTGTTTGTTTTTATTTATCTCTCCTATATAGTGCAAAGTGTTGAGGCTAGCTGCTTGTATCTTCCTGTGACTTAACATGACTTTCCTTCCTTCCCCTACAATGCATGCTAGTTTCCTATATTTCAGCAGAAGTGTTGAATCCAGTAAATATTGTAGTGCTATCCAAAAAACCCAAAACTAACAAAAAACAACCAAAACTTTAAAAACAGAACTCTTCCGAGTACCTTTTCAAAGAAAAAAGAGATATGTAAGTAAGATCAGAAAATGCATACCCTAAATTAATAATGAACCCTCATGCAGTACACTCCAGATCTAGGGCAGTAGTGATAACAACTCTATTAAATAGAACAAGAGGCACATTTCTCTAAAAATTGCAATGTCTAGTCAAGGTGAGAGAACATAGCGAAGTCTGACTATATAAGATGTGGCAAGCCTCGTGGTAGTTCAGTAGGGAAAAATCGACTGGTTTATTTCTGGATTTGGAGTAAATGAGGTGGAAAAGGAGTAATAAGTTGACAAGTACACAGAAGGTGAAAAGATTAGAGCAAATGGCTAATTAGCACATGGTAAACAATGTTATTTAAAAAAAGGAAGAAACTGCAGAAAGCTTTTTGCTGACTTATGCTGCCTTGACTCTATTCCTTCATTTGTATTTAAAGCTCTCTTCACTAATCTCTGACTCATCCAGGTCCCTTTGTTTTTCAAAGCTCAAAATTGGAAAGAGATGGGAACCACTCGACTAGTTTAATTCAAGCATGGAGTGCTTTTTACATGTTTTTATATATGGGAGTAGTCTTAAATAAGAGTAATTTTGCAAAGAAACCCTAGTTTACTGATACAGCTGTACCAGTATGTTGTTTATGGTTATTTATCTTCTATGGTTCCAGGTGCCAATTAATAAACTAGAACATCATTGCATCATTGTACAGTAAATTTCAATGGCAAGGTTTTTTAAAATGCATGGATTGTCTTAACCATCAAGATTAAAAATATAAGCAATTTTGATGTGGGTTTTTTTTTTAATTAGCTGTTCCAGTGTTTGAATTGGAGAAGCCAAGGATGTTTCCTGTTTTGTCCTGTACCCAGTGGATCACATATTTCTACCACAAAACACAGAATTTAGCTAGTGATATGTTCTGACTGTGTAGTTTAGCGTTTGTGAGGCAGTAAGGGTATCTTATGTCTTATTGATGCAAAATTAATCATTAAGAAACCAACATCTCACTAGTGTCAGCCAAGGCTAATGATTTGTCTTTAATGGTACTTCAGTAAAATATGTAAACATTTTTTATCCATATGTTTTAACCTCAACATGAATGAAAACTTTTATTTAGGAAAATTATCTTAAAATCAGTATTGCAATGTAATTCTGATTTATCCAAGATTCTGTTTGGTAAGTCAAGGTAACACTGCTAATAAGGTAGAAAATGTAAGGTAGCTTTTCTGAAACTGTTGCATGGAAGCATGGTGTTTTCTGCTCAGTTAATGTGTATGGCGTTGAACCTATGATATCCATGTTTTTTCTGGAGCAGCAGCTGGAAGGTAGACCAGTCAAGGCTTGCGTATATACCTTTACATGTCCTAAATCTATACTCTTCATCTTGAAATGAATCCTATTAAAAATTACTTGTTTTCAATAGATAGAAATGGATCTGTCTTTCACTGTTAATCTGTTGAAGAGTGTACTGGTGTGGTAAAATAGAAGGGTTAAAAAGCTCAAGAACACATTTGAAATTTTGCAGTGAATGTTGAGATATTTCATTGGGGTAAACACCATAATGCATTGGCAGATCTGATGTAGAAATATGATGCTCATCATAGTGCTCATCACACCTAATGATGTACTTTGTTTTAAAAATGATAATAATTTCTATCTTTTTATTGCACAGGTTATCTGGATTTCAACTTCCATCATCTATTGTGAGCACAGGATCCATCCTCTCCCTTTGTTTCACCACAGATTTTGCTGTCAGTGCTCAAGGCTTCAAAGCTATCTATGAAGGTAAGAACACTTACCCTACTAGGTCTTTATTCTACTTGATGCATGTATTTTATGTTGAAACGTGATATTTCAATTTTAATTGTTTGGAGTTTGAAACATTTGTGAATACTGTGTAGGTTTTTTGTTGCGATTTCAGTACTCATAAAACTGGAATAATACTATTTCCTTAATCCTTTGAATTGACAAAAGGCTTTGAGATCTGCAGCTTTTGTTTGGGAAGGTTACCAGATACAGTTGTATTACAGCTGTTGCTTGGCACTGTTGGATAATGCACATGTTTTGAATGTAACTGCAGGATTGCTTTCAAACTTGGTGTATGGTGGTGTTTTGTGGGTTTTTGTGCATTTTTTAAAATACTTTTTTTTATGTAATGGAAAACACAGGTCTTTGAGTAGTAGAAGCTGCAGGCAGCTCAGTTTCAGATTATTTCTCAAATGCAAAGCCATGTTTTTGCTGGTTTTGTATAGTCCTCTGTAGAAAGTGTTTATTCTGGAAGAGCTGCCTACAGCCAGTTGAGTGATAGAATTTAAAAGAAATACTTTTACCAACTGGATTGCTGTAGGAACTCTGAATGTAGAAAATACTATGGTTTGATTTGAGCTGTTTGCTAGGACTAGGATTTGCAAGTGTGTATATCTATTACATTGGTCACCAGAAAAAGTCCAAGTAATTTAGATATCGCAGGTGTCTTCAAATCCTTGGTAAACTTTGATCACGTTTTTCCCAGAAACGTTCATACTCCCTTGAAAGTTTACCTTGCTTTCTTGACAATATCTAAGTGTACTCCATAATGATGTATATCTTCATTTAATATTTGATTTAATGTCTTGAAATTACAGTGGCTTTATAAGTATCTTTTGAATTCAGTATTCTCATTGAGTGCGTTACCTAGGTGTGAAGGGTGTAGGAGCACTTTTGAGCTTTTTCTATTTGAGATGGGCAATCTCAGCAGTATGGCTTTCCTTGGTAGCTATTAATCCCTTCCTTTTTCACCCAAAGCTTCATTACCTGGTAAGTCAGTTATTCAGTCTTTTTTAACTGAGATGAGGGCTGTGAGGAAAGGCTAGGAAAGTTTCATTTTAATACTGTTTTATAAGCTTTAGTAGGTAAGCTGAGGGAACATCAGAAATCATGAACATGCTAGGAACTGTTTTTATTACCTCAATAGGAAGTTGCTTTCTACATACCTGTTATCTTTCTCTTCTAGCAAGTGCATACAGTAGCATATTTCCTCCTTTTGTGCCATCCGAGCAGTTTATTTTTCATACTGAAAAAAACAGTGAAGAATGCTAAAGGATGTCTTCTGACTGTCATCTTAAGAACACATGCAGAGCCTCAGGCTGTAATATAATGACACTTCCTGCTGGCCTACTTTCTTGTAAAAACCCCACCAGGAAGATCTGTAATTAACACTGACAGCACCGCTCTCTGGTTAAATAACACTGCCCCCTTTCAGATTTAGTGCTGTAAACGTGGCATTGGCCATGAGCTTTAAATTGACTTGAAAATATGAATCCAGCTCCAGAAGAAATGGTGAATGTCACTCAAGTGGCAGCATTTCAGTGTACAGACAGGCAGTGGAGACTGGAGGTTTGGGACAGATCTGTAGCAGTGTGGGATTAGGTGATTTTTGTGAAGGCTCGGGGTGATTTCTGCTCTAAAGGCCAGTTGAGTTAGCAAAGTTAAAGAACTGTCACTGTTCTCTATACTACTTGTTTCAAATAGGCAATTTCTGGTTCTTCTGCTGTCACTAAGTTTGTGCATATGCAGGTGACCAATTTCTCTGGGATAGGGGAACACAGACCAGATTTTACTAGTCACTGAAAGTCATTATAATAACTCTGGGAGCTAGGTATCCTTAGCTATTTTGTTTTTAATGATAGTATCTACTTATCCCTCGTTCTAGCCTGCTTGTACACTCTTGAGCAAGTGAATTATTGCTCAGTTGGAAGAGTGGGGAGCAGTTAAGTGCTACTAACTGTTGCCATCTAAAGAGTTTGGGACATTTGGGTTATAATGAAGAGTTTAATAAATACTGTTTAAACATGTTAATTGGAGAAAATGTTTAACTGCATGTCAGCTGGCATGGAAAGTGTGTTTTAAAAAAAATAAAAAAATCTGGGTTTTTTATTGGTACCTGGGGGAGTAGTATGTAACAGGAGTTTTTGTATAGAAGTAAAAAAGTCCACAATGTTCAAAGATTAAGGAATTCTAACAGACTGGGAACAAGAAACAAATATTAATTGCCAGTCCTTTTTATCATACAAAACATGTTCAGGCTTGGCAAGGGGTGTGTGGGAAGAACAGCAAAGCAGTTGTGACTTGTGCCATTTTGTTTCATTCATTGTTAGAATCAGTCTAATTTCTATTTTCTAGAATGAGATTAGAAAACTTTTTTTTTTTTTTTTAAAGTGCTTTGAGGGCTACACACAAGTAAAAATTCAGCATTGCTATATCATTGGTAGTAATGTTCTTTGGAAAGTCTGTAGTATTCCTCCTGTGCTTGCATGTGGTTGGAAATACAGAAAAAATATTATTTAATAGCAATATCTGAAGTGTTATACACAGATATACTTGAGTAATGCATGATAGAATTTTCATACATGATCTTCTACTAAACTAGTGTGTCCTGCCATTCAGGGAATCCAGTTGTCCAGTGCAGAAAATTCAGTAAAAGTAGAAAAGCTTAACTCAAAGTACATTGTTTGTCATCATTGTAAAACGAAATGTCCTGGATTTTAACTTATATTTTGCTACAATAGTGTCTGCCATTAAACATAGAGTTACCTTCAAAGGTTGACAATCCTTGGTTCGTTTTAAGCTTTCTCAATTTTTTTGTGCATGTGTAATTGTTTTTATTGTTTCTAACCATAATTTGTGATGCAGAATTGGTGGACAGTGTGTAAACAAGCCAGATGTGCTGGATTTATGTGTTAGTACCTTTTACTAGACCTCTGTTCTACAGCAACAGGTTTTCCAAAGGAAGAGCTCTGGCATGTCCCTCCATCCTACCTGCCTTCAGGGCATACTTCATTTTTTCTTTTGTTCTTTGAATTCTCAAACTTTCTGGTCAAACTCGGCATTAACATTTATATTGGCAGTCACCGCGTTCTACCTTAGGCATCTTCCCTGAAGCTTTTAAAATCCTTTTTAGCATCCATAGCAGAAGATAGTGATGCACTTCCACAGTGTCAGGTCTTTGAAGAATTTTTTTTTCCTTGTGCTGTTCCTATTCTCCCTGAGTATTTGTTATTTTGGTGTGTTTTCCCTGTTTATTTTATGGTTTAACACTTTGAACTATTTAAAACAAACCAAAAATTGAAAAGCTTCCCCCCAAAAACTTGGGAACATGAATCTTTGTATTAATTTGAGTTTACCAAGGTAATTTTCCTGACACTATCATTCTGCAGTCATCACGGATGCAGTCAAGATAACAGACCTCTGGACTCAAGCTAAGGTTTCTCATTTTTGTTTATTTGTTTCCCTCAAGTACTAAAATACCTCTTCTGCATTCTTTTAAGAATCTCCTTTTCACTGGATTTGACAATGCTTCCTATTTGTTCCTGGGTCTAACTGTATTAGTTAATAGGTGTGTAGTTCACTCAACAAACTGTGATACACTGGTAAGAGTAGGTGCTCCATGGGAGTGGACATGCTCAGAATAATCTGAGGCCAGTATTTCACTTTGAGATTAGGATGCTGAGTTGGAACTCATCTGCATAATGATCCCCTGCTATAGAGTGTAAAATGGGTAGTCTCCTGAATCTACCATTGCTAGCTAATCTCTATGGTTTAGTCATATAGGTGCTGTTTTATCTGTTAGCTAACTTTTTTGTATTATTGTTCCAGACTTTGAATATGACTCTTGAACCTCAGTGGATTAGCATATCCAGCTCTGAAGAGGGCCAAAAGATAATAATGAATAACTAATGATGACATTGAGAGCTATGCAGTTCTTTCCATGTTCTGTTGCTTAATTTTTTTGAAGGATTCAGATCGCTGCTCTCAAATCTGTAACTATTCCCTTCCATACTGTGATGTCTGGATCAACAAGCAGTGATTACAATTTGCAGAGTTTAATCTTTTTAAATGTTAAAGGCACAAACAGCATTTTTTAGCAATTTTTTTTGTAAGAAAGGAAAACTAACATTAAAAAAACAGTAAATGCTGGTGGTATAGTAAATATCTTGCAGCTATACACCTTAAGTAGCCATCTTAACATTGACTGTTAATGAAATTGGCCGTAACATCTGCTAATAGACTGATAAATTTTGTTTCCTAAGTTAAAAAATTCTTATGGTTTTGGTAGTCTGTTATTTTCAAACTGAGATTATTTGTTAAGGCTTTAAACAGTGTGTGTGTGTATGCACATGATGAAGTAAACCAAAAGCTTTAAATGAGAAAGCACAGAGTGAAATCTGATCATTTTAGACTGAAATTAGTATTTGCATCTGTTTGGAGTGAGAGTAATTTTCTTCTGAGGATAACTTTGGATATAGATTGTCTCCTGAAGTGTTTAAAAGGAAACATTTTTTCTTTTCTCTAGCAGATATTCTTAGAACAAACAATCTTGGAATGATACAATCTAAAGGACTATGATGACATACAGGAAAGATCATAATGCAGTTAGAAATAAAGCTGGTATTTTGCGTGTCAAAGCAAATCTCAGAGCAGAAGAGGCCTAGCTGTGCTGTGGGAGTTCTGTAGGACTTCTGGTTAGCTAATATAGGAATCAATTACTTAGGTGTGAAAAGAGTTAACTTTAATGATAACAGCTTGTAAGTCTACACGTATTCAGAAAATGTGAGAAAAAGAAAATGGATGTTTTGTGGGAAGAGATAGACAAAATAGTCTGCTTGTGCTCTGAAGTGTATGAATAGATGTAAAACTAACATGCTAAATTTCTGGAGAACTGAATTTGGTCAGTAGTGGTGTGTAATGACTGCATTCTTGTATGCCTTTCCAGTCTTTCATGTATGAAGGGATTGTGCATAGAAGGCATTATAACTGTATTTAAGCCAAGTATACTACACAGCTTTCTTAATTATGAGAAATCAGAAAACTGGAATGTTATTTCCTAAATTTCTTAAGGGCAGAAATTTCAGAAGTTGGAAGTTCTAGGAAATTATTTCCTGGAAAAAAAAGTACTGTAATTAAAGCTATTGTGATAGAATTAACCCTACTTGAATTGGAAGAAATTAAAAGTAAAATTAAATGTTGCAGGACTCCCTATCAGCCATTGAATTTTGTATCTAAAAGGAGAATAATTTTCTAAGAGCCTTGCCTGTCATATTTGTCCAATTATAAGCTATGTCAGCTGTTTGCTGCTTTCCAGCTCTTACTCTTGAGTAGCTTGGTCCCTAATGCAAAGACAGCATTTGTATGGCTGGTAGCCCTTAGAAAGGGAATTACACATTTTGAGATATGTTCTTAGAACTGTGTTTTTGATTGTCTCCAGTTCTGGAAGTAAGGGATTATTTTGTGCCTTTTAGTGACCTGTTGATCCATGTAAGAACCACTGTGTTAATTGTTCCTGGCTCATGAACCAGTAACAAACCAATATTGGTGGTTCACACATTGTAACCTTCCCCCTCAAAACAGTTAGTTGTGCTCCTGTTTGAGGTCACAAACCCAACAGGAAAATGATTTGATAAAAGTGGGCTTCCTGTAGGAAAATATTAAGGAGTTGTTCTTCTATGCTATTATGAGGTGTCAGTTCTAAACCAGAAAATCACATTCTGATACGGAAAACAGAAGTGGAAAGTCAAGAGTTGTAACAGGATTGTTTCTCTCCTCCTTTATATCCTAAATAACCTTAAACCATGGTTTCATTTGGCTGCTATTGAATATTGAGATTATGGAGAATGTCATCTAAATCCTAACAGACTGTCCTCCCAACTATGCTGATACTGATACCCCTTTCATGTTTTGTTTCTATCTGCTATCATTACTATGTTTTTGTATGACTACTATAGTGAAAAATAATTCAAGAACTTTTTTTTTAAATGTCAGAATTATTTTAGTGCTGTCATTGTCTGATCAGTATTAAGATGATGTTGTGGTTTTCATCTAAGCACCATGCAGCCACTTGCTCCCTCCCCTGAGCCCCCTGTGGGATGGGGGAGTGAATTGGAAAAGTAAAAGTGAGAAAACTTGTGGGTTGAGGTAAAGATAGTTTTATAGGTAAAGCAAAAGCTGCAACTGCAAGCAAAATGAGGAATTAATTCACTGCTTCCCATCAGCAGGCAGGTTTTTAGCCATCTCCAGGAAAGCAAGGCTCCATCATGTGTAACAGTTGCTTAGGAAGACCAATGCCATCTCACCTGAGCAATGGCAGCCCCGGCCAAACTCCAGCCTCTCCCAGTTTTATTGCTGAGCATCATATCATATGGTATGGGATATCTCTTTGGTCAGTTGTTATGGGTGTGTCCCTTTCCAGCTCCTTGTACACCCTCAGCCAACTCTCTGGCAGCACAGAAAAGGCCTTGAGGCTGTGTGAGCACTGCTCAGCCACTGCTAAAGCATTCCTTTGCTGTTAACACTGTTTTCATCACAAGCGACTATGAGGAAATGTAACTGTCTCAGCTGAAACCAGTAAGATGTGTACCATGATCTAGAAATCTTGCAAATTGGTATGTTGTAGACAGCTTAAACAGCCCCCCTGCATGGATAGGGACACCTCTCCCTAGACCAGGTTGCTCAAATCCCTAGTTTTAAGTGAATGAATCTCAAAAAGTCTAGGACTTGATTTTTTATCTAATTTGTAAAGCAAACTATTTTTTTGGCTGGTACAAAGTAGGGAAAGTTATATTGAAATTTTAATCTCTTAGACAATAGAAGTGCATTTCAGCCATACCAGTCTGATTTCTGGTTTGCAGCAGTCTTTAGTGCTTTCTTTTCCCCCCACTATTGTCCTTAATGTAGTATCATTTTTTTATTATGAAAACTATATTTCTGCCTTTCAATAAAGTCTCTTCAGCCTACTAAGTTACTGCTGATAACTGTATTTATTACAAATCTGCTTGCAATGGCAAAGATGGCTTATAGCTTTTATGTCTTTTTGTTGCAAAAATAAAAGAAAATGGAAAAAATATTGTATTTGATCTAGAATCTAGAATTGTCTGTGGATTTTTATTTCTTTAAACTGTCAAAGGATGTTGACTGTTTTAGGGTGGAATAGGTACTTCTAGAATAAAACCTGTGGGTTAATGAGCCAGAAAATGGGGTTTGGGTTTGCTTTGTTACTGTATCAGGCAGCTGTTACCTGATCAATTAAAGGTTGTACAATTTGCTATGCTAGATGGGTAGCTAGCATTCATACAGACACATATTTTTCATCTTCTCCTGTATAGCTTTAAACTGCTAATAACTGTACTTTGAATTACATTGTTATTCATATCCTTCCCAAATATTGAGGCTTTCATTTGCATAACCTTTCATATTTTTCTTCTGTAATTGGAATAATAAGGCTGATATCAAGAATTTTGCAATAAAATATACTCATCAAAACAAGAATGTTTTAAATTTTGAATATGGCATTGATCTTGTTCAGTAATAAATAAAGTGGCTGGTATGTCACTTACCTGTTAATTGTGAAGACAGGGAGTAGGCTGACTGGAGTACACATAATGTGTGCACCATGTTTTCCCTGAAACTTTTGAAATATGTTCACATCTGTCTTCATCTTGTGTAGGTTAGAATTCCATGTTTTTGTACAACACTGTTGGACTGCGTTATGTATTGTCTATCTAAATACTGCTTATTCACTCAAGTAATCTCATTTAACTTCATTAGGTATGCATATTAGAAACGAGTCTGTGAGACCACTTTGAGTACTTGTTAACTCTTTCTTTTCATCCTTTCACTGTAACTTCTAACACTTTGAAATATTTAATCCTGTATATATTGAAAGACTTCCTAAGAAATGTGTTGAGTTATTCATGCATGGTGTACTTCCAAGAAATCTTGCCTTAAGGTTCTGTGATGCTTGTTTATTGAAATGACCTGAAAAGGGCTGTAGGAGGCATAGAAGTTCACACAGTCACTTTACTTTATTAGTTTTGTGCCTTTTTTACACTTGTTCAACAAGGTGAGGCACATTTGTGTGGTGTCAGTGGATTATAAACCTGAAGTTTTAGATGCAAAAAAATCTTACCTGTATTCACACAGTCACTTTACTTTATTAGTTTTGTGCCTTTTTTACACTTGTTCAACAAGGTGAGGCACATTTGTGTGGTGTCAGTGGATTATAAACCTGAAGTTTTAGATGCAAAAAAATCTTATCTGTTGGGAAAGATACAACACATTGTATGTGTTTGTGTGTGTCAACCCTAGAATTGTTAGTCTAATCAAAACCTTAAGTGTCTAATCATTATTAGTCCTAATGACATTTTTACAGAAAGGGAAAAAAACAATGCAGTTAAAATAGTTGCATGGACACTTAGTTTCTACTGCATTTCCTAGTATTATGAACCCAGATCAGCAGGGAAAGGGTAAGCATAGAATTATAGAATGTGTGGGGATGGAAGGGACCTTTTAAAGGTCAAGTGCAGCCCCCCCCCCTCCAGTGCACAGGGACTTTTCTGACTAGATGGCTGTGCTGCCATTCAGAGAGACTTAGATAGGTTGGAGAGTTGGGCGGGGAGAAACATGATGAAATTCAACAAGGGGAAGTGCAGAGTTTTACATTTGGGGAAGAACAACACCATGTCCCAGTACAGGTTGGGGGCTGAACTGCTGGAGAGTAGTGTAGGTGAAAGAGACCTGGGGGTCCTGGTAGACAGGAGGATGACCATGAGCCAGCAATGTGCCCTTGTGGCCAAGAAGGCCAATGGCATCCTGGGGTGCATTAGAAAGGGTGTGGTTAGTAGGTCAAGAGAGGTTCTCCTCCCCCTCTATTCTGCATTGGTGAGGCCACATCTGGAGTATTGTGTCCAGTTCTGGGCCCCTCAGTTCAAAAAGGACAGGGAACTGCTCGAGAGAGTCCAGCGCAGAGCTACGAAGATGATTAAGGGAGTGGAACATCTCCCTTATGAGGAAAGGCTGAGGGAGCTGGGTCTCTTTAGCTTGGAGAAAAGGAGACTGAGGGGTGACCTCATCAATGTTTACAAATATGTAAGGGGTGAGTGTCAGGGAGATGGAGTTAGGCTTTTCTCAGTGATGACCAGTGATAGGACAAGGGGTAATGGGTGTAAATTGGAGCATAGGAGGTTCAAGGTGAATATCCGAAAAAAAATTTTTATTGTGAGAGTGACAGAGCACTGGAACAGACTGCCCAGGGAGGTTGTGGAGTCTCCCTCACTGGAGACATTCAAAACCCACCTGGATGAGTTCCTGTGTGATGTACTCTAGGTGACCCTGCTCTGGCAGGGGAGTTGGACTAGATGATCTCTCGAGGTCCCTTCCTGCCCCTAAGATTCTATGATTCTATGATTCTAGATCAGGTTGCTCAAAGCCTGGTCAAGCTTGACCTTGAATGTTTGCAGGGATGGGGCCTCTACCACCTCTCTGGGCAACCTGTTACAGTGCTTCACGTTCATAGTAAAGAACCAGTCTAAATCTACCCTGGTCCAATATAAAACCATTGTCCCTCATCCTGTCACTACATACCCTTGTAAACAGTCCCTCCCCAACTTTCCTGTAGGACCCTTTAGGTACTGGAAGATCACTATAAGGTATCCCTAGAGTCTTCTCCTCACCAGGTTGAACAATCCCAGCTCTCAGCCATTTTTTGTAGGAGAGATGCTCCAGCCACTTACTGTTTTTGTGGGCTTTCTCTGGACTAGTTCCAAGAGGTCCATGTCCCTCATGTGTTGAGGGCTCCAGAGCTGGACACAGTATTTCAGGTGGGGTCTTATGAGAATGGAGTAGATGGGCAGAATCACCTCCCTTGTTCTACTGGCCATGCTTTTTCTGATGCAGCCCAGGATGCATTTGGCCCTCTAGGCTGTGAATGCACATTGTTTGCATGAGTTGTTGATGGTATCTTCTTTGTCACTTTAGGATGCACTTGAGGTTATTCTTGGCAGAACTATTTCATACTTTTCTTTTCTTCTTTGGTCTGTGATTCTGTGTCACATCTGTATTTACTTTATATGGTGTCCCATCCATGTCAGATCATACTTGGTTCTTTGTTACTCCCAAAGCCAGTTTTGCCCAGCTCTGCATTTAACTGACTATAGGTGAGCTGTTTATAGCTGTGGGCTATCTAGAGCCAAGCCTTTGTCTCATTGCTTATTGTCCCAACTCAAGTATTCCTTTGTCTCCACTTTTCCAAGCCTTTGCAGTCAAACCATGCCTGCATTTCTTGTGTCTGTGTCATTGTGGCAATTGTAAAATATTTCATTCTGCATGGAATAACTGCTTGCTACAGCTATCCATATAAAACTATGGCTGTACCATCAGAAAAAAAGGGGAAAAAAGAAGTAAAACAAACTAACCTTAGACAGCCAGTCAATTAGAGAAATTGCTATGACAGCTGAATCAAGTAAAGCAAAGCTGCAGGCAAGTTTGTAAAGTTTCAGGCAGAGTGAGCCTGACTGAGGCCTTGCAAGCTCTAGACAAAACTTATGGTCTGTTACTGAGAATGGCAGTGCTACACTACACGGCTATGCAGTTGCAAAGTATTGCATGTGTGTACTAGTTTCTTATCCTGAGTTTCCAAAATTGCCTAGTTTTGTCAAAGTTTTCATTACAACCATTCAGGGAACTTTTGACTGTTTACTTTGCTCAGTGTACTACCAGGCACTTGCCAGAACCTCACCTGACTAGCTTCTGAAGTTTGTGAGAGTTGGCTACAGAGCTAGCCATAAACATTTCTAATAATTAAATATGTTAAAAAGCCAATTAACACCAGATGCCTGTGTTAACATGAGATAAATAATCTCAAAGCAGAGGTGCCTGTGTGCCTGCTTTGACTTTTAACAGTGGAACCTGAAGGATTAATTTAGCTTTCTACAAGTTTAGCATTTTAATAGTAGAATGCTTTGAGTTGCAAGTGAGCTTCAAGAGGATGTAGTTCCAGCCCTCCTGCAATGAGGAGGAACATATTTTACTAGACCAGGTTGCTCAAAGCCCTGTCCAACCTATCCTTGAACACCTGAGGGAGGGGGCATCTACAACTTCTCTGAACAACGTCTTCCAGTGTCTTACAACCCTCATTGTAAAAAAATGGCTTTCTCATGTGTAATACAACCTACCCAAGGCTTTAAAGGCCTATCACTTTGCCTTGCACTTCAGGTCTTGTTGAAAGTCTCCTTCTATCTTTCTTACAAGTATTGAAAGGCTAATGGCTAATGTGCCCGTAGAAGCTGCTCTTATTCTTATCCCTTGCCAAATTAATCTCCAGCTGTGCCTTAGCTTTCTAAATCCTATCCCTACACTCCCAGACATCACCCCTATATTCCTGGGGTGCATGTCCCTGCTTCATAATCTAAGGTTTGGATTATGTGTCTTGCTTTATGGAAAGTCAGCATTTGAACTGAAAGAACCTTTAGTATAAAAACATGCTTCATTTCAATGGAAATTGCTCTTACTTCAAACATAGTTTATTTGAGAATGTTATCTTCTTGGGTAATTTTAAATTTTTCTACATATTTGAGTTCTTTGATTCTTTGGGAATCTTTTATTTTGGAGGCTTGAGATAAGTCATGAGACTTTGAAAAACAAAGTAGGGCAGCTTCTTCCTCCCACTTCTGAGATGGAAAACTGTTTTTGGAAGCAGAAGCTTGTGAGAAAACTGAGCTTTCTGCTGTAAAATGTGTGAAATGTTGCTTATTCCTTAAAAGATGCAGCCATCTTAATGTAACCTGTATGTGCAGCTCCCTGGGGCAGAAAAGGAATATTTGGCCAAGTGCCCTCTTTATTAGGTGGCTGTGGGCACCAACAGGGAGGTCCTATGTTTTTGTAAGTGGGGTAGACTTCTACCCTGACCAGCGATTGGGGGGTTTGTGCCTGCTGGTCTTTGAGCTTCTGATACAGTTTGGCTGTAACAGACACTGTAGTTTTCAGGGTTTTCTTAGTAATGGCTTCCTTGGTTTTTAAAACTTTCTTCTGCATATTTCTGTTTTAAAATATGAATGGTAATAAAGCACTGAGTTGCTTCATGTTTGGAAAAAAAGTTAGGCAGTGGGTGATTGGACAACTGTTGTGTGTAGGATACTGATGTTCTCTTCAATCCTGCCTTCAGCAAATGGTAACAGGGATGCACTGAAACATGTGGAGCACCACACATGATTCACTGTGGTCTTTCTAGCAATGTGTTTTGTTGTGGTGGTTTGTTGCTATACTTGTCCAAACCCTACCCGTGTGTCATTCTTTCCTGACTTAAGTCATGATGAAATTGGTATACAGAATGGCTTATTTGTTAAAATAAGCCATAAATGAAATGAGAAATAAAAAACTACCCCTGAACGTGAGAAGTCAAGTGTGAGTTGAGTTCAGTCTGTTGGCAGATTTAGTGCTGTTGTTACTGGGACCCTCTACATGAATTCTATAATAACTGCAAGTTTTAAAGAGAATACTTTGTTTTGCTCAGCAATGCATGCTTGTCAGTATCAGGTTTTTTTCATGTTCAAGATGTAGTTTTTAAAAGAAAATTGAGAATGAAACATGAACTATTTGTATATTTCTCTGCTGTTACATGTTTTGCAAAATTAAATGTCAGTCACCTTTGAAGGATACAACACTGGTGTTTTTTTGCAGTGCTTAAATCATACTCGGCATTAAAAGTAATTTTATTGCTTTAGCTGTTCCTAATTTCTTCAAGGTATCTTGATTTTCACTTTGGATTGTGTATACTATGGTCTGTATAGAGATGAAGGGATCTAAGTGGGAAGCAAAAAGATAATCTATATAGGCTTAGTGATTTCAAACTTTTGTTCATGGGACATCATAATCAATTCAGAATATTTACTCATACCCAAGGTTTTTTTTTCATTTTTCCTGAAATACTGACCAGAGCTATGAATAACAAAGCCATTTACTGTGTTTTGTTTTGTTGTTGTTGTTGTGTTGGTTTTTTTTAATTATTGTTTGTGCTTTTTAATTATTGGTTGATTTGAGTTAGGTTTTTTGTAGCAGTGGAGTTGATTCTGCTTCTGATAAGTGAGGGACCTTTTAACCTCTGAACCCTGAATCTTGTGAACTGTTCACTCAGGAAAACAGAAGCGATGGAGGAATTAAAAACAACAACACTACCCAAAACTAAAAACCACAACCCAACAAAAACCGAAACTACTCAGCTTTTGTGAACAAAATAAGCTGTAAAACCTACGTGGTAATTTACTAAAATTCAGGGAGTCTGTACAAGATACAACCTGAATACAGCCTTAGCCAAAATCTAATACAATGGAAAAAGACTTGCATTGCTGCCAGCTTGCTTTGTGGTGTTTTTAGGTTGTGTTTTTTAAAAATAAATTATTTATTTTATTATGCTAGGCGTTTGCTAGTGAGCATGGGCAGAAAAAATGCACTGAACCACATCCTTCCTCCTCCCACCCACCCCCTTGCTATTCTGAGTGCAGATTTGTCTGAGTTTGTACTTTGTATGTCTGTAGATATGGCGTTGGAATTCTGTGTCAAAACTATTCTGGGTTAACAGATTTAGGAAATTGCTAATTGTTTAGTGGGCATCAAGGTAATGATATAGACTGGCCCATACTGACACAAGGGATAAAACGTTCTTCTTAATTTGTGAATCGATGTGATGGTAGCTGTGGGAATGATGGTCCCAAATCAGTGTCTGATTTAGTGTCTTGATACTTTAATGGTTCTGTGTCGTGATAGGTAAAGTTGAGTTTGGTAGAAGTACGAGAAAAAAGGTAGACTTAACAGAAAGGTTAAACCAATGCTCCAGATACATGAAACTTTGTATCATCATGCTTTTAAGTGTTAAGTGTCAACAAAACTGAATAATAATATTAAACTGATTATTACATATTGAAAGCAACAGATATGGAAAGTGAGGTTATAAGACTGTGGGAGGCCCTAAGAATGCGTATTATAACCTGTTAGGTTTCCTAGGAGATTGTACCAATGGTCTTGAGCCTGAGCCTGTAATTACTAAAATTGGTAGGTCTACCTGTGCAAGTTTAAATGAACCATGAGAAATGCTGGTGATAAGTTTACGTGGTGTGTGCTTGTGAGAAGTATTTGCATGAGTATTTATAGCACTTCTAGAACACTTCTGGCTTTTAAAGTATATTACAAATGGTAAGGAAACCTGGTAACTTAAAAAAACCCAGATATTAAAGGGCAAAATAAAACTAGATTTGATACTGTGTGAAGTGACAAAAAAAATGCTAACAAAGCTATGGTAACCTAGCTTGCAGAAGATTAATATCAAATTAATTACATCTGAAATGGTCAGCACTCACTGTGTTGTGTAATGAACTGGTACATTTGAAGAAATTTGTGAGGGAGGAGGAGAAAAGCATTAGAATATAACAAATATGAAAACTAATTTTAGATATTTTGCTGTTTAGCTGATACTGGAGAATCATTCCTTGGAATTCCAGCTTGTTTAGAGTCATACTTTGGAGCAATGAAATTTGAAATATTGAACATTAACAAAATAGAGCAAGAGCAAGTTTCTTAGAACCTAGGGAATTACTTAAAGTCTAGACAATTTCTGGGAGTATGTTTTACTGAGCTTTGATCTTACATTACTTTGACACACAATCATGAGAATCTGTATGGACCTGTCAGGATGGGCTTGTTGCATAAAACAAGGTTGGAGCTAATTAACTTTTGCTAAATGTTGTGTGCTCTGGTTTTTGTGGTAGATATGCTGCTATACCACTCAAGTCCTCCTCCCACTGACATCACAGTTGTATCCAAACTGAGCATAATTGAGTTTAATTTTCATGTGACAGATACCATGAGGTGCTAGCTACAATGGAGTCTTAGCTGTTTTTACTGCAGAATTTTAGGTTAAAAACGTAAAAATATCTGCAACAGGTTTCCCACTCCGTAGATGCCCTGAAAAGACAAAATTAGTGTGAACGAGGAACTGGAGAGAAAAAGGTCTCCCCCTTTTGGTTGCACACCTTATGTATAAGCTCCATGGCTACATGGTTACAGGTCACATGACTGGAATGTGGCCATGGATGGTTATGTGCTTTTTAGGAAAGATAGGGCAGGGAAGCAAGGTGGTGGAGTTGCTCTTTATGTGAGAGAGCAACTAGAATGTATTGAGTTTTGTGCAGGGGCTGATGAGGGGCAAGTTGAAAGTCTGTGGGTAAGAATTAAGGGGCAAGCAGGTGCGGGTGACACAGTTGTGGGGGTCTACTACAGACCTCCTGATCAAGGTGAGGAGGTTGATGAGGCTTTCTACAGGCAACTGAAAGCAGCCTCACAACTACAGTCCCTGGTCCTCATGGGAGATTTCAACTACCCTGATATCTGCTGGAAGACTCACACAGCCAGCCTTTCACAGTCTAGGAGGTTCCTCCAGTGCATTGATGATAACTTCTTAAGGCAAATGGTGGACAAGCCGACTAGAAGAGGAGCGCTGCTGGATCTTGTACTAACCAGCAAGGAGGGCCTTGTTGAAGCAGTGGTGGTCAATGGCAGCCTTGGCTGCAGTGATCATGAGATGGTGGAGTTCAGGATCCTGTGTGGAAGGAACAAAATACCCAGCAGGACCAGAACCCTGGACTTCCACAGGGCAAACTTTGGTCTCCTCAATCATCTATTAAGGGAAATCCCATGGGACAGGGTGCTAGAAGATAAAGGAGCTCAAGATAGCTGGTCAACATTCAAGGACCACTTCTTGCAAGCACAGGATCAGAGCGTCCCAATGGTTAGGAAATCTAGTAAGGGTGCTAGGAGACCTGCATGGTTAAAGAAGGAACTACTGGGCAAACTTAAGTGGAAAAGGAAAATCTACAGATCATGGAAGGAGGGGCTGGTCACGTGGGAGGAATATAGGACTGTTGTCAGAGGATGTAGGGAGGCAATTAGGAAAGCTAAGGCCTCCTTGGAACTTAACCTTGCAAGTCAGGTTAAGGATAATAGAAAGGGCTTTTTCAAATACATAGCTAGCAAAACTAGCAATAGAGGCAATATTGGCCCATTGAGGAATGAGGTGGGAGCCCTGGTGACAGAGGATATAAAGAAGGCAGAGGTGCTGAATGCCTTCTTTGCCTCTGTCTTCACTCCTGCAGGGTCTCCCTATGAGCCCCAGATTCATATAGCCCCAGAAGAAGTCAAGATAGAGGAAGAGTTTGACATGGTAGATGAGGATTGGGTTAGGGATCAGTTGAGTAATCTGGACATCCATAAATCAATGGGTCCAGATGGAATGCACCCAAGGGTGCTGAGGGAGCTGGCGGAGGTCATTGCTAGGCCACTCTCCATCATCTTCAGTAAGTCATGGGCAACAGGTGAGGTGCCTGAGGACTGGAGGATAGCAAATGTCACTCCAGTCTACAAGAAGGGCAAGAAGGAGGACCCGGGTAACTATAGACCGGTCAGCCTCACCTCCATCCCTGGAAAGGTGATGGAACAACTTGTTCTTGGCACTATCTCCAGGCACATCAAGGACATGGGGGTCATCAAGAGCAGTCAACATGGTTTTATCAAGGGTAAATCATGTTTGACTAACCTCATAGCCTTCTATGAGGAAATTACTAGGTGGATAGATGATGGTAGAGCGGTAGATGTGGTTTATCTTGATTTCAGTAAAGCATTTGACACCGTCTCCCACAGCATCCTTGTAGAAAAGTTGATCAGGTATGGGTTTGGTGATCAGGAAGTGAGGTGGATTAGGAACTGGTTGAAAGGAAGGAGTCAGAGAGTTGTAGTCAATGGGGCAGAATCTGGTTGGAGGTGTGTGACTAGTGGAGTCCCACAGGGGTCGGTACTGGGACCGGTGTTGTTCAACATCTTCATCAACGACCTGGATGAGGGTATAGAATGTACCCTCAGCAAGTTTGCTGATGACACTAAGCTGGGAGGAGTGGCTGACACACCAGAAGGCTGTGCTGCCATTCAGAGAGACTTAGATAGGTTGGAGAGTTGGGCGGGGAGAAACATGATGAAATTCAACAAGGGGAAGTGCAGAGTTTTACATTTGGGGAAGAACAACACCATGTCCCAGTACAGGTTGGGGGCTGAACTGCTGGAGAGTAGTGTAGGTGAAAGAGACCTGGGGGTCCTGGTAGACAGGAGGATGACCATGAGCCAGCAATGTGCCCTTGTGGCCAAGAAGGCCAATGGCATCCTGGGGTGCATTAGAAAGGGTGTGGTTAGTAGGTCAAGAGAGGTTCTCCTCCCCCTCTATTCTGCATTGGTGAGGCCACATCTGGAGTATTGTGTCCAGTTCTGGGCCCCTCAGTTCAAAAAGGACAGGGAACTGCTCGAAAGAGTCCAGCGCAGAGCTACGAAGATGATTAGGGGAGTGGAACATCTCCCTTATGAGGAAAGGCTGAGGGAGCTGGGTCTCTTTAGCTTGGAGAAAAGGAGACTGAGGGGTGACCTCATCAATGTTTACAAATATGTAAGGGGTGAGTGTCAGGGGGACGGAGTTAGGCTTTTCTCAGTGATGACCAGTGATAGGACAAGGGGTAATGGGTGTAAATTGGAGCATAGGAAGTTCAAGGTGAATATCCGAAAAAATTTTTTTACTGTAAGAGTGACAGAGCACTGGAACAGACTGCCCAGGGAGGTTGTGGAGTCTCCCTCACTGGAGACATTCAAAACCCACCTGGATGAGTTCCTGTGTGATGTACTCTAGGTGACCCTGCTCTGGCAGGGGGGTTGGACTAGATGATCTTTCGAGGTCCCTTCCAGCCCCTAAGATTCTATGATTCTATGATATGGCTAAGTTCAGATTCTTCATCTGCAGCCTTTACCCTCTGGTGAGCAAGAACCAGTCAGCATGCATACTGGCATTACACAGCTTCACTCTCATGTTGACATTCCCCAGTGTACTCTTCCAAATGAACATACTTTTTCTAATTGCACATTGCCAAAAGTACTTATGCGGACCTTAAAACGGAAGTCCTGTTTTCTGTTAAGTGAAGCAGGGAGGTTTCTCTCCCAGGTTAACTCAAAGCAAGTCTGTTACAAGAATGTACTGTGATCCAGGCAAAGAGGAAAAGTCATGTGGAAGCCGCAGAAAATACTAACCATCCCTGTGCACTAGGAGGAAAAACAATCCGTGTCCAGCTGAATATTTTCCTTTAAAGGGACATGATAAACAATAGTTACCTTTATGGCCAGGTTTCTGTATACCTAGAAATTTTACATAAACTGAACTATAATTATTTTTATATGGATTTTCTATATAAACACTAATACTTTATATAATTCTGTCAATCTACTGCACTTGATTTTCAATAACTTTAAGGTTGACCCACATTTAAAGCATAGTGTCTATGTATGATGGATAAATGATTTTAGTCTTAACGTTTGTATTCCTTCTAGTTATTTCTACTGTCAAAGATAATGAAAAGACAAACAGGGAGGTAAAGATGCTTGCTGTAAGCAATTGCATGGGCCATTAGTTCAAATGAGTGTTTAAATGGATAAATGATACCCCTTCAGATTATAAATACAGAACTAAATTAGTAAAAATGCATAACTCAGCAGAGTTTTTCTGTGATCCCGAATTGAGTGTTTCAACCCCTAGCTGTAACTGAGTGAAAACAGAATCTGTCAAAGTACTGTAACATGATTAAATTCTGTTATAACATCTGATACATTATACCATTATACCTTTCTGATTCTCACATTTATATTGAAACATTCATAATTTATAATCTGTAATATATTACTCCTTATATTCAGGGAACCTAGGAAATAGCAGAAAAATAGATGGAAAGGTATGCCTGCCTTTTGTTGCTCCTCTTGCACACTAATTAGAAGGCTGGTACACAGGCATAGAAAACAGTAGTAATGTGGCATTACTAAGGAAATTAAGCCAGATATTTTGAACTATATTCTTGTTGCAGAGAGAATTTGAGTTTTGATCAAAACCCCTGTCTCTTCAGTGAATCCTCACCTAATGTTCTTTACACTTTCATGTATTCATATAACTATAGGTCAGGTATTTCTGTTTATGAAAACCTTATGAATGTTTATTGCAATGGAAACAAGCAACTCATAATTTTTGGCCACTCTGTTTGTGCAGCCATTATGTGCTTAACTATAAAATGTGCTTCTGTAGAATAGTGCAACATTCTGATGCTGTAAATTATTTGTCCTCACCATTTTATGTGTTGTTTGTTAACATCTTTTCTCCTGCATCCTCACTTGAAGAGATTGTAGTATGCTTGCTGCAGGATTTCTGTTGTTGTTTTGGTTTTGGTTTGATTTTTTTTTATAATGTCTTTAGAATGGTTGGAAGTGAGAAATTTTCATCTATAATTAGGTTTATTGCTGTACCTCTTTTTAAACTTTATATGGTGTTATTAGCAGCTCTACCTTTATTGAGAGGCCATACAGAAGTTTGAGCAATCTGATTTACTTAGAAGGCTCAATCAAAATTTTTTAGTGGTACAGTTTCTTTTCTGAACGTAAAAATTGCTAACAAACTATGGATAGCCTTAGAGGCCTTTGTTGTTTGAATTATACGAAGTAAGTTAGTGTGCAGCTGTGCTGTACAGCTTGCATTCTAACATATAAGCACACTTTTACTTGGTTCCCTCCCACAGTTAAACAAGCCAGAAACTAATGAAGCAGATAATGATCCTCCCATTTTTCTTCAGTAGCTTGCACAGCAGCATTGAGCCACTGGGGCATAGGGGAATGCCTCTCTCCTAGTAGAAGATTGCCCTTGAAATAATGCAAAGATCATTCCTAAATTTCAGGCAGTGTTCCATTTTGAGGGGCATCATATATTTTTTTCACCTTTCTATAAAGCTTATTCAGAAAAAATAGTTTGTATTTTGTTGGATGAGTTGAAGATACCAAACAGTGGAAACTAGAACTACTGCTAAGTGAGTAGTAGACAGTGACTGACTACGGTTTTCAAATCAGCTAACTAAAATGCCATCAAATTAAGTGATAAGCTGAGAGAGACTTGTCAGGATCTGCTCTGAATTGAGTGTTACTAAACAATTTTGTAAGCAGCCTGAGGAAGGAATGGGTAGCATTTAGTTGCAAATGGCATTAAAGTAGCTGTAAGAACCAGATTCAAAGGCATAAGCATAAACAGAGGAAATGATATGAAGGAAAATAAGCTCCCAAATCAACAGGATAACAGAAAAAAAAATTTAAAAGGCAATGACAAGTATCTTTATTTGTATAGAAATAATAGTCCTTGCATATGTATTACATATTTCAGGAGAGACTGGCTGAGAAGCTACTACCCTAGGAAAAGGTCTAGAAGCTTGTAACAGATCATGAGTGAACATAAATCCATTCTATTGGGGAGGGCAAATCGGTGCTACCATTAGAGATATGAAAGGGAGAATAAGTTGAAGAATTTATTTTGAAATATTCTTCTATATGTTTCTGCTAAGGGCTTGGGCTGAATTTTCTCTCACTTTAAGAATCACTGTTCCAGAAATGTGTAGACAATTTCCATAGCAAAACAGAAGAAATAATGAGAGACCAAAATGATTTAAGCACAACTCTTAAAGGAAATAATTATCAAATATTGACAAGAGAAGAAGGCAAAAGTCTTTGTAGATGTAAAAATTCTAATTCTTTTTTATATTTCCTATTTTAACTCTTTAACATATCTGCTGCAGGCAGAGCAACTATCATTGAGATTTTGCATAGGCTTAGTTATGAAATTCCTTCCAGCTGTTTTTGATTAGTATGACAAGATTAGCTCACCTTCATTCTTAAACTGTGTCCTTAAAGAGCTGCTGTTGTTCCAAGGGAGCCGTACATGGATGGAGTTGCACAAAGAAATTTTTGTACATATAAAATCTTAGGAGTTGTGCCTAGTTAGATACCAGAATTTTCTTAGACAATTCAGTGTTTCATTTGTGTCATTGCGGTAAACTAATTACTTTAGTGGTTCATAATTTCATTAAACTTCATATTCAGGAAAGACTAGAAAAGGAAAATCTTCAAATTACCTTGGTTTTGTTGCAGTTCAAATGTCCTGAAATTTCAGCTTCCTTGTGAAATGGAATTTGCTTTCTATGGCTTCAAGTCTTTAATAATACTTTATTCAGTTTCACAGCGCTGGATGAAAGCAAATACATTTTTTTCCTAGTTAATCTTACTCAGAGCTTTGGGTTTCACACAAGTGTCCTATTTTGGCAGTATACAGCTGCAGTACAGATAGGCTAAACTTAAGAAGCTACTGGTGTGATGAGTGACACTATAATTGCTAGTTACTGCATTTAGACAATCAGCTGTGAAATTCATACCTTAACATTGTCTTTGTTAAAAATATATAACTTATTTTTGCAAGCTTTTATAGACTTGTCCATAACATTTCAGGTGTAGCATGGTGTGGAGTAGAGGTGTCACTAAGGACTTCTGCAGTTACATGGAGTTGGTACATAAAAAAACCCCTGAAGTTACAAACACCGTTCTAGTAATAATATAATAATAATCTGGCATTAGTTTAAAAACTCTTCCAGTTGATTAGAATAACCTGGAAAGCTTCTACTTGTTTCCTTTCTGAAGGAAAGGATTTGAAAAGTGGGAATAAAATCTGTTGACTGAAGTTGTTCAGACAGAACATGAAAACTACACTGAAGTGAAGATTTACAAATCCACATAAATATGACTTATGAAAATGCAAACCTTTTAGCAGAAATAATTCTGACTTATTCATCTTGTTTTTTACGCTATATTTCGGATGCCACAAGAACTGGAGACAAATTTGAGTTGTTTGCTCAATTAAGTATTAAATTTTCAAAAGCAGTATTATCTTAATCTTACTCCCACTGATGTCAGTAGAAGTTCTTGTGGAGAGTAGTAGTTAGTACTGTACTGAGCTTATTTGAAATTTGCACTTAATTATTTGGTTTCTGAGGGAGCTATTAATATAGATACATATAAATAAATGTAGGTTATGTGGGTGGAAATTCTACCTGCTAATGCAAAACGTTTTTTTTTTTCCTTAGGCGTGTTGCTTTTTCATTCCAGTCTGGCTAATCCTCACACTTGAAATACCATGTGAGATTATATTAATTGCAGAATAAAGGGAGATACTATAGCAAAGATGCTCCTTCAAGCTGTCCAAAGAAAACAAAGAAGGAAAGAAATCTTCCTTAATTTCATACTCTTCTTTTTTCTTTTTCTGTTATGAAGGTAACATGTGTGCTACATGTTTCAACATGTAATACAAACATAAGACATGTAGGTTTGTTTATTTTATAGTAACTTTATGGCTAGATATACTGGTAGAATGCTTAAATCCTTTTGAAAAAATACTGAGTTAACACTTGTGATCCTCTTGTAGGAATGTGTCTCTCCTATTTTTCCAGTTATTTATGGCAGCGCAAAGATAAAGGAGAAGATCAACAATGTTTGTTTTGTTGATTTAATATAAGTACATTGTTTAATAAAATGTGCATCAACTAAAGCATTACTACACGGGTGTCTGCTATCTAACATAAACTGAGGTGTAAAAGAAGTTTCTAATGGAAAAACATACTTTTTGATTTCTGATGTCTTACTCTGCTTCTACTTTTGTATGGTTCCTTAAAAACCTTGATGCGTCTGTCTTAGGTCCACAAATACTTGCAACATAGGGAGAATATTTGCCACAGCAGAGTGCTTCTCCATGAGTAAACTGGTGTAGATCTTTAACCATTAGTTTTAAATTCAAAAAGGACTTTGAAGGTTTGTGTTGGAATAGTGTGAAGTCATCTACTTCAAGAGCAGCACTTTTAATATAGGTTGGATATGGTTATTTCAGCAGTGAACATGATCCTGATCTGCCAAAAAAACAAACAAAAAAATTGATACAGCTATGTGGCCATGAACTCAGCACGAGATGGTGGTGTAGGGTGTCAAGGGAAAATGTCAGCCATTATTTTGCCATTATTGGGGTATTAACTATCACTCTATTGTATTAGCTTTAAATTTTTCTCTCCTATGTTATCTGTATGTTACCTTATTGTAAATTCAGGGACATGGTGACTTTATAATGTTTATGTAGCTACTTTAAGGATTTCTGAGGTGTAAGTTGGAAGATTCTGTGTAATTTATACGCTTCTAAGAGTATATTTTTAACAGGCATAACTACAGAAAATTTTGGAATGCTTACAGCATAAGTTACGAAATTGTGTATTTAAAAAGATGCATGTATAGGCACAAATAGCTTGGGATGAGATACGTAAAATCCTCAAATAAGTCTTTCTTTGCTTTTGCAGTCTTAGTTAAGTGACTTAACATTTTAAGTGCTTGACAAAGTAAAAATGTAAAGAATTTTTCACAGTGCATTCATAAAATGCTAATAGATAAGAGACTGGATAACTTGTTTCTTTTACTTTGAAACTTGGTAATTTGAGTGCGTACTGGATGTTCTGGTGAAGTAATCAGAATATAAGAGTTCTATGATTTCAAATTTTTGTATTCACTTTGTTGTTTTATGATCCATACTGAATATAGTTCTTCATCAGTTGCTACCAATCATTTTGATTTCTACAACGCTTCATGACTCCCATGAAGTTCTGTTGAGAAATACAGTTCACTGGGTTTGCTTTTTAGCAAAGGCACCTGTTTGTCCACGAACTGTGTGCATTTTCTTAAGTGGTATAAGTGGAGAAGACACAGTTTGAACGTCTTTTAATGATGGCTTCATTACCTGCTCTGCTGTACCCAGAGAAAATATCTAATTTCTCTTGCTTGACATTCAGAATGTCATCTTGTCTAAGAATGACTTCTCTTAATGAGACTTTAAGGTTGGTCTTGCAGCTATGACATTCTAATTTATGAAGTGTTTTACTAGACTAGTTTCAATACATCTTGCCATGTATTTTGAGTTCTTAGTGATGCCATATTATGCCCAACTTATGTATCTCAGTTACTAGGAATATCATAAGGATATTTATACTTTAGCTGGCACAACTTGTAACTCCTGGGACTTCTTTTACTTTATTTATTTCACATACAAAAAGCTTTCTGTAGTAAAGAAACTGTAATGCTTATTGATACTAAATGTTCATTTTAATATCAGAGAACACTATTCATCTCAACTTAACACTGGCCATTTGGACTACAGTTCAGTGCAAGCCTGACACCTAATTGTGCTTGTTTATAGATGTCTCTGTGTATATCTGGAACCTTAACTCCTACTCTATAGTCAATGCTATCTATCCTGGGACCTGTTGTGTCTACTGTCTTTGTCAGTGACCTGGAGGAGGAGATGGCGAACAGGATTGAGTTTGTTAATGACACCAAACTTGGGGGGTGCGTCTGATTTGCTCAAGTATAGATTGCTGTTAAGGTGGCCGTGATAGTAAAAAAAAATAATCAACAAATACTGTATTCTCCACTTATGATAGATTGAATCCCTTTCCCAGTACAGGCTGAAGACTGGCCAGGTTGCAGCTTTGATTAGAGGACCTGGGGTCTTGGCAGACAGCAGGCTGAACATGAGCCAGCAGTGTGCTCTGGTGACGATGAAGGGTAACACTGTAGTGGGCTGTATAAATAGGACCTTAGGTTAAGAAAGCTAATTTTCAACCACTGCTCCCTTTACTGGATGCTTATTAAACCATGTAAGAATGCTGCCTGCAGTTTTTTGGTCCCTTAATGCAAGGAAAACAGTAATAGACTGGAATGAGTTTGACGTAGAGGTAGCAACCTGATCCTCTTGCTCTGTGAGGAGAGGTTAAGGAAAATGGGCTTTCTCAGCTTTGGAGAAGAATGGCTTTAAGGGGACCTAGCAGCAGCCCCTTAATGCCATACAGAGAGCTTGCCAGTAAGATGGAGCTGGCATATTTCTTGACAGCAGTCATAATGGGAAACAAAGGACACTCCAGCTGGATAGAAGAAAGATTGCCATGAAGATAGCCAAACACTGAAGCATCGAACCAGTTATGTTTTAGAATCTTCATTGTTGGAGGTTTTCAAGACCTGACTGGAAAATGTCATCAGCAATTGGGACTGAATTCAGTGGTGGCTCTGTTTCGTGCTAGAAGTTGGTTCCTAATACTCTTTCCAGTTAAAACTATTTTAATGAAAGTAATTGCTTGCATTTATGCAACTTCATATGTGTCCTAGGTATTAACTTTATGGTAAGCTGATTAACTCTGCTGATTGTGGATTAAATCTCTTTTCTGTAAAGAAGTTTTAGACAGTTTGTGCATCTGTAGGTGTCCTCATTTAAGTTTCTTAGTTTTAAACTGAGTCTTACCTCTAAGAGTAATACAAATCTAATCTGGAGAATTTGGACTCCCTCCTTTAAAGGAGAGAAATAGAAAAACCTCTCAAGAGCTTTTATCTCTGTTTTCTTAGCAAGCTGTTTTAGGATTTGATTTATCTCTTCTAGTCCCATTTATTTTCTCTCTCAAAACTGTATTTAAAAAAGGAAAAACATGTTGAGATTTCAGCTTTTTACTTATTAATAGGAAAATCTGCAGTCCTTAATTTAAAAGTACTAAGCATTGCACTATTGATTAAAACATTTATATCTAAAAATTAAATTCCACCCAAATAAAAATAAATTTGTGATAGACTCTGTTCAGTTCTTACACTGTTTAGTGTCTGAACTGAAATGCTGATTAAGTTTAAAACGCTCACTCAGATATTGACCTCTTTTGGAGAAAATTTTTCTCTTCCACAGATGTAGCCTCTGTACTTACAAACGATTTCATGTTTCAAAAGTTTTAGAAAGAAAATCAGCATTGTTTTATAATCGGGAGACATAAAATAATTTGTATGTTTCCTGTTTCATGTAGGAGAGGGGAGACTTGGGCTGAGTTACTTCTTGTTACTTATTGAGGGTGAAAATAATAAATGGTTTAGCACAGCAATTTGTGACAGCTAATTATTTGCTTCACTACACTACTTTGATTTGCTGAGTAATTATCTCAATTAGGGCTTGCTGTGCAATTAGGGCCAAGCACCAAGTCAAACTGAATCTTGTATTGTGCTAGTGCTTGCATTCGATAGTACACTATAAAATAAAGATGTTAAGTTCAATTGCTGATCACTTTGTTGTAGAAGACAGGATATGTAGCAGCAGAAATGATCGCTGTATGCTGAAGGATACAGGACGGTTCTGTGATGGCAAGTAAAATAGTGGTGTCATTTCTTGAAATTCTTTCATGCTTTAGCACTGACTTACTATGCACAGTATTGTCATCTGGGAGTTGATCTGTGTGCCTGTACACAGCTCGAGCAATTTGAGAGTTGATCTTCCAAGCTAATAAGGGCCCTCAATATCAGATGACATTACTGGAGGATAGTTATTCTCAAAACTTGAGAAAATCAAGGTTGTCCCCTCTCTGAACGTCAGTACTCATTTGAGGGATAAAAATGTCAACTCACCAGCACAGTTTGTTAATGCTTCCTAACATACCACAAAACTTTGCTAAGATATGTGTATTTTCAAGGTACATATTTTTAAAGTATAATACTTGTCTGTACTCTACTTGGTGGCTAATAGTATCTTTGGAACTATTTTGACAACTGTGGAAATATGAATGTATTTATGTAAAATAATGAAATGGATTTGAGTTCATAGAAGCACAGATTTCCATCTTTCCTATTTTTATTAGTTACATTTTGGCTATTCAGAAATAAAAAAATTTCTTTACTTGATAAACGTGAAGTAGTATTAAAGAGACCCTTTCTATTTAGTATGTAGAAGATAGATGGACTTCATTTACTGTTACATAAAACTTTGCTCTTGTACATCATACCAGTCCTGCAGCGACATCAAATCCTGTTTAAAGGACTTTGGTTTATTTTGAAGTAATAAGCATCTGGGCACAATCCAACTTCAATTGAAAACAATTTCAGTGCTGTTGGTACTCAATGTCGCTTTGTCTTGCTTTGCTTAAAATATTACTAGTTTATTGTAATTACCACATTTTTTATAATATACACTGAAACAGCATACTGGAAGAGTTTAATGGATAAAATTACTTGTTTTGTAGGCTACTGTGAGAAAATTACTGCATATGATGAGAACTTGCTCTTAATTTACAGGCCTTGTGTTGTCAGCTGGGATGGGCTGCTTTGAGGATTTGTTTATATGGATTTAGGTTTGAGAGAGAGTCACATTTAGTCACTCATTGATTTTTCTTTGTGTATTCTTTTCCAGTATGCCTCCTTGAAGTAAGTTCTTTTAAAAGTCAATCTTCAAGCTAGTTTCTACTATGTAAAAACAAAAATAATCAAACAAAAAAAAAAAAGAAAAAGAAAAAGATCCCTTTGTGCTCCTTACGAATGAAAGGGATACAGTCTATGAGGCAGCAGATAGCTGCCCTGTGAGATTTTTACTGACTGGACAGCTGACAAACCCATATTCCCCAGCCAGACTTAACAAATGTTACCTGCTTTTTTCATGTGTAGAGAAACAGCTGGGGTACACAGGAGCTAGTGCTACCATAGGAGGAAGTGGCCAAGGACCAAAAGAAGGAGCTTGGCAGTACTGTTGGCAGGGGCAAGAGCAGTAACGCAGTAGGATGTAGTCAACCCAATGCTTTAGGAAACCAATTTTTTTCAAAACCTTTGTTTCTCAGTTCTCTGTTAAAATGGTTATCAAACATAACTTTTGTTCTGTGAATTCCTTTTAAAAAAAACAACCATGCAAGTTCTTCCAAACTTGATTTGCTGTATACAGTTTTATGAAAATACGGGAAAACAAAATTTTGCATAAAATATGATAAAGTGAATTTAGAATTATAAGATATTTATCAATAGGTGAAAACATATAGCTCATTACATTCTGTAACCTACTGCAATATTTCATTCAATTGCTGTGATTATCCCCCTGTAAAGTGCTGTGAGACTCTTAAGTCTACATCAAATTTCTGTCCCAGAGCTTCACTGTCATAGTACAGCTTGACTTGCATGCTCATGACCAAACTCTTTCTGTAAGAGCTGTTAGGAATCCTGCTCAGCATAGGTTGAAGTTGTTCTAGGAATCAGTTCTCATTTTAATAGTATTGCCAACATACCAAATGCGGTGTTTAGGGCTGTCCAGCCTTGTTTGGTTTACTGGTATAGATGCAGCACAGAGGTCTGAGTGTAAGAGCTGGAGTAGTTGTAAGGAGAAGAGAGTACTACCTCTTTGCATTCAGTCCATTGTTAAGTCTATAAATTTACTATTCTATTTCCTCTGTCCTAGTAACAAGCATTCTAACAAAGATTTTCTACCCAGTGCCAGTAAAGGGTTTGATACACTAAGTCAGCAGGGAGGTGTGTATTATCTGTGCAGCACCTCTCCCATTATCTGTAAATAAAGATATGGGCTAAATTTAACAGCAGGATTTAAGTATCCTAAAGCCCATGTTCATCTAGTATCTGAGTTTGACATCGGAAGATGTAATGAGTCTGAGTTTCATGTGAAGCTATCAAGCCTTGACAATAGCTCTAACAGGTAGAGCACTGTATCTTAAAGCAGTTCCCTGAAGTTTCAGAGATACTTCCAGGCTTTCTGAATATGTTGGTCTAGTCTTTCCAGGCCATATATGACTACATTTTTATTGCTAATAAATTTTATAGGAGGCTTGATGACTAAGCTCCAACTTCTAAATTAATTCTGTAGTGTTAAATAACTTATTCTGAACTGAAAGTGCCATTCACAGTTGATTTTTTTTTTTCCTGAAAAAAAAGAAAAATAGAGCAGTCCAAAAACCACAGCAGATCCAGCTCTGTCCATGTTTTGAAACTTTCATATTTCTAAATTTATCTGCATTTTGTGATCAGGTTTGGATTAAGTGTTAAAAGCAATAGGTAAGTTTCACAAATGAGCCTGTAATTTACACCTTCCAGATTCTATGTAAATTTAGCAGTGCAGCATTAAACCTAATGTTGTCTACAATACTGCAAAACTTGGTTAACTAGTTTTGAAGAGGATGAGGAATGTCAAGAAAATTTAGAAGGACAGGGGAGGAAAAGGAAAGTTCTTCCAGGTAAGACCACCGTGGGACATAACATGGCATATCTGCGGTGGCATACAGAGCAAATTAAACTTCTAATCAATGCCTAACAAAAATACCTCTGCTGGAAGCTAATTAACATCACAAAATATCTGCAGCAGAAATTAATTTTAATGAAGGTGTATCTGGATGCATATACAGTGACTAATGAAGGAAGTCCTCTGAAACTTTATCACATCTGCACCAAGAGCAGCAACAGTATACATGTAGACATAATAGCAAGTGATCAGAAATACGTGTGAGTAGATTTCAGGCTGAGGAAGCTGTAGTCCATTAACCCAGAGAATACTTTACCACCAGTGGAGGAGCATTTAGCGTTGTTGTGAATGAATCGAGCACTGCTTGTGCATCTAAAAAGAGGGGTGGGAAAGCATCTTTGTTCTATGTCAGTAACCATGGGATCTAAGCAGTTCAGAGAGATGGGACAGAACTGGAACTTTGTTTATCCCATCAGAATGTGAAGAGGCTGAGAGATGACTTCAAAAGTTTAAAAATGCAGTCCCATGATATGTATACAATATAAATGCACATCTTTTAGGGTTGATAAGAGGTTACAAAGTCACTGTTACTGATTGCTAGTCTGACTGTTGAAACCATATGGGAATCTGAGCTGTTTCTGCTCACAAGGTGCTCTGTAAATTATTATGCACCAGCTGGCAATGTGCCACCAGTAAATGGATGGGGATCAGCAAAAGGATAGTTCCAGAGTTTTATTCTGGGAACTGCTGCATCACTCAAACAGAGGTGTGGAAGGATGTACTTTTGTAAAGTGATAATACACAATCCCTTCCATGTTATTATATAGAACCTAGTAGCTCTGAGTTAATATGCTTAGGTGCTTTTTGGTTCTCCATTCTAAAAACCTGTATAGAGAATGAGTCCCATTCCCAAAGTCTTCTCATATAGAAAGAATTGTTAATACCAGAGAAGGGATTATCCCTCCAATAACGGAGTGACCATGGAATATATAATGCCTTTTAACCATGCTATAGGAGCCACAACAGTAAAAGTATGTAATTTTGCTTCTTGTAGTAGGAAACTGCTCTGGTATTGTTGAACAGAAGCTGATCATCACATTTCCAGCAAAATATAACAAATTACTGTGTAGGCAAGGAGCTTTGCAATTCATGTGATTGGAAGTTTCATATAAACAAATGTCATGTCCCTGACTTGTGTTTAGTATTTTGTTTAACATGTGCTACTACTAACAAAATAACTCAAAAAAATAATGCTATCTTGTGAAGAAGTCTGTTTTATCACTATGTATTTGTTGCCAGAGTAATTGTATTGCATTTAGTTAAGAGAGTAGAATAAATAGTACTTGGTGAGCTCAGCTCTGTTTCTTTATGTGCAGTGTCAGCAGAATATTAACCAATTTCAAATTGTAGCCTCAGCCAGCAAATACACTGAAGGTTGATTGTAGTCTGTCTCAGAAGGGATCGTTTCACTCATGGAAATTCATTTTTTATACTGATGTGTAATAGGATCCAGATTACTTTACAAATCACAAGCATAGATGTGAAACGCTACCAGGTTTCCCTTGTGACATTTAATCTCACTTTTCCCTGCCTGTCTTGTACACAGTATACTTTGAAATTAGTACAAACTGGAGTATAGAAATTGTGAGCCCCTCCTTTTTTTTAGGCAAACATGCAGAAGAAATGAGCAAAACTTCCTTAGTCAAAAATACTGAAACACGTTAAGGTATCTCAAATTTTATACCCTAATGTGCTGCTGAATTAACTTCAGTACTGTCTTGTCAAATTCTTTGCTACCATATGATGTTACATTTCAAGACCAGAGAATTTACAGCTCCTCTTTTTTAGCTACAGGGTAATTCTGCACCTCCTACGCTGAACTGGCATTGTACTGATGCAGTTTGTGTTCCTGAGCTTCACTTAACTTTCACATCGTGTTCGAATGACAGTAGGCAGTAGTCTTATTATGGGGGAGGGAAGAAGGAGGGAGGAGTTGTTTTTCCAGGAGTGTGTGTTCAGGTGCAGCATGTTAAAAATGTTATACACAGTTAAGAAGAGAACATTTGTTACTGCATAAACATAGAAGGACTCTCTTGATGAAATTCTGGACAATATATATATATAGCACATAACGAAGTAGCTGAATTATTTATGCTTATCTTCTGTTACTGCCATCCCTCACTTCAAGTGTTTTTCTGAGCATGGCATATATTGTCTTCTGTGTGTATAGAGTGACTTACAAGCAACACTGTAATAAACTTTTTAAGACAAAAGGAAAAAAATAGTTTTAACTGAAAGGGAGGTATATTCTTACACAAAATGGAGAAGAAAAGGCAACTGGATGTTGATCTCGCTGCAGTAATTATTTTAGTGAAGCCACAAGTATTTCTGGTGCCTCAGTATCTCTAGATACAATGTGGTGTAATGGCTCATATTTTCTGCGCATTATGTTGATTAATTACAAATACAAAAACCCCTTTAGATATATTGGAGCAAATTGTAAAGATAAAAACCTAAGGCTATAAATAAAAAAGTTTCTTAAAATTTAATGGATTGTAATTATTGTTTTGTGTTTGAGGTGAAAGAAAAAGATATTTGAAGTTAACATTTTCCTAAGAAATGTGCCCATGATGTTGTAACCTGTGTTAACATCAGTGGCAGTAAAGAAGGTAGCTGAAGGGGATGAAGTATTTTGGCAGAAGTTCAGTTAGACATGCCGACTGGCCAGTTTACAGCCTTTCTTAGGTGTAGAGTGACTAAATGTTTTGCCAGCTAGTTCCATGCAGATATCACATAATACTGGCTAGAGTTATTTGCTAGAAGGAAGGGAAGGCTTGTTGGAATATTATTGTACTTTTCCAACCCAATGTCTATAGTTCTGTGACGTGTGTATTTGACAACTTCATGTAATGGCTAGGATCTAGTAGTTGACTCTGTATATGAAATGGTGGTTGGTTTGTTTTGTTTGTTTAAACAGTGCTTTGCCTTTAGTTAAGTGTTTGCTTATAGTTGGTGTTGTATAGATAAATAATATGACTGAAGCCTCGAAGACACTAGTAGTAATTGACTCTCCTGAATGATCTATATTTTCTGAAAAACTACCACTTATGTGTAGTATGAAGCTTTTTATCCTTTCATCTGTGTACTTGCTTTGCCTATTATTCTTGCTGAAAGACACAGGTAGCAGACCTTGGAGTCTTGAAACAGTCAGATGAGCTTATTTCTACCTGAAGAAAAAACACTTAAACTTACTGCACAGTACTTTCATGAAGTACCCATTTGTTATAGTTTAATTTTATCGTATTTATTTTTTTTATACACAATAGTGATTCATGAGCACAGCAGAGATTACTTTTCTTAAAATACTGTGTGATATATCCTAGTTTAATGAAAGTTTTCATTTTTAATTAAATTAGAGTAAAAGGCTTGCATCCTTTTTCCTTTTCCTCAGGGGAGATAACATTGTGCCATGTTATTAGTAAGTTTCTCAGGGGCGCTTTTTTGCTTTGATGAATTTGTCATAGTTAAGGAACATTGGAAGCTGGTAGCTTGCCAAAAGGCATGTATTTTAGATTTATATTGCAACCTCTGTACATTAAACTGTGAGGGTATTGATAAACCAGCGAGGACGTCTCTGTTTTAGATTTAGCTGCATGTTTCAGTTCTCTGATACCTGTTGCATAGGCCTGTTGAACTTTAGAGAATAACAGAAAGGGAATGGTATTAATGGGGGGCTGGGATGTTAAAGGGTCATAAAAGTAGTCTTCAAATACATAGTTACTCAAAAGAATTAAGTGTACTGTTATCACAATGAAGAAGAGATGCAGTAATGGACCCAAACTGCAGCATGAATGTTTCAGGTTAGTCTGAAGAAAAAACTTTTTTAACAGTAAGGTAGAGCAGCTCTGGAATTAATTTCATGAGGGCTATTCATTTTGGTGGAACACAGATCAAATTATTTATCCATCAGAAATTGCATTGTTGTGGCTGATGATGCCTGGGAGTAATATCCTGTGAGATGTATCTTTCTGCTTTAATGAAGAAATATTTAATGTAAAAGTCTCTTAGTGAAAACCTTGGATGTTGAAAACTTGGGCAACAATTTGTACCCTCACATGTGCTGAAAACGGGGTTGAAAGGAGACATCCCCACCTAGTGGATGAGGGAGAGGCTGTGCATATTGTCTATCTGAACAGATGGTGGCTGCTCTCTAGTGGTGTCCCCCAGGGGTCAGTTTTGGGGCCAGTCTTGTTCAATATCTTTATCATTGATCTGGATGAAGGGAATTCAGTGTTTTCTCAGTAGGTTTGCAGATGACACTTGAGTTGGGCAGGAGTTTGGATCTGCTTGAGGGTAGGAAGGCTCTACAGAGGGATCTGGACAGGTTAGATTGATGGGCTGAGGCCAATAGTATGAGGTTCAACAAGGCCAAGTGCCAGGTCCTGCACTTGGGACACAACACCAGAGGCTTGGGAAAGAGGGGCTGGGGGGGCATCAGTAAAGGATGTGGGGATGTTGGTTGACAGCTGGCTGAACTTGAGCCAGCAGTGTGCACAGGTGATCAAGAAGGCCAATAGCATCCTGGCCTGCATCAGGAATAGTGTAGCCAGCAGGAGTAAGCAGGAATAGTGTAGCCAGCAGGAGTAAGGAAGTGATTGTGCCCCTGTACTTGGTGCTGGTGAGGCTGCACCTTGAGTACTGTGTGCAGTTTTGGGCCTCTCTCCAAGAAAGGACATGGAAGTACTGGAGTGAGTCAAGAAGAAAAATCAAGCCGGTGAAGGGTCTAGAGAACAACTTGTATGAGGAGAGACTGAAGGAACTGGAATTGTTTAGTTTGGAGAAGAAGAGGCTAAGGGGGGAAACCTTATTGCTCTCTACAAATGAATAGTAATAGGACCAGAGGGAATGGCCTGAAGTTGTGCCAGGGGACGTTTTGATTAGAAATTAGGAAGATTTTTTTTTTTTTTTAAGTATTTGTTGCTGTTATTTCTTTTCCTCTCGGCTGTACAGTTGAACTCAAGGATCTTAGAGGTCCCTTCCAACCATAATGATTCTGTGATTCAGATATTTCTGCATGTTAAATGTGACTCTCAGTATGGGTATAGCTAACCCAGTAATTGTTTGAGAATTGTGGAGCTTCATTTGTGTTTTTGTTTTTTGTTTTGTTTTGGTTTTTTTAAGAAGATATTCCAATTGTACCCTTTGAATAAAAACTGGTGAAAGAGTACTTAGTATAATTTGTCAGCTGATGGGAGTATTCATGTGTTCTTTCACACAAGTAGGTAAATGTTAAAAAGCAAATGAAAAATATTCAGTTTTTTTCCCCTGATTTTATTGATTTAGATTGTGAAGTGCCTATTACTTTTTCTGAGGAGAGAAACAAATTTCCTCAAATAAAATGTTTTGTATAATTAATTCCATTCTTCCCATGGAATTTCGGACAAGCAATGCATGCATTATTAACTTATTTTTCAGAAGTTCAGGGAAGTGCTGTTGCCCACATATGCATGTTAAAACTAGACAATGTAGAATTTTGAGTTTTTCTATAAACTATTATGAGGTTATTAAACCACTTGGGTTAAGAAACATCTGGACTTTGTTTTCAGCTATTCTCTTCAGTTCACAATTTGACCTGCTGGAGGAAGTTAACTTCATCTGAAAAATGAAGCTTTGTCTGTGCAGCATAATTTCTGGGATCTATACATGGTAGAAATTGGGGGATGAAAAGAGCTGTCAACCCCTTTCTTGATGGAGTGATGAGAAATGGTAGTAACAAGGTCACTGTCCAGTTGTTGTAGTGCATATCAAAACTTATGGTAAGGGACATCATGGTGGCTTCAGCTTGGGGAAGTTCAGTGGAGATTCTTAAAAACTAAGCAAAATTGGCAGTAACAGTGCAAGTGAAAGCTGTCAGAATGGAATGGAATACAAATTTGAAATAAAATTTTGAACTATTGATTAGATACTTATCACCAAATCAGTGAACTTGAAGGAAAAAGATCTGTCACATATGTGAAAAATCTCACAATTTTTCAATTAATCCACTCAAGCAAAAGAAAAAACAATGTTAAGATGCATGGCAGAGGTGAAGAAACAAAGTAGGGTAAGTATTACAGTTCTAGTATAAGAACTTGGTGGTACTTTTTTTTAGTACTTTTTGAAGATTGTCTTCTCCTTTCAAAAACATTATATGAAAATATATAAAAAGCGCAACAAAAATTTGAAGCATGCAAGATTTGCCATGTAAACTGAGTATGATTAGGATATTTTAATTTCAGAAAAGATTGAAATAGAAGGGAGCTAAATCTTATGCTGTAATGTAGGACAGATGATTTAAGGAAATGAATATACTGAAGCCAAGAGCTTTAAATAATTTGTTACAAAAATGTATTTCAGTCTGTTCCACTTTGACAAGATATCATCACTTAGGGCAAGCTATATATCTACAAAGCAAGAATTCTCAGGTTTTCTAAGACAGAAAGAAAAGCTTTTAAAAATGGATAGTTTTATTAATGAGTTTTTGGCTAGAGGACTTGTAATTGTAAGGCATTTGGCAACTTAATCAGAAAGCAAAATACTACACTTGATTAATCCTAGTGGTATTTTGAAAATTAGAAGGAAAAGCTGTCTTTACTCTTCTAAATAGAAAATGCTGGGGTTCAGAACCAAGTAGGCAAACTTATCTGTAGCTTTGAATCGCTGGAGCTGCTCTAGCAGTCTTGACTGTGACCTAAATGCTTCTTGGGAGAATTAGCTCATTCTCTCAATGCTGTTGCCACAGATACCGTCAGATGCTGTCTTTTCCTGGAGAAGGAGGAATGTGTTGTTAGGAGTAGAAGAGGTCTAAATTGTCATGATTTGTTTTGAAGTGTTTGCAAAACATTAAGTGATTTATGTAGGCACCCCCTTCAAAAACCTGTATGGAAAAAGTATTTTGTGACTAATTATCAGTTAACACCCATGACTCTTGAAGATGAACCTCCAGTGAATACTGTCTTTCGTAAAACTTATTAGCTTTCCAGTCACAGGTGTAGGAATGTTTGTATGCTTTTTTGTATTAGGAGAAAGGGAGGACATGATGTCTGAGGGGGGGAAAGAAGGATTAAAATATTGAATTTGTTCTTTGTATTCCTATTAAATGTCTTGATTAGAAACCTACACTTGAAGCTGGATTATTCTGAGAAATAATCTGCCACATGAAACATCTTGGGAAAAAAAGTAGGGTTTTTTTCCCTTTCTATCCCATTGCATAGCACAAATATATTTCAAGGATATAAAACCTTAAAAGATAGGGCAAAAAAAACCACCATTTTTTTCTTATGGACTATAGTAATTACAAATAATAGTTGCCATTACTCTAAAAACATATTCTAAATTGTATTTCTTCTGTTTTTATCAGTTAAAACTTGCTTACGAACAAAATATAATATTGAAAGTACAGCAAAATCTATTTATTTCAGATTTAGAGATAAGAACAAAGCACAGAGGGACAAGAAACCCAACTCAACATTTTATCTTTTGGAAAATACCATTGTTACAAACAACATGAACATCAACTGGTTGTACAGTTCTTCTGACAGTTGCTCAGGTACTGGCATAAAGGTGTGTATCAGAGAGAGTCCACTGTGGACTACAAAACTCTACAGTGTACATGAGCAAACAAACCAGTGAGCAGAGAATTGTAGCATTACTTGTAGAGTTATCACAATCATTAACCTGGTATTCTTCACCAAATGTTAGGGTAGTACATTTTTAGGAAAATCATGTGCGCAGCAGAAGGAAACAGCGATTCTAGCAAACAGTTAATCCCTTTGGTTCTGCAAAGCTGATATTCAGCTGACCAGTTACACAGGAATTACACAGGAGCAGAATTTTCTGGTTCAGTGCCCTCCCCACAATCTAGGAAACAAGACAGATGAGAGAAAAAGTGAACAAGTAGGTGGTATGAAATAAGCCTGTAGTCACGTTACTTAGACATTGTCTATTCTCCCCTAAACTAATGAATGATATTTGGAGAGCTACTTTGTCTTTTTGCTCTATGGGGAGTTTATACTTTCCTGTGTAAAGGAAAAGAGTAGTGGTTAATTCTTAGTAAGGTTTGAATGAGGAAATTAACATGAAGGAATGGCAGTGGACAAAAACTAGCACACTGGTAAGTGTGTATAGAAACTTCATATCTAAAAATGTATTTCAGTGCATAGTATTGTTATTTCCACAAACACTTTGGTGTTGGTTATGCATATATAAATTGTCTCCATTAATGTAATGTTCTCATTGTCGGTAACACAAAACTGCTTAACACAAGGAAAAAAGAAACTAAATTAGTGTTATGTGATCCCTGTTTCCTTCCCACAGCTTCAGTTCATCTCCAGTAGGAGATACAGAGATAACATAGGAATGTCTCCATAGTGCTGTAGTGTACAGTGAACAAATCTCTCATATAGTGGTGGGCTCAGCCAGGAAAGAGGATGTAAGTCCCAAGTTTTTTGTGCAGTTCTGAGCCTTACGTAGCAAACTCTGCACAGAAAGTACTGAAGAGAAGAGGGGATCAAAGAAGCACATCAAAATAAACTGTAATTCTGCTTTCAAACCTCAGCAGATTTCTTTAGAGCCAGATTTGATGTCTTTGCACTCATAGTAATAGTTCCAGAAAGTTTTCAAACTAGAAAATTCATAAGATATCATGCTTAATTTTTAGTGTTTGAGTCCTAAATAATGGGCGTTTATTGACTGCTGTGAAGTCACAACACAGATTGCTTATAAAGCTGGAAAAGAAAACAGATCTTCTTTGGGAAATCTCAATATTCTTTATTAAAATAGTATTAATTATATATAGGAGCAAAAATGGCACTTTTTTAATTCTTTAGAAAGAAAACTCAAACAGTTGGAATTCTCATTAGGGGGACAGAGTAAATGACAAACTAAAAACTCATTTAGTTTGTAATACATATCAGCTTGCGTACAATACACAGGGTTTCAAGTGCAGTTCAGACTATCCCATAGAGCTAGTGATACTTATAAACTAATAAAGCAGTCTTGCAGAATGAGGAACTATAAAATGAGGAAGAAAAAAACCCACCCAAACCTAGCAGTCAGCAACTGATATTCAAAATGAAGAGAAGCTGAATTGCTTTGTACCCATATGATTAATTTAAATGGCAACATGAAGAGGCTAGGGTTGATAGCTTAAGAAGATGCAGTACTTCCTTAGCATTTTAGTTATTTCATGGCTTAGAATTGTACTTTCCAAAACTACTGATTTTTAGATTAATTTAGGGGATTTTTTGGTGAATTTTACACAATGTAGTTTGGACGACAGGTGGACAACACTGGGAGGAAGCATCTTGAAGAGGGGTGACTTAAGTAACCCTATAAATACTGTGGTGTAGATACAAAGTTGCTAATGAGTGTAATGAAAAGTAACATAGGTAGTTGGGGAAAAAAAAGAATCAATATGTAATTATATCAAGTGGATGAAACTCCCTAATACCGTCACATCTGAGCATTGCCTAAAAACAGCTTGCTGAACATGACCTTTTTCCTGGCAGCGTTAGTGAAAATCAGATGAACCATAATTAAAGCTGGGTCACAAAGTAGAGGAACACTGATTTTAATCATTATGCGATTTCTATTAATGAAAATAAGTAAATAAAGTGCTATTTTGCAAAGGGCAAAAGTAAAACCTTCTTAGTTCATTCTGAATCTAATAAATATTTCTCTTGGTTTGTGTGATCTACAGACATATAATCAATTAAATGCTCTTTAGAGAACAAAAAAGCCCAAATAACTTTTTCTGTAAATTACATAGCTTTACCCCTCTACCATACTATTCACAATCTCTAGATTTTTTGCCTATGTGTGGGAGGGAGGAAAACATTACCAAAGAATCATGTTTTCCAGTACTTTATTCTCTTTTATTACTTCACATGGGTGTTACCAGCCATCAATTCCAAACTACAGAAGTTATGAAGGCATTTTCTTGAAAGTATTATGTAAGAACAGTAAATGGCCATTACCATTAACCTGGTATGCCACACACAATCCCTACCAACACACTTGCTTTTTTTCTGTTGACAATGCAACATCCTTTCGGTTACATGTTGAGATTACTTACAGAAAAAAATGCACAAACCTTAGTTTACTTACATAGTCTTTTTCACTGTGGAGTACAAGTACTGCAGAGCACTCCTCAGAGTGTTGTGTTGGCCAACTAATCTTCCGAACTTTTTAGAAGGCTTCTCTAAGGAAACCAGGAGTCAGGTGATGGATGCACACAGTCACTTCTTAAGGATGTATATTTAGACCCAAGAGCTGTGAAAAAATTCCAGATGTTCAGAGCATTCAAAGACACTGATGTACCAACTCATCAAGACATGTATCTGTATCTGAACAGATGTGATCCAGCTGGTATTTGTGTCCTTGCTTAATCAAGAGCTTGTTTCAGCTCTCTTAGATGAGACTCTTAAGAGTTATGTGTTTGTTACAGTTCTAGGGAAAACAAACACAAAGCCTACAGATTTTTAAAATTTAACAAAAAGGTCAATACTTGTTGGCATTCAACACTCAGCACTTTCTAAATAATTCTGGAGCTCAGACAAGTACCGAGACAACTAGGTCAGGTACAGATATATTTCTTTATTGCTAGCAAGTACTTTAACTCAGACATTCTATGTGCTTTTCATGAAATTAACACATTGATCTATCTTGTAAGTCTGTCCTCTAAACTTTGCTGTTGTGGCAGTTTCACTCTAGAGAGTTTAATAAATGGAGCTGATGGGAAGTTGCCCAATGAGTTGGAGCACGCGACAGCGCAGAAGAGAGAAGAGAGAGCGGCAGCAGCACCGGCAGCGGTGAGAGCTGTTCCTTTAAATTTACTGAGGATTTGAGAGGGAGCCGGGCTTCCCAGAGACGGTGAAGCCGGGGCAGAGCCAGGAGACCCGAGTCTGAGCGGGAAGCCTGCGAGGGAGAGGAAGGCTGACGTGGCAGGGGGTGTGGCTGTGAACGGCGGCAAGGTTTAAAAAGCGGCCATTTGGCAGCCTCATCTGAGCACGCGGCAGCGCAGAAGAGAGAGCGGCAGCGGCCTCCAGAGAGGAGACACGTGGCAGGCGCGAGGGCAGCCGGAGAGGTAGAGAGAGAGCTGCACGAGGGCAGGCGGAGAGGCAGAGAGCTGCACGAGGGCAGGCAGGGAGCAGCTTTATCTAGGTGCCTTTTCCACAAAGTCTTTCTTACATGTGTATCCTTGCTGGATGACACTCAAGCTGCCTTCCCCCTCAGTTCACTCTAATTCATCAATATTTATCCTGACAAAGTTTTGCCTGGAATTCCAAAGTCAGTTATAGTGCTGTGATTGTCACTGGATGAAGCAGGAAAAGATATTGCAGTTATACAGATGCATATAGAACGAGCATATTCTCACTTCTGTTCTGTATCCAGAATTTTAAACTAACACTTTTGTTACACCTAATGCTATTAGTGTTAATGAAAAAAATGCCAAAATGTCAAAACATTTTCTGCAAACTTATTAATACCAGTGCTACAGGATGAGCAGTAATGTCTTCAAACTTAAAGACTGTAGATTTAGATTATATATTAGGAAGAAATTCTTCACCATGAGGGGCATGAGGCACTGAAACAAGTTGCCCAGAAAAGTTGTGAATGCCCCATCCCTGAAGTGTTCAAGGCCAGGCTGGACAGGACTTTGATCAACCTGGTCTACTGGGAGGTGTCCCTGCCCATGCAGGGAGGTTGGAACTATATGATATTTAAGATCCCTTCCAACCTAACTACTCTGATTTAATAATAATAATATGTCTAGGAGTGGGGATTAAGAACTTTACTCCATATTTTGTATTGGGCTTCTGACAACTTTGCCTTTCTATTTACATAAATCAGTAAAAAAACTCCCCTTTGAGCTGTTTTTGAAGACCTGCTAAGATTTTGCTAAGAACAGGCCTTTTAATTCTCATCAATTTCTCCTCTCTTTTCCAAAGAAAGGACCATGCTTTTACTTCTCTAGAACAGAGAATAGAGAAAGCAGCCTTCAAGACTTATTTTTTTTTTTTCCTTTTTTTTTTTTACATAGGGTCTAAACACTCCATGCAGATTTTGGGAGGTTTTCCCCCAAAATATATACATAGGACCTTTTCCAAGGGCTATTGAAAGGCCTTTAAAAGCTTCTTATTTTAATGATTTTACAGTGGAACCTAAAGAAAAGCAGTGCTGTAAGAAGAGCAAATATATGATTTGACTGAATAGAGAATTTCTAAAATAAAGAAAATACAGGAAAAAATAGAGATAGGTAAAGTGTTCTGGAGTAGAAGAACCAGAACAAGTTTCAATGTGGACTAAACTTGGAAGAATCTTTGAGTCAAAGAGAAGGCTAGACTGAGAAAACTGAGAACTGAAAGGATTGGAAAAGATAATATTATAACTCATGATTTCTTATCCATAGGTAAATCTGTAATGTTTAGAATAACCTCTTTTTGAAGACATACATAATAAAAACAAATGTGGTGGTAGAGAAACAGTTTTGAATTCCTGCAGATTTGCTGAGCTGTGAATTCAGAAAAGGTAAACCTCTGAAAGAGGGAATTTAAAAGCATTTTAAAATGCAACATTTAGATAAAACAAATAAACAAATAAATAAGTGGTTATAATAGAAAAATAAAAATAAAACAAAATATGGGATAATCTGAAATATTCTCTTCCATTTTTTTAAATTTGAACAACAGAAGCTGTTACCTGTCCTACCTTACTCCTAAACACTGAAACCCAGAAAGAAAAAACAAGGGACAAAAAAACCAAACCATTTTACACTCCTACAAAATTACACATATTTATATTTCAAAGAATCATTGCATTCTAATTATTCACAGTACTGCTATGACTTTTCACTCTACTTTGAATTTCTTCCCCTTAATAGCAAGTCTCCTTGCTTTCTCTTTTAATGTAGCAATACTACAGAATCTAAAAGAAGAAAGGTAAAGAAAGAGAGAAAGAAGGATAGACTGAGAGTGAAAAGCCTGACAACTGTGTAACAAACAAGAACATAGTAGAAAAAAAATGTATTGTACTGAAGCTGAAAATTCTTTTTGAAAAATGTCAGAAGACCAGGTAGATTATTAAGCAATACAGTAAGATAATTATTTGTTTGCCTTGTTTGTACAATATTAACTACCTAATTTGTAAGGCATGGTGATAGAATTTAAATGCTAATAAAATCTTAACTGAGCTGATGTAATCACAACAAAACAGATTTTATATGAGTACATATCCTGTGTGGAAGGAACAAAATACCCAGCAGGACCAGAACCCTGGACTTCCACAGGGCAAACTTTGGTCTCCTCAATCATCTATTAAGGGAAATCCCATGGGACAGGGTGCTAGAAAATAAAGGAGCTCAAGATAGCTGGTCAACATTCAAGGACCACTTCTTGCAAGCACAGGATCAGAGTGTCCCAATGGTTAGGAAATCTAGTAAGGGTGCTAGGAGACCTGCATGGTTAAAGAAGGAACTACTGGGCAAACTTAAGTGGAAAAGGAAAATCTATAGATCATGGAAGGAGGGGCTGGTCACTTGGGAGGAATATAGGACTGTTGTCAGAGGATGTAGGGAGGCAATTAGGAAAGCTAAGGCCTCCTTGGAACTTAACCTTGCAAGTCAGGTTAAGGATAATAGAAAGGGCTTTTTCAAGTACATAGCTAGCAAAACTAGCAATAGAGGCAATATTGGCCCATTGAGGAATGAGGTGGGAGCCCTGGTGACAGAGGATATAAAGAAGGCAGAGGTGCTGAATGCCTTCTTTGCCTCTGTCTTCACTCCTGCAGGGTCTCCCTATGAGCCCCAGATTCATATAGCCCCAGAAGAAGTCAAGATAGAGGAAGAGTTTGACATGGTAGATGAGGATTGGGTTAGGGATCAGTTGAGTAATCTGGACATCCATAAATCAATGGGTCCAGATGGAATGCACCCAAGGGTGCTGAGGGAGCTGGCGGAGGTCATTGCTAGGCCACTCTCCATCATCTTCAGTAAATCATGGGCAACAGGTGAGGTGCCTGAGGACTGGAGGATAGCAAATGTCACTCCAGTCTACAAGAAGGGCAAGAAGGAGGACCCGGGTAACTATAGACCGGTCAGCCTCACCTCCATCCCTGGAAAGGTGATGGAACAACTTGTTCTTGTGACTATCTCCAGGCACATCAAGGACATGGGGGTCATCAAGAGCAGTCAGCATGGTTTTATCAAGGGTAAATCATGTTTGACTAACCTCATAGCCTTCTATGAGGAAATTACTAGGTGGATAGATGATGGTAGAGCGGTAGATGTGGTTTATCTTGATTTCAGTAAAGCATTTGACACCGTCTCCCACAGCATCCTTGTGGATAAGTTGATCAGGTATGGGTTTGGTGACCAGGAAGTGAGGTGGATTAGGAACTGGTTGAAAGGAAGGAGTCAGAGAGTTGTAGTCAATGGGGTAGAATCTGGTTGGAGGTGTGTTACTAGTGGAGTCCCACAAGGGTCGGTGCTGGGACCGGTGTTGTTCAACATCTTCATCAACGACCTGGATGAGGGTATAGAATGTACCCTCAGCAAGTTTGCTGATGACACTAAGCTGGGAGGAGTGGCTGACACACCAGAAGGCTGTGCTGCCATTCAGAGAGACTTAGATAGGTTGGAGAGTTGGGCGGGGAGAAACATGATGAAATTCAACAAGGGGAAGTGCAGAGTTTTACATTTGGGGAAGAACAACACCATGTCCCAGTACAGGTTGGGGGCTGAACTGCTGGAGAGTAGTGTAGGTGAAAGAGACCTGGGGGTCCTGGTAGACAGGAGGATGACCATGAGCCAGCAATGTGCCCTTGTGGCCAAGAAGGCCAATGGCATCCTGGGGTGCATTAGAAAGGGTGTGGTTAGTAGGTCAAGAGAGGTTCTCCTCCCCCTCTATTCTGCATTGGTGAGGCCACATCTGGAGTATTGTGTCCAGTTCTGGGCCCCTCAGTTCAAAAAGGACAGGGAACTGCTCGAGAGAGTCCAGCGCAGAGCTACGAAGATGATTAGGGGAGTGGAACATCTCCCTTATGAGGAAAGGCTGAGGGAGCTGGGTCTCTTTAGCTTGGAGAAAAGGAGACTGAGGACTGACCTCATCAATGTTTACAAATATGTAAGGGGTGAGTGTCAGGGGGATGGAGTTAGGCTTTTCTCAGTGATGACCAGTGATAGGACAAGGGGTAATGGGTGTAAATTGGAGCATAGGAGATTCAAGGTGAATATCCGAAAAAAATTTTTTACTGTGAGAGTGACAGAGCACTGGAACAGGCTGCCCAGGGAGGTTGTGGAGTCTCCCTCACTGGAGACATTCAAAACCCACCTGGATGAGTTCCTGTGTGATGTACTCTAGGTGACCCTGCTCTGGCAGGGGGGTTGGACTAGATGATCTCTCGAGGTCCCTTCCAGCCCCTAAGATTCTATGATTCTATGATTCAATGACCTCTTCCAGTCACCTGTTCTTCTTGCAAATATGCATCACATTCATATTTAAGAGTAGTGTCTGTGTGCAGGGAGCAGGTCGCCATGCAGGCCTTGTCCTAAGTGTTGGGATTGATGTGGGAGTGTCTCAGCCAAGCAGGCAGAAAGGAAACTTGGGCACATACTAAGCAAGCGGAGCTCCTCACACTGTGTTCCTCAGACTGGAAAATGAGATAACCAGACCTGCATAACATGAACATACCTAATTGTATGACTTAGCTTAACCATGCCTTATTCTTGGTAGAATAAAACCATGGGATGAAAGGCAATCTGGATTAGCAGAGCTGTAGGAAGAAAAGGCATAAACAGTGAGTGTTCCAGTAACCATTAACAGTTTCGACAGAGGTAGAGGATTGGAAGGCTTTTGTAACCTGGAGGACAATTATACAATAGATCTGCTTTCACTCTAGGTCTGAAGGAATTACTTACTCCCTTGTATTTATCTTCTTACAAGTTACAGCTCTGCACTTTTTCATGTACTGTGATAAAAATTCCTACTTCAAAGTTTGGGATTCAGAGGCTTAGAAGAAAAAAAGAAAACATCTTTTTTACAAAAATAGTTTAGAATCTGCTGATGTGAAACTTTTTTGGCAAATTTAATACTGGAAAACTTTGTCACATAATTTAGTGATACTAACCTGCAACCTTATATGTAGAATACTGTCTTATTGATGTTTGCTTATACTTTGAATGATCTATTACCTAGTAGTAAAAGTTTCTGGTAATGGGAAGTCTTATTAGGGCATGAGAAACTAGCTAATCTTTTTCAGTGGTGTTTGTCCTGATATTTGTAATTTATTTTTTTTTCCTTTAAAGTTCAAAATGGTATTATTTCTAGTTATTTGTGAGTTTAGATGCTGCAAGTTTTATCTGTGCCTTTGGCAACAGATAATTAAACTGTGTTCTTGAATAGAGTTTAACACATCCTTTTCAGTTCCATACACGTAATGCATGTTGTTTTCTGTGGATAACATTAATTTCAACAAAAAAGTTAATACTGGGTTTGTGCCAGTTAACACTATGAACCTTATAATAGTATATCACTTTGAGAAAACACAGTTTAGCACATGGACTGGTATTTATCACCTTTGATTGATATTGAAAATAAGTGCTATCCTATGTCATATTCAAGGAAGTAGCCCTTGTACTGAGGTGGTAAATGTACTTCTGCATCCACAAGTAGCTGTCTGGATACAGTTCAATGTAAAAGCCAGTCTTAGCTAGTTTTTCTACTTTGCCCATGAGAAACCCAGTAAAATTTACTTAAAACAGATGCAGATGCAGTTATTTAAGTCATAACATGAACATGGAATTAAAATATTAATTTAAAGGATTTTATAAAAGTACACTATCTTAACCTATCATGAGTTAAAAATTACTTGTTTTTGTTTTCAAGGATTTAATGAGTTCATTTAGTAAACCTGAATGTGAGTAATGAAAGACAAACGTACAACTGTTTACTGTGTGAAATGATGTATAGAAGGTCCTTTGAGCTATTTAATAGCTGAAATATGCTACTGTTGTACGCAGATTTCCATATCCAGTGTATTTGAAGAGTTGTAAATCTGTAAATGATAATCCTAGCTGATGAAATCTGATGCAGAGAAATCATATCTTGTCTGTGATTCCACCCACGAAGTAATGAAATCTATAACTCATTTCAACTATTGAAGTCACGTAATAGTCCTTATGCTGATCTGCTAAAATGTGTGAATCATGTTCTACTGAGATTTTAATGCTATATTCTATATCACAGACAATGACTAAAAGTAGACACTAGCCTGTTCTGGAGAAAATTATAATCAGAAGTGTTGTCTCTGGATATTTCATCACCATGTACCTCTGTCCTCTAATACAGTATAATTTACCATTCATATTTCCCTATTTTGTTCAGCCGGGAGAAGTGAAGGCTCTGAGTAGACTTTGTTGCAGCCTTTCCAGTACCTGAAGGGGCCTACAGGAAAGATGGAAGGGTCTTTCAAGGGCATGTAGTGATAGGACAAGGGGAAATGGCTGTAAACTGGTAGAGATAAATTGAGGTTATACAATAGGAAGAAATTCTTAACTATGAGGGTGGAGAGATACTAGAACAGGTTGCCCAGGGAGGTTGTGGATGTCCTCTCCCTGGAAGTGTTCAAGGTTGGATAAGGCTTTGAGCAATTTGCTCTAATGGGAGGTTTCCCAGCCCATTCAGAGGGTTGGAACTTTTAGGTCCCAACTCAAACCATTCTATTATTCTATTTTCTAGTAACTTAATTTAAATACAAATAATACAAACACGTCTGTAGTATTCTATACACTATAAACTGTGTAAAGTCATCAGTTTATCACACTGACCTATCATAGCTATTATGTGCTGTTCTTCACCTAGTGAGTTCTTCCAGATGGTATAAAACCAGTGCATAGAAAAACACTGCTGAACTGCTGGGAAGTTCAAGCATTTTAAGTACTGTTTTTGTTCTACTGACAAAGGCATTAACTTAATATATAGAGGACACTAAATAGAGTAAATCTCATTAAATTACACTTCTCTGAACAACCTTTTTGAACTGAAGCAGTGAGTAGTAATGGTTTTACAGAGTGATTATGGATGTGTTTCTGTGGATGACTGCAAACAAGACAGCTCATTATGCTTGTGCTCAGAGCTCACTGGATGTGAACTATCTGTATTTCAGAAGCTATGTAGCTCTAATAGTGTGGTAAAAAGTGATTTTTTAAAAAGCTCTGGCCACCTCTATAAATACACAATTAGCTATTGATTCCTGAAGGAAGCATACCTCCAATGTAAGTGCTCTGAACTCCTGATCTGTTCCAGTTATCTCAATTACCTCATCTGTGCTTTACAAAGTTATGTAGGCTTGTATGTTTTTGCAGCTCCTGGCAGCTACCATTGTCATGATAACACAAAGGTTCCAGGCACTCAAGCTCTAGCATTTAGAATGAATGTTTCCCTGTCCCACCCTTCTTGCATAACCTCAACAGGTGTCATCAGGATATGCCTACTGAGGCAACACCAAGCTTTTTGACTGATAAGATGCTGTTTAAGTCTGCTTAAAACCCATTGATTAAAGCATTTGCTTGAATAATGGAAGGTGTTCTCTCACCCCTTCCTTACAAAATCTTTTATCAGGGATTGGAACAGAGGTTGTATACATCTCAGTTGCCTTTTAAATGAACCTTATGTAAGGCTCTTAGCTCTTGCTGTAAAACTGTTTTAGTTTTCACACTTGAATGTTTACTGACCCATAGACAAGGGTGCACATAGCTGTGTCTGTGGTATAGTGGCCACAGCTCCAGCTTTTGCAGCTGCACTCCCGAGCTCCAGCCCTTGCAGCCGCGCTCCTGAGGCCCAGCCGCAGCTCCAGTCCTTGCAGCTGCGCTCCTGAGGACCAGCAGCAGCTCCAGCCGTGTCCCTGCTGTCTCCTGAGCTCCAGCCACCGCACAACCCCAAAGCTCCAGCAGCTGCAGCCGTGCTCCCAAGGCAGCCGTTGCCGTTCCCCCTATGAGTGTTTCTGAGCTGGGAACTACGAGACTAACCAAGAAACCTTTATTTTCCTGCGTTCTCTTCCCCAGAAAAAGTAATCGGCCACACAAACACACACTCACACACTCACCTCATCAACCCTATATGGGAAAGGTGTCGGTCTGTCTCTTTACCCTCAACTGTAATAGTCTGTCTTTCTCTTTACCGACTGGGTGCATTTGAATATCCAGTTTCTCCCCCTTCCCCCTTGAAAAACTGTTACAGTAAAGTGGTATTTTAAACACATAATCTATGTTTATGCTGGTGCACGCACATCCGGGTGGAGTTTTGTGCTCTAGAGACAGAGCTGGTGTAGCCAGCTGGTCCCAAGTTAGGGATGAACCCACTGGGAAAGTAAAACCAGCCAATTTGGGGCTACTCCTCCTCTAACTGAGGAGAAGAGACAGGGCAATCCATGATTCAACTCGAGTTTTCTAGCCCAAAGTGAATTCGGATCGCAACAGGGGATTCTGTCAACAACATAATAAACCACAAAACCTGACTAATGCGACATGTATTATGATCCTGGTCACAGTTCACCAGTTTTTTTGTTTAATGGATTAGGCCATATTGTGTGTGTATTTCAACCTACTTTTTCTTCAGGTCATTTAGTAGAAATTTACACTGCTTTATTTCTGGGGTTTTTTTGGTTGTTTTATTTTTTAAAATATTTTATTTTTATTATTATTCCAATTTGGTACATTTTTTGTTGGCAATCAGTGATGGTTATTTGGAGATGGGAATTTTTTTGACCATGTGTTTGCTCATGAGATTTCTTTTATGTGTTATGCCTACCAGGCACATAGAATGTTGATAGTAAGGATCTGATTAATGTTTTCTATAATATCAATAAGCTAACTGAAATATTGAGTAAAAGGCAAATCTTAGTGAAATCTTAGCAGTGAAGACTTAAAGCAAAGAAAGCATTCAATAACTCCACTTGCTTTGTGTCTTCCACCACTAGGGCACCCACCTCATTCATCAGTGCTCTTACATTTCCCCTGGTCTTCCTTATTCCAGCATTACTGCTGCTGCTATCTATCTTTATCAGGAATTCATGTTTTTAACTTAATTCTCAGCACTTAATTATATCATAACAATAACTATATGAAAATAACCAAGTCTTCCAGGGCTCCAGCTGCTGACCTCACTTCATAGAACAGTCTACCTGCTAAAGAAGTAATTATACACTGCCACTATAGTTTCTACAGCATTGAACCTAATTCAGCTCCATCATTCTTGAATGCTGGTCATCTGAAAAGATTTGTTGTATTTCCCCATTCATGTTCTGTGAAGCTGGAAAGAAGACAACATGATTTTTATTGAACTGAAGTCATACCTGCCACTCTTCAAGAATCCTGAATCTAAATGATATGTTTTTAATTGTGTAATTTTGAAGGTGTCTTTTAGCTCAAATATAGTTCAAAGGCAAATGACAAAACATTTTATTTTTTTTTTTGTCAGTGTCATTGTTAATACAGGTGACAGGTGACTCGGGAGCGTGGCTGGTGATTTTCTTGCGTAATAAATTTGTTTCCTGAGGAGTGTCTTGTTTATCTTTCAGAGAGTACAAAGCTGTGTCTTGTGATCTTGCATTTCTGCTCACCATGATTAGCACTTGACCTCAGACAGAACTCTGAATTATTGTATATATTCTTCAGCAGATTTGAAAGAGACAGTAAATCTTACTTACTTCTAAAGCTTTGACAAAAATACGGCTCGTGTCACTGGGTTTTTGAAGTTCACTTTGAAGAGGAATTAAAGTTGCCACTGAGCTCCGTAACACTGAAACTTAAATCAGCTAATTCTGCCTGAAGAGATTGGAGATGCTGGAAAGTATGTAGGGCTAATATTGTGTGAGAGATTAGATTATACCCTAAAACTGTTTCATTTTAAAAACACTGATGAGTTGTCAGAAGCATTCCAATAGCTCTAAAAGTTGTGGTGCTAGCAGTTACGCTTGTTGTTGCTTTGATCCTTTTGAAGTCCAGTAAGCTGTAGTGGGCTTCTGTGCAGCCAGATCTGGATGGTGATGCAGTAATTTTCCATGTATGTAAGGCAACTAGAGGCAAAGCATTCCTATGTTATCCCAAGACAAATGGAGGTTGATGCAGAGATCATTTCATAGAGGCAATGCATTCTTCTATCTTGCATCAAAATTGAAAAGTCAGCACTTGGTAGAAAATATCACTCATCACTGTGACGCTTTTCATACTAATTTTTTTTTCTCTTGAGTACCTGGTAATGTTGTACACCCACTAGGAAGTTCTCTGCATTTGTCACAGCACAGATCAGACTTATGTTTTGTCATTAGTTTTGAACTAAAGAATTATGAGCAAATTGCTTATGGAAATGCTCTGTATTGTATAACTACATTTAGTTCTCTAAACTTGAAAAGTGTTCACAGTGAGTTTATCTAGTGTTTTGCCTCCTCATTAGTAGGATGTAAAACATATTTCAAAGAGATTTATCCTCTTAAAACATTTATGTCTTCATTGACAGTACTCTGATGGCAGTCTTGTGCCAGATGATGTCAGGAAGGTTTCAAATTTCACAGAAGTAAATTATCTATAAATGGATACTAATTTTTATGTGGTTTTGTTTCTGAAAATACAGTAGAGAGAAAGGGGATTACAGCAGCAGATCTGGCTTGTAATGTAAATCCAATTTTTGTCCATTCAATGAAGTAATTTGTCAGAGAAATAGCATTGTCATTGAATTTACTTATAAATGTCAATCACTTTTTCCCACCCCATACTGAATCATATAAACAGAAAATGTTTCATGACACTACCTAAGTCATCAGTGTCTTAGTGTAACTAACATAAACCTCAAGAGTTTCTCCAACTTGAACATTCAATCCTAGCTATTGTTATGGATTCCAGAGGTATGTATCTTTAATGAAGCATATACATTTATCCTAAGCCTTTCCTGAGGTCCCCTAAACAACACATTTATCAAATAGTTTATACATCACAAATGGGAAGTTCATTTTGTAGTATTTTGTATGTTAATAAACAAAAGACATTGGGATTGTGTCACTGTTTGACTCAGGTTCAACAACAATGCTCTCGATCCCCTCCCCCTCCCACCCAGGTAGGGAAGGAGAGAGAAAAAGAGACACTTGGCTGGATTGAAAGCTAAGATACACAGCTTTAATTAAACACCAATGAGATAAGAAAATATATACAATTATATAAAAATGTGTTCAGATATGTGCAAAAGCCTCTTGCCTCCCCCCACACCCAGCAACTCCCACAGCATCTCCTGAGCTGCGAACAGTCCCGAAAAACCCCAGAGCTGCTGGAGAAAGCAGGGAGTGACGAGGGTCAGGAGAGCTCGAGCCTGGGGGTCGATGGTGATGGATGGACGGAGTCCTTCCTGGACGCCGGCCATGGACCAAAGAGAAGGGAAGAAGAAGCAGGAAGGAAGTTGTCTTCTGTGATCTCTGACCTTCCTTTGAACTTACGTAGGCATATGGAATGGAATATCTCTGGCCAATTTTGCTGTCTGTTTAACTCAGCCTCATATGGGGGGGGGGGTCATAGATCTCCCTGTAGTGTCTGAGCCAGCAGAATAAAGATGTGACCTTGAAGACCCAGCAGTTAGAAAAAACATTCCACTCTTACCAGTCTTAGTTGGAAGGCTCTGTGACTAGTTAAAAGAAAGCTTGCTGAAGGAAAAAAATAATGAGTAAAATTGGCTTCATCCTGGCTTAAACCAGGACAGATTGTTAAGCCATTTCAGCATAAACTGCATAGCACCTGTATCAAACTAATTAATCTGCTGTAGTTGCAATAGAAATAGCAGCAATGTATGGGACTGGTATTTCTATTATTGTTTGTGCTTACAACTGTTGAAGATAGGTGTAGGTATTAAAAAGACTTACAAGTCAGCCATTGCCACCTTGTAGTTCTCAGTCTATACATAACATATAAAGAGAAGTAATATTGCTGATTGATCAATTACAACCTCTTTCAGAGCAGAACAGGTGTTCATTTCAGCACACAGAAATTGGAGCAAGTGTGGCAGAAAGCCAGCATGGATGAACACAGAGCCCCTGACTGACTTATAACACAAAAAGGAACTGAAGTAGATGGAAGCTGGACAGGCTACTTGAAAGGAATGCAAAGACATTGCCTGTGCATGTAGGAATGGGATCAAGAACACTTTCAGATGGGGTGGGGGGGGGTTCCTGAGAGGCACCTAGAAGGGCTTCTGTAAAGGGGCCAGCAGCGAAAGAGAGATTGAAAGGAGACTGAGTCTTTTGCTCAGTGGGACTTAGTAACAAGGGGCAGGAAGTGACCAACAGTGATCATCCACTCCAATTGCCTAGCCAATTCCGGGCTAACCAAAGGATAAAGCATGTTGTTAAGGGCGTTGTCCAATTGCCTCTTAAACACTGACAAACTTGAGGCATTGATCACCTCTCTAGGAAGCCTGTTTCAGTGTTTGACTACCTGCTCAGTAAAATGCTTCCTAATGCCTAGTTTAGGCCTTCTCTGACACGGCTTTGAACCATTTCCATGTGTCCTGTCACTGAATACTGGGGTAAAGAAATCTGCAACCCAGCCTCAGAAAACTGCAGAGAGCAGTGAAGTTGTCACTGAGCCTCCACTTCTCCAAACTAGACAAAACCAGAGTCCTTCACCACTCCTCACAGGACACGCCTTCCAGCCCTTTCACCAACTTTGTTGCACAACGTGGCACTGACCTGTTAAATTTCATGCCATTAACAATTTTCCAGTGTTCTGTCTCTCTGGAAACCTCTGCAAGGCTTCTTGTCCTTCAAGATAGTCAACATTACCTCCCAGTTTGGTATCATCAGCATCTGCCTCACTGATAAATATATTGGAAGAGGACTGGCCCTAGAACCAAATGCTGCAAAAACCATCGGTGAGTGGTTGCCAGCCAGATGTAGTGCTGTTCACTACAACCCTTTGAGCTCTTTGCCCTTTTGCCGGTTCATCAATCAGCTCAATATACCTGCTCATCTTGCAGTTGGACAGCTTGTCCAGAAGAATGCTGTGAGGATATTAACAAAAGCCTTACTAAAATCCAGAAAAAATGACACCCACTGCCTTCCTTTAACCCACTAGGCCATCCCTTATAATACAAGGTCTCAATCGTTAAGCAAGAATTTCCCATTGCAAACCTTTGTTTGACGATGCCTGGGACATATACAATTTGTCTATTTTAATCATCTGGATGAAGGGATAGAGTGTATTTTTTGCAGTTTTGTGAACAAGTTCTAATTGAGCGTTCTAGGGTAGCAGCAGTTGATCCTCTGTCAAAGTGACGTGGACTAACTGGAGAAATGGACTGACAGGAATGTAATGAAGTTCACTAAATGCAGAGTCCCATATTGAGAACAGAACAACCCTATTAAACAGTATAGGCTGAGAGCTGACAGTGTAGGAAGGGGCTCTGCAGAAAAGGGAGTGGGAGCACTTGATGTATTGAGGCTGAGAATGCTTGGCTTATTGAACTAAAAGAAAAGGCAAATGAGAGATCTCATTGCTGTCTACCAGTTGGAGCTACCCAGTTGGAGCTACCCAGTTGGAGCACAGAGAGAAGATAAAACAAGACTACGTGGGTGTGCACAGCAATAGGATGAGAGTCAACAGAAGCAATCAAGAATGTGGGAAATTTGAATTAGATAACATGAAAAAAAAATTGCCGTGAGGGTGATGAAATGCTGGAACAAATTGCTCAGAGGGAGTTTTCTATCCTTGGAGATGTTCAAGGCTGTACTGGACATGTGTGGGGCAACCTGATACAAATAGACCTAATTTTAGTGAGGAGTTGAACTGAATGACCTTCAGAGATCCCTAGTAGCCTAGATTATTCTGTCACTCTCTGATTATTTTGTCATCTCATATTCACAGTCATTGTTTAAGTTTTCTCCTGGAATATAGATTTCCATTTTTTCTTTAGTTAATTCACAGGCACAATCTTTTGAATGGTTGTTCAGTTATCAAAATGTTGACAGAAATGTGATGGTGTTCCAAGCCTTGGTCACAGTCCATACTGAGAGGTACTGTCTATTGAAGTGATTTTAACACAAGTTCAAATTATGTTGGTGCTCAATTTGAGACTATATTTGAGGCATAACATATTTATTATTAAAAATAAATGTATCAAACATTTTTCCATGAAACTTAAAGTTCCTTATGGAATTGGAATCTGTAAGAACTGTCTTTTTATAAATAATTTTATGTTCAAGGAAGGTTGCACTTCTGAATGTATTTTTTTCCCCTTTTTATTTGCAGAAAATACTGAACAACTGAGTCCTATTGGACCTAAGGTTGCATTTAGAAATTTGGAATTTATTGCATATGCTTTTTAGCATATATGAACTTCATTTATTCAGTGTGGCTTTCCTCATGGTGACTTGTAGAATCAGTAGTTATAGAGCACTGTGCTCTGTAACTTGTAATTTGAAAATCATTGCTCTAAAGCACTGCAAATAAACAGATGTCCCTAGAGACAGCTTAGCTTATGCTTAACAATATTGGTTTGTTTTCCTGATAGGCTAGGAACATTAATAATACATATTTCCTCCATGACTTATCGAAACTATTTCTATCCCAATTTAAAGCAGTAAGTAACATCTGGCATAGTTATTTTTTTGCTTATAATGATAAATCTTAGCAAAATGCACAGTGCTCCTGACATGTTTGAATTTGGCTTGCTTTAGGTAATATTGTAACTTGTAATGCACTGAATAGATACACCAAAGTAGCATTATTGTTTATCTTTACTATATTTAGGTCTTGTTTTTTTTTTATTTCAAGTCTTGCACTTTTCAATAATCCATATTTAAAGGTTTTATCTGTAGCTATTTAATCACTTGGGCAGTGCTGCATCTACCTTTAAGATTTCACTTTTGCAGTTGCTTACTCAGCCTGTCTCACAGTGGTTGTGACTTCATATTATATTGGGTGTGGTTCAAGAAAGGAGTTCAATTCAATATGTAATTCATCTTTTTGTGAAGTGCTATCAAATAATTAATTTGCTACATATCAAAATTTGTATGTAGCTAAAAATTCTTGTCAAATAACAATATTGATTCACTTGATTTCTATCCTTTTTCACAGGCTTTAGAGCAATAAGCTATAATGTATGTGTTCAGCACAGAAACACTAATTAAAGCTGGAAGAACAGTGCTGTATTTCTCAGCAGCCAGAAGTGTAACACTCTATGCTCTTTCTCTCCGTTTTAGTATAAAATATAAGAAAATTTTCTTTCTTCAGAAATCTCTTTAGCAGTGATTACAGGCACAGATATAGTTAGGGGCTGTGAAGATAACCTTTTCAGCATTTTCCAGGTGTACAGCAGTTGGTGTGAAACCTGGCTAAAGCTACAATAAATCAAAAAGGTAGGCTAGACACGTAAGAGAGGCAAATCGTTCTGGAGGGATTTCCTCTCTTAATTCAGTTTGGATCACCTTGTACTGCTATGGAAATTAAAATATAGAAGAATAACTAGTTCTTCAATAGTCTTTAAAGAAAACAGAGATTATATGTGTCAGAGGATTCAGGCTCCTCTTTTGTTTTAACTCGTGTCAACAAGAGTAGAATAATGAAACTAAAAAGTAAAACGTATTTCTTTGTATGTTGTATGTATGCAACCTGCATATTACACTTAAGGTAAAATAAAAGGAGTTCTCAGGATGTAGCTTATAGTTAAAACACTGTAATTTGGGGGAAATAGTTTTGGGTTTTTTTGCAAGCCAGGTACTAGAATTCCATTTCATATCCTGTGCTAATGTAACAAGGAAAAATACTGGTTTATTCCAGCCAGCAATGTATGTGCTTGCTTTTCTGAATTACAGCTTGTTAACTGCTGCATATGCATTACAAGAAACATAAGCACTTTTGATAAAGCTGTTCTGTTGTTCAAACCCAGCAATCCAGTATGTCATCTCTCTTTCCTGAGAAATTGCCTTTTTCTGTCAATCGTTCTCTTTCATTCAGAAGATTTGTGATACTATACATTTTCCTTTATTTAACAGAAAACCAAAGAATTACTTTATTAATAGAATTTCTTAAAAAAGAGGAAAAAAACCCCAAACCCTTGGAAATATAATACTGTTGATTGATTAAGTCTCTTTATTCAAAGATGTCTAGAGATTGCTGAGACCTGCACTACTTGTTTTTGTTGGCAGGGTCCTCTGAAATAATTCTTCACAATGAGTCAAGAATGTCCTCTTCATGGATTGTGCCAGAATTCATTATTGTTTCTTAACAGGTTGTAAATCAGTACTTCATATTTTCTTCTATATATTTTTTTTGTTTTTCCTTGGTCATTCATCTGTGTTATTTCAATCTGTAGACTTCAAATGATGTTGTTTGCTGTAATTTGGAAACATGCTTTTTATCATTTAATGAAATACAGTTTCTGGATATCTACCTTTTAGTGATACTATAAAGGCTTAATGCAATTATAAAGAATAACATCAGATTAAAAAAAAACAAAACACTAATAAAATATTAGAATCATAGAATGGTTTGGGTTGGAAGGGACCTTAAAGGTCATCTAGTTCCAACCAGGGAATTCCAATCTATCAGAGACACATCCCACTAGAGCAGGTTATTCAAAGCCCCATTCAGCCTGGCATCAACACTTCCAATGATGGGGCATCCACAGCTTCTCTGGGCAACGAGTTACAATGTCTTACCACCCTCACAGTGAAGAATTTCTTCCAAGTATCTAGCCTAAATCTGCCCTCTTTCAGTTTAAATTAATTATTCCTTGTTCTAGCCCTACATGGCCTGTGAGAAACCCTTTCCTGTAGACCCCTTTCAGGTACTGGAAGGCCACTATAATGTCTCCCTAGAACCTTCTCTTGTCCAGGTTAAACAACCCTGACTCTCAGTCTCTCTTCATAGAGGAGGTACTCCAGCCCTCTTATTGTTTTTGAGGTCCTCCTCTGGACTCACCCCAGCACCTCCATGCCCTTTTTGTGTTGGTGGTCCCAGAACTGGACACAGTACTCCAGGTAGGATCTCACGAGAACTCATCAGAGGAGCAGAATCACCTCCGTTGACCTGCTGGCGTGCTTCCTTTATTGCAGCCCAGGATACAGTTGGCCTTCTGGGCTGCAGGTGCATATTTCCGGCTCATGTTTACCAGAATTTATAGGATAGATGACAACAGTACTGACTGAAACTTACAATTTTTTACTTGTTTTCTGAAGAATTGGTGATAATACTAATTAGCTTCTACACCATTAAAAAGGAGTTCAGAAGCTTTCTAGTGGTTTTGGTACCAATAATGAGGTGTGCTACTATCATGAGACGTAAAACATTACACCTGACCATTTTGAATTTTTATCTGGATTAAAAATAAGTAAATCAGATTTTTGTCATAAATAATGGTGAGAATGAATGAAGCCACAGTAAACAGACTTTAGTGGGCAGAAAACCCATAAACATATGAACAGTGGACTGATTTGGTATTGAGGAGAAAGAGCAGAATAAATCTTGTCATTTTTTCTGGGGAAAAAAAAAAAAAAAAGGTTGGTGGGGGGAAGAGTTTGGTGGTGATGTGTGCTCTCCAGACAGTTGGCAGACAGCAAAGAAGAATGATTCAGGTAGCTCTTATTTTGGACATAGTGTCACTGAATCTACAGCATGCAATGAGATGAGATGTGAGTTGCTTCTCTTCCTCAGGCTATTTTGAAAACAAGTTGGTCAGTTGTTTCTATATAGACCCCTGCTGTGCCTTTGAGATGCATTCAGTGATGCTGAGCTCACAAGACAGATCTGTTGAATTGGGAGCACAACATACTGATACAGTTAGTAGAGCCCTGTTTATCTTCACTTTCAATAACCTCGTATGCATCTGTGAGTATAAATGGGGTTCCATACTCTGTTATTTATATGCAAGGAAGCTGAGTTTTTCTTTGTTTTCAGGACATTTTGTGAAGGGTGACTTGTAATAAAAATTCTGTAGGCCAAATCAGGTTTTTTTATGGACACTACTACAAGCCCTCTGCTCTCCCTGAGGAATGTTTTAACTTGCTTTCATTATATTCTTTTGAAGATCAAGAAGATGCATGAGCTATGCCAGGCCTGCGGAAGCTAAAACCATCCACGTTTATTTATGTGTTCAGAATAGATGTGTCTGTGTTCATCCCATGGGCACAAAACCAAAATCGCTAAGCCAGGAACATAGCTTCTGTAGATTGTTTTCATAGTTGATGGAAAAAACACGATCACTCAATCCTAGCACTCAAATCATGTTCTGAAGGTGCTTTTTTCCCCCCTCTCCTGATTAGTGCCTAGGATGACTGTTGACATTCCATTTAAGTGCCTACAACCATTAAGAATAAACAAGGACTGTATTAACCTGAAAAGAAGATGGGACTACTTACATTGCCTAAGAATATAAAGCATCAAGCTAAGTCTTACTATGTATTTATTTACTCTATATTCCCCGCTTTCTTTAATTAATTTCACTGGAATGGACTTCCCAGGGAAGTGGTGGAGGCACTGTCCCTGGATGTGTTGAAGGAAAGGCTGAATGTGGCACTTAGTGCCATGGTCTTGCTGATGTGGTGCTGTTGGTCATAAGCTGGACTTGCTGATCTTAAAGGTCTTTTCCAGCTTTGGTAGTTGTGTGATTTTGTGATTACCTACCCTATTTTAATGTCATAGTTATCTTTGAAGGTACCAAATAACTCGAGACTTTGGCATCTGGCCACACTAACCACACTGCCAATTACTGCAGGATATTGGTGAAATATATGCTGATAGATTTTTGTTACATGTCCATAAAGTATAGCTCTACTTTGTGGACAGTAAATTGTAACATTTACAGATTAGTAATCTGTAGAAAATGGAAAATTTTCAGTTTTCCTGAAAGTACGTTTATTTCTATCTTTGCAATTAATTGTCAAAATAATTGAAAAAAGCATTTCTTCTAATACAATAAGTAAAATTAACATGTACTTTTTTGTTTGTAAGCTGGGTTTTTTTTTAAGCGTGAAACTTATTTTCCTGTCTGCACAAGTGTATTTCCATCATCAATAGAAAGACTGTGTGAGTGTTCACGTACAAATTGCTACCTAGGTGCTTCTTCAATGGGAGTAGGTAGATTGAGTCTGGATTCATTCCCAAGTAGCACTTTCAGGTTTTGAAGTCTATTAGAGCAACTCAGGTTGTATGTCAGCTTTTCAACAGCTGGCTATTAGGATAAATAATGGAGCAAAAAATATAATCAGAGGAAGGATGTTAGTAGGGAAAAAAAGTTAAAAATACGGGCTAATAACAAATTAAAATATTTCCCCCTCTGAGAAATAGCTGATTATTTGGTATATAGGTGTAGTTTGTTGGGATGAGAGCTACTGGATTTGCTAATGAGTTATACAGTATATAATAGTACATTTTACATATTTTTGGCAATCCTACACTAATGTTTCTAGTAGCTGTTTTCAGGTATTTTTATCTGTTCTAGTCTACCTTTACTGAGACCATTGTTATAATGGCTAAGGGGCTAAATCGGAAAGCTTAGCCAACCAAAGAAACTAAACCTGTAATTCTCATTCTGTATAAATGTCAGTGGTTTAAAACATTCCTAAAACTTCAATAAACTGTTCAGATTTTATTTAAAATTCATTAGTTTGTCTAGCAAATATTCTCCTGCCTGATTTTGCAGTTCAGCTGGCATCTGATGTATTTGTAACGTATACATATGATATATAAATATACCCGTGTATATATATGTAAGTGGAATATATGTACGTATTCCTCTTAAAGACTGTGGAAGAATAGAGAGCATCTTGTAGTTGCTGTATCCCTTGCAAGACCATACCTCTCCTCACAGTAACTGCACACTCAGCAAAGATGTTTCTGGAATGTAGGGCAAGGTGGGCTAAGAACAAGGGATAAAAAAAGAAAAACAAAACATTATGTAGCACAAGTAGAGATTGGGAGCCTTGTGAACAGCAGACTTGAGAGGCTAAGCTGCAGAGGTGATGGAAAATAAGAGATCTAGAGGAGGCTGCGCAAATCATTGCAAGATGCTAAGCCATGGAGTTGTACTCCAGCAGTTCTGAGAGAAAGGGTAGGTTCTGCATCATTATAAACACATTTCTGTGGTGAGTCTCAATTCTGAGTTTTCTTGTAGGAAAAGACCCAAGTTCTAATGTCTGTGTAGTAAAACCTACCTCCAGAAATTACTGTTTCTCAGCATGGGGGTGCTTGGTTAAAGGAAAAATGACAGAAACATTTGCCTGAAAATCCTGGTTCACTCTTTGCTTTGCCACAGCTTATTTCAGGAGGGATGTGTGTTTGTGTAAAAACAGTGGGAGGATAGCATCTTGACTGAATGATTTTTTATTTATTTTTTTTGTAAGTGACAACACATGCCTTCAGTTAATGTAGCTGAAAGACTTTTCTAACAGTCACATAATGGAATACAGCTTTCTAAATGCAAGTTCTGTGGAGCTGATTCCATATTTTGAAGCCTTTTGGGTTATTAACTAGTGTGAGTAAGCAATGATTCAATTATTTCTAGTTAAATACATCCATTTATGCTTAGGTCTTTATGTAAAGTATTTATAATTAATTCTGGAAAATGTTATAATGCTGTTTTAATCATATTAAGAACAGAATCAGAAGTGGGTACTCTATAAATATTGTTTAAATTTCTGCTCTTAAGGCTTGTGCATTCAGAGAAGGTCTAGTTCATGTATTTCTTTGGGTTTTTCTTTTTTTAAAACAAACATACATTCTCAATTTTCTGTTGAAACTGATAAATGATGCAATATATGTTAAAAGATGTGCTTATTTTAGCTAGAACAGCACAGGATGGCATTTACAGATCCTGAATGTGAAGACCTAGATTATACTAAGGTTTCACCTCATAAATTATGGGGACTCCAGAGTGCATGAAGAATTAATCAGGGTGCTGAAAACTTATGATACCTTTCTGTCATAGAAAAATGTTATCTGAAAAAAAAAAAAAAAAAAAAAGTTATTTAGGTTTTACTCCTGACAAGATAAAAAACTAAGTATACTTTTCAATCATTACATCAGTTATTATTTGTATAGAAAAGAATATTGGAATGGAAGATTAAACTTCAGAATTTCTTTGGATTGCTCAAAATTAAAAGTTGAAAGTCAACGAGACAGTTTTATTAACTGGTTTATGATTACCACTTGGTAAATACGATGGTGATTTAAACTGAATTCCTGCCATCCCAGTCCAGGATTCTCGTATTACATTAATTAGAAAACTCATGCAGAAAACAAATACTGGGTGACCTGCTTGTCTACAGATGACAGACCACATGTAGTTGAAGTAGTAACATGTAATTTGCACTTACATTATGCCTACTGTATGTATAGTTTTTCTCCATTTATATGGAGAAAAATCTCCTTCTAGTACTGATAGTTGTTTGTATTTGATATTTAAACACAGCTGCTAGTGTTGAGCATGTTGTTGCTATAAAGGCATACACCTGATGAAAACTTGCTGGCAGGCTTGTTTTCTTTTAATGATGTGCTTGACTAATATTAATTTATGCATACCTTGGCACATCTATGCTTTTTGGTCTTCTGTGAATCATTCCAGTAATTTGTTAATTTTGTTAAAAATATGTCAAGATACAGACAGTTATTTGTGAACAAAATGGGAGTGTTTTATTTTACTACAGGTATTCCCTGATTGCCTTATAATACCACTCTGCATAGTGTGAGACTGTGTAACTTCTAACAGAAATACAAGAACAGTAATAAAAACAGGAAAACCATACTTGATAAACTGTTGACTTCAACAACCTAGATAGAAATTTTGATTACTTATAGGAAAAATACTTTAACTTCTAAAATTGCAGTGATGGTTTGGAATTTTATTTAAAGAAAAACTGTGTTATCAATTTAGTTTTCTTTTCTGAAGTGAAAAAAAACTCTAAAAAAAAGGTAAATAACATTAGTTCAAGATGGTCAGCAACATGCTATAAAAATGCAAAATATAGCACACAACAATAGAATTTTGTTCTTTGTAGCTGAATGCGCCAGATAAAAACCTTCATGCATTAGGAAAGGAACTGGCAGAAGTGCAGAAGTTTTATTTATTATTATTCTTTTAGCTCCCTGTCTCTCTGAAACAGCAAATACATAAATAATATTTTATTTCTTTGCATTTTTAGAGGAATTGAATTTGTATGAATTTGTTCATATTAGTGGCAGAGATGTTTATAATTGTGTTTTTTTCATAGGAGCAAGGCTTTTTCTGTTGGTGTCCCCATCAGTAACTGAATCTGTTGGATAGTTTCAGATGCATTCAGCAAGGTTTTGGTCACAAATCCAAAACACAGCTTCGTACAGGCTGCTATGAAGAGAGTTAACTCCAGATCAGGCAGACGCAGTACAGTGTTACAGATAAAAGTTTCAGTGTGTTGTGACAATTCGTGAGTGGTGGAGGGAAAAAACCCACACCTTTAGAACTGTTATTTAATGTGAGCTGAATTTTAGCTTCCTGTTGAGCCAGACAGCCATGTATGTGCTACAGAACCAGGCCCGGGAATTCAGCAAGCTATAGACCATGGGGGATGGGAAGTGAGGTTGGGGAAGGATCCCCTAGGAGAGCTGTGAGTAGGAATGCAGAGGTGTCAGGCAAGCACAAAGACCTCATTCTGCGCTGCAACTTCCTGAACAACATTTCTCACATGGACTAACGGAATATGAGGTTTCACGATCCCCAAGTTTTAGGAAGCATATTTTCTGAGTAGACTTCCCTTTTCACATAATTGTTATTTTAGCTGATAAATTAAGTAACATAGTAAAATTGTTAAAAACACGGATAATTTCTGTTTACCAGGGTAGGCAAACAGAATAGACTGAATTAAGTAACATAGTAAAATTGTTAAAAACACGGATAATTTCTGTTTACCAGGGCAGGCAAACAGAATAGACTGAAATGGTTTAACAGGTCATTGCCTCTGAGGAGGTAGTTCTGCTTGCTGAACTTTAAGTCTTATATTTCTAAATTTTCCCTTAACATGCATAAATTGCTCTCTCAGTGAGCCATCCAGTTGGCCGAACTGATGGGAGGCTAAGATAGCAAAAGCCTGTACTGCGACTTGTGATGAGTCCAACACAATGAAGAACTGAATTAACAAGAGCTGGCAAGGTTGACTTTTAGTATAAGCAGGCTGTTAGATTGGTCTAGATTTAAATTAACTTGTTAAAGCCTTCCTTCTGTAGTGTACAGATGAACTAGCAATGCCAGGAAAACAAATTGCAAGATTTCTAAGACAGGAATAGATTTAATGGTAGTAGCTATGAAAGGAGATGACTAGATAAAAAGGTGAAGATAGCAACCACACATAGATGTGCAGGGCAACCAGGCTGCGTGAGCATTCTGTACAGTCAGTAGACAGAGAAAGTGGTCCCTCCAGAGAGTGATTAGAAGCGTGTGCATTAAGATCCTCTGTAGTATGCACATTATGATCAAAAGAACTCTCTGAAGAAAATTAGCTCTCTTTTGCTGATCCAGGGAGCTTAAGGAGACTAACCTCCTAACTTAAGTGTCTAAAAAGTTACCCTGTGTGATATGCTCTCCAATGTCTCTGAAAAAAATCAAACTGAATAAAATTAGATCTTGTGCACAAAGAATAGAAAATCTGAGTCAGGTGATTACACTTTCAGAAGACTAAAGAATCTGAATGAGCTCACAATGCAAAGTGATATCCAAAAGCACAGGCAAAGAGTATACTAATGATCTTAAAGATTTAAGTTTTGAAATTAATAATCTTAAAACATACATTCTCCTCGTGCCAAATAACTATGGTTAAAGCATTAATTTTTTCAAGGCAATGCAACCACAGGCCTTTCTTACCTGAAGAAATTGTTGCATCCTTTGGCATCATAAGCCTTTTCACTCATTTTCTACTGGAGATTTAACGTAATAATACAATTTCTATTGTAATAAAAGGAATAGATGGGAAACCTGTGTCACTTTGCAGTTTTACCCTTGATCTTTGAAGCATGATTTGCCAACAGGGGACTTAGATGATTACTGACAAACAAATAGTCTGTGATTCAGGTGGTGTGTAAAATGGTTCCATGACCTCCTACCAACAAAGCAGTGCTGTTGAGATTGCCAACAATGTTAGTGATTTGGGAGGGAAAAAAGAAATATCTGTAATTTGTACAGCAAAATATGGCAGAATGGTTTTCATATTTTAATTAAATCTATTTCTAACTAATGGCATATTTTTACACTCCCTGTGTTCTGTGCTTTGGGGTCTTGGAAAGCAAATGTGTTGAAAGACAGTAACAGTAATCAATAACTGTGAAATGGAGAAGCCCTGTGAAACAGACCAAACTGCTTTACATCAGATGTAACTGCAGCATGTTTTACTTTCGTTTATTTTATAGTATCTATCTTCAAATAAAGAATAAATGAGTTTATGCTAGCAATCATATAATAGCAATGTTAAAATTACTAGTTATATATAGTGTCAGTGGGTTTTTTCCTCAAATGAAGTTTAATTTATCAGTAAAGAGAGAAAAATCTGATCACAGATACCAAAATTAGACATCTAGCAGTTTCTCTTGGTTCTATGCACAGTCAGCAGAGAAGGACAGATGACTAGTTAGGTGAATTAGATTATCATTGAGAGATCCATCATAGTGCTTACAGGAATTAAGTTAATTAGTTAAGATAACATACTAAGCCCTGTTTCACATAGACTACATGGATGGAAAAGGATGGCTGTTTTAGATCTTACTTTATACAGGAAACTAAACAGGATTGATTTTATTTCAGAAGCTGGGGTTTGTTTTCTTTGTTTGTTGTTTCTTATGTATTTTTTTTTGTTGTTGTTGCTGTTTTTTTTAGATGATGGAACAGTTCTATTGGTGTGGAGAAGGTAGTATACAACTTTTCTTGAATTGGTAACTCCTGGTATTTAAATCTGCACATTTATCATAATTTAAAAAAAATTAATGGAGCATTCTAGGGGTTGTTTGGAAGAAGAATACCTTGGAAATGTATATAGGTAGAGAAGTTTACAGATCAAAAAGAGCAAAAATGCACCATAATCTTTCATTTATTTGCAGGAGTTTTAATTCCACCTACTACCTGGGTACTCAATTTCTTGTTCTTTTGGAGTTAACAAAGAGATAATAATTAAACCTCGCATTTAATTCCTTTATCTGCTCATCTGTTCTGTGTCCTGGAATAAATATGATTTTCCAGAATATGTGAATTTTAAATACATCAGATAATTGGAAACTAATGAATATGGGTTTTCTGAGACATAGTTATTGAAAATCACAGAAGATAACAAATGGGTTACAGAATCATGTAAAATAAGGCTGCAAGAAAAGTGAGGAAATTATCTAGACCTTTCCATGATCCAAGAGAGAGCACTAAATGTGTGTGCTAGGAAATGCTCACATAATAATTTTTACATTCACAGGCTTCTCAGTCAGCTTTTGAGTATGTTCTGTAGGGAAGGGTTTTCTAATAGCTGAATTGTTCTTACCATCATTTAAGCCTGTTTTTTCCTGTTCTGTCTACACTTGCACTACAGAAAAAAAACCCGTTACGATTCATATGTGTCTGTTTCTGGAAAAACTGTCTTCCTTAAGAGCTGCCTTATTTGAAACATGTAATCACTGTTACTTAATTTTTCCTTTTTGCTTTGTAGATCTTATAGTCTTTGCCTGATTTGTCAATGATAATCCTATGTGAAACAATACAGATTTGTTATTTCTTTCTTGCCTTTTCCCATATTTAGTGGAGAAATCTTCTCACAGCAAGTGTTTAAATATCTAGTAATGTTTCTTTTGTTGCTGGCAACACTTCTGAAGTTTGAAGCATCTAAAATGCTAGTGAAGATGCTTGCTCGTGGTTATGTTTTAAATCTTTCATAATTTGCATCTAGAATACATGTGACAGAAGAGTGACAAACGGCTACTGGAAAGAAAAAAAAAACGCTTTGCTTCTGACTTCCTGCTATTGATTTATTTATCTTTAATTTCACTTTTTGTTTGTTTGTTTATTTTCAGTTTCACAATACTTTATAGAGGTTGTGGAATAATAAATTGTCCTTCAAGAGAAAGGACATGATTGGAAGGAACTCTCAGATACTGCTTTCCCCTGTCTGCATAGCCCTACATGTAACACTACTGTATTGCACAGCAATTAGTTTCTATTAGTTAACTGCAACCTGTCTTCTCTGCCATTTTGACATATTCTCTTAAAAATTTGAAGATTTTTTATTCCCTGAAGATTTTTTGTAATTACTTGTTCATTTGTCTGGAGAGCATAAACACATGGGAAGGGTAGACTTGTATCAGTAAGATGCTCCTGTTAAATTATTTTTGTTATCCTAACTCCAAACAAAAAGACTTGCTGTTACATATTCTCCAGAGGTCTTGAGGACAAATCTTATGAGGAGAGGCTGAGGGAACTGGGAGTGTTCAGTTTGAAGAAGAGGAGGCTGAGGGGAGACCTCATTGCTCTCTACAAGTACCGGAAAGGAGGTTGTAGGGAGGTGGGAGTTGTCCTCTTCTCTCAAGTGAATAATGGCAGGCTGAGAGGAAATGGGCTGAAGCTGTGCCAGGGGAGATTTAGACTGGTTATTAGAAAAAAAACTATTTACCAAATAGTGGTTGGACAGTGGAACAGGCTCCCCAGGGAGGTGGTGGAGTCACCATCCCTGGAAGTGTTCTTAAAGGTATTTTCCAACCCGAATGATTCAGCATTTATGCAGTTTCTGTATAATGGCAGAAAGATTATTGCTACAGAAAAAGTAATATTTAAAATTAATTGATACCCCTTTTCTCAAATTGCATTGGGGATTCCATAGCAGCTTGTTTTAAAAACACGGATAATTTCTGTTTACCAGGGTAGGCAAACAGAATAGACTGAATTAAGTAACATAGTAAAATTGTTAAAAACACGGATAATTTCTGTTTACCAGGGTAGGCAAACAGAATAGACTGAATTAAGTAACATAGTAAAATTGTTAAAAACACGGATAATTTCTGTTTACCAGGGTAGGCAAACAGAATAGACTGAATTAAGTAACATAGTAAAATTGTTAAAAACACGGATAATTTCTGTTTACCAGGGTAGGCAAACAGAATAGACTGAATTAAGTAACATAGTAAAATTGTTAAAAACACGGATAATTTCTGTTTACCAGGGTAGGCAAACAGAATAGACTGAATTAAGTAACATAGTAAAATTGTTAAAAACACGGATAATTTCTGTTTACCAGGGTAGGCAAACAGAATAGACTGAATTAAGTAACATAGTAAAATTGTTAAAAACACGGATAATTTCTGTTTACCAGGGTAGGCAAACAGAATAGACTGAATTAAGTAACATAGTAAAATTGTTAAAAACACGGATAATTTCTGTTTACCAGGGTAGGCAAACAGAATAGACTGAATTAAGTAACATAGTAAAATTGTTAAAAACACGGATAATTTCTGTTTACCAGGGTAGGCAAACAGAATAGACTGAATTAAGTAACATAGTAAAATTGTTAAAAACACGGATAATTTCTGTTTACCAGGGTAGGCAAACAGAATAGACTGAATTAAGTAACATAGTAAAATTGTTAAAAACACGGATAATTTCTGTTTACCAGGGTAGGCAAACAGAATAGACTGAATTAAGTAACATAGTAAAATTGTTAAAAACACGGATAATTTCTGTTTACCAGGGTAGGCAAACAGAATAGACTGAATTAAGTAACATAGTAAAATTGTTAAAAACACGGATAATTTCTGTTTACCAGGGTAGGCAAACAGAATAGACTGAATTAAGTAACATAGTAAAATTGTTAAAAACACGGATAATTTCTGTTTACCAGGGTAGGCAAACAGAATAGACTGAATTAAGTAACATAGTAAAATTGTTAAAAACACGGATAATTTCTGTTTACCAGGGTAGGCAAACAGAATAGACTGAATTAAGTAACATAGTAAAATTGTTAAAAACACGGATAATTTCTGTTTACCAGGGTAGGCAAACAGAATAGACTGAATTAAGTAACATAGTAAAATTGTTAAAAACACGGATAATTTCTGTTTACCAGGGTAGGCAAACAGAATAGACTGAATTAAGTAACATAGTAAAATTGTTAAAAACACGGATAATTTCTGTTTACCAGGGTAGGCAAACAGAATAGACTGAATTAAGTAACATAGTAAAATTGTTAAAAACACGGATAATTTCTGTTTACCAGGGTAGGCAAACAGAATAGACTGAATTAAGTAACATAGTAAAATTGTTAAAAACACGGATAATTTCTGTTTACCAGGGTAGGCAAACAGAATAGACTGAATTAAGTAACATAGTAAAATTGTTAAAAACACGGATAATTTCTGTTTACCAGGGTAGGCAAACAGAATAGACTGAATTAAGTAACATAGTAAAATTGTTAAAAACACGGATAATTTCTGTTTACCAGGGTAGGCAAACAGAATAGACTGAATTAAGTAACATAGTAAAATTGTTAAAAACACGGATAATTTCTGTTTACCAGGGTAGGCAAACAGAATAGACTGAATTAAGTAACATAGTAAAATTGTTAAAAACACGGATAATTTCTGTTTACCAGGGTAGGCAAACAGAATAGACTGAATTAAGTAACATAGTAAAATTGTTAAAAACACGGATAATTTCTGTTTACCAGGGTAGGCAAACAGAATAGACTGAATTAAGTAACATAGTAAAATTGTTAAAAACACGGATAATTTCTGTTTACCAGGGTAGGCAAACAGAATAGACTGAATTAAGTAACATAGTAAAATTGTTAAAAACACGGATAATTTCTGTTTACCAGGGTAGGCAAACAGAATAGACTGAATTAAGTAACATAGTAAAATTGTTAAAAACACGGATAATTTCTGTTTACCAGGGTAGGCAAACAGAATAGACTGAATTAAGTAACATAGTAAAATTGTTAAAAACACGGATAATTTCTGTTTACCAGGGTAGGCAAACAGAATAGACTGAATTAAGTAACATAGTAAAATTGTTAAAAACACGGATAATTTCTGTTTACCAGGGTAGGCAAACAGAATAGACTGAATTAAGTAACATAGTAAAATTGTTAAAAACACGGATAATTTCTGTTTACCAGGGTAGGCAAACAGAATAGACTGAATTAAGTAACATAGTAAAATTGTTAAAAACACGGATAATTTCTGTTTACCAGGGTAGGCAAACAGAATAGACTGAATTAAGTAACATAGTAAAATTGTTAAAAACACGGATAATTTCTGTTTACCAGGGTAGGCAAACAGAATAGACTGAATTAAGTAACATAGTAAAATTGTTAAAAACACGGATAATTTCTGTTTACCAGGGTAGGCAAACAGAATAGACTGAATTAAGTAACATAGTAAAATTGTTAAAAACACGGATAATTTCTGTTTACCAGGGTAGGCAAACAGAATAGACTGAATTAAGTAACATAGTAAAATTGTTAAAAACACGGATAATTTCTGTTTACCAGGGTAGGCAAACAGAATAGACTGAATTAAGTAACATAGTAAAATTGTTAAAAACACGGATAATTTCTGTTTACCAGGGTAGGCAAACAGAATAGACTGAATTAAGTAACATAGTAAAATTGTTAAAAACACGGATAATTTCTGTTTACCAGGGTAGGCAAACAGAATAGACTGAATTAAGTAACATAGTAAAATTGTTAAAAACACGGATAATTTCTGTTTACCAGGGTAGGCAAACAGAATAGACTGAATTAAGTAACATAGTAAAATTGTTAAAAACACGGATAATTTCTGTTTACCAGGGTAGGCAAACAGAATAGACTGAATTAAGTAACATAGTAAAATTGTTAAAAACACGGATAATTTCTGTTTACCAGGGTAGGCAAACAGAATAGACTGAATTAAGTAACATAGTAAAATTGTTAAAAACACGGATAATTTCTGTTTACCAGGGTAGGCAAACAGAATAGACTGAATTAAGTAACATAGTAAAATTGTTAAAAACACGGATAATTTCTGTTTACCAGGGTAGGCAAACAGAATAGACTGAATTAAGTAACATAGTAAAATTGTTAAAAACACGGATAATTTCTGTTTACCAGGGTAGGCAAACAGAATAGACTGAATTAAGTAACATAGTAAAATTGTTAAAAACACGGATAATTTCTGTTTACCAGGGTAGGCAAACAGAATAGACTGAATTAAGTAACATAGTAAAATTGTTAAAAACACGGATAATTTCTGTTTACCAGGGTAGGCAAACAGAATAGACTGAATTAAGTAACATAGTAAAATTGTTAAAAACACGGATAATTTCTGTTTACCAGGGTAGGCAAACAGAATAGACTGAATTAAGTAACATAGTAAAATTGTTAAAAACACGGATAATTTCTGTTTACCAGGGTAGGCAAACAGAATAGACTGAATTAAGTAACATAGTAAAATTGTTAAAAACACGGATAATTTCTGTTTACCAGGGTAGGCAAACAGAATAGACTGAATTAAGTAACATAGTAAAATTGTTAAAAACACGGATAATTTCTGTTTACCAGGGTAGGCAAACAGAATAGACTGAATTAAGTAACATAGTAAAATTGTTAAAAACACGGATAATTTCTGTTTACCAGGGTAGGCAAACAGAATAGACTGAATTAAGTAACATAGTAAAATTGTTAAAAACACGGATAATTTCTGTTTACCAGGGTAGGCAAACAGAATAGACTGAATTAAGTAACATAGTAAAATTGTTAAAAACACGGATAATTTCTGTTTACCAGGGTAGGCAAACAGAATAGACTGAATTAAGTAACATAGTAAAATTGTTAAAAACACGGATAATTTCTGTTTACCAGGGTAGGCAAACAGAATAGACTGAATTAAGTAACATAGTAAAATTGTTAAAAACACGGATAATTTCTGTTTACCAGGGTAGGCAAACAGAATAGACTGAATTAAGTAACATAGTAAAATTGTTAAAAACACGGATAATTTCTGTTTACCAGGGTAGGCAAACAGAATAGACTGAATTAAGTAACATAGTAAAATTGTTAAAAACACGGATAATTTCTGTTTACCAGGGTAGGCAAACAGAATAGACTGAATTAAGTAACATAGTAAAATTGTTAAAAACACGGATAATTTCTGTTTACCAGGGTAGGCAAACAGAATAGACTGAATTAAGTAACATAGTAAAATTGTTAAAAACACGGATAATTTCTGTTTACCAGGGTAGGCAAACAGAATAGACTGAATTAAGTAACATAGTAAAATTGTTAAAAACACGGATAATTTCTGTTTACCAGGGTAGGCAAACAGAATAGACTGAATTAAGTAACATAGTAAAATTGTTAAAAACACGGATAATTTCTGTTTACCAGGGTAGGCAAACAGAATAGACTGAATTAAGTAACATAGTAAAATTGTTAAAAACACGGATAATTTCTGTTTACCAGGGTAGGCAAACAGAATAGACTGAATTAAGTAACATAGTAAAATTGTTAAAAACACGGATAATTTCTGTTTACCAGGGTAGGCAAACAGAATAGACTGAATTAAGTAACATAGTAAAATTGTTAAAAACACGGATAATTTCTGTTTACCAGGGTAGGCAAACAGAATAGACTGAATTAAGTAACATAGTAAAATTGTTAAAAACACGGATAATTTCTGTTTACCAGGGTAGGCAAACAGAATAGACTGAATTAAGTAACATAGTAAAATTGTTAAAAACACGGATAATTTCTGTTTACCAGGGTAGGCAAACAGAATAGACTGAATTAAGTAACATAGTAAAATTGTTAAAAACACGGATAATTTCTGTTTACCAGGGTAGGCAAACAGAATAGACTGAATTAAGTAACATAGTAAAATTGTTAAAAACACGGATAATTTCTGTTTACCAGGGTAGGCAAACAGAATAGACTGAATTAAGTAACATAGTAAAATTGTTAAAAACACGGATAATTTCTGTTTACCAGGGTAGGCAAACAGAATAGACTGAATTAAGTAACATAGTAAAATTGTTAAAAACACGGATAATTTCTGTTTACCAGGGTAGGCAAACAGAATAGACTGAATTAAGTAACATAGTAAAATTGTTAAAAACACGGATAATTTCTGTTTACCAGGGTAGGCAAACAGAATAGACTGAATTAAGTAACATAGTAAAATTGTTAAAAACACGGATAATTTCTGTTTACCAGGGTAGGCAAACAGAATAGACTGAATTAAGTAACATAGTAAAATTGTTAAAAACACGGATAATTTCTGTTTACCAGGGTAGGCAAACAGAATAGACTGAATTAAGTAACATAGTAAAATTGTTAAAAACACGGATAATTTCTGTTTACCAGGGTAGGCAAACAGAATAGACTGAATTAAGTAACATAGTAAAATTGTTAAAAACACGGATAATTTCTGTTTACCAGGGTAGGCAAACAGAATAGACTGAATTAAGTAACATAGTAAAATTGTTAAAAACACGGATAATTTCTGTTTACCAGGGTAGGCAAACAGAATAGACTGAATTAAGTAACATAGTAAAATTGTTAAAAACACGGATAATTTCTGTTTACCAGGGTAGGCAAACAGAATAGACTGAATTAAGTAACATAGTAAAATTGTTAAAAACACGGATAATTTCTGTTTACCAGGGTAGGCAAACAGAATAGACTGAATTAAGTAACATAGTAAAATTGTTAAAAACACGGATAATTTCTGTTTACCAGGGTAGGCAAACAGAATAGACTGAATTAAGTAACATAGTAAAATTGTTAAAAACACGGATAATTTCTGTTTACCAGGGTAGGCAAACAGAATAGACTGAATTAAGTAACATAGTAAAATTGTTAAAAACACGGATAATTTCTGTTTACCAGGGTAGGCAAACAGAATAGACTGAATTAAGTAACATAGTAAAATTGTTAAAAACACGGATAATTTCTGTTTACCAGGGTAGGCAAACAGAATAGACTGAATTAAGTAACATAGTAAAATTGTTAAAAACACGGATAATTTCTGTTTACCAGGGTAGGCAAACAGAATAGACTGAATTAAGTAACATAGTAAAATTGTTAAAAACACGGATAATTTCTGTTTACCAGGGTAGGCAAACAGAATAGACTGAATTAAGTAACATAGTAAAATTGTTAAAAACACGGATAATTTCTGTTTACCAGGGTAGGCAAACAGAATAGACTGAATTAAGTAACATAGTAAAATTGTTAAAAACACGGATAATTTCTGTTTACCAGGGTAGGCAAACAGAATAGACTGAATTAAGTAACATAGTAAAATTGTTAAAAACACGGATAATTTCTGTTTACCAGGGTAGGCAAACAGAATAGACTGAATTAAGTAACATAGTAAAATTGTTAAAAACACGGATAATTTCTGTTTACCAGGGTAGGCAAACAGAATAGACTGAATTAAGTAACATAGTAAAATTGTTAAAAACACGGATAATTTCTGTTTACCAGGGTAGGCAAACAGAATAGACTGAATTAAGTAACATAGTAAAATTGTTAAAAACACGGATAATTTCTGTTTACCAGGGTAGGCAAACAGAATAGACTGAATTAAGTAACATAGTAAAATTGTTAAAAACACGGATAATTTCTGTTTACCAGGGTAGGCAAACAGAATAGACTGAATTAAGTAACATAGTAAAATTGTTAAAAACACGGATAATTTCTGTTTACCAGGGTAGGCAAACAGAATAGACTGAATTAAGTAACATAGTAAAATTGTTAAAAACACGGATAATTTCTGTTTACCAGGGTAGGCAAACAGAATAGACTGAATTAAGTAACATAGTAAAATTGTTAAAAACACGGATAATTTCTGTTTACCAGGGTAGGCAAACAGAATAGACTGAATTAAGTAACATAGTAAAATTGTTAAAAACACGGATAATTTCTGTTTACCAGGGTAGGCAAACAGAATAGACTGAATTAAGTAACATAGTAAAATTGTTAAAAACACGGATAATTTCTGTTTACCAGGGTAGGCAAACAGAATAGACTGAATTAAGTAACATAGTAAAATTGTTAAAAACACGGATAATTTCTGTTTACCAGGGTAGGCAAACAGAATAGACTGAATTAAGTAACATAGTAAAATTGTTAAAAACACGGATAATTTCTGTTTACCAGGGTAGGCAAACAGAATAGACTGAATTAAGTAACATAGTAAAATTGTTAAAAACACGGATAATTTCTGTTTACCAGGGTAGGCAAACAGAATAGACTGAATTAAGTAACATAGTAAAATTGTTAAAAACACGGATAATTTCTGTTTACCAGGGTAGGCAAACAGAATAGACTGAATTAAGTAACATAGTAAAATTGTTAAAAACACGGATAATTTCTGTTTACCAGGGTAGGCAAACAGAATAGACTGAATTAAGTAACATAGTAAAATTGTTAAAAACACGGATAATTTCTGTTTACCAGGGTAGGCAAACAGAATAGACTGAATTAAGTAACATAGTAAAATTGTTAAAAACACGGATAATTTCTGTTTACCAGGGTAGGCAAACAGAATAGACTGAATTAAGTAACATAGTAAAATTGTTAAAAACACGGATAATTTCTGTTTACCAGGGTAGGCAAACAGAATAGACTGAATTAAGTAACATAGTAAAATTGTTAAAAACACGGATAATTTCTGTTTACCAGGGTAGGCAAACAGAATAGACTGAATTAAGTAACATAGTAAAATTGTTAAAAACACGGATAATTTCTGTTTACCAGGGTAGGCAAACAGAATAGACTGAATTAAGTAACATAGTAAAATTGTTAAAAACACGGATAATTTCTGTTTACCAGGGTAGGCAAACAGAATAGACTGAATTAAGTAACATAGTAAAATTGTTAAAAACACGGATAATTTCTGTTTACCAGGGTAGGCAAACAGAATAGACTGAATTAAGTAACATAGTAAAATTGTTAAAAACACGGATAATTTCTGTTTACCAGGGTAGGCAAACAGAATAGACTGAATTAAGTAACATAGTAAAATTGTTAAAAACACGGATAATTTCTGTTTACCAGGGTAGGCAAACAGAATAGACTGAATTAAGTAACATAGTAAAATTGTTAAAAACACGGATAATTTCTGTTTACCAGGGTAGGCAAACAGAATAGACTGAATTAAGTAACATAGTAAAATTGTTAAAAACACGGATAATTTCTGTTTACCAGGGTAGGCAAACAGAATAGACTGAATTAAGTAACATAGTAAAATTGTTAAAAACACGGATAATTTCTGTTTACCAGGGTAGGCAAACAGAATAGACTGAATTAAGTAACATAGTAAAATTGTTAAAAACACGGATAATTTCTGTTTACCAGGGTAGGCAAACAGAATAGACTGAATTAAGTAACATAGTAAAATTGTTAAAAACACGGATAATTTCTGTTTACCAGGGTAGGCAAACAGAATAGACTGAATTAAGTAACATAGTAAAATTGTTAAAAACACGGATAATTTCTGTTTACCAGGGTAGGCAAACAGAATAGACTGAATTAAGTAACATAGTAAAATTGTTAAAAACACGGATAATTTCTGTTTACCAGGGTAGGCAAACAGAATAGACTGAATTAAGTAACATAGTAAAATTGTTAAAAACACGGATAATTTCTGTTTACCAGGGTAGGCAAACAGAATAGACTGAATTAAGTAACATAGTAAAATTGTTAAAAACACGGATAATTTCTGTTTACCAGGGTAGGCAAACAGAATAGACTGAATTAAGTAACATAGTAAAATTGTTAAAAACACGGATAATTTCTGTTTACCAGGGTAGGCAAACAGAATAGACTGAATTAAGTAACATAGTAAAATTGTTAAAAACACGGATAATTTCTGTTTACCAGGGTAGGCAAACAGAATAGACTGAATTAAGTAACATAGTAAAATTGTTAAAAACACGGATAATTTCTGTTTACCAGGGTAGGCAAACAGAATAGACTGAATTAAGTAACATAGTAAAATTGTTAAAAACACGGATAATTTCTGTTTACCAGGGTAGGCAAACAGAATAGACTGAATTAAGTAACATAGTAAAATTGTTAAAAACACGGATAATTTCTGTTTACCAGGGTAGGCAAACAGAATAGACTGAATTAAGTAACATAGTAAAATTGTTAAAAACACGGATAATTTCTGTTTACCAGGGTAGGCAAACAGAATAGACTGAATTAAGTAACATAGTAAAATTGTTAAAAACACGGATAATTTCTGTTTACCAGGGTAGGCAAACAGAATAGACTGAATTAAGTAACATAGTAAAATTGTTAAAAACACGGATAATTTCTGTTTACCAGGGTAGGCAAACAGAATAGACTGAATTAAGTAACATAGTAAAATTGTTAAAAACACGGATAATTTCTGTTTACCAGGGTAGGCAAACAGAATAGACTGAATTAAGTAACATAGTAAAATTGTTAAAAACACGGATAATTTCTGTTTACCAGGGTAGGCAAACAGAATAGACTGAATTAAGTAACATAGTAAAATTGTTAAAAACACGGATAATTTCTGTTTACCAGGGTAGGCAAACAGAATAGACTGAATTAAGTAACATAGTAAAATTGTTAAAAACACGGATAATTTCTGTTTACCAGGGTAGGCAAACAGAATAGACTGAATTAAGTAACATAGTAAAATTGTTAAAAACACGGATAATTTCTGTTTACCAGGGTAGGCAAACAGAATAGACTGAATTAAGTAACATAGTAAAATTGTTAAAAACACGGATAATTTCTGTTTACCAGGGTAGGCAAACAGAATAGACTGAATTAAGTAACATAGTAAAATTGTTAAAAACACGGATAATTTCTGTTTACCAGGGTAGGCAAACAGAATAGACTGAATTAAGTAACATAGTAAAATTGTTAAAAACACGGATAATTTCTGTTTACCAGGGTAGGCAAACAGAATAGACTGAATTAAGTAACATAGTAAAATTGTTAAAAACACGGATAATTTCTGTTTACCAGGGTAGGCAAACAGAATAGACTGAATTAAGTAACATAGTAAAATTGTTAAAAACACGGATAATTTCTGTTTACCAGGGTAGGCAAACAGAATAGACTGAATTAAGTAACATAGTAAAATTGTTAAAAACACGGATAATTTCTGTTTACCAGGGTAGGCAAACAGAATAGACTGAATTAAGTAACATAGTAAAATTGTTAAAAACACGGATAATTTCTGTTTACCAGGGTAGGCAAACAGAATAGACTGAATTAAGTAACATAGTAAAATTGTTAAAAACACGGATAATTTCTGTTTACCAGGGTAGGCAAACAGAATAGACTGAATTAAGTAACATAGTAAAATTGTTAAAAACACGGATAATTTCTGTTTACCAGGGTAGGCAAACAGAATAGACTGAATTAAGTAACATAGTAAAATTGTTAAAAACACGGATAATTTCTGTTTACCAGGGTAGGCAAACAGAATAGACTGAATTAAGTAACATAGTAAAATTGTTAAAAACACGGATAATTTCTGTTTACCAGGGTAGGCAAACAGAATAGACTGAATTAAGTAACATAGTAAAATTGTTAAAAACACGGATAATTTCTGTTTACCAGGGTAGGCAAACAGAATAGACTGAATTAAGTAACATAGTAAAATTGTTAAAAACACGGATAATTTCTGTTTACCAGGGTAGGCAAACAGAATAGACTGAATTAAGTAACATAGTAAAATTGTTAAAAACACGGATAATTTCTGTTTACCAGGGTAGGCAAACAGAATAGACTGAATTAAGTAACATAGTAAAATTGTTAAAAACACGGATAATTTCTGTTTACCAGGGTAGGCAAACAGAATAGACTGAATTAAGTAACATAGTAAAATTGTTAAAAACACGGATAATTTCTGTTTACCAGGGTAGGCAAACAGAATAGACTGAATTAAGTAACATAGTAAAATTGTTAAAAACACGGATAATTTCTGTTTACCAGGGTAGGCAAACAGAATAGACTGAATTAAGTAACATAGTAAAATTGTTAAAAACACGGATAATTTCTGTTTACCAGGGTAGGCAAACAGAATAGACTGAATTAAGTAACATAGTAAAATTGTTAAAAACACGGATAATTTCTGTTTACCAGGGTAGGCAAACAGAATAGACTGAATTAAGTAACATAGTAAAATTGTTAAAAACACGGATAATTTCTGTTTACCAGGGTAGGCAAACAGAATAGACTGAATTAAGTAACATAGTAAAATTGTTAAAAACACGGATAATTTCTGTTTACCAGGGTAGGCAAACAGAATAGACTGAATTAAGTAACATAGTAAAATTGTTAAAAACACGGATAATTTCTGTTTACCAGGGTAGGCAAACAGAATAGACTGAATTAAGTAACATAGTAAAATTGTTAAAAACACGGATAATTTCTGTTTACCAGGGTAGGCAAACAGAATAGACTGAATTAAGTAACATAGTAAAATTGTTAAAAACACGGATAATTTCTGTTTACCAGGGTAGGCAAACAGAATAGACTGAATTAAGTAACATAGTAAAATTGTTAAAAACACGGATAATTTCTGTTTACCAGGGTAGGCAAACAGAATAGACTGAATTAAGTAACATAGTAAAATTGTTAAAAACACGGATAATTTCTGTTTACCAGGGTAGGCAAACAGAATAGACTGAATTAAGTAACATAGTAAAATTGTTAAAAACACGGATAATTTCTGTTTACCAGGGTAGGCAAACAGAATAGACTGAATTAAGTAACATAGTAAAATTGTTAAAAACACGGATAATTTCTGTTTACCAGGGTAGGCAAACAGAATAGACTGAATTAAGTAACATAGTAAAATTGTTAAAAACACGGATAATTTCTGTTTACCAGGGTAGGCAAACAGAATAGACTGAATTAAGTAACATAGTAAAATTGTTAAAAACACGGATAATTTCTGTTTACCAGGGTAGGCAAACAGAATAGACTGAATTAAGTAACATAGTAAAATTGTTAAAAACACGGATAATTTCTGTTTACCAGGGTAGGCAAACAGAATAGACTGAATTAAGTAACATAGTAAAATTGTTAAAAACACGGATAATTTCTGTTTACCAGGGTAGGCAAACAGAATAGACTGAATTAAGTAACATAGTAAAATTGTTAAAAACACGGATAATTTCTGTTTACCAGGGTAGGCAAACAGAATAGACTGAATTAAGTAACATAGTAAAATTGTTAAAAACACGGATAATTTCTGTTTACCAGGGTAGGCAAACAGAATAGACTGAATTAAGTAACATAGTAAAATTGTTAAAAACACGGATAATTTCTGTTTACCAGGGTAGGCAAACAGAATAGACTGAATTAAGTAACATAGTAAAATTGTTAAAAACACGGATAATTTCTGTTTACCAGGGTAGGCAAACAGAATAGACTGAATTAAGTAACATAGTAAAATTGTTAAAAACACGGATAATTTCTGTTTACCAGGGTAGGCAAACAGAATAGACTGAATTAAGTAACATAGTAAAATTGTTAAAAACACGGATAATTTCTGTTTACCAGGGTAGGCAAACAGAATAGACTGAATTAAGTAACATAGTAAAATTGTTAAAAACACGGATAATTTCTGTTTACCAGGGTAGGCAAACAGAATAGACTGAATTAAGTAACATAGTAAAATTGTTAAAAACACGGATAATTTCTGTTTACCAGGGTAGGCAAACAGAATAGACTGAATTAAGTAACATAGTAAAATTGTTAAAAACACGGATAATTTCTGTTTACCAGGGTAGGCAAACAGAATAGACTGAATTAAGTAACATAGTAAAATTGTTAAAAACACGGATAATTTCTGTTTACCAGGGTAGGCAAACAGAATAGACTGAATTAAGTAACATAGTAAAATTGTTAAAAACACGGATAATTTCTGTTTACCAGGGTAGGCAAACAGAATAGACTGAATTAAGTAACATAGTAAAATTGTTAAAAACACGGATAATTTCTGTTTACCAGGGTAGGCAAACAGAATAGACTGAATTAAGTAACATAGTAAAATTGTTAAAAACACGGATAATTTCTGTTTACCAGGGTAGGCAAACAGAATAGACTGAATTAAGTAACATAGTAAAATTGTTAAAAACACGGATAATTTCTGTTTACCAGGGTAGGCAAACAGAATAGACTGAATTAAGTAACATAGTAAAATTGTTAAAAACACGGATAATTTCTGTTTACCAGGGTAGGCAAACAGAATAGACTGAATTAAGTAACATAGTAAAATTGTTAAAAACACGGATAATTTCTGTTTACCAGGGTAGGCAAACAGAATAGACTGAATTAAGTAACATAGTAAAATTGTTAAAAACACGGATAATTTCTGTTTACCAGGGTAGGCAAACAGAATAGACTGAATTAAGTAACATAGTAAAATTGTTAAAAACACGGATAATTTCTGTTTACCAGGGTAGGCAAACAGAATAGACTGAATTAAGTAACATAGTAAAATTGTTAAAAACACGGATAATTTCTGTTTACCAGGGTAGGCAAACAGAATAGACTGAATTAAGTAACATAGTAAAATTGTTAAAAACACGGATAATTTCTGTTTACCAGGGTAGGCAAACAGAATAGACTGAATTAAGTAACATAGTAAAATTGTTAAAAACACGGATAATTTCTGTTTACCAGGGTAGGCAAACAGAATAGACTGAATTAAGTAACATAGTAAAATTGTTAAAAACACGGATAATTTCTGTTTACCAGGGTAGGCAAACAGAATAGACTGAATTAAGTAACATAGTAAAATTGTTAAAAACACGGATAATTTCTGTTTACCAGGGTAGGCAAACAGAATAGACTGAATTAAGTAACATAGTAAAATTGTTAAAAACACGGATAATTTCTGTTTACCAGGGTAGGCAAACAGAATAGACTGAATTAAGTAACATAGTAAAATTGTTAAAAACACGGATAATTTCTGTTTACCAGGGTAGGCAAACAGAATAGACTGAATTAAGTAACATAGTAAAATTGTTAAAAACACGGATAATTTCTGTTTACCAGGGTAGGCAAACAGAATAGACTGAATTAAGTAACATAGTAAAATTGTTAAAAACACGGATAATTTCTGTTTACCAGGGTAGGCAAACAGAATAGACTGAATTAAGTAACATAGTAAAATTGTTAAAAACACGGATAATTTCTGTTTACCAGGGTAGGCAAACAGAATAGACTGAATTAAGTAACATAGTAAAATTGTTAAAAACACGGATAATTTCTGTTTACCAGGGTAGGCAAACAGAATAGACTGAATTAAGTAACATAGTAAAATTGTTAAAAACACGGATAATTTCTGTTTACCAGGGTAGGCAAACAGAATAGACTGAATTAAGTAACATAGTAAAATTGTTAAAAACACGGATAATTTCTGTTTACCAGGGTAGGCAAACAGAATAGACTGAATTAAGTAACATAGTAAAATTGTTAAAAACACGGATAATTTCTGTTTACCAGGGTAGGCAAACAGAATAGACTGAATTAAGTAACATAGTAAAATTGTTAAAAACACGGATAATTTCTGTTTACCAGGGTAGGCAAACAGAATAGACTGAATTAAGTAACATAGTAAAATTGTTAAAAACACGGATAATTTCTGTTTACCAGGGTAGGCAAACAGAATAGACTGAATTAAGTAACATAGTAAAATTGTTAAAAACACGGATAATTTCTGTTTACCAGGGTAGGCAAACAGAATAGACTGAATTAAGTAACATAGTAAAATTGTTAAAAACACGGATAATTTCTGTTTACCAGGGTAGGCAAACAGAATAGACTGAATTAAGTAACATAGTAAAATTGTTAAAAACACGGATAATTTCTGTTTACCAGGGTAGGCAAACAGAATAGACTGAATTAAGTAACATAGTAAAATTGTTAAAAACACGGATAATTTCTGTTTACCAGGGTAGGCAAACAGAATAGACTGAATTAAGTAACATAGTAAAATTGTTAAAAACACGGATAATTTCTGTTTACCAGGGTAGGCAAACAGAATAGACTGAATTAAGTAACATAGTAAAATTGTTAAAAACACGGATAATTTCTGTTTACCAGGGTAGGCAAACAGAATAGACTGAATTAAGTAACATAGTAAAATTGTTAAAAACACGGATAATTTCTGTTTACCAGGGTAGGCAAACAGAATAGACTGAATTAAGTAACATAGTAAAATTGTTAAAAACACGGATAATTTCTGTTTACCAGGGTAGGCAAACAGAATAGACTGAATTAAGTAACATAGTAAAATTGTTAAAAACACGGATAATTTCTGTTTACCAGGGTAGGCAAACAGAATAGACTGAATTAAGTAACATAGTAAAATTGTTAAAAACACGGATAATTTCTGTTTACCAGGGTAGGCAAACAGAATAGACTGAATTAAGTAACATAGTAAAATTGTTAAAAACACGGATAATTTCTGTTTACCAGGGTAGGCAAACAGAATAGACTGAATTAAGTAACATAGTAAAATTGTTAAAAACACGGATAATTTCTGTTTACCAGGGTAGGCAAACAGAATAGACTGAATTAAGTAACATAGTAAAATTGTTAAAAACACGGATAATTTCTGTTTACCAGGGTAGGCAAACAGAATAGACTGAATTAAGTAACATAGTAAAATTGTTAAAAACACGGATAATTTCTGTTTACCAGGGTAGGCAAACAGAATAGACTGAATTAAGTAACATAGTAAAATTGTTAAAAACACGGATAATTTCTGTTTACCAGGGTAGGCAAACAGAATAGACTGAATTAAGTAACATAGTAAAATTGTTAAAAACACGGATAATTTCTGTTTACCAGGGTAGGCAAACAGAATAGACTGAATTAAGTAACATAGTAAAATTGTTAAAAACACTGATAATTTCTGTTTACCAGGGCAGGCAAACAGAATAGACTGAAATGGTTTAACAGGTCATTGCCTCTGAGGAGGTAGTTCTGCTTGCTGAACTTTAAGTCTTATATTTCTAAATTTTCCCTTAACATGCATAAATTGCTCTCTCAGTGAGCCATCCAGTTGGCCGAACTGATGGGAGGCTAAGATAGCAAAAGCCTGTACTGCGACTTGTGATGAGTCCAACACAATGAAGAACTGAATTAACAAGAGCTGGCAAGGTTGACTTTTAGTATAAGCAGGCTGTTAGATTGGTCTAGATTTAAATTAACTTGTTAAAGCCTTCCTTCTGTAGTGTACAGATGAACTAGCAATGCCAGGAAAACAAATTGCAAGATTTCTAAGACAGGAATAGATTTAATGGTAGTAGCTATGAAAGGAGATGACTAGATAAAAAGGTGAAGATAGCAACCACACATAGATGTGCAGGGCAACCAGGCTGCGTGAGCATTCTGTACAGTCAGTAGACAGAGAAAGTGGTCCCTCCAGAGAGTGATTAGAAGCGTGTGCATTAAGATCCTCTGTAGTATGCACATTATGATCAAAAGAACTCTCTGAAGAAAATTAGCTCTCTTTTGCTGATCCAGGGAGCTTAAGGAGACTAACCTCCTAACTTAAGTGTCTAAAAAGTTACCCTGTGTGATATGCTCTCCAATGTCTCTGAAAAAAATCAAACTGAATAAAATTAGATCTTGTGCACAAAGAATAGAAAATCTGAGTCAGGTGATTACACTTTCAGAAGACTAAAGAATCTGAATGAGCTCACAATGCAAAGTGATATCCAAAAGCACAGGCAAAGAGTATACTAATGATCTTAAAGATTTAAGTTTTGAAATTAATAATCTTAAAACATACATTCTCCTCGTGCCAAATAACTATGGTTAAAGCATTAATTTTTTCAAGGCAATGCAACCACAGGCCTTTCTTACCTGAAGAAATTGTTGCATCCTTTGGCATCATAAGCCTTTTCACTCATTTTCTACTGGAGATTTAACGTAATAATACAATTTCTATTGTAATAAAAGGAATAGATGGGAAACCTGTGTCACTTTGCAGTTTTACCCTTGATCTTTGAAGCATGATTTGCCAACAGGGGACTTAGATGATTACTGACAAACAAATAGTCTGTGATTCAGGTGGTGTGTAAAATGGTTCCATGACCTCCTACCAACAAAGCAGTGCTGTTGAGATTGCCAACAATGTTAGTGATTTGGGAGGGAAAAAAGAAATATCTGTAATTTGTACAGCAAAATATGGCAGAATGGTTTTCATATTTTAATTAAATCTATTTCTAACTAATGGCATATTTTTACACTCCCTGTGTTCTGTGCTTTGGGGTCTTGGAAAGCAAATGTGTTGAAAGACAGTAACAGTAATCAATAACTGTGAAATGGAGAAGCCCTGTGAAACAGACCAAACTGCTTTACATCAGATGTAACTGCAGCATGTTTTACTTTCGTTTATTTTATAGTATCTATCTTCAAATAAAGAATAAATGAGTTTATGCTAGCAATCATATAATAGCAATGTTAAAATTACTAGTTATATATAGTGTCAGTGGGTTTTTTCCTCAAATGAAGTTTAATTTATCAGTAAAGAGAGAAAAATCTGATCACAGATACCAAAATTAGACATCTAGCAGTTTCTCTTGGTTCTATGCACAGTCAGCAGAGAAGGACAGATGACTAGTTAGGTGAATTAGATTATCATTGAGAGATCCATCATAGTGCTTACAGGAATTAAGTTAATTAGTTAAGATAACATACTAAGCCCTGTTTCACATAGACTACATGGATGGAAAAGGATGGCTGTTTTAGATCTTACTTTATACAGGAAACTAAACAGGATTGATTTTATTTCAGAAGCTGGGGTTTGTTTTCTTTGTTTGTTGTTTCTTATGTATTTTTTTTTGTTGTTGTTGCTGTTTTTTTTAGATGATGGAACAGTTCTATTGGTGTGGAGAAGGTAGTATACAACTTTTCTTGAATTGGTAACTCCTGGTATTTAAATCTGCACATTTATCATAATTTAAAAAAAATTAATGGAGCATTCTAGGGGTTGTTTGGAAGAAGAATACCTTGGAAATGTATATAGGTAGAGAAGTTTACAGATCAAAAAGAGCAAAAATGCACCATAATCTTTCATTTATTTGCAGGAGTTTTAATTCCACCTACTACCTGGGTACTCAATTTCTTGTTCTTTTGGAGTTAACAAAGAGATAATAATTAAACCTCGCATTTAATTCCTTTATCTGCTCATCTGTTCTGTGTCCTGGAATAAATATGATTTTCCAGAATATGTGAATTTTAAATACATCAGATAATTGGAAACTAATGAATATGGGTTTTCTGAGACATAGTTATTGAAAATCACAGAAGATAACAAATGGGTTACAGAATCATGTAAAATAAGGCTGCAAGAAAAGTGAGGAAATTATCTAGACCTTTCCATGATCCAAGAGAGAGCACTAAATGTGTGTGCTAGGAAATGCTCACATAATAATTTTTACATTCACAGGCTTCTCAGTCAGCTTTTGAGTATGTTCTGTAGGGAAGGGTTTTCTAATAGCTGAATTGTTCTTACCATCATTTAAGCCTGTTTTTTCCTGTTCTGTCTACACTTGCACTACAGAAAAAAAACCCGTTACGATTCATATGTGTCTGTTTCTGGAAAAACTGTCTTCCTTAAGAGCTGCCTTATTTGAAACATGTAATCACTGTTACTTAATTTTTCCTTTTTGCTTTGTAGATCTTATAGTCTTTGCCTGATTTGTCAATGATAATCCTATGTGAAACAATACAGATTTGTTATTTCTTTCTTGCCTTTTCCCATATTTAGTGGAGAAATCTTCTCACAGCAAGTGTTTAAATATCTAGTAATGTTTCTTTTGTTGCTGGCAACACTTCTGAAGTTTGAAGCATCTAAAATGCTAGTGAAGATGCTTGCTCGTGGTTATGTTTTAAATCTTTCATAATTTGCATCTAGAATACATGTGACAGAAGAGTGACAAACGGCTACTGGAAAGAAAAAAAAAACGCTTTGCTTCTGACTTCCTGCTATTGATTTATTTATCTTTAATTTCACTTTTTGTTTGTTTGTTTATTTTCAGTTTCACAATACTTTATAGAGGTTGTGGAATAATAAATTGTCCTTCAAGAGAAAGGACATGATTGGAAGGAACTCTCAGATACTGCTTTCCCCTGTCTGCATAGCCCTACATGTAACACTACTGTATTGCACAGCAATTAGTTTCTATTAGTTAACTGCAACCTGTCTTCTCTGCCATTTTGACATATTCTCTTAAAAATTTGAAGATTTTTTATTCCCTGAAGATTTTTTGCAATTACTTGTTCATTTGTCTGGAGAGCATAAACACATGGGAAGGGTAGACTTGTATCAGTAAGATGCTCCTGTTAAATTATTTTTGTTATCCTAACTCCAAACAAAAAGACTTGCTGTTACATATTCTCCAGAGGTCTTGAGGACAAATCTTATGAGGAGAGGCTGAGGGAACTGGGAGTGTTCAGTTTGAAGAAGAGGAGGCTGAGGGGAGACCTCATTGCTCTCTACAAGTACCGGAAAGGAGGTTGTAGGGAGGTGGGAGTTGTCCTCTTCTCTCAAGTGAATAATGGCAGGCTGAGAGGAAATGGGCTGAAGCTGTGCCAGGGGAGATTTAGACTGGTTATTAGAAAAAAAACTATTTACCAAATAGTGGTTGGACAGTGGAACAGGCTCCCCAGGGAGGTGGTGGAGTCACCATCCCTGGAAGTGTTCTTAAAGGTATTTTCCAACCCGAATGATTCAGCATTTATGCAGTTTCTGTATAATGGCAGAAAGATTATTGCTACAGAAAAAGTAATATTTAAAATTAATTGATACCCCTTTTCTCAAATTGCATTGGGGATTCCATAGCAGCTTGTTATAAAAAGGTTTACTCTAATTTGTCATTGTATTTAGAAGTGTAGAAATCTCACCTCTTAAGAAAATCTGAGAGAAAATCTTTTAAGAAAAACTGATACATTAACTAATCTGCAGATTCTAAAATGCCCAGATTAATTACCGTGTTGGTTGAACTAAAAACTAGACTATTTACTTGGAAAAGGGATTATTTTTTTTTTCAACTTGCCAGAAATTTGTGTCTAAAATACTAGTGATAATCTAGATTACCATGCAATATTACTCCTAATGTAGCTGAAATGTAGTCTGGTTTCTAGCTTCTGAAGATAACAGCTAATCATGATGTCTCTTTGTTTTTGCTGTAGTCTACTGTGAATTTTAATGGCTTAATTATTGCTGTACTTCTTGGTCTCTTGAAAATGTAGGACATAATATTTTCTGAAACCTAGCAAATAGCATATGTTTCTCACACACTTTTGTGTCATTCTTCCTGAAACAGAGTATTTCAGTGTGGCCTTCTCAACTTTTTCTTAAATATACAAATCTATATCTAAAATAGAATTCTAATGCAATAATACTATATCTACATTATTTTTAGCACCTGCATTTCTTAATTTAAAAAATATTGTACTTTCTTGACTACTTATGCACACGTATAGAGACTCATTACTTACACCACCTGATACAATCCATATTTGATTTAAGTAGCCCCTGATTTTACCTGAGGTGGTATGAATTTTGCTTTAGGAGTTCCATATTCAGAATATGGAATAATAGAATTTTTCTATTAAAATTAACTCTAAAGAATTAAATTCTGAGAAATTTCACTTTAGTAGCTTTGTAAACACTTTAAAGAGCTTAAATTTCAGAGGTGGGCTTTCTTAGCTGAAAGCCACACTGTATCTAGTTTTGCGGAAAATAAGAGAAAAGGAAAAAAACCTGAAATCACAGCTGAATAAAATACTTTTTCCATTACCAAAAATAAGCCTTGCTCTGTGCTAACTTCCTATTAACTCTCATCTTCTAGTTCTGGTAAGGAATCCTATTTTCAATAAATAAATTGCAAATCAAATAGCGTTATCAGCCTATAGGAAGTAGGTATCACTTACATTAAACAAATATGTAATTGTTACACTAATTTTTGCAAGAGGCAAAAAGTAACTGAGAACAATGGTTTAAAAAAAAATTAATTAAACATTAAAATCTTTTTGGTGCCTCAAGTAACAATGGAAAGATTGAGACTGCATGGTTTTTCTAGTCATGAAAGAAGTTCTGGTTCATGGAAGCTCTCATAGTTTGTTGTCTGAGAGTGAATATAGTAGAGGAATGTATTTTCTCTTTTTCTGTAGAACAGTCTACTTAGTCCTGTCATCGAAAGTGCTCTGCAGACAAATACAAAATGTCCTTCAGATATGCCATGTGACAGTTTCCTTGGAGGACTCTATTTCCCTCAAGAGAAAACCTTTCAACACCAAATTGTTTGTAGTTCCATATGAAAATGCGTGGATTTCCAGTGAAAATAGAAACTGAAAAAAGAGAGTACTTGAGTTATCATTCAAAAAGAAGAAATAACACATTCCTGATGAAACATGTTAGCTCTGTAACACTCCAGCTGAGTTCAGTCTCAGCTTCTCTCGTGGCTTGTGTTCTCTGAAATAGAGGCCCTCAAATCCAGTGCTATCATTGATTTTCTGGAAAGAGCCAAAAGAAAGTTTCCTCTAGCCTTTTGGAATTGCTAGCACAGAGATCACTTTTTAGCCAGACCAGAGTGAAAAAACCCGAACATATTAAAGGAATTGTTTAATGTCCACTCTGTTGTGACAGACTGTATCCATTTTTTGTGACTTAATCACTGAGATAGGCTATAGTCTGTGTGGTTTTTACCGTACATAGACATTAATAAAATTTTGCATTGGGAAGGAAAAGTGAAACCTGATAAAATTATGTAGATTTTGAATATGTAGACAGTTTGTCAGCTGAGCAGGTGTACTGCCAAATCACTTTTTGTTCTATTAATTATGACATAGGTTTTTCTGTAGTCTATCTACAATGGTGGCCAAATGATAAAACGAAATGTGTGAGTGACCATCTTGGTCAGCTGATTGTTTCACACAGAATGGAAGTGTTATGAAAGCATACTGTCTTGTGGTGTCATTGGGGTTGTATATACATCATCTTGGCTGCCTATTTGTTTTGACTGCTCAGCATACAAAACCATATACTGCTTTTCACAAACCTCAATATTTTCAGTGTCATGGCAATGTTAGAGTTTTAACTTTTCATACTCATACTTTTCAAGAGTAGGAACATAAAAGAAAGAGTATTTTTATGAAATATTTATCACTCAGTAGTACTGTTAGAAATGTTATCTGTGCTATCACATCTGATAAGAATGACATCTGATTTCAAAATCAGGCACAGAATGGACTATCTTACTACCAGGAATTAATCAAAGAAAAATATTAGAGTGGTTGTTTTAGTTTTTTTAAATTAAGTTTTAATTCCAAAAGAAGGCAAAGTAGACATTGTTAGCCAAAACTGAAATAACACAAGCAGATGTCTTGCTCTTCTTTAAGCCTGTGAGTTTCTGGCAACCCTTCCTACAGCTCAGTAACACAACTGTTCATGCAAAATACAGAGAAACTAATCTGAACAGCTTACGGCATTGCAGTGTTAACACTTGTTACGATGTTGTGTCAGAAGCCAGTTTTGCAGTGTTGCAGCCTTTGTATCACTTGTGTAATCTTCAAAATCACTCTGTAAATAAAACAGTCAAACATATCAACAAAAAAATGCACTCATATTTATCTTGCTTGGCCTTGTTTTGCCTTCAGTGAGCTGAAAGCAGTCAATTGCTGTATCTTTATTCCCATGTGGTCGTGTCAGTAGTTAATTCTTTTCCTTTATATTCACAAACATGTCCTATGTAAAATTGAAAAATTGCTTCTTTCTAACCAGATACAGGAAAACTGTTTAATACATACTATCATTCATTAGATATTAATTTGTGTTTACATATAGCTTCCATCTTTCTTCTGGATTTTTATTGTGACCTTGTGAGAATTGTTGGATTATCCATTATGACACATTTCTTGGTCATGGGGACTCAACTGATGATTTTACTGCTGTGACTAGTCAGGTGTTCTTGTCTGTTATGTTGTACAGTACTTTGAAATACGCGTGATCCAAACTAATCCAGGAATTGTAGACATTTCCTCAGTATTTTCTTAAGAGTAGTATTAAAAATAAACTATCAGTATATTGCATTGTTATTTTAAGAACAGAGAGAAACTTGACCTTTCTTTTTTCCTGAATCTTTTCTTCCCTAAAGTTTAATCTCATTTCACCTCACAATGGTATCAGAAATACATGTATTTTTTCTACCAAAATAAAATGTGTCATATGTTGTAAAGACAGAAGAATGTTTCTTAAGAAAACTAAGGTTGTAAAAAGCAGATGACACAGCAATTTACATGCAATGTGTTTCTTAATGAAAATGCTTATTATATCTTTACATTTTATAAGATCTTTGTATTGTTACTCCTTAAGTCCTGTTAGCATCTTAACTTTCCTTTCAGTGTGAATTTTCTTATACGCAAAAATAGCTGCACAGGTAGATTTTCTTTCGCTTTTCAGAACTATGAATACATTTAGAAGGAAGCAAAACAAGATTGGAAGCATTTATGTAAGCAGTACTGTATTTTGGTTGTCAAAGCAGCTAAGAATGTTAATATTTAGAAAGCTAATAAAAAAGTGAGCCATGAACTGTACTTCTTCCTTTGACTATTGTATGCATTGCATTTAAATTACTACTCCACATGCCTTTAAACATACTTTAAACAAGTATGGAAAAAAAACAAAAACAACATAGTTTCTCGTTTTAAGAACAGATACCTTACATACAAAATCAATAAAATAAAGACTTTTGTGAGTATCTGTACCCTTGAATACCTTTCACCACCCTTCTGGTTCCTATCAGAGGCTTCAGCTACTTGAGAAAGATAATTAGGGAATGACTTTTAATCTTTGCTGAGTCTTACGGGTGGCACTGATGTCTCTGCAAGACTGAATATTGTATCAGTTTTGATTTACAGATTCCTTGTTAGTCCTATTAATATTTTCTTCTGCTAGCCTAATGTCCTGCCTAATTAATGATGTTAAGAACAATACTCCACAATATTAAAAAAAAAAATAAAATACAAAAAGGACAGCAATCCTTCGTAGGGTAAGAAAAAAAAAAAAAAAAGCGCCTTCTTTTATTTTTTTCCCTTGTCATTTTCTGTCTTTCTCCTGACCTATTTTATCCAGTTCTGACATAGCTTTGGAAGATTTTGTGTACTGTGGTTTTGAAGGGAAAGCTGAAATCTCTCACTTCCTTGTTGGAATGAACTGATCTTGGTCACCAATGTAGGCAGTAATAAAGTATAATGCTACTTTTTACTTTCCCTTTTCCACGGGGTGATATTATCTTCCTGATGACAAGTCTTCTGATTTCAGGCTGAGGCTGACAGCGTTTTGAACTCTTCTACACTTAGAATTAGAATTCCATATGCAGGTAAACTGTACTATGCTCAGAAGCAGCAAGGGACTAAATTCTAGCTCAACATTTGCTACCAGCCTCAGTAGACATGGCTATTTTCCCCAAATCAGAGCTGAATTGGGTGCTTCTGACCTCATTCACTGTGTTTTTTTGGTGTAAGCAGTTACATTTGTGAAAGTGGTTATATAGTAGGATAACTAAGAACGGAAATAGGCCAACTCTCCTTAAATTGAAATAAGCTCTTATGCAATATAAAAAAAGCTTTGAGAGAACAATTAGTTAATATTTTTATTCTTTGATAGGAATGTTCTTAGTCTAGATGAGCAGGTGAGGTTGTGGAGAAGTTGCAGGCCGATAGTAACCAATCATGCTCAGGCGAAGCTTCTTTATGTAACAAATCTGCAAACAAAGAATTGGAAGCTTGGAAAAAAGAAGCACTTGTTGTCCATGTTTATAGGGAGTAGATAATCCACTCAAGGGAAAAAGACAACATTATGTAGCTTAAATATGACTACTAGTACTACATTTTAGTTAGGATAGACTATATTTTGTTTCAGTAATTTAAGAAAAAATCAAATACATCTCTAATTAGTATTCATTCAGTCATTCTGAGTGGATACTTAGAATAATTTTTTTAATTATGTTTTGTAGACAACTTGGAATGAAAAAATATGCAGTATGACAAGATAAACTGCATGTAACAAGTAATTCAGCTAGCTTTTAAAAATATTTCTTTAGAATTTCATGAAAAAAATTAAAATTGTTCAAATGTTAATATAGCTCATTTTGCAGGCTACAAGAAAGGAATAGTTGTGAATAAAATTATACCAATAGCAATTAGGGGGTAAAACCGATCAGGTGTAGAAAGAATACTAAAACCAAACAAAATCCTTACCAACTCCTTGAAAATGCAAATAAATGCGTGCATTGAATTTCAATAGTTTTCTTCTTTAAAAATAACATAACTGTTTCCATGTTTCTGGTTTTGATTAAAGATTTTTATTCCATTTTGCCCTTTGCATTCTCTTCTAGGTACTTAAACTAGATTACATAAACCCTGACATCCTCTTGAGTCACACAAAATGGTTGAGGGTAGAAGGGACCTCTGGAGGTCATCTTGTGTAACCCCTTGTTCAAGCAGAGCCACCAAGAGCCAGTGGCCCAGGACCACATCTAAAGGAGTTTTTGTCAACAGGAGTCTCCAGGGATGGAGACTCCACAGTCTGCCTGGGCAAACTGTGCCAGTGCTTAGTCAGAGTGTTTCCTGATGTTCAGACGGTACTTCTTGTTTTTCAGTGTGTGCCCATTGCCTCTGGTGCTGTTACTGGGCACTACTAGGAAGAGCTTGAGTCTGTCCTCTTTCCACCCTCCCTTCAGTTACTTGAATTAACCAGATCCTCCTGAGCCTTCACTTTTCCATGCTAAACAGCAGTTCCTCATATGTGAAGTGCTCCAGTCCCCCACTCATCTTAGTGGCCCATTGCTGAACTCTCTCTAGTGTGCCCATGCCTCTCTCGTGTGGGGAAATCATCTGTGAGCTAAGCAAAGGGGAGGAATTGCCTTCCTTCGCCTTCTGGCAATACTTAGCCAGTGCAGCTCAGCCTACCGTTGACCTTATTTCCCATAAGGGCACATTGCTGGCTCATGTTCAGCCTGGTGTCTACCAGGACCCCTACATCCTTTTCTGCCAAGCTGATTTCTAACTGAGTGGCCCCAGTGTGTACTTGTGCATGGGGTTATTCCTCCCTAGGTGAAGGACTTTGCACTTCTTGTTGAGCCTCATGAGTTTCTCGTCAGCCCATTTCTCCAGCCTGTCAAGGTCCCTCTGGATAGTAGCACAACTCTAGTGCATGCATATTAGCCACTTCTAGTTTCATGCCATCTGCAAACTTGCTGCAGATAGATGCTTCCCTATTATCGAGATGTTAATGAAGAAGTTGAACAAGACTGGACATGGTATTGAGCCCATGGGTACACCACTAGTCACTGGCGTCCAACTAGAGATTGCACAGCTGATCACCACACTCTGTGTCGGGTCATTCAGTCAGTTTTGAGTCCATCTCCTTGTTAGCTAAATCAGCCCATACAGCTTGTCTGAGACAAACTTAAGTGAGACAGTTTCAAAGGCCTTACTGAAGTCCACTGCTCTCTTCTCATCCACAGGCCAGTCACTTCATCATTGAAGTTTATCCAGTTAAGTCAAGTATTACTTTCCCTTGGTGATTCTGTGCTGACCACTCCGCTTGTCCTTAATATGTCTGGAAATGGTTTCCAGAATTAGTTGCCCATCACCTTCCCAGTACTGAAGGTGAGGCTGACTGGCTTGTAGGTGCCTGGATTCTCCTTCTTACCCTCCTTGAAGATGGGAGTGGCATTTCTTTTCCTCCCGTCTTCAGGAACTTCTATCCTGAAATGGAGTTACACATTTGCGTATCTAGCTCAATGGAACACCTTAGTAGGTGGATAGTAACATGGGAAATAAAACTAGCAAGAGAATTTTGAAAGAGACACTGAAACATTATCAAACAAGTCCTATTTCAAAATAATCAGGTTTTTAAGACAAAAAAAAAAAAAAGTAATTTTTTTGTTTCTGCAGTTGTAAGGATATTTTTTTCCCCTGTGCGTCATCAGCCAAAGCTAGAGCCTTGTGATCTCAATGGGAGGTGAGTAGGAGGGAAGGAACTTAGTGATTTTTAGCCATATATCCAGTAGAATATACACATTATGTTGATATAAACTACATAAATAGAAAGAAAAACAAAAGAAAATACAAAACTGTGCTCCAGTGTGAGTGAGTACATCTTTTTGTTCATATGTTAGTAAAACAATAACTAAGGTAGATAGAGGTGAAATACAAAAATAGAACAGCCTTGTGCAAGTTCTGTTTGAATTGATATTTTTAACACTAAATATGCTGGTTTACAGACTTAGATATGAACAGAATTGTTTAGTTGGGAAATACTGTACTCAGTAACTTTAGCATTTGGATTTCAGGTTTAATAGTGGTATTCTTTGATGTGCCTTGCACCTATGTACTTCTGTCATGATTTATGTCCTCGTCTAATAAAAAATGTATGTGACTCAAGCTGTTGATGCGGTTGGTGTCTGTTTCAGATTCATTTTTTACTGACAGCAAGCTGCTGCTGGCGAGCACTCAGCTTTTTTATCATAAAAAATAAAGAGACTGGCACTCCTGCCATTGCTCTTGATTCTAAACTAGAGTTCTTCATCAGATGTACTGCATTAAAACTTGGGATGAATGACAAACATTATAGAATATGCATTTTAAGTTTCCTAATTTTTAAACAGTGTTAGAATTTATGGAGAAGTTACCATAACAAGTGTAATACTGTTAAATAACCTTTGGTAATGTCTAAGCTTTTAATCCCATTTTGAAGGTTACAGAATATCTATGCGCATCTATATAGATACGTCAGAATATTGAACTATTGTTTGTTATAAAAAAGACAGAATAGTTTAAAAGAAACCAAGTATTTGGCTTCTAGTAATATGACTAGTTTCTCTTTGTACTGCACTTTTCATCTTTTTTGCATACATCACTGTAGAAGGGAGAGTGTTTGTTTGTGTGCATGTATACATAAATGTGCACGTAAGCCGTTTATGCATATACATGTCATTGGATTAGTAATTTAGACTAGGGCTTCAACAAAAGTTAAAATAATTTTCTGAAGTGCTTCATGGTTTGATGAGTCATTTTTTTGCCAATCCATGGGCTGTGGTGTGAAGTAGAATATTAGTGCTTAGTTCAGGAAAGGTTGCTTAACATAGTACAAAACAAAAAAAGCTGTATTATTCTGTGGTTTATATTGTTACTGCCATTTTGCGTTCGTGAAAATTATTATCCTTCCTTCTCACTTCTGTTGATAAGATCCATTGTAATGAACCCTGGTACTTTTTTTCAGATGTCCTCTAAAGAGTCACTTAGTTGATGATGTCTGAGAAAAAAGAACAAATATCAATAGGTTGCAAGTGGTATATGGAGATAAGAACTATTTATTTATGATCTAAAAGCTATTAGACTATGTCCTGCTCTCCCACTCTTCTATGCTACTTGTTCTTTTAGCGTACTCTACATGTATATTATATCCTCTGTGCTGTGTGCTTCAGGAATAGAATTAATAACAATAAAATGGAATAATAATAATACTAAATTAATAACAGCTCCATTTTCAGTGTAATCTTACCAACTAAATACATTTTTTACAGTTCAGGCATTTCAGTTCTCTTGGCAACCCATCTTTAGTCTTGGTTAGAAATGTAATAGAGACTGCAAAGCTGCTTCAGCACTACTGAAAAGTTCAACAACCTGTTCACAATCTGTGGTGATATTACTAGTCTCATGAGAAAACAGCGGAATCGTGTCTGAGAGCCATCATCAGATGGTAGTCTGCGTTTTTCAAGGAACATGTAGTATTCTTTCAATTGCTACCAGAATCAGAGGCCTCTCTTTGTAGAAAGTGGTGCTTGCCTGATAGATTACATGGTCCTTTTATTAATCCTGGTATGTGGTCCAAGAAGGCAGGACTACTTCATACTGTCTTTTCTGGTTTGTCTCACTTGTCCTCTTTCTTTGCTTGCCTCAAATGTATGGTTCAGACACATCTTGCCATCCAGAATTATTTGCTTCTGACCTGTCCTCTGCTAACAGTTTTATATACTCAGCAAATATCTACCTGCATGTATTTTGTGTTCTATCATCCTTATGTCCCTCCTTCAAATGACATGATGGCCCTTGTAGAGAACAAGAACCTTTATCAAATCACACTTGACACCACTGTGGTCTCAAAGCCTCTTCAGAACAGAATTTGTCTGCCCTTGTTGTAAGCACAGAAATCATGATGGATTTAGAGAGGTACCACACACTAGTCCTTTCTGCAGTGAGGTGAGGGCAGTATGCCAGGAAATCCAGCTCTTCAGAAAATCCCTGAAGGGAGAATGAGAAACTTGAACTGAATTGGTTCTGTGTAGAGTTTGTTTTTTCTTTGTTCCACATACTAATCACCAAGAAGAAGAAATACAGAAAATGGGAAGAGAAGAAGAAAATTAAATGTGGTGTAGGAAGAAAGGCTTGTGATTTTCCAGTTGAAGTAATATAAAGGTAACAAAGTCTCCGTTATCTGGCAAAATAAATATGTAGAAAATAAAATATCATAGATGGTAGTGATACATGTAGGTACATACATTGCATGTTAATTAAGATTCATTGGTATCAATGAAGCAAGACTAATTTCCACTGGCTGACTGTGATATCAAAATTTAAATTGAAAAAGGGAAAAACATCTGTTCTTAATGCAGTATTAAAAGCGATATGTAGTGTAAAAGATGAATTTATATTTCTTTCATAAATATTTTACAAGACTTCTATTGCAGTACTTGCATCTGGATTTGTTAAAAGTATTCAAAGAAATTACTAAACCACTTCTGCTATTGTTCCTCTAATCCATAATGGATTAGCTCTTTTTTTGTGGATGAAACACTTTTATCAAAAGATTTCCAGCATGATGGACTGCATTTCACAAGCATTATTTAAGAAACATAGCCTTCTAATTTCAGGAAATGGTTTTGGGCTGTAAATTCTTAGTGAGTACAGGTACCTCCCTGCAGTTCCTGATAAAGATGTCTCAGAGGCAGGAGTGAAGATACTTGTATTCTCAGTGTTTCCTATTAACTAGCTGTAAACAGGTGCACACTTAGCATGCTGGTGGTACTTCTGCATGCTCACGTTGTCATCATATTCCGAGGTACCTGACTTAACGCACTAGCAGTTCACAAGAGTGGAAGACTTAACCTATTATTTCTTCTTAATATAGACAATTCTGGTAATTAAACCATTGTGAAGAAAAAAAAACAAGTAATTGCCATGCAGAGAGATTCAAAAGAATCATAAAAAAGACTGGAAGTTATAATCTCCAGGTGCTGCACAGTGCTGCATAGGAATGCAAAAATCTGTAAACAGCGGCTTAGAAACATTCAGAAAGGAAGAAATGAGAAAGCTTAATTTGTTTCTCTGATGTGAGGTCAGAATTACTGAAGGTATGACTGGTTTAAGTTGCTATGGAAACTGTAGAAAATAATGGAATTGAGAATCGCAGGACAGGTATGGACAGATGTGGAGGTGATGTTTGCTCTCAAATTTTGCATCATTTTAAGCAGCATATCAATACCATTCTCATAGTCTCGAATAACTTGTTCCTCATGATACACTCTATACCACCAAACCCTGAATTACCTAGTGTTGTGTGAGCTGTAGAGATTGCACAGCCTGTGGCATTC
>NW_009953496.1:15809482-15810243 GCF_000747805.2 Chaetura pelagica | reverse complement strand
ATTCCTGAACATGGCACAGATACTGGTCTGTTGCAGCAGTCTGAAAAAGTGATGTCTTTCACACATTTCAGTAAAGCTCTTCCTTTTTTAATTTAGATACTGTTATACATTGACTATCTGTGGATGATCATCATTGATCCATCTGATGTGGAATCTGGAACTGTGAGCTAGGTGATTAGGCTCCCTATTCTTTACATGATAAAAAATACTGTATCTAATCAAATCAGAACATGAATGCTTGGCATAAGAAAAGCAGTTTCATTTATACATCTTGCTGCATTTAATGTCTAGCTGCTTCTTAATACTGCAGAGCATTTTTTTTTTTTTTTCACTTCAGTACATCCCCTGGACACTGGTATGTTTATTATTAAGATCTATTACCACCTGATTAATATTTTGGGATTTAAAACACATCTCTGCCTGCTGAATACAGAGAACCTCATTCATGCCTTTCTCTTTTGCAGAATAAACTGCCCTAATATTCTGAACAGTGATCTTCTAGACAGGTAACTGAGCTTCACAACTGTATATTACAAAGAAACACAAGCATATTTCCTTGATGATAGCATCACTACATAGCCTTCCATTTAGTCTTACCACACATATCTTGGAAAGTATTTATTAGGACAAATCTTTGAAAGGATTCAGAAAGTTAGAACTTGATGTATGTATTTTAGTTGGGCTTTGATGTAAGCTTCTGAATCCTGTCAAAGCTAAAATGTTTGTGCAGGGTGTTATGGAACTGTACTGTATATATAACT
>NW_009953496.1:15761816-15809421 GCF_000747805.2 Chaetura pelagica | reverse complement strand
AGGACTGTATGTCTAATTTAAACAAGTTATATCTCATTTTGCCTGCTTAGATTCTTCATTGAATCTGACTTACGGTATTTTACAGAGCCTTATAAGATTGGATCTTACCGTTTATTGATATACACAGATACAGACATTCAGTAAAGCTGCTTTTATTGTAATGTATTATCAAGTGGATTTAAGTGATTTCAGAATGTAACCCTCACATGTAATTTCTTTTCAGTGAAAAGATTTTGCAGCTAAAAGGAGGTACTACCTAGTTTTTAGATATATCATCATCTTGAGCTTATAGATTTCAGTTTTCTAACAGTAGTCTTCCTTTTTCAATTATTATAGGTAAAAAAGTTACAGCAAATAGAAACAATTACTTTTTAAAGCACCCCACTAATGACTACGCTCTTCTTTCTCTATGAGACATCATCCACCTGAGGGTGTGTTTGGGGTAGATTGTAGGGCTTCCATGGAGAGATTTTGCTGTGGACTGAACCTCATAATATTGTAGTAACAAATATTGTTTCCAAGGGATAACTGTCCTTGGTTTGTATAACGAGTCTACAAATAGAATCTGCTGATAGCCATTTTCAATCCAAAATCATTCTGAGAAAGATTTCTAAGGCAAAAGTGTCTGCATTTCATGAGAAGCAATGCACAGTACTGTCAATGTAAGGGACAAAACAATGAATACTTTTACCATTTTAAGTAAGGCCAGTACTTATAGCAAAAACACATTTCATCGTGCTTATATGCAGTTCTTTCACATTTTGTTCTCCTAGTCTCTTTTTTCCTGTATATAGCAAAAGGCATTAAATTTCTGATATATTTGAAAAATGACAGAGAAAAAACATAAACACTGGTAGCAAAGTTTTATTGAACCCTGTTCATCATGAGACTCAGAGAACAGTTAATTCATCAATGGAATTATGTTTTTGTTGGGACTGCTCATAACACCTTAGACGTAGGAATCTTTGGGTCATCTGAGTGTTGCACTTAGTCAGCAGATCAACCATATTTTGCTTTTAGAAACTGATGTCCTTTGAGTAGAAACATTTGAAACCGAATTAATGATTTTTTATTTATTTTCCAACACTGAGAAAAAGGAAAACACATCAATTTAGGAAAATAAAAAGGTTAAAAAAATGTAATTTTTGTATCTTTATTCAAAAAGCAATCTGTTAATTTAAATTTGCTTAGGTTTTGTCTTTAAATTTAGCTCATTCAGAAAATGAAGTGTTCTCTCTCTGAAATAAAATTGCAAACCCCACCAAAACAGAAAAGTTATACAAATAAGTATTTAAAAAAAAACTTTAAAGCAATTACGATCTTTAAGGTACCTTTCAACCTAAACTATTCTATGAGAAGATAATGCAATTCACTTATCTTAAACTTTTAAACCACAACGGTAATCTACAGAATTCTGTGTGAGCGAACCTTACTTAAAAAAGAGTCATGATTAGGAGCCTAGAACTAGCTAATAGTTTTCTCTGGGCTGGGAGGACTGAGCCCACCTTTTTAATGAAAATATATGATGAACTTTCGTAAATCAGTTTTACATTCAATGAAATCTTATATTTGTTTTTGTAGAGCAGTAGGAAGCAAGTTAATTACATTGAGAATAATTAAACATTAATAGTGTTGTGTACAGAAAAAAATGTCATTCCTTCAGAAGATATTAATTAATTTTGTTAATTTTATAGGATCATAGAAGTGAGATTCTGTCACTTTGTAGAAATGAAGACAGCTTCTAGATGTACTGACGGTCCTAGCTACTACAGGCTTTTCCTTTATAGGCTAACATAAAAACATTAAATTCCTCCCTTTGTTTTATGGAAGGCTATGTAGTGATGCTATCATCAAGGAAATATTCTTGTGTTTCTTTGTAATATACAGGTGTGAAGCTCAGTTACCTGTCTGGAAGATCACTATTCAGAATATTAGGGCAGTCTGTTCTGCAAAAGAGAAAGGCATGAATGAGGTTCTCTGTATTCAGCAGGTAGAGATGTGTTTTAAATCCCAAAATATTAATCAGGTGGTAATAGATCTTAATAATAAATATGCCAGTGTCCAGGGGATGTACTGAAGTGAAGAAAAAATGCTCTGCAGTATTAAGCAGTAGATAGACTTTAAATGTACATCCATCAGAAAAAAAAACAAAAAACCCAAACAAAACAAAACGAACAAATACAAACCAGCAACAAAACTTTCAAAAAATTTGAGAGGCTCTTGAGGAAACCTGATTATAGATATCCAAATTAACTTAAGAAATGAAGGGTAATCTATATCTAAAAAGGAACAGTTTGGCAGTGAAATAGTATGGTTTGGTTTTCCTTGCACAATGAAAACATTGATTTATGTGGTACAAATGATATGTCTCAAATATAGTAGATAAATATTGCTTTATTTATAGAATTTCATATCATACTTTCTAATAGAATGTCTAAGAAGAGACTCTGGAAAGGAAAACATCTGAACAGTTGTTTTCCTAGAGTTGGTAGAAATGGCAAAACCCATCTACATTCTACAAAAAACAGAACAGTATAGATCACCTTTTTCCTGATCTGAGGGGTTCTTGTCACTAAGCAGGCATACTGTATTTAACTTTGTACCTCAACATCTCCCCCTTCTTTGAGAAGGTTTTGATCTTACTATTATTTTGTCTTGACTGTTTATTCTTTGTTTCAGATATGCTGTGGTAAACTACCATAATAATAATTTTGAGTGCAAGAAGATACTTTAAACCTTCTGTAATCCTTTTATTAATTTAAAATCGTATTCTTGACTCTATCAATGTGCATTTTTTTAAACAATAGCAGTTCCATTTAGGTCTTAGAAAAATACATTTAAAAATACAGTGAAAACGTTGCTTAGAAGATTCTAGTGCTGCAGCACTGCAGAATGAAAAACAAAATAAACTTATTTAAAGTAGATAGGTTTCTGGTTTTATATCAGTAGTAAAAGGGCATTGGTGAAAACTTGGTGATTCTCAAATCCTACAAAACCTCAGTTAACATAACCTGACAGAATTCAAATGTGAGATAGGGATGGTATATTAAAAAAAAAAAAAAAAAAAGTTTTCATTTTGCCATTTGTTTCCAGTTGTGGTAGGAACCAAGAAAACTTAATATGCTTCTCAGAAAATTGTGGTTTTTTAAAAAATAAATACATAAAGTTTTGTAATTCTTTAAAGCCTAGGGACAGTTTTGCAGCTGTTTTCATATTAAAGAAGAAGTCAATAGCCAATTTGATAAGAATTAGTTATAAAAATATTATTAATTATTTGAAATTACCTCTTTTTTCATCACAAATTACAGGTGTATTGGTAACTATTTGTTACTAATTTATTCCTAAGTTTTCTAGTTCATTACTTTGAAAATAGAGTTCTCCTACTGTATCTAATGTAGCAGTTGATGCCAAAATACTGTCAGTGTTTTGCTTTGTTTAAATTTGTTTTTAAGAATTTCGAAAAGCACTTGCTTCTGTTCACTTCCTACACAGACCATGCAGTTTGTCTATATTGTTTCCCCATGGCAGCTCTACCACACTTTTCAAATGGAACTTTCAGGTAGTACTTTCTGAATGGGCTTTTCCCTCATGAAAATAAATAAATAAATAAATAAATAAATAAAAGCCCAACAAAAACATTTCCCAGCATTTAAAGCTCTACTCAACTGGTTCAACCCAGACACTTAAAAGCTAATGTGAATTTTAACATTGATTTTGTAAAACACTGAATAGGAAGTTCTGAAAACAACTCTGATGTCCTCAGGGTGGGTAGGCACAACATAGATGTGTACAAAAGATATTTTAATTTTAATTTTACAAGTTGGTGAGAAGCAATATTGTCTCATAATCTTATTAAAAATATGCTACAATATGTAACATATATCCTATGGGTCACAGAAGGCTGAATTTTAATAAGGGTGCATTTGTGCTATATTAAAATTTGATTAAAATGATTAAATGATTGCATTGCATTATGAGATAGTTAAGAAAAAAATCATAATCACATTTGTGTTATAATAAATTATTAAATTAGCTTTTCTGTAATTGCAAGATTAATAGAAGATGGAAAATGTGTGCAGTGTCATATTTTCCAATTAAGAAGCAAATAGTCTTCAAGTAATGAAAAAGCACATTAGTGACTTCGAAGTTATACCAGACAAATAATATCTGTGTTGAAGTTTTTTTTAAAGAAACCTTCATCAATTCTAAGAGGTATTTAAAAAAAAAATAATAATAAAAAATTATTTTAAAAAAATACCTCTTGCAATTTACCCAGTAGTATAGAACAATGTGCCAGAAGAGAATACTAACAATAAAAACAGAATCATAGACTTCAAATAAATGGCACAGCAATGTCAGACACTTCCAATAAAGCCTTTGAGACCTAAAGGTAGAATTTCACCTTATAGGTTATGTCCCAAGGTCAGAGAAATGCAATACTTTGTTTTAAATTCCAGAAGTGGTCTCTTTTCTCATTTACGGTAGGGAGAGAGCAGCTTTAAGGTGTCTTACAAATTGGTGAAGAATTCTCTTTTAAACCCATTAAAGACAGCCAGTATTTTTGTTAAACATGTAGATACATTCTGCTATTCTGTAGTCCTACAAAGCATTTACAGTCTAGACATGAAAAATAATGGACTGATTGTACTAAACTTTCTGCATTAAAAGCAAATCAAGGGCTGATAGGCTATTATAGTGATGAGAAAAGAAATAAAACACGCTATCTCTCCCCTCCCCCCCCTTCCTTTTTATTTTTATATAAGTAAACATGGAAAATAGCTTGTTTTTTTCAGATCGTCCTTTGATACAGTTACTGAAACATCTAAGAAAGGAATTGGTTTGTGTTGTGTATACCTGAATTAGGAATCAGTTTCTCCTCCTGGTTAAGTTAATATCAAAGGCTTTGAATTGTTTGCTAACAGCTTAAGTCAAAAGAGGAAATAATTTCTTAGCTCACTGGAACATAATGATACAAATTACAACTCCTGTTGCCCATGGATTTAGCATATGATCCTTTCTGTGGCAAAACCCTGCCGTTTAGTGTCAAGATCTGAGTTTTAGGCTACACAGAAAGGAAACAAGATCTAGTGCCACTTCCTTACTAAACGAGCTCTGACAAAGTTGTGTTTGGTTTTTTTTTGTGGAAGACTGTAGGCAAATCAAAACTCTTACTTACACGCCATACAAGCGTAAAGAAACTTGCTGCAACTTTTAGTGCTTCTTTGGGAAGTCAGTATAGATAGAAAATTACTTCTAATCTTTATGTCAGATAGGATGGCCTCATAAGTGGCTTTTCAAGCCACCCAGATTGACTGAAATGAGAATAAGATAAACTGAGAATAGTTGCTGGTCAGTAAACCATAATGTCTGTTTCAAGCTTCTCGAGGTCAGAAATACTGAATATAATTAATAGGCAAATTAAAGTCGGTAATGTATTTTATCTATGAAAAAATCTTTCAGACTTTGATGCGATTGGACTTCTATTACAGTAATGTGGAGTTTCTAGTATAATTCGTAAAAATAGGGTTGTTGTTTTTCTTTATGTCATTCAAGGGATGGAAATATACAGGGATACAGGCATGATTATGGATGGCAAACAGAAAATACTTTGTCTGGTTTCAGCTTTTCAATATGATGACTTAATATGATAACCTTATGATGACTTTTAGGTTTTTGAGCGCTGAATTCAAACAAAAAATTAAAAATTCAACACTGGATTTATGGGTTCTGCACTGATGACTTCATTAGCAATCAGTGTTTTCCTCTAAAATGTCTGACCAACACCTGAATTCCTGGTTTGCTGAAATTTCTAGTAGAGGTTTGTCATTATCTTGGCATAGGTTGTTTCTATGAAACATTTTGTAGGGTATTCAATTCCTTGAACATTAAATTCTCTGGAAGTCAGAAATAGCATTTTCAAATGCTTACTATGTAGTAACTTATGGTTTCCAAACATGTGAGGTGGGTTTTTTTTGTTTGGTTGGTTGGTTTTTTAAACATTATTGTATTAGTAGTGTTATCTACCCGGAAGAGAGGAGGATAGCAAACATGCAAATACAACCTACTGATATACAGTTATTAGAAATATTGTTAGTATAACTCACCTGTTTTTGGGAATTCAAAAAAGAGAAAATATTAGATCCATGGGTGTCTTTGCATTGCTAATTCTTGTGATGTTTCATGACTTAAAAAATGTTAGTATGTTTGTATTTAGTGAGTTTCAAGAAAGATCAATTAGCTCACCCCCCTAACTCAGGTATGATTTTAGCATATTTAAAGTATCCTTCAACAATGTTCCTCAGTTGTTCTGCTTTTTCTGATACAATTATATGCTAGCAATGAAAAAGAAGTACCATTATTTAATCAGACAAATGACTCAATGTTCAAAATCCATAAAAGCATTCTGGAAACCTGTATCCCTTGAGCATAGTGTGGAAAATACTAGATTAGAGGAAATACCTCCAGATTGCCATGTTGGACTGATACAAACTGCAGGAGCTACTGAACCCATTCATAGCACAGCTGACCGACAATGAAAGGTAAAAATCAAGGTGACAGAATGTGATGTTTTTTGAATGTTTCAGTTTACATTCTTAATAGTGACTTTCACTTATTTTTTTTCTTAGAGAACTGTAAAATAAACTGTGACTTGGGAACAAGCTTGGTTTTCATATTATTTTAGCAGGCTATGTTTAGAACCTCTGAACACCTTTTGATTTTCATGTTTCAGTGTGCAGTTATAAAATGTTAATCTTCAAGTTTGAAGTTTAATGTGAAGCCTTTAGATCATCATCAGTAAACAAAAGGCCAAAGGGAGCCAGCTGCAGTATAATCAAAAAACAGGTCTATTAATTATCTTCCACTAGAAAGTAGCAAGAAATAGGGGTCTTGAATAATCTACATCTAACCCCTCAAAACATGGAAATTAACATTTACCCTATTGCAAATTATCACTATAGCACTGGGAGAATTTCTTCAGTGCAACCATCTTAAGTTCTAAGTCAATCACATATTTTATGTTAAGCAAAAGCGTGATCTTTGGTAGACTCAAGGCTTAATTGAAGGCTGTATATACAAAACAGCCAAGAGGAATCAGGATATCCCCTACGCAGTTATAACAGAGGTCGATTTTTTAAATAGAATTCAAGCTTTGTTATAGACTAGGCTAAAGAAGAGTGACAGAATATGATTATTGAGGTAAAGTGCCTAATGCAGAAGTATAAAGGCTTGAAAGCTTTTTTTACAGTGTAAATTACAGCCATGTTGAAAGTTCTGCTTCAGATATTGTTGGAATTAAGATGAGTTCATGTATTCTGATGCTTTGAAAATAATTATAACTTGCAATTTACTTACTATTTTTGTTTGAGGTTTAATGTGAATATTTGGACTTCAGTTATGAAATATTGCTTTACAGAACTTTACCTGCTCTGAGGGTTAGTAACAATAAGGATAATTTTGCTGTTTTAAAGCTTTTGAACTAGCTGAATCTCGTTCATAAGACCTACCCTCCTTCTTTTCCAGCACAACAAAGTACCTGTCTTTTAAAACTGAGTTAGACACAATGCTAGCAACTTAATAAATGGAAAAAAAAAAAAAAAAAAAAAAAAAGAGGGAAATTCAAGTAATCATGACCACTTTACACAAATAAGCTATAAGACTCAACAAGAGTCACCTTTTTATTTTTTTTATTTTATTTTTTTATTTATTTTGTTTGGAAGAAAACATCAAATAGCACCAGAATTTATGCTTTGGTTTCAATAGCTATGAGACCTGCAAGCCAAAAAAAGAAAGGTCAAATGAACTGTTACAGCAACATAAAGAATTAGTGTGCTGGTACAATAAAGGATCTCTACAGTGAATATGGTCATGGCAGATTTTGTTTTAAAAAAACAGTGGGGGAGAAAATGGCCATGGAAAAATGATTTTTATGTTTGTAGAGTTACACAACCAGAGTGTGGCCAAAAAACAAGGTAAATGTAACATTGTTATCATAGAACATAAGTAATACATTATCATTTTAACATAGTAAATGCAAAATAATAATAATAACATTTTTTTTTATTTTACAGTGGAAGTAACATAAATCCACTAAAATAATTTGAAAATGTAACTTTACTCGTTACTTTCTTCAGATGAAATACAATGAACGTGATAGCATTTATCTGCACAGAGATGCAGTACACCAGAGAAGTAACCAGTTGCAAGCAGTTTAATTCAGGTGAAGAAAGAAATATAAATTGCTACTTAAAAACAATAGGGAATAAGGCTTTTCAAACACATTTATTTTTCTAATTTTGGATATTTGTTATGTTTTCATCAGCAGATCAAGAGCAGTAACAGTAGAATTGTATTAAAGTAATTATAATCTCATTACTTTTGGAATTAAAACTTGAAAAGACAGAGGGACAAATTATACTATACTATAATTCCCCATTAATTCTCCAGTACATGTGAAATTTGTCATCTTAATAAAATACTGTGGCTTTTGGACAGAATATCTCAAGTTACTTTCTGCTACTACCAATTGGTATTTCTGTTGGACTTATTTTTTTGTAACAAGCCTTTATAAAGTTTTTGCTGTTGCATTATTACAAACTTAAGGGCTGTATCTGCCCTTGTGTTTTGAGACAGCAATGCAGATTTGACAATCAGTTTCCCTTTCCAGTACTGCAAATTGAAGCCTATCTTATGTGTCATGCACAGATAAACCATGAAATATGCTCAGAATGAAAGAGGTAAAGGTCCAGTCTTCATGTGGCTGTAACTTATCTTGTTACTTCCGTGAACCAGATATTACTCATTTCAGGTGCACAATTTGGTCCTTAAAAAGAAGACAGGTTTTGATGTGTTAAATGAAGAGTATTTGCATTCAGCCCAGTGGAATTGCTAATTATTTGTATTGGGAAAGAAAGAGATTAAGAGTCTATTTAGAGTAAGTTTTATAATTTCTAATATTTATGTATTAAATAATTTCCATCCTATCTCCATGAAAAAATCTGTTGTTTGAGTTCATTGTCTCTTATTTCCTGTATTTCCTGTAGTTTCAATGCAAAAACTGTTGTTGAAAGAAATGGTGTATGTGTTCTTCTTGCATATTTTTGACAACTTTGTTGTTAAAAACACGGGGAAAATGTGTCAAAGTATTGCAATTTCCCTCTGTGAGTTTTCTTTTCAGAAGGCTTGAACCTATCGTGCATATGTTAAAATTAGCTTAGGGCCTAGGAAATTTGGCAGAGAAATTGTTAGAACAGTGCTTCATTACCACCTGCACTTTCCTGTTGTGAATTTTATTCCAATTGCTAAAAATATGCTTGCCATTAACAGTGATTTAAGGGCTATCAGTGTGTCATCAGTGCAGGCTGGAATCCTGAGAGAGGACGGCTGAAGAGAAGGAGGAATGATTATGACCTCCTTGTAGAGAGTGACTCTCTTCATCTATGCAAAATACATCCTGCAAACAGGGACCTGCTCTGCCTTGGAGTGTACTTTAGAAATGATCTGTCTGAAGAAATAGGAAGGAAAATCTGGATAACGTGGAAGAAGCACTCCTAAAGCTCAGATAACAAGGTTTACCAAAAAGCTAGTTATTAGAATATAAGATTAGGAAAATCAGCTCACAAAATAGTTTTTCATAAACGTGACTTTGCAAACTAGTTTTCAGTTTTAAAAATGTGGTTAAAATGGGGCCTGGAAAACATTCAGTTAGGTTTAGTAATAAAGTATAATAAGTAACTCACATTTTTTCATTGTCATCTGATTTGTTTTCTCTTGGGTGCATTGTTATCTATCAGTCATCTCCAAATTCCAAGTCACACTATAATCTTAGGTCCTATTTCAGCAAAAAGTGAGTACTGGCCAATAACTGATTTGCTTACTGAGATCTGCTAACATTTGAAATAGGACCTATCAAAAGGAAAATTTTTAGATCTCAGAGACTCTTAATACTGCCTCATTTCCCAGTGTGATTCTGCACAGCCATATGGACTCAGGCCTTTTTGTTCATATTGGTTCTGGTTTTGCCTAAACAGCTGCGCTGTAAAGAATATCAGAGTAATGCTGTAACAAACAAGGGTGTTCCCATTTACTTTTAGGTTCATTTTCCTGAGAAGGCATTGCAGGATTAGCAACTCCTGAAGTGGCTTTAGTCTGCCTCTGTGATGCAGATTGTACGGGTTGCCAGTTTGAGCAAAAGTCTCACTTGGGGGTTTGGCTACACCCTGAGTTAAATTAACAAATTTAGGCTGACATCATCTATGAATAAAGTTCAGATGCTTTCAGTGTGTGAATGAGAGCTGGGCTAGTGGCAGTACCTTGCTGCTGTGGTTAGAGCTACAGGGAAGACATACCTCAACTGCAACTCTCAAAGCATCTGTGTGCATTTATTAACTTACTTGAGTGCTACATAATGCTGCTGTTAGGACTCCAGCTGCTGAATTTTTTGTTTTACTGAACTCACCTGCTGTAAAACTGCATAGGAGCTGATTAGCAGCTGATAAATCCAGGTGCGGGGCTATGGAGCATTTGAGTATTTGTGGTGTTGCTTTCCATTAATTTCTAGGATAATATTGTGTGAACTGGACTAGAAATAACAGTGCCTCTAAGATTGCCTCTTCCTAGCCATTTCTAAAATTATTTTCAAAGCAAGTTTTTGTGGATTATTTTTTCGTGTCTACAAAACCCACTACGTTTACCCAAAGGAAAAAAGAAGTGATAATGAAAGTAGAGCTTTTAATCAACTGTGAACTACAAGGTAGGCCTGAGGGGTCTATACAATGCCAAAGCTAATTTATGGAACTTGTTTTAGGACAGTCAATTCAAATTCTGTTCAAATACCCACAAACTTATGAATTAATGCAAATGGAAATTAATTATTTCCAAGACCTAGTTTTTCATGGCCTTTTTCCTCACTTCTCTTTACATAGGAAGTTTTTCCAATACCAATAATCTTGGTAGAGGTGGTAGGAAGAAGCATTTCCATACAACAGAGGGGGCTGTGTTATAAAAAAGCTTAAAAAAACCATACCTTGCTTATAATGGAAAATTTGGGAACTCTAAAATGAAGCTTCTCAGCAAAGTTTTGTCTGAATACCTAAGATGGGCTATCACAGATGAAATTTTAGTTTCTGTGTCTTCACCCCTGGATGTGGGCTATTGTGAATCTTCCTTTGTTTTTCAACAAAGCATCAAGAGAGTTTGGTGTCATGTTAGTGCAGACTGTGAAAATACTTGAAAATCTCAAAATACAGTATTTCTGAAGATGAATTCCCACAGAGTTCTGATTTCTATGGAGAATAAGATATATCTGAATAGCATGACATGATAAAAAGTTCTGTCCTTACACAGGAATAATATTCATTTTTGCTATGGTAGAGCTATATTAGCATGTGTTAGTTATCTGTCTCTCACAAAAGATAATATAATATGCAAATTGCTATTGCAGTTTTGCAATGAGCCTTGATCCCAGACATCTTTAAAAGTTACACATTTTAAATATTTAATTTCACTTTTAGATGCACAGAACACATTAAAATGAATGTATTCTCCCTCCCCCAGTAGGCTAGCAAAAAGAACTTTCTGAGTTCTTTATCAGAGTAAGAAGTAGAGAGCACTAGCTGATTTCTCTGTATTAGTTATGAGTTGGATTGGAGAAAATAATTTATAACCATGTGTGCAGATAAGGGTGATGCAGAACTTTGTTCTTCAAGTATTTAGGACTCTGATGTTTGCAGCACAAACTTACCATCACAGTAAAATGCAAGTCCGTTTTTAACTGACTACAACAGCACTGTAGCTGATACTATTCCACAGGAGTACCATGAATTACCCACCTTAGACAGGACAATTCATCCATTAAACAGAGAACTTATTCATTACTGCATTAATCAAAGCAAGTTACAGCCTCTTCCAGTACCTTCGAAATAAATAACTTATTTTTGCAGGACTGTGTAGTGTCTAGTCTCATAACTGTTCATTTCCTCAGACCTGCTGCTTCTTCCAAGCTCAAGCGAAACGTAAGTGGAAATTTGACCCACTTGGGATCCATCATCATATTTCTGATGCCATATTATCTCATTCTCTGTGATCCCAACACCCTATATTGCTCCTGAGTGTGACCTAATTTCTTATTTCTGTGTCACTACCTTTCTGCATTCAAGAACTTGGAAATCTCGAGCAGACCAGCCATTTCTGTGTCCTCTAGTCTCACACATATTGTCTCAGAACCTGGATTGTTCTTGTGCCTTCATGCAGCACTGAGGAACCTCAGAGATCCATTTTCTTTTGCACATCTCCTTTCTGTTTTACAGAACCTTTCTTTCTGAAGTTACATTTAGCTGAGCAAATTAAGATTGCATTGTAATTCTAACTTCTTATTTCCTGGTTCCTGTTGCTTTCTGTATCTGTTCTCATTTTAACAGCTTAAGAACCAGCCATTTATATCCGTATATACATTCTACAGACAGTAGAGTGTATTTTCCTCTTTGTACCCTTCTGTATTTTTATTTTCCATGTTCTGAATCACTTACTGGTCCATACTTCTCACCTGATGCACCACTTTTAGTCTACATTCCCCCAACTTCTAGGATCTCAGCCTTTCCATAGAAAGAAGGAAGAAGTCATTAAGTAAAATGTAACCAAAGTATTAGGCATTAAGGGGAATAGGTGTTCTGAATACTGCAAAATTAAACACTGTCTCTTGTTGAGTGTACTTTGAAATTTGCAGACAAAAGTGTTATTTCCACTACAATGAGAACAGTCTAATACTTAGTTCTGTATCATCTAGAGTTTTCATATATTCCATTAAAATTAAAGACAGTGTATCTCCTTATTTAGCCCCAAAGTTGTTATGCTTTATTGAATGCCTCCTTTGTAGGTAAAAAGGTTACAGTCTTGCAGACCATTGACTAGTTGCAAAAGGAATCAATCTTTTTCCATGTAGTCAGGAAAAATCAGTAAATTTTATTCTTTGATCTTGTGTAACTGGGTTTGGTACACACACCCTTATCAATATCTGTCCTAGGAACTTTCAGTTCAAAATTCTATGAACGGTAATTAATAACTGCTTAATAGTAACTGCAGCTATACAAATAAAGTGCAAAAAATGATGATGGTGAACATATTATAAAGAAAACTTACACCTTAAAAAAAGTGTTCAAAATATCTTTAATAACATATAATGAATGTGTCAGTTTAAATTATGAAATATATTACAGAGGAAAAAGTCCATTATAATTTTATTAGAACTGTATAATATTTTAATTTCAGTTCTCAAGAAGTTGTTTCAAAATCTTGCACTAGAAGATATGTTTCAAGTGTGTTTAAAACCAATAGATCAAATATTACAGCCAAATCAGAATTTCTAGAAGAAACTTCTTAGACTCTCAAGTGCATGTTTAAAATTGACATGTATAATTCTGATACAGAAGATGCCATTATCAATGAAAAGTAGCTGTCTGTTCTTTAGCAAACTGCTTCAGTTGAGTTTCAAATTGGTTTCTCCTGTAGAGAACATAGAAACATCAGGTGTCTTCTGCTAATTGGTTTGTACTCCTCTCTCAGGGCAAGTCTGTAGGAGTGATTGTTCCCACTAGTATAATAGTCTAATGGTGCCAGAGCACTCCTGAAGTACCATTTGATCACTCTTCTTGGTTTGAGAGCAGTTGAGTTGGCATATCCTGCCTCTATCTCTGACTTGTTCTTCCTGTCTGCTTCCTGCTCTGCCTCTGGCCATTCAGTGGTTGAGCTTTCAAAAGGAGAGAGGGAAAAAGCTCCTGGGCATGGCATTAGGATACCTGCTAGAGGTGTGGGGACTTTCTGATGCTGAAAGGGGCCAGCAGGTTAGGTTTTCTCTAAATGAGTGATCTAAATTGTACAGAGTGGGCAGGAGCACATCTGCCAGAATAACAGCAATCATAGAATTGTTTTGGTTGGAAAAGACCTTTAAGATCATCAGGTCCAACCATTAACCCAGCACACTGCAAAATGCTCAACTCAACTATGTCCCTAATCACCACATCACGTCTTTTAAATCCCTCCAGACATGGTGAGTCCACTACTTCCCAGGGCAGCCTGTTTCAGTGCCTGACAACCCTTTCAGTGAAGACATTTTTCTTAATATCCAATCTGAACTTCCTGTTGCTCAACTTGAGTCTGTTTTCTCGTTCTATCACTTGTAACTTGGGAGAAGAGACAGACCCACCTTGCTACAACCTCCTTTCAGTTAGGGAGTGATAAGTTTTCCTCTCAGCCTCCTTTTCTCCAGACTGAGCAACCTAAGTTCCCTCAGCCGCTCCGCATAAGACTTGTGTGCTAAGTACCACTTTAGCTCATGGTTTGAACACTTCTGGCTTTTGAGACTCTCTATGTGATGTGCACAGGCACTTTCTGTCTAAAGCACAGGAGCTCTCTGCAGAACATAGGTACCAGAGCTCTTTAGAAGAGGCCTTTGTAACTGGTTACAGGAGGTTCTTGGGAGTCACTTAAATAATCTGGCTGGATAATATGCAGGATATCTAGACTTCTGTATGAGTTTAATGCCGAAGTAGTTTAAACATGGTGGAGCTTACAGTGTATTTTCTTTATAAAGACGAGCCAAAAGTACTTGGAAAATAAAGTGATGCAATGTTTCTTTGTGCTAAACAAAACACTGCTAACTGCATATGAATAAATAACAATAATTTCACTGTCCTCTTCGGTAGAACTGCTCATATCTGTCGTGTACCAGAGGCTTCTCAAATTTATCCAGTAAATGAGCAAGTGTTTGCAACACAATGAAAATGAAAACAAGAGACACTTAAAATGTGATCAAAGTAGGTATGAAAATACATGTTTCATTGGCATTAAAGCAATTACTATAATCAAAAGAGTATTAATATCAAACCCAGTTGGTCCCAGTGGGTTTACAAATGTTTTATGATTATATCGAGAAGATTTAAAATTACTGTGCTTCTCTATGCATTCAAATATCTTACTGTTGGATTCAATGAAGGTTTTCTTAGTTCTTGCAGAGAAACTTGTAGTAGCACTCCAGGCATCACAAGATCGCCTTCTTAAGGTAGCCATGGCATAGATCAGATTATAGATCTTACCACTTCATCAATTTCAAAGCTTCCTATGAAATAACAAAAAAAATGGCAGGACTTGAGAGAAACTGAGACATTTTTAATATCTACTTGGTAAATATGAGACTGTTTGACCCTTTTTTTTTCCTAAGGTAATATTTTGTAAAATTTTATAAAGGATCAGTGAACGATGAAATCAGGGACAGCTTTTCTTTTAACTTAAAAGAGCTCAGATTCTATAAGGTTGACACAGCAATACAGAGGCAGAGTTAACAGTGCAGTAACAGCAAACAGCATATTTATTTCACATACATGTATTTCTTAATTTGGAATTGCCAAATTAACAGCAAATTTAATCATATTGTAAGGCAAGAGAAGACACTGAGTAAAAGTGGGGTAAGGAAAGAGAAGAAGAGATCCTTGGTGATCAAGAGAGCTGCCTGTAGTTTTAATGATAGGACTAAGAATTCCTCTTTTCTGTGCTAATGTCTGTATTACTCACCTTTTCCTTCACTATGTCAATTCAGTGTTTATTTACACCTTTTCCCCTTATTCTTCTCTCTCCTCTTTATCCCTCTTAGAGGAGCTGGAGTCAGTTCCATGGAATTCCAGTAGCATCCAACTAATTCACTTTGGATTGGCTTGTATTTTCTATGTTGCATTTTAGCTGCAAAGCAATTTCTAATGCCTAATAGAGCTATGATGTGGTTTTTGTCACATTAAGTTTCATCCTGTCCTCTAATCCCAGTTCAGATACGTTGGTAGCCCCTTTAGCCCTACATTTCTATTGAGTTCTGCTTACATTGTATTCTCACAGTCTGCTGAAGTGTAGCCTAGACATTGACTGTATATACTTAAAATTCTCACAGTGATGCTTCAGAGAAAAATAATGTGCAGAAAAATTCTTTAGCTACCTGAAAATTATGTGTAAAGTTTAAACTAGTGGACTAAGTTCTCAATCTGGTAATTTGGAAATTGATCCTACATATTTCAGAATAGGACAAATGGTACCCTGGAGGTGCCTGCTGCATTTTTTACCAGGAAGGTATTGACTAAACTTGACGGGATTCCTATATACCAGATGGTTAAAGTTAGGTGATTTAAATATTCTCTCATCTGTATAACAACCAGTTTAAATGAATGAATTATTCCTAACATAATTATTTTTGCCTATTGAAATTTACATATATGGAACCCCTGATAGTGTAGCCAAGAATGGTTTCTTCTTAATTCATTTCAGCATCATAGTAAAGTTGATGGTTAGTATTCCCTCCACTATAATTCTTCATATTCCTAAATTTAAAGGTCAGTTGAGATTGTTTTTCGTGTGTGGTATGATGATCATTTTAAGGAAAACACATGACCAACTCTTCACATAAATTGAAAATATGTCTTGAAAGAGATTTTTTTTTTTCTGTATGATGTTTGTAATGGATGATTAGGTAGCACTGTTTTAAAATACAGTTAAGAGCTGGATTTTATACAGTATCTGGCTATCACAAACCTCAAGTGACAGTGGTTTAGCATGTGATGCAGAGGAAGTGCCACATTTTGCATCAGTAGGTGTCTGGGATAATTCAGCAACTTTTTAATTGTAGAAGGTCAGTCACACAAAAATACATGTAACTAATATTAATGCTTCTAAACAGTATGTAATTACTTAACTGTGCATTTATGACAGTTGTTTGTTTCTCAAGTGTAGGTTTATTTAAGTCTGAACTGGATCGAGCCAGCAGTACAATAGATAAAGAGAGTAATTACAAAACTCACCTTAAAATAGATATCTACAGCCTTGCCAGTTAAATAACTCTTTTAAACTCTTCATGACTGTATTGAGTTTTTCCATTGATTATGGAAATCCACCATATGGCTTATAGATGATGCCTAGTTGAGTCATAATATTAACTCTCTTCCAAAATATGGGTTTTAGTCTAGAAGCATCCTATAAACCTGTATTTCTTTCTGTGGGGCAGATGGTATGAACAGTCTCAGATCTGGAAATCTATAACCACAGACATCTAAATCTGTGCAGATCAATTAACCTTTTAATTATGTTTAAGTGTCAATGTTGGGAAACCTTTGCATGTGATGTTGCTTTATTAAAGACTTCAATGTTTTTACATGTAAGAAATGCTTATAAACAAATGCAGACCTTCAGAAAATGTAGTATGTTTCTCTAGAGATGGAGCAAAATGCTACCATTCTGCTGTACTGCTTAGCATTTTATTTTTGCAAAGAGAGGATGTGGGTAGGATCATTACCAGGTGAGCTATTTCTACCTTTTCCTAAGGGGTTCTTGTAGAAATGTAATTGTACTCAAGATTAGGCAGGCACATTAAATCCCCAAGGTAGTGTAGACTCAGCTCTGAGATGGATTTTCTCATAGCCTGGTGAACTTTGAGGGATGGCTAAGGGACACAGCTGCAAGTGAAAATAGAAGGAAGAAGTTTGATGTGTCTTGAAAGAAAGCAACAGGCATCATTAGATGTATTCAAAACAGGTTTTCTTCTTTATAAATTTCCTAATAAGATTAAATATTTGGCTATCTCTCCACATCTATGTGTTTGCAATATATATAACTATAACTGATGTTACTGTACACTCCATTTAATGTCAGTAGAGAAAAAACGGGCACTTCCAGAGAGCCACTCATCTGGTCTAACTTAAAACATCTACCTAAAGGTAAGAATAGCTCTGTTTCTGCTTACTGCTCTTGTAAGGAGCCATGGCTATTTAGCTCAGAACTGTTTGCTTGGTATTGAAACACCCAGATTTGGACAGATGCATCCCACCATCACACTTTTAAAATTATTGACTGGTTCTACTAAAAATTGAAATTAAGAATCAAACTGTCTGCAGTGGAGGCTTAATTCAGTGACTTGGAAAGTGAAAAATGAGAAATTCCAAAATGGAAGCAGTGTATTGTAGCATTTACTACCTGTTAATAGTACAATGCACTTACTCCTCTGTTCATGATTTAAATATATTTACCTTTCTTGCACACCTGTGCATCCTGATTTGTCAGATTATTCCTGTTTATTAAAATGTGGCCTGAGTTTTTTTCCCCCCCAGTGGTTCTTTTGGTCACATCTTTCAAACACCTAAAAAGGAAGTTCATAAGAACATTCCCTCACTCTGGCTTTAATCACAGCAGTGTCAAGTATGAAGCTATCGATTGCTCGTAACTGCCTCTTTCAAACGTTTGGAGCTATTGTGTTCACAACATGATGAATGCACTAGCAGATGGCTTTGTCTGTAGTGGTCGTAAACTCCATTTAATGGCTGACTTAATCTATAGTAAATGAGTAATATCCTTTCTGGCTGTTCCAGGGAATAAACTAATTGTTGCCTTTTTTTTTTTTTTTCTGATTTTTAAAAAGCAGTCATAATTTTAGCAACTAAGTTTGTCCCAAAATGTGGAAAAATGCCTTGTGTAAATAAAAGGATTCACTTTTATCTGAAGAGTTTTGGGAACAGGAAATTACCTGACATTCAAGGAAGCACTTAATCTTCTTTAATGAAAGCAAGCTTTTTTACAAGTATACTTAAAAAATTAAAAGTACATAGATTTTTCTGCATTAGAGGTGACACCTTTCAGTTATCTTCCTGAATTTTCGTTTTTCCTTGTTCCTCAGTTGTTGTTCTTTTTTGCCTATACAAACAAGCAAAGATCAATCTCAGGAAGAGCTGAAAGAGTCTGGTGAAATCCCAACTGGAGATTCAACTGACTTTAAAAACAAACAACAGTTTAACAAGCTTCTAAATATAGAGAAAACCAAATTAAAATCAGGATTTCTCAGTTTCCATTAATATTTTTAGAAAAGGCATCCTTCATTATAGATTCTTTGACAGTTCCATCTTTCTTATGCTCCCTTTTCCTCTCCATTCCTTCTGAGCTCACTTAATTGTGACTTTTCAAGCTTTAGTCAATATATTGTTTTTTTTCTGTTAACTATTTGCCTGGTAATTGTTTCTGCTGTACTGACCCTAAATAAACAAATCCTAGTGGTGAGTTCTCACCTCTGGGTTCTCACCTTCCAATGCCCCTGCTAGCCAATGCAAAATCTTCTGTGGGTCTCGTTACTGGTTTTGCTTCATGCATAGGAAATTAAATGGCCCCAAAGCCAGTGTCACAGTGTGGGATGAGAGAGGACAGTGTGCACCACAGGCTCTTTCCCTTAGCAGCCCAAATGAGTGGTAGCATGAAAAAAACAGGACTAGCAAAATGTAGTTACAGATTTAATTCTTGCTACTACTTTGATGCAGAGAGCAACATTATCTACTAAACAGCAGGATAATTCCAAAGAAAAGCTGCTTCATATTTTCTTTTTTTTTGCTGAAGTTCATTATCACTAATCAGTGACTGTACGGCTTTTGCAACTGCCTTGTGCTCTGGTTCCCAGTAAGATAGCACTGACAACACAAATAGCTGTGGCTGGTTGAATTACCAAGATTGCAGATCATTTTACTGACTGTTGCATCATACTGCTGCTCCTCTGTTTAGATGACTTAGTGACAGAATTTGTTTCCTGTCTCTTTCTTAAGATACTTTTGAATTATAAAAGGAACTATTTTAGGAGTTATTTTCCTGCCTGATTTTCATCGCAGACCTTTAAATATCCCAGCATCCCACTATGATTTTCTGGCATTGGAGTTGACAGCACATAAATTCTTACAGAGTATAACAGCTGGGTTTTATGTATGTGTGTATATATAGAGAGGTTATACTGGCTTGGCTTATTTGTCTGCTTTTTATCATGTGGAATTCTAGTATGAAATCCCACTTCATGAGAAAAGGAAGGAATCCTTTGAATATTCTGTATTTGCCATTGACTTCATTACACAGAGTAGTGCTTGTTGAAGGAAATGAAGACTCTGAAATAAGTGGCTGAAATTTAAGTTATAGTCTGCACTCACCTATAAAGCATGCATCATAGTTGGATTATTACTTAAAAAAAAATAACCTTGCAGACACAGAAACACCTGCGCGTCATCAATGTGGGAAAATTTGGGCTTAAGGTGAACTACTAATTCCTGAATGGATTAGAGATGAAAATCCATTTCTGTTCACACCTTTAAAAAATCACTTAAACAATAACAGGCTGACTCAGTGATACTGGTATTGATTCTGAGCACAGTAAAAATCACATCATGGAAACAGTGAGAATAAATGAGTGAAAGCTGAACAATTACTGGTGATCAACATGTGCATTTATCGTTGATGTTGAAATAATAATTTATTCTTAAAAATAAGATGTGAGAGTGCAAACAACTTTTTGGGTTAGCCTTTAATGAATATACTCTAGTCTACTTCATAAAAATTCAAATCCTGTGATAGTAAAGGATGGGATTTTTTTTTTTTTTTTTTTTTTTTTTTTTTTAATTGCACACTGTGTCATTGGCTACTGCATTTTTAGGGAAGATAGTAGCAAAATCTGCTAGTACACTTAAAAGAATGAAGCATTTATAGATGTCATGGCTCATAACTATTTTATTGTCTTGTCTAGGGAAAATGCTGGGACACCCAAAAAAAGCAACCATGAGAAAATCTCTGTATGTTCAAGGCAATGAATAAACATGGTTCTGTGTATTGGGTGTTGACATGCTGGTCAACACAGTGACACTGGTATGTGCAGTTTTGAATGAAGGCATTTTCCAATTTGAAAGTAAATAATTCTCTGCTAGCTAGATTACATTCCTACCTGTCATGCTTAATTCAACAGCACCTTCCAGCTGCAGGAGTTAACTGTTTTCAGGCCACCTTATTTGGCAATGGATTTACATACCAGCAGCATAAACATTACTAAAATTTAAATTAAAAAAAACCAACAGTATAAAAAAAAATACTAAAATATAAATTCAAGCCACTAATCTCACCTGAAGAAGACAATAGAAATATGACTTTAGTGTACCAAGAGATCATTCTGATCAAAATTAAGAGAGGCTTTTCTGAAAATTCTTAATTATTCTTAATTGACATCTTGATGTGTTGTTTTGGATTTTTTTGTTTGTTTTGTTTTAATTTTTTTCTGTTTTTTTTTTGTTTTTATTGTTGTTTGTGGGTTTTTTTTTTAATTCAGCTAAGAATTAAGTCTTGCAGCTTGTATGGAAAATCTTATGTTACAATGTTTTTTTTTAAGGAATCTTGGTTGACTTGGCTTTGTGTTAACAGTGTATTTCACATAAGCTATACGAAAATAATAACCTTCTAATAACCTTGGTTGCCTTAGAAAATTTGGTATTAAGAAGAATTATAAAGAGGTAAAAATAAAACAATATAAATTAGGCACTTTTTATTGCTGCTGGTGATTTCTGGCATGAAGCCTGCTTTGAGTGTTCTCTATAGTTAAATGCATATTTTACTTTATTGTTATGTATTACTAAGTGTGAGGTTATTTATATTTAGTTTCAAATGCCTAAATTACTGTATTTCTGTTTGTAAACCTGTTTCCTAGTTTTATCATCGACACTGCAGTTTTCAAAATAGTGAGTTGAGGATCTTTAATAGAATTTATTATTTTCACCATCTGACAAAGAACTGTGATTTTCTGCCTATTTTTGTAAATTTTACATAACCATGTAAAATTATGCATGTGTTGAAATTCAGAGTACCCATACTCTGCCAAAATTGGGATCTAGGTAGGCACCTAAACTTGAAAGAGAAATTCAGGATCCTGTCCTCAGGCACTGCCTACTCTGGTAACACTTTTAGTCATTCAGCTCCTGCAGCTGCACTGAACACTAAACTTGAATGTGCTCAGTAACTTTTCAGCTCCAAGAAGATGGGTGCCACCTCCCACCTTTACCCCGATATAGAAACTGAGTAGGAAGAGACACCAGACTCCACCTAAATCTCCAGTCTCTTAAGCATATTCAGACTATATTTAATACATTGATAATACTAAGTTCAGCAAAAAAAAAAGAAACAGAGGTGTGCATCCTCATGGATGCCGTTTTGTGGAATTGCTTTGTAACTACAGCACTTTATTGTTTAAGGGCTTTTCTAGAGAAAAAGAGTTTGATGTCTTTATCAAACTGACTTGATTGAGACTTCAGACCACAGAACAAGCATTGGTCAGAAAAGAGCAAGGTGATGACCTATATATCAATAAAAAGAGGCTCTTTTTGGCTGAAATTAGTAATAAGATGCTGACTGAGGAGTATGAGAGTTTGGGATAACAGAGTAACCACCACTACCAGTTTGCCCTGTTCCTTCTGTTTGACTGCCTGAACCATTTGTCTGGCATCTCTTGATATATTGCAGCTCACAGTGTAAAATTTAAAATGAACTGCAAGTTTTTGTTCTCTTTTAAAAGTTAGGTATTAACCTGTGATGATTTTGGAGCTGATGGTCACTTCACATGTTCCTGTAGCGAGAGTGGACAGACAGTTGAGAGCAGAAAGCTCCAAAATATACCCCATATATAATATAACCTGATGTTAAAAGACACCCAGGATGCTTCTGTAAAGGTTTTTTTCCCCTATTAAATTTGGTGGTAACTTTCTTAATTACTATAGAGATGCTCAGCCTGAATTCCTCAAAATGTACTTTTCATTGATTGGTCACACCAATTAAGAAGCACCACCTAATGAACACAAATTACTTTTTTTATTTAATAAATAATCTAAAAAAACCTTTAAAGATTATTTTTAGTAATGGAAATGACATATGTAACATACATGGTGATGTATTGAAGAGCTGAAAGCACTTAACTATAGCTGAATAACTACTGAGGGATTCTAAGAGTCTGAAGTTATTGAAGTCACACAAAATACAGAAGAGCCAACTCTATTCTACATTCGTTATGCATATATTCTGTATATTTATATGTTTATATATTATATAGATTTAACTTCACCCACATGTAGCAAAGACTATTGAAAATATACACAAATGCTTCCAAATGTGTTACATTTAATTAATGAGGTGTTTTCTGTAGGTGTGTAGGCTAGCACTGAAAATTTGGAGAGGATGACTTTTCATGTGAGCTCTGGAAGGAACTATGTGGACCACACAGTCATTGAAACAAAATACAATAAAGGAACTATGTTGGTTTGGGTTACCTTGCAACAGTTATGAGACTTCAGTTCTCTCCCATTGTTGCCCCCTTATAGAATCAAATCTTGAGACATTTAAACTTTTTTGCTTTCTACTGTGGGGAAGTTTCCTGGAGACACAGTAAGTATAGGTAGAAAAAAATATTTATTTCTATCATAAGCTTTGCATTAAAAAAAAATAATAAAAAAAAATAATCTAATTCCTGGTGTTTAAACAAATGCAAAACAATTTGTAAATTGAATGGAAGCAGTCTAGGAGAATACCTAGAATTTTCCAGTTATGTAAGCAACTTGGGAGTGTTTATTCATATTTCATGTATTTTTTATACCATACCTGTGAAAAAAATCACTAAGCATGTTTTATTTTAATATATTTGTAAAATTAGTGTATGTATAAGCAAAATATTTTATAATGACTTTGTAATTTACAAAAGACACTTTAAATTCATCTGTAGCATCTACATGTCAGATTTGCAGAACATGCTCCTCATGTCTGCAAATTAAAGGGTTGAGAATACGGACACTTAGAGCCTGATTTAGTTAAAATTATCCCCTGCAGCAGTGGGTGGGTTTCATTTTTTCACAGCTGAGAATGATTTTTGTAATTGTGCAGCACTCAGCAGCTGCAGAATCCCTGAGGATGCATCTTACTCTTTTTTCAGGAGCAGCTTGGGTTTGCCCTGCCTGGCACAAGCAGTGTGGCTCCTTCTCTCAACGTGGGTTTCTTGACTTGCTCAGTTTCCTCAAGTCGTCCAATATTTTAAATTATCTAGTGTAAAGTTGTAGAGGCTAGAAAAAAATAATTCTCTCCTGACTGACTGACAGATCCATTTAGAGCGACTTGATGAATCTTTAAATAATGTATATTCTATAGCTGCCTGTGCATTCATGAAGAGAATTTTCCGAAACATTGCCATCTAGTGGCAGTTTATACATGGATATGATTACGTGGTGCTAAATCCTTACTTCATGCTGTATTTTCTTAGTGTTTCCTTAAGTGTCCAACAGTGATACTTTATAGATATTGTCGGAAGAAAAAAAGGAAATTATGAGAAAATATGAGTTATGTTACTAATTTCAATAGAAAAAAAAAAAAAAAAAAGTGAAGAAATTTGCCTGCCTTAAAGCAGGATTTATTTGTAAGTAGAATGTTATTTGGGTTTTCAATTAAATATTCAACAGACATTTAAAAGCACTAAGGCTAAACCTGTATTCATAGAAGGATACACATGTTTTTCTTTTTTTTTTTCCTTTTTTTTTTTTTTTTCTGAAAAGAGCCTAAAGACAGGAACTTTTAAATAGGTCTGACACAGTCCTCTCATCACTTGGAATAACAACATTATGTGCTAGTGGGCAAATGTTAAAATACCAACTTCTCGGTGCTGATGATTCGAAGTCAAGTTAAAACCATTATTAAATAATTGGTTACTCTTGTTTCAAAGAAAATGATCATTTTTCCAGGATTTTTGACTCATCTGCTCCACCTAATTTAAAATTATGTGAACTGGAAATACTGTTGTTAATCACAGAAAAGAAATTTGGCTCATTTTAACAAATACAATTAGTTCTGATGAATGTTAATATCAGAAGTGATAAAGCTATCTAACTTGAAATGCTTTTATATATAATTATAATTAACACAGTCTTTGCACAGGTTTTGTCTTGAGCACATTTATGTGCATTTTAAATGCCCTAGTGCACAAATATTCCTAAGCTCATGCACATGTATACATTATTTATTTTCATATGTGCTGTGAAAATGCCTGAATATTCAACAAAGTAATTAAGATACTAACAGTTACTCATTCAAATTTCATTCTTTTAGGTAATTAAAAGCTTTATTCCCCATTCCTGCAGTAATTCTGTCTGTGACAGCCTATGCAAAGCTCATTAAAAAATCAATGCCAGAAAGGCTTGGACTGGTTGAAGAGAAAAATTAAAATTTGAATCTAAGTGTAATGTATGGCTTGGTCAGATTCCTAACATTGAACTTTAAATGTCAAAAATCTTAGAAACCTGGAGTAACTGGAGCATCCCTGGTATTCTTTAAATATACAAAAAAAAAAAAAAAAAAAAAAAAAAATAGTAGGTGTGACACAAATATTACTAACATGTAGCTGGAAACACATTGTTGATGATTATGGACTGTTTTATTTATCAGCACCAGCCATTTCTATCTAGGCTTTAAGGTATCTGAAAATATATCCATGTGTGGAATGGCATTTCAGAGATTCGTAACTGCTAGCACAGTGACAAATTTGTCTTACAGTCAATTTTCAAGGACTTAAACCAGTTGAAACCTGTGTATTTCTATATTAACCATTGGATAGCTCATTGTGAGATTGCCCTTACCTCTTTGTCAGGAAAGCAGTGATGTGAATAGCACTAAGGTTTCATTGACATAGGTGCACGATGACATTATTTGTAAGTATCAAAGTCAAATATGAACGACATAACTCACCCAAATATGTCCCCCAGAGAGTTAGCATGCTAATCTACTATTTTTTCATCTGTGAAGCATCAAATAACTGCATAGATTTCAAGATAAATATACATTTTCGTTAAATTTAATAAAATTATCTGATAATAGAGGGATGTGTGCTGGTAGATACAGATTTTATATTCATATTTTAAGTATCATTGAATGATAGAATGGTAAAGGTTGGAAGGGATGTTAAAGATCATCAGGTTCCAACTTCCCTGCTGTCAGCAGGGACACCTCCCACAAGACCAGGTTGCACAAAGCCTCATCCAACCTGGCCTTAAATGCCTCCAGGGAGGGGGCATCCACAGCCACCCTAAGCAACCTATTCCAGCACCTTACTACCCTCATGGTGAAGAATTTCTTCCTGATGTCTAATCTAAATCTACCCTCTTACAGTTTAAAACTGTCCTGGTTTGAGCCAGGATGAAGCCAATTTTTCTTTTTACTGATTTTTTTTTTTCCTTCAGTAAGCTTTCTTGTAACTAGCAACAGTGTGTTCTGCTAGGCTGATAAGACAGTGGAATGTTTTTCTAACTACTGAGGCTTCAAGGCTGCACCTGCACTCTGCCGGCTCAGACACTATGGGGAGATCTGTGACCCCCCCCCGTAGGAGGCTGAGTTAGACGGACAGCAAAATTGGCCAAAGATATTCCATTCCATATATCTACGTAAGCTCAGAGGAAGGAAGTTGTCTTCTGTGATCTCTGACCTTCCCCTGAAGCACACTGTGCTGACACATTACCCCTTGTCCTGTCACTGCCCTCTCTGGTGACAAAGCCCCTCCCCAGCTTTCCTGTAGGCCCCTTTGGGTACTGGAAGGCTGGTATAAGGTCTTCCCAAAGCCTCTTCTCCAAGCTGAACAACCCCAACTCTCTCAGCCTGTCCTCGTAGCAGAGGTAAGGTGGCTGTGTGGTGTAGCTGATATTAAACATATATAAGATGCTTTTAATACACTTATTTACTTACAAGTACATAGTGTTGATGCAGGTATTCTAGGCAGCTTAACAAAAATGAAAATATGCTATCAATGTAGTGCCAAGCACAATCTAAAAAATATTACTCATAATTCAATTGCATAGTAATAGGGATGTGAATGACATTATAATCTTTGATATTTAAAAGGATTAAAATATTTACACTGCTACCAACATACCTGAATATTATTTAGACAATACACTGACGTGAGTATCTTGAAACTTCGTATTAGCATTTATTTAAATCAATTAATACTGTCTGTGGTTTACTGCTCATTGTGGTAAGGAAAATGTCAAAGTATTAATATGAAGTGACTTAGCCTTGAGTAGTGTTGATGGAAGTAAATACTCCCTCTGTAAACATGGTTTTAGTCAGGTGAAAAGGAGGAAGGTGAAAGGCTTGGGACAAATACGTGTCTGAGAAGAAAGAAGAGGAAATAGTTTTCTGGCTCATGAGAAGTAAAATAAATAGGTAACAGGATTTGTGAGTGGGGATAAAGAAAAAAAACACAGAAGCAGTAATGCAGGAGGTTCAAGATAAAAATTTTAAAAAATGCAAATTTCAGTTATTTAAAACTTGAGAAAGCAAATCTGGAAGATGACTCAGAAAAATTCAAGAAGGTAACAGTGGCACATAGCAAGTATGTTCATTGGGAAGGATTTAAGGCCAAAATAGACCATGGCATGGTGGAAAGGCAAGCAGTATAAGTTAAGCAACTGTGTTCCTCAGACAGAACGTGAAGTGAACTGAACTGGTTTGTGAAATTCTGAGCAATTTTCTGTTGATGCCTTCTGAAGCCAGCAATCATCTTTCATTTGGATTTTATGTTCAAGATAATAGAAAAAAAAGACCAGATAGCTATGTATGAACATAGTAAGATTTTAATGCACCTTGCTGGAATGTTTATCAGTAGGAAAAGCTAAATGTTAAAATTCTCACTTAAATGTTGTTTAATCTTGATGTTTTTTACTGTGGAAACATTAATAGTCAGACTGAGAATAAGAAGTATTCTTCTGAGAGTTTATATTGCCATATGATGTTACATTTTCCATACTGTAGCTACTACCTGCATGTGGCTGGAAACTAGGCATATGTTTTAGATAGTGGGAGAAGAATTGAAGAAATGTAAATTAAAACTGAAGAGGAAATAATACTCTGTGTTCATAATTATGTTCTGAGTTATTACTTGGCAATATTTCTCAGCCTTACAGCTTCTGGTTTTGGCTGAAAACAATGTTTTGCAAGATGGAATTATGAGCACTCAGTGTTGAGTATACGTTCTGAGATTGCCTTCACAATTTTCAGATTACACAATCCAGCATGTACTGGCTGTGCCTGGACTTTCTTTCCAAGACTATATTTTTTACTTGTTTCTCCTGCGCAATCTGTTTGGAGGATGTTTCAGTGAATCTTTTAGGAGATGCCTGGTGCAGTTCTTTTCCATAGCAGTTTGAAAACAACACTCTCAAAGCTTTTTAGAACCAATCAGATACTGAACGTGTAAAACCTTTAGATTCACTCAGAAGAATGAACTCTCTAACTGCTGCTACAATCCTATATAGCTAGTGGGAGTGCTCAGATAAATGTTGCAGGTGACCGTAACCAAATTTCTTTCACCCTCAAACGCTGATGTTAATCTTATGATGTCCAGCATTTCCTGAAGTATTTCTGGATTGTATTAACATGAAAGATGAAATTTTCATTGATGTGTGCTCCTGGAAATTTGTTTTTGTTTCTCACCATTCCTTAGCTTATTTGTTAATATTGTACTCTGAGATGTCTTATTTTTTCACTTGTTATTGCTATCGAAGATTTTTTTTTCAGTTTATCTGGATATTTTTAATTGTCTAATGATCCAAGGTACTTAAATTACTTCAGTTTTTCAAATCATTCCTTACTAGATTTTTGCAGTTCCCGAAACCAAGCTAGTCTAGTCCTTATATCAGTCTGTGAATACAGGACATGGGGAAAGAAGAGGTCCCTAGCTCTCACTTGAGACACTGCACACAACCTCTGCAGGACAGTGAAGGTGTATGTTTGTAGTGTGAAAGCATCCATGTGTTCATTTTTCAAAATAAAACCAGTTAACACCTGCCCCCAAAACTCGAGGACTTCTAAGTAGTGAATTTGAAAAGAATAATCTAAATCACTTGAAAAAATATTAGGTATGAAAAAGCAACAAGAAATGTTCTACCGTGAGCCTTCAGTTTATAGATCATTCTGAAGAGTGGGAAATGAGGAAGATAAGGGCTAATTAAAACAAATTGTAGCTGGGATGTAATCTCACTTTACATGACACAGATATTTCATTTTCTTCTTAAATAGGTCTTGAACCCCACGTGTTATGGGGTCTGTCTGCTGAAAATTTTCCGAGGGACAGGCAGAAGTCACAAGAGCAAATTCGGTGAGAAAAGGGGTCCCCCTCCAGGCTGCAGACTGCTAGCACTCTTGTGCTGTTGACACAAGGTTACTGTAGTTCCCTCTTTGGATGCTGCTCAGATCCTCCAGCACTCAAAGCGAGGTTTGCATCCAAAGAACTGAGCTTCTATTCACGTATCTGGAACAGCTGTATTGTTATTTTGCTGCTTTCATGGTTTTCCCTGTGCCAACCCAGCAGAAAGCTACAGAACTGAATTAGAATCGCATTTGGCTTCCTTGGTAATCCCGACAGAGTGGGCCCTGTCCCTGAAGTCGCACTTGAAGTATTGCTCGTTTGTGTTCATGAAAAGGAGCAAAGAAAGATAGTTATCCCTAGAAGAGAAAGTGCATTGTATTCTCTCCGATCTTTGGCCACTAGGAAGTAATTTTAAGTTTTCTGCAATTTCTGAATACTGTTTTCAAAGATGCTTACACAATTTTTGGACAAATACTTGGAAGTGTTTGAATTACTGTAAATTTCTCTATACTAAATAGATAAAGCATCTAAAAATAGATAATGCGTAGCAGATGTAGCGCCGCATGTAAACAGTATTTTTATAAATAGTTATGTAAGAGTACAGCTGTAAAAACTGCCAGCTTGTGAAGCTGTGTTAAAATGCTGGGGAAAAAAATGTTGATTTTTCATGTGTTTATACTATATATCATTGTAGATTTCTTTCTGGTTGTAAATTTCTCACAAGCTTTTAGAGGCTGATTTTATACAGTGTTTCCCAAGAGTTTTCTAGAGTTTTTATAACCTTTCTGAGGCCAATTCACTGCTTAATTCTTCTTCCAGGGGAACCCACTGCTATTTGTTTTCCTATATTTTTGCAACTATTTGAAAGAAATGTGGAGAAAGTCATCCACAAAAAAATATATTTCCTTCCTTTGATTAAATGCTGCAAGCTATTGTCTGCCATATTGACATACTACCTGCTTTAAATTTCCTAGTACATACTGGTATTTCATAAAGGTCCAAGGCAGCCACTCATAAGGTGACATACGGTACCAGCTTAATAGTAGCCAGTAGTCTTTCCTAACTTAATTTAGGTTGGTGAATGAAAAATCTTGCACAAAGATAAAACATAGGATTACATCGGTCAAAGATAGAATGTTACTGCTCAGTCTAAAATTTGATTAAACTCTCACGCCAAAGTGGCTGGTTTGACACAAGTACCTACAAACTCACTTTTTGCTCAGGGCATAGTTTGTACAATCTTAACTTGAACAGCTACATGTGTCAGGCTTATTAAGTCTAACCTAGTTGTCAAGAACTCCTGAAAGGTAATTCTTTTAATCCTAATGTAGGTGTCTGAAATAGGCAGGATTGATCTCTACAGGGATCTCTTTCCTTACGTTGACTAATGGCCTATCAAAAAAAAAAATAAATTGAAATTTTCAATTACATCAGATTAGCTGTATTTCCAAATAAGTGAAAGTTTCACTACTATGGAAGTTCCAGTAATTATCCTTTCAGTAGGAAAGCTCTGTTTGGTTTTTGTTTCACTGACTATTAAGTGGGGTTTTCTAATAAAATCAATGCAATGTTTTCCTCTCTTACTCTTTTGTCTTGGGGTTTCTGTCTTAAAGACGTAGTAGCTTCTGCCTTCAGGACACCAGAGGGCAGTAGGGAAGGTACAAGGTGCTACTGAGCTATAGAATAGGGAAGAGACAGTGGGGTATCAGTGCAATGCAGGATGAAGGAATGAAGGACTCTTAAATATGTGCAGTAGATAAGCAATCATATCATTCCCACCTCTGAAAAAAAAAGTATTTCTGCTAAGAGTTTGCCAGTGACCTGTCGAACCTAATTTATGATGGCAGCTGATTTTACAGGACTGTAAGTCATCTTTTGCAGTAGTCCTAAGGTTCCTTTAGGTCACTGTGCATTATGGGTTTGTTAGCAGGAGAATTTTTCCAGTTTCAGTGTATTCAGCTTTATATGTAGAGGGTTAAAGGCTGTTACCTGTAAACCATGGGCAAATTATGTGTGAATTTGAGAGATGAAATATAGTATTGCCCTGAATTTAAGATTTTACTTGCAATACTCAGGTTTTAATTTCATTTAATGACATGCAGCAGTGAAATTTTACATTATAATATGTTATTTTGCAGTAAAATATGTTGCCTTTGCAGTCTGCATAGGCCTTCATTTCACCTGCAAAACATGGTGCCACAGTTACAGGCTTTCAGCTTCAGAGTGCTTAGAGACACTGTAAAACTTAATACAACTATTCAAAAACAAACTACTCTGTGCAGTATTATTATTTTGTAATAATATTTAACTTTGATTTCTTACAGCCAGACAGGGAAAAGGCCGTACTGAATCCTGATGGAGGCTTGAGGAGCCATCCTTTGTATTTCTAAATAATTTATTCAGTTTCAAACTCCTTTTTCTCAAAATGTTGCAATACTTTCAGCTGTAGGAGAACTGTGGGTGGTACAGAAAGAACTATTGTTTGTTACTGAGTTTTTGTTGACCTCTTGAAAAAAAACCCACCAGAACAGTACGTCTCAGAAGTCAGGCTTTCCATTATAAAACTCTTATTGACCCTTAATATTTATGCAAAAGGCCGTTAAAACTGTTATGTAGTATATTTAGTATAGATTTTATTCTTTTGTTCAGTGCCAGTGTCAGTCTTATGGGCTTACAATTCCCTGGATCTTCCCCAAACTGCCCCCCCCCCGTTAATGTTCTGCTGCTAATTTTGTAAACTTGTTCTTTAATCTCTTCTACAGTCCCTTTACTTTTAGATGGATCCTCCAATGAATCCTCATGCAAAAACATGGTATTGAGATGGGAATCTCCCCCTTTTTTTCAAAATGAACATTAATGCCAAGAAGTCATTTAGCTTCTATGGAATTGCATGTCCTTTCTAAGTGTTCCTTTTATACCCTGATCATTAACAGGACCTGCAGGCTCTCTGCCAGGCTTTCTGATCTTGATATGTTTGAAAAAAAAAGACTTATTATTACATCTGAATCTCTTTTACTAGCTATTTCTCAAATTTATTTTTTGGTCTGCCCTATCTGCCAGAGTTATTTCCTTCATTTAAACTCAGCTTCAGCTTTTTTGAACTGCCTCCCTGCTTCTAATAACCTCCTTTACCCTGCTAGTTAGCCAGGCTTTACAGTCCTTTTGTGTCTTTTCCGTCTATTCTAAATAGGTGGTGTGCATTGGCAGTGTGTTTCCAATGTGGTTTCTTTATGAAAACTCCATGCTGTCAGGAAAGATTTAATTCTCCAGGTTGCACCTTTTGGCTTCTTTTTGATGAACTTTATCTTTTTTAAACATCATCTCTTGTGGAAATTAAATACAACCTTGGAATTCTTAGCCCTTTTCTGCATCTGCACTAATACTGTGTCTAACTACCTGGAGGTGGAAATACTGACTCTTAATGATGTTAGCAAAGCAATGTATTTTAACTCCTGCATAAACACCAAGGAATTATTTAGTTAATCATGAAACTTCAGCATTTTAGTCTCATCAGGCACAAAGTGTTTTTCCATGTGTCAGGTAGAATAACATACTGTCATGTCCCTTTATTTAAATTTTTCACATTATAGCATCCTGTCACTGATGATTACTACCTGATTGACAGATCAATTAATGGTCAATTTCAGATTTTTCCAGCAGAGCAGCTGAAATGAGGAAGCAGTCTTGACAGGGTGAATGTTACCATCCTGTCTTTTCCTCTGTGAGATTGATTACATCTCTGCTGCACAAACTAGGGTTTCCAAGTCCTCTGATCCCCCTCCTTCACTTGTGATTCTGGTTTTCAATTTAGTTTTAGCTTAACAGCCTGTCAACTAAATTCACTGGCATGTTCTTGAGGCTTAAAACACATTCAGCTTTTGGCTCTGGTTATCTTTGGAATGGTCAGCAAACAACTGAATTGAATAGAATTCCACCACCATGCTAATGCCTTAACTAAAAAAAATGTGATTGAAAAATGTAAGCACTCTTTCAGTCACCTAAATACTGGTGTTCATGAGCATTAGAACAAATTGCAGCACAATGCTAAAAAAGCAGCAAGTATATTCTCTTGAAAATATAGTGTTTCCAATAATGTGTTTTTCATAGAATTTTAGAAAATGAGGGGTAAAGGTCTCTTGTATATTAACTATAGCACCATGTGACTGGTATTCTTTATCAGTTGCTGAGCAACGGTCATACTCTGAATTTTTAAACTCATTAGCAAGCTGAACAGGCTGGCATTTGGCAGATGTTATTTGATTTTGTTTGGAGGCAAGTCAATGGGGGAGACAGGAGAGACATTGAGCTCATTGTGCTAATCTTGCTTCTCTTATTAAATTCTCATGATATTTTAAACACAACTAATGAGATTGAAAGGAACTTTTCAATTTTCTGATTATTCACAGAACTTTTATGTGATGTATGTACTAATATAAATAAAACACATGAAACAAATTTGATTAGCTTTAAACACATTTTAGTCTGTACCTAACATTTTCCTGTCATTAGTGATAGCTGAAGTAGCTATTTGCTTCCTCCAGTCCTGCAAGCATTTCTTAAATAGCTCTGCCAACATACCATGTCCTTGATTGGGAATATATTTGGTTGTATTCCAACTGTACACCATTTAATAGAAGAACGTAAAAAAATCTTTCTGTACTATGTGATAGAAATTTGATGTGACCATGCATCCACAACAACTCACGTCACTTGTAATTTAAGATAGTGATGGCCAAGCCTCAAAACTCGTGGTGATGTAAGTAAGTTTAAGCCACTACAGTTTTTAACTAATGGGTTATAAACCAGCAGGGGACCTGAATCACAGTATAAACATAAGCAAAGTTGCATAGTAGCAGACTTGTAACACTAACTCAAGAGCATGACTGTTCAACTCAAATGCCAGCTGCCAGTATTCTGTTTTGTTGACTCATTTTCATTAATGGCAGTTGTACTATGGCTTTTTTGTGACCTTCTGAAGCTGATTGAAAAACTAGTGAAAATACAGCAATAATATTCCTTAATTTCTCATGGTTGCCTTGAGTATCTTCTTTGTTTAAGGACTCTTTACCCAAATCACTTAATTCCCTGTGATTCAAAGGATCATTATGAATGACTGCATTATTATGCTTAGTTTATATCTCAATGGCAGGCATGGAGCTCACTAAGTTCAGGTCTTTCACAGTTGGCATTACGGACAAATCTACAGGAAGAAATGATGCAAAGTAACATCTGGAGGACTTGTTTTTAATTACTTAAGTTACAAATCTCGGATAGTTGTGCAAGTAGCTGCTGAGCAATTCTGGAAACTAATATTGCCTGACTTCTGAGTATTTCAGAGTTTTTCCAACCTCATTTGCTTGGTCACAAATGGACTCTACATGTTTATCTCAAAATGGATACTAGTAAAGTGTAGGAAATAAGGTCTATAAAAAACTATGGGGCTGGCTTCTAAGACAAAAAAACTTCTAAGTAGGCTAACATGCTTCAGTCAGAAACATAAGTCAACAAAAAAGAGAATATCAGAGGAATATCCATAAATTATAAGTAGCAAGAAAAAGCGGTAAAGGAAATGTCTGATCTAATAACGTAATCTGATTTTGTTTTCAGAAATGCTTTGGGAATATCAGACTCACATGTAAGAGGAGGTCCATAACACACAAAAAGCTTGTTCTGCATACAGTATGTAGTTAAGCTAGGTTAAGTTAATGTATGCTAAAAATTTACATAACCTCAAAGAAAGACAGTTAATGGAAGAGAAATTAGTTAGGGACTTTGTTTCAGGAGGCTTCTGAATGACAAGTTACTGAGGTTGATAAAGTGTTAGGAACTGAGGAAGTGTTACGACTTGTTTTCTATTGTTCTATTCCTTTCCTAGATATCTGCTAGATTTCTACTACTGGTCCCACATATTTTTGGATGTGTGGATGTCTGACCATTTACAATAAAGTATCTCTAATGCAGCTATTCATCATTAATTCTTAATATATTAATTGTATAATACCCTGTATCATTCCCTGTACTTTCTCTCTTCTTTGAACCAGACTAGAAAGCAAAAAAAATCAAATGCTGCAGGGTGAGTTGTGTGGGAGTTATGCTTACACAAGTACTCTTTCCACTGCCTCCTTCCTGCACTATGGAGTCAGTGATAATCATCTACTACTGTTGTACTGAAACCATTTTTTTAGAGCAAAGACTGCCTTATAGTTGGCAGGGAAGGAATTGCTGAAAATTAAATCTTCCTGTTTGATAAAACTTTGGAACCTCCTTACACAGGTTCCAAGTTTAGTTTTCAGAAAGTTTTATGTTCCAGAATTAAATAAAATCAGCACAGTATTCACCAAGCATTATAAAGCTTGCTCTAGCACAAAGAGAGTGTCTTTTGATACTTTAAGCTACAGCTTTATAGAATGAGGCAGCTTCTGCTAGGTAATTCCACAGTTTGGGGCCTGCTTCTAGTTTAAATGCATTATAAATTCATATGATAATTGGAACCAGAATTCTTGCTGTGCCTTTGCAAGCTATGCACATTACTGAAACGTGTAACTGAAAGGTGAAAAAGTAGTTCCTGTTTTTCTTTTAATCTTATTCAATATTATCACTTAGACAACATAAATTCAGAAATTAACAATTCTTTGGAGCAGTGTGCCTTTAGTACAGGTTAGTTCACAGAGTGATTGAGGTTGGAAGGCAGCTCTGGAGGTCATCTGGTGCAGCCTCCCTGCTCAAAACACAGAGCCAGTTGTCCAGGAATGTGCCTAGAGGGATTTTGAATAGAGAGAGACTCCATGACCTCCTTGGGCAACCTGTGCCAGTGATCAGTCACCCCAACAGTGTGTTTCCTGTTGTTCAGACATCTCCTGTGTTTCAGTTTGTACTCATTCCCTCTTGTCTTGTTACTGGGCAGCACTGAGAAGAGCCTGTCTCTGGCCTCTCAGAACAATCCCTTCATGTATTTATAAACATTGATAAAATCCCCATGAGCCTTCTCTAGTACAGGCTAAACAGTCCCAGCTCTCAGCATTCTCTCATAGGAAAGATGTTCCAATCTCTATATCGTCTTCATGGCTCTTTGCTGGACTCTCCAGTATGTCCATATCTTTTGTTTGGGAGAGCCCAGAACTGGATCAAATCCTTCACATCGCCTTTCCAGTGCTGGATAAAGGGGAAAAATCACCTCCTTCAACCTACTGGCAACCCTCTTCCTGATGCAGCCCAGCCTATCATTCACCTTGTTTCCCATAAGAGCACATTGCTGGCTCATGTTGAACCTGGTGTCCACCAGGACCCCTAGATCCTTTTCTGCCAAGCTGATTTCCAGTTGAGTGGCCCCCAGCATGTACTGGTACCTGAGATTGTTCCTCCCCAGGTGAAGATCTTTGCACTTCTCCATGTTGAGCCTCATGAGTTTCTAGAAGTCAGCCCGTTTCTCCAGCCTGCTGAGGTCCCTCTGGATGTCAGCGTGACCCTCTGGCCTATCAGCCTCTCCTCCTAGTTTAGTGTCATCTGCAAGCTTGCTGCAGATAGATGCTGCTCCTTTATCCAGATCTTGAACTAAGATGTTAAACAAGACTTGACCCAGTATTGAGCCCATGGGTACGCCCCTAGTTACTGGTGTCCAACTAGAGATTGTGCTGCTGATCACTATACTCTGGGCCTGGCCATTTAGCCACTTTTCACTCCACCATAGTGTTTATTTATTCAGCCCATACTTCATAGTTATACTTAAGTATGTGCAAGAGTTAATTTCCTGAATTGTGCTGGTTTATAGACATCGATTTACTAAGAAACTGTTAGATACAAATTTTTTTGAGCTAACCTGAGAAACATTATCCCAAGAAAGAACTTTATTGTTTCATTTGTTTTCATTCTTGTCAGCTGAATTCTGAAATCTAGGGATGGCTGAACACCCTTTGGAGTGTTACAGCTCCACTGTCTTCCATAGAGGAGATGTGTCTGTAACTGTGTATTGCTGGATATATGATCCTGATATGAGTACACCAAGATAGGCCTAAACTGTGCTCTGGGCTGGAAACAGCGGTTGCCAGCACTGCACTCAGGTAACAAGAGATGAAAACTTAGCTCTTGTCATGGGAGTTTGGGGTGGTGTGGCTTCAATAATAGAAACCTCTCACTCAGTATATAGCTGGATGGGTGGAGTGAGATGGATAGCAGATTTTATTTTAAGTTCTCTGTCCTGTGGCCTCTGTACTTCCTTGTCTTAGGTAAATCCATTCCTGTTCATACATATTAAAAAAAGGAACATTTTGTGCAGTGTGCATATTATGCAAATATGCACAAATGTGCTATCGGTGTGCCACTGACTGAAAGCTTAGAGAATTAAGCATGGCTGTTGTAATTGCTGTAGAACAATTTAGGTGTCTGGAAAGCCCTGGAAAATAAAGGAAATACCATAATAGGCCCATATTTCCTTTGAAAGATACTTTCATGAATGTAAGGGAATGCTGTATAGAAGAAATCTGCAATTTGAATGAAAAAAATCAGAGCAATTTGTTAAAAATTCCTAAGTTTGTGGAGCTAATTAAAAAGAATCTACATAGGAGATCTAGTAGCAAAACTTAGTTCGGTAGTCTTACCTTCATCTTTTTTTTTTTTTTTTTTTTTTTTTGCCACAGCTTTTAAAAAACACTGGAAATGTGATGTGATTGGCAGTCTATGCACAAGAGAGGCCAATGACTAGAACAAGAAGGTAGTTTGCAGGTCAAGGAAAAAGGGTGAATTGGCAGATTTGGTGGAAGAAACTTAAGATACCAGCCTGGATACTCTGTTTAGCTTGGTCGGTGCTCTTAGTCTGTCTTGTACTTTAATGAGCACACAAAGTTCACCGAGAAAAGGTAGAAAAGAAGTAATAGAGAAAGGGCTGGGTGAATCCAGGCACTGAAATGTGATAAAAAGCATGTCACCTTGGCTGTTACTTCACAATAAAGTAGACCCTTTCAAAAAAAGTTAAAGGGACTTTCTGAAATTAATTCAGCCAAGGTCAGGAATTCTTGTAATTCTTAATAGCTATTGACTTAGTGGTCTCTGAAAAATCTAGTCTTGGTTCCACTTTATAATGCACAGGTGCAAAAAGTCATAGTATTTAACACTCAAACTTGGGAAAAATGAAGGAAACAAATGTAAATAGGTATTGAAACAAATCAGATAATTATTCTGGCTTAGGGCTGAGTTTAGACTTTCTGCATTCAATATACTGTTATCACTTCATTACTAAGATCATGTAATGTCAAGGTTAGTGGTTTTCCAATGCATTTCATGTGTTTTTTCTTAAAAATATTATTCCTCCATTTACCATATTTACTTTTCAGAGAAGTCCAAATAAAATGCACAGTTCAGATTAAAGTCTATATTAATTTCCTCAGGGAAGATTTATTAAGCAGCAGAAGACACAGTGTTCAAAATAATTTTAAACAGGAATACTCAGCAGGAGAGAAGGAGAAAGAAATATAATTTCCTTCTTCCTGTGCTCTGAACACTTTCTCTTAACTCAGTGCTACTTTTTAGTACCATGTATTTAATTACTTTTGTGGCATCTTCAGCTCAAAGTACCGACAGGCCTCTCATAAAATGTGTCCTATTATTGCTGTCCAATATTTTTTTTTGTTAGCAATGTACTGGATGGTAAATACATAAATTAAGACACAATGCTAATCTAGTAATAATCTTAATTTCTAAATAATTTCCATGAATATTTCAATATAACAGTAACAACATAAACCGCTGTGTTAAATTAATGAAATAGAGAATGTTTTAATGTCTGTTTACTTCAATAAGCTAACACTGAACCATCTCAAGGGTCTTTTCTAATACTTCAGTATTGTAATGATGAATGTATTTGATATTTTTTAATGAAGTAGTTACCTTTCTTGATGGTAAATAGCTTTTAACTTCAAGTTTTATCATTAAGTGATCTATGTTTGTGAAGTAAGCTTCAAGACCTCAAAAAAAGGTATCATCCTGATGCAATGTAAATAAAACAAAACATGAGCTAAACAAACTACAACAAAAGAACGATCAACCAGCCCAAAACCACGATATAACAGAACACCAGTGAGCTTGGAAATACGTCTGTACAGTAACAAGACACACTGTGAAGGTCTTTTTTAATATGGAAGAGGTAACAAAGCATAGCTTTAGCACAGTTTAAAAGTACCTCATCTCTGTGTTAGTTTCACAATATAAGCAGTTGTATTGGGAAAGCACTTGGATTACACAGTTTTAGTTGAGAGAATAGAACTGAAATACGTATGTGACCTGAGTGATACTTGCATGCTGCTCAGCAATTGTAGTACTGCAGTTTATCTTTGCAATCTGTCTTGCAGAATAGACTTTCAAATAAATATGTAGCTATAACATCAGATACAGAACATTTTAGTCTGCCTGGGAATGATTTCCCTATGTTCTTGGGGATGAAATTCTTTAAAGGTTTTATTGTAATTTAATGTAAATTAAAAAAATAGTTCTAGAGAATGACCTAGGAAAATAATTACATAATAAACAATGCCAAGTTTTAGTAAAAAAGCTGAACGTAAGGCACTCTCAGAACTTCAGTGAACATATAGGGGTATGAGTGAGCCAAATATTCAACTAATTAAGTGATAAACATTTATTTTTCTCCATTTTAGACCCTATGGGGTTGGGTATGCAGATGTCCCTTGTTGGTTTTATTTCTTCAAACTGGCAGATGACACTTAACGTGTTATAATGAGGAAGCTGAGATTTGTGGTCATTGCCAAGGAAGTCCTAGCTCATGACTCAATAAACAAGTAAATGCTGTCTGCACTGACTACAGCACATGGGTAACATCCTGGTTTGCTACCTTTCTGATTTACCTTTTGGAGCATTCAAAACATTGCTTCCTGCCATAGTTCCCTAGATACCATGGGTGTTCTTAAACCATTTAGTATGTCTTGACTAGTATTTCTGTTCATTTATATCAACAAGTGGTAACTAGTTCTCTCATTTCACCCATGAAATCCTGATTATACCCAGTTGTGTTTTCATGATGAATTTTGAATTTTATAATGAATTTAAAGTCTAAGTTTATGATCTAATTCTGTTTTTAGTATGGAAAGACTACAGTGGTTATGACTGAACCAAACAGAGGAGGCAGAGAAAGGTTTTTTTTAGTTCTTAGGAATTATGTCATCCTCTTCATCCTCTATGATTAAATCTTAATGGCATTAGATACTGTCAACATGAAAGATTAAAGTCACTTTGATGGTGCTTTCCTTCTGACTGGTTATATACTGAAAAGCTTACAGTGTCTTATAATCATATTTATCTCTGTGCCTTATTTTAAATTTATAAAGCTACTTCTTAGAAGAGGACTTACACTCTGGAGGTTAATTTATCATAATTTAAATACCAGGATCACATAAGCAATTAAGGTTCTTTGGATTTCAGTGTGATTTTTCACATCATAGTGATAAAACTAGTTTCTGATTGCCTTTGTACTGATCTAAACCAACATAATAACAGCGAAAGGCTTGGACTTTTTAATTTTTATACAGTTTTTGTGATACGGATAGGTCTGCTGCAGAACAAGAGTTATTGAAACAATACATTTTCCATATACTTCTTAGCTAGACAATGACAGTATCGTTTCTGTTAGTGAGAATTTTATCACCCAAAAAATGCACCTGTATGTTAATTATGTACCTTTACTAAACTGCAAGTTCATTGGTTTTCTATCAGATTGCTGAAGCAGTTTCTTTAACAAGCTCAGTCCAAATCTGGATGAGTGAAAACAGAGGTGGGAGCAGGATCTGGCTTAATCACTTCAAATAATGCATACTTGGGAACATGTTATCAGTTAAGCTATTTATTTTCTGTTCTAAAAATATTAAATGCTGTAGAAACATCAGTATGAATTCAACATTGTCTTTGCAAAGGATATAGGTAACTTTTCAAAAGCAATATAATTACAGCTTCAAAAAGATTTCAAGAAAGCTTCACAGTTGGAAAAGCTATGATGATTCAGTCAGAGTGAGCTGGTAAGACATGCCAAGGAAGCAGCAGCAATAAAGTATGTCTTGCAACAGTCCGCCCTGCCAGCCCTCGCCCTGCCACTCCTCCTTCTCATTCTTGTTTGAACCCATTCCTCTGCAGCCCAGATCTACTAAGAAGACTGCTCACTTATAGGGACCGTAGAGCCTTAATGTCCTTGGTGTACACAATAGTTGTATGACATTGTGATAAGCTCTTTTTCCCAGGGAGTTACATTGAGATAAATAATGAGCATGTCCAGCTCATCCACACACACAGATTTGATATTAGACTACAGCTGTCTCCTGTGGTCATATCTTTATAACTTGGGAGTGTACTGTGTATCCCCAGGTACTAGGGAGAGTGTGTATGTTGTCTTCGTTTCTGTAAGTACCTCTTTGATTAGCAGAGCTCTGGCATGCTTAGAGAACTTTGCTGGTGACCTGACCTGGGATCTCTGGAGGATTATGGATGAGTTTCTGGTTTATCCTGCCAGCTGGGCCAGCTTGCAAGACAGAAAGGCATTTCTAGTCCTTTTAGTTAAAGAAATATGGCTACAGAAATCTATGGAAAGAAGGGACTGATGTGTATTTGACAGTAGAGTGTGATGTGCAGATAAACTGAAGGATTATTTTATAGGCTTGTGTTTTTTGGGATGTTAAGCAGTATAGAATAGCTGTTACGCTATAAAGCAATCAAGCTGAAGTGCTGCATAGACATGACCTGTTAACTCCAAGAAGACTTAAGAAATCGGTCCATGATACAGGATGTAGCATTTGGTAGAGGGAACAGGGGTAGTCCAAGTTGTTGAGTACTCTCTAGTAAGCCTTAGTGAGATAGTGTGGAAGTGTCTGGTTGTTTTGCTTTCCAGCAGCCAAATTGCAGACTTCATCCGCTCTTTCAATAAGATGAAATTAATTTATATGAGAGTTGCAGTACATGGCCTGTGTACCATATGGGTCCTACTTAGTGTCTCCATGCCCTACTAGTTCAGTGTGCCACAGTGTATAGTGTATGATGGAATCAGTGTGACATTTCATCCCTGAACACTACCTAGTTTAACAAAATTACTGTGAGAAATTTTAATGGGTATATTTTGCCTTTTTTATTTTTTGTTTTTAATGCAAAATTAGCATGTATCTTTCCAGATGGAATACCAAGCTTTTGAGTTCTTCATGAGGATTTTAATTTTTCTTCCAATTAAGTAATACTATTTCTACGGAGCCACAAAAAGGGCAAGTGTGTAAAAAATTGTTTCATATGGATGAAGAACAATGTTGAACTCATTCATTTATCATTCTTAAGATAACGTTGCCATGTTTTTATTTCCGGGAGGACATTAAACCATATGCAGATTACTTGAAAATAGTATTATGATTTACCATAGTTTTGTACTGGTCTTCTACTTTTGTTATATGAATTTAAAACATCTGAAAAACTTTTTTTTAAAAAATATATATATAAGTTGATGACATTTGCATGTTCTCTCGGTAACTGACAGATCTAGAACATACTTGTAAGAAAGCCTGTAGACTTGGAAAAGAATTACATTCTTACTAATTTAATTATGTGTCTAATTGCAGTTGGTCACAAAGCACATAGTTTCAAGAGGACTTGTGAGTAGTTATGTAGAATACAGACAGTAGAAACATTTCTGTTAAGCTCTATTAAATATTCTGTGAAAGTAAAGCATGCAAATCTGAAATGTACTGAAAATCTGATATCTCTTTTCAGTGAGGTCTGGTAGCCAGTTCTGTTGGGCTTGAGAGGTCCTTGGTAGAAAATTATATCAGATATTTAAAAATACATTAATATGGCTTGTTTTTAACTTCTGTGCTGTTTTACTATTACAAACCACCTTGTTTTGAAAAAGTTTCTTAATATGCCTGTGCACTTTTTAGTTTGGCTCAGGAAAGCCTTTGTGAGCTGATTCTCCCTATTGCCCACACTGTCTTTTTCACATGAATTACAAAATAAACCACGGTATTGGTAGTAGAACAGTATCTTAGCTAGTGAAGTTCTGAGTAAATTGATTTTAAGGCAGCATGAACTGTTTATCCCACTTTAATTGAACCCTTATATATTTCTAGACAGGGTATCTTTAAATATCTATTTGCTTGCTTTTAAAATGTCATATTCTATTTAAATAATGATTGAATTAAAGTGTGGTATTTAAGGTGTACTTTGGTAGCCACAAATGAATAGAAAGCCATATGTATGGTGGGCTGATTGTCTCCCATTCAAGCAAGATTTTATTTTGATTTCTGTGAAGATATAGTCTTTTGGCTATAATCAGAATTAATCCTCTAGTTAAAATACTGTTTTCATCACTGTACCTTCTAAAAAAAAAATAAATCTTAAATAAGTTTATCTAAGTTAATTTTTCTTTAGTAAACTCTTCACTATAATCTTACATCTTTCTTCTCTTTCTGATGCAGTTATTACATTCTCCTTGTAATCACAGACTGAAATGTAACTTCTGTGTAAAGGCTCAACAAATCTGAACATATTTGGAATCTGATAGCTTTCTATTTGCCATTTACAGTAAATGTGCATGCAGTAGGCTTTTATGTATTTCTGTGAATACACACAGACATTTATAAGTATACAAACTCAATGTAAGATGAACAGGAAGCAGTACAAGAAGGCTGTGAGTTGTATAAAAGGGGATGGGTTATCATTTTATGTACTCAAGGATTGTGCTTCTAATGATGGAGCCTTCAGAATGAACTTGAGCAGTGGCATGCATTTTTGCCTTCACAAACACAAGGAGAAATGAAAAACTGAACAGAATGAGGAAGCTTCAAGAGCCATATGTTGTGGTTCACTGCTAGAATAATAAACTTTACTTCTTTGAATGATTGCTGAAATGCATCCAGTTTCAAGAGTACTGCAGTGAGCCATTCTGCACAGGGACAGGATGGCTATTGTTCAGGCTTCCTTATTTGGTTTGTAACTCAATCTGCCAACCACCACAAAACTTTATTTTGTTAAAATGGTAGATTCAACAGGCATGTCTTAGTTTTTTATTGTTAGAAATGCATGTGATCCTTTTTTTTTTTTTTTTTTTTTCCCCAAAACACTTTAGATTCTTCCTGACATACTGATACTTAAAAAAAAACCTTAATAATGCTGCTTAATAAATATGAGCTGTAATACAAGTGAGTGAATGTTCAGTGTGTGATACAAGCCAGGCTAGAAAGGAAAATGAGATGTTGAGAAAGAATCCATTAATTTGTTTTCTCAAAGGTTCTGATTTGTAACACCTTAGACAGACAAAGTTTGATATATATGCATGTCTTTTCTACTGCATAGTTCAATTCTGGAGCCTGTTGGGATATCCAAGACAAAGAAAAATGAAATCCATACTTCAGTGATGCCCTTAAAATTCTATTTCTGCCTAAAAAAAAAAAAAAAAAAAAAAAAAAAAAAGGAAGTATTGCTTTGACTTGATTGACTGTACAGGATATGAATTTTAAATAAATTTTGTCTTTTCCTAGTCATCAATTTAGCAAGCAGCACAGGACATACTTTCTTTTGGAAATAAGTTCAGAGAGATTCTCCTGGTTTGCATCCATGACAATTTATATTTCATGACCTGCCGTGTTTCATAGTGAGATAAAAGTATTACTGACTTCTCTTTCTTACTTTTATGGTCATTGCTGTAAGCAAGCTCCTCAAGCAAATCAGAAGGCCTATGTGATGCTTGATAATCTGTGATAGATTCCATGGAGGAGTACCAAACGACAGCATATATCAAGACACTGCAACTAGTGGTTATTTTAATGTGAGAGTCTATATGAAACTGAGCCAAGTATGAAATAATTAGCTCAGTACACCCTATTCTTGTAAAAGCATTCTTTCTGATGGTAAGAGCTGAATCTCAGTGGGTAATTATTTCCTCTGTGATTTTGAATCCTATTATAGATAGAGTTCTCTAGATCTTACGGCTGAATTGTGAGTTGAATGATATCCAGCATTTTTCTTAAAGCTTTCACTCTATTAATCAGATACATTAGAATTTTACTAGTTCTCATTTTTTAAACAGAAAAATGCCATTCCTTGTATATGAAGGAAAAAAATGGTTAGTTATGAGGTAACAAAACTCACACTTAGTGAAGTAAATAATAATTCTTAATTAATTGCCTTATTTTGGAGATATTTTTTACAGTTTGGAGTTTGATTATGAAATAAGGTTAGTGATACTGGGCCCCATATTCGAATATTATGCCTTTAGTTCTCCACCTAGAATAACATAAAAAGTATATCAGGTACTCTTCAGTGAAATGGTTAACAATTGAGAATGTAAATCTGCAGTATTTCTCAACGCTGCTCTTGAATATACAGTATAGGATAATATTGCCAAACCAGATAGCTCTTAGATTGGAAATAGGGCTAATATCCTCAATCCTAATTGACAGTCAGATTCTTCTACTTTTGAGAAAACTGTAAACTACACAAAAGTCATCTTAATGCAAAAGGCTCTGCGTGTCTGTTCACATTCACATGACAGCTTGTGAATGAGTGGATTGAGCCACAGATTTTAAATGTGGTTTGTATCTCTGAAATATTTAATCAGAATATCTGTGGTCACTTAAAATGCCACATAGCCATTGTTACAGACCTCGATAAATGAAATAGATTTTTACAGCCCAGAAAAGCTCATCTAGTTTTGCTTTTTAGTAGCCACAGTTGTATTTATGCAGTATCCACAACAGTTGCTTTCCTGAAATACCTGTCGATTCATTCAAATATCATTCTGCCATTTAATATACGCACTAGCTATTCTGCTGACCACTACAGACACGTGCATTGTTTCCTAGTCCCATTTTTCTTTTTATATAATTATTTAATTGATTGTTTGCATAGACAAATATAGAACATGAGATTACAACAATTTCCAAAAGATGCTTAATTTTGTTTATCTGGTCTTTGGGAAATTTGGGTCCTTCTGTAGCAGGGGGTGGGTGGGTTGAAACAGAATTTGAGTAAACAAAGGTTCATAGTTTTCTTTCACAACTTCTCACCAACTGCCTGCATCTGGTTGGAGATGAATATATATAAAACATCTCCCCTTGGCTTCTTTGCTTGACCAAACCCTCTTTAAACACAAGCATATACACTGGCACAGTCCTCAGCTTTCAACGTGGAACCACTTGCAATGCAGTGACTGAAAAAATTACCGTGTTTAGTCTTGTAAGGAAAACAGAAGTGGGAGGGTAGTTTCACAGTACAGTAGTTCTTCTTATTACTAGAGATGTGTAATAATACAGGATGAATAGTATTGTACATACTGTTTATTCAGTAAATACCGTAATTATTTTATCTTTGCAAGAAGACATAATTATCAGGATTGGAACAGAAAAGTGCACAGTTGATAATCGGCTGAATCAGCAAAACACTTAAATCAGTGCTTATGTTTTGCTTGTTTGAAAGGGATAATTTAAGGCTTTATTTAAACTGAAACAGAAGTAATAAGACTACATGCATTAAAATCCATTCTTCACCAAAATGAAGTCTGGTGGTACTTGCATAGTTCTTTTTTTAGAGCACTGAGACTTCCAATAAAAGTTAGCAATATGGCCCTTCTGCCAGAAGTCATACCACTATAGATTAATAATTTTGGTAACTATTCTTTTTAAAAAACTTTTAAAGTTAACTTAATAGCACTGCAGTAATTAGAATTAAAAATGGAATAGTATTTGAAAAAACAAACTCTTCATAGGAGAGGTGCTCCTGCACTCTCATCATCTCCTGGCCTAGTAGCTTGTGAACCAGGTAAGAATTTTATTGAGAAAGTGACTAATTCCTATTTTATGTTTTTTCTTTTTCCATTCACTTTGATAATATATTTCCAATTCAGCTGAAAAAAGGAAGTAATGTAATGAGGAATAATTATAAATTTTGCAGTTTTATATTTAAATAAACCAAATTCACTTAAGATGGAGCACAGAAATTAACAAAGTATTTTGCTGCCTGCTTTGCACAGTTAGTACATAAATACAGCTTGTTTATTGGATACACAAAATACATGGAGTTACTTTTAAAAATGGTAGGTGTCGCGATTCGCGACCTATTATATCTCCTTTTTGGAGTGTATTTAGCTTGTCAGGATCTGCTGAGAGGTCCACACGTGGCGATCGCTTCTCACAGAAGAGCAGTGGCTTTGGCAATGGCTTTTCGAGTGAGTAACTTGCTCAGTGATTACTAATATTTCCAATAACAGCAGCTAATCCCCAATTAGAATTTACGAAATGCACGGTTTATTGTGGGGAAAACAAAGCAATTTGGGGGCAGGAGGTTCAAAAAGGGTAATTAAAGCACCTGAAATATCTTTTAAGCATCAGAATAACAAGAACTTATGTCTTAATACTTATATATGGGTACACCTTAGTTACACACCTTATTTACTTATTAATGAGGGAAGGAGGAGGAGGGATATGCCCGACGCGGGTCCCGTATAGGGTCGCAGTTTCTGTGCAAGTAAGCTGGATTAATCTCCCCACGCTGCGGTGACGATAGGACGAGCTGGGTCAAGCCGGGTCTGGCTGGAGTGAAGTGGAACCAGGCGAGAGCCGGGACTAGGCGAGCTGGGACTCGGGCTGCAGCCGGGGACCTCAGGCTGGC
>NW_009953496.1:15729119-15761728 GCF_000747805.2 Chaetura pelagica | reverse complement strand
GCGGCGGGAGCGGCTGCGGGACCGCACTGAGAAGCGAGGAGCGGCAGAACACAGTGGCGGCGAGTGGCTTTGGCAAGCACACAGCAGCAGGCACATGGCAGCAAGCAGCTCCAGTGGCACGCAGCAGGAAATGGCGTCGGCAGGCAGTGTGTGCGGAACAGCGCGCAGAACACGAGGAGAGAACGAGAGCGAGAGAGGGAAAAGCACGCTGCGCTGCCTCTTTTATGGGGTTTTTCTTTTGCTCCCGATTGGCTGGTTTTGTATTTCTGGGCTTTTCAGCCAGTCAGACGGGACCTTGTCCCCCCCCTGCTTCCTCCCCCGCAGCAGCTCCCCCCTTCTCAGAGAGGGTTCAGCACCACGTGGAGCCGCCATTTTAAGTCAGGTATGTCTGCTGACCTAAAGGGCATTTCATGTTCGTGTAAGGAAATACCTGGTCCTTCACAGTAGGAAATGGGCAGACTTTTAAAATGGTACAAATTACCAAACTGCAATTCACACAGATTCACGTTTCAAATGCTTTGAAAGTTCATATATGTAAAATGGAACTGAAAAAGTCTGTGGCAGTTTGTCATTCACATGAATTGATAACAACAGAAGCAGTAATGCAGAAAGCATATTGCTCTTCTTATTTAGAGCCTGGCATCTGATACTTAGCTTTTGTCATACTGCTGGAATAATCTCCAGATATTAATCTTCCAGACAGTGGTATTGAAAAATTCTCAGCATTGAATAGAGCTAATCTTACTTTATTGATTGTAGTTATCTGTCTTTCCTGGGATTCAATAGAATGCAAAGATCTGATTCATTTAGAATACTTGCATAAAATATCCTGCGTATCCTACACTGAAATACTGCATTCATTCAGCTGCACTGAATGCATAGGAATATGATTACTAATGGTGATTATCATACTGTGTTTAATGATTCATGGGGACTTGTTTTTCTTTTGCCCACACATAGCAAAATGAATTTGTTTCTTGACCGAGATGTTCAATTAGATTACGTTAATTTTGTAACTGTGTGATATAGCAGGTGTCCATGAAACAGTTTGCTTTATTTCCTAGATGACTTCTGTCTTGTCATCAATGCTTTTTCTTTAACATGCAGTATACAGTTTATCAGTTTTGGGAAAAGCAATTTATGATGAATATAAATGGTAATTCACTTTTACAGTGCTTTGATAAATGAAAGCATAAAATGTATATTCATAATGAATTAAGAAATAGAGGAAACACTTTTAATGCTTCTTTTTTTTTTTTTTCTTTTTTTTCCCCATGAACTGTTTTGCTGAATTAAGAGCACTATTAATATACCACTTTTAAACTGATGATACTTTGGGAACACAAATAGTTATCGCTACATGCTGTATGATATGTTAGGATTCAAGGGAATTAACACAGTGTGTTGTAATTCTTAAACAGCTTGGTGGCAAAGAAATTTTCTTAAATCAGATTAGTGGAAGAAGAGTTTAGACTTTAAGTAAGTTGTACCTGTAGGCTGGCTGTTTCTCCTGAAGGCTGTGCTGCCAGGCAGAGCCTACAGAGCAATATCCAGGTGCTGTCCCGGAGAACATAGAGAGAATACAGACATCAAGGAGGATCTGCCCAGGGCATTGCAAAACATACTTGCACATCCCTTTTCTCCAGCCTTGCAAACTTTGCTTAACATATTCTGGCATACTAAGATGCTGTACTTTAAGAAAAATTAAGTGTTGAAAGCTATTGTGAGTTTGTTAATTAAGTAGAAGTTTTACGGAAATCACATTATTCCTGTTATCTATGCTCCAGCTGAGTTCTGAGTGAAGCTTAAGATGTCTGTTTTGATGTAAAAATCCAGTTGCTCTTGATTACAAGAGATCCATCTGTTTTGCATTATTTCATTACAGATTCTTTCATCTCTTTTACTTTGAAAGGAAAGAAGGCTGGCCAGTCAACTTTTCAAAATCTGAAGTAGCAAATATCAAGGCTAAGAGCTGTGTTAAAGATTGACAGTGCAGATAATCAAGGCTTTAACTAAACAGCTTTTGTTGTTTAATTAGGGATGACTTGCAAAGAGGAAACAATGGATCCTAGCACTTTTCCTTTTCTATGTCATAATTTGTCAAAGTTCTTATTACCTCTGATTGCCACTATAACAGTACATCAAAATGTGGCAGAAGACAGTTTCTGAAGCTGTTCTCTGGCTTTGGGACCAGCTGGTATGGTATGGCTTTTTTCATAAAGCTAAGCTCTCTTCCATCTCCAAAGCACGGTGATACTTTGCTACCTCACCTTAATAAAAAACACAACAAAACAAAACAAAAACCTATTTCAGTCTCTTGAAGACAGCTGTTTGACATCGTCTGGTTTTGCAGTTGGAAATAAATGCATTAGATACTTTAAAGAGCTTCAAAATATAGGATCTAATAATTTAAGTAATGCATCAAGTCTCAAAAAAGCCAAGTAGTTTTAACGAACAAAGTAGTTGATCCCAGATAAATCCCTTCTTTGTTGCTGAGATTATGGTATTACAAATCATCTTGATGACAAATAGAGTCTTAATTCGAAACAGCAAGTCAAACATTACCTAAATCAACAGCACTCAGAAGTCTGCCTGTAAAGGTGAAGTTACCTTGAAATAGTTTTTTTCTAATAAACACTGAAATAATTTGTTTCTGAATTGACCTTGTCTTGTGACAGAAATTCTTTTAGAGTGTATTTTACTCCACAGTGATTATATTTAATGTTCATTAATGTTAGTAGATTATTTACAGGCAGTTTCAGGAAGATAAATCCCTTTGCTCTTTTGCAATGAGCTATTGCTTGATGGACTTAGAGTTTCTTCGTCTATGTTTCCATAATCAGAGTTGTTACGTATCAAGCAAAATGACTAAGAACCTTTCTTGCATCTTTATTCTAGGAGAGTTCTCTTCAGCATTTTCCTTTGGCAAATCTGAGGACTATAATGAAGATTATTTTTTTCTGTCTTTCCCTTTTATAGCTCTAGGAACTTGTGATATAGTGACATTTTCTGTGCCTCATGATCATTCTTTTTCTGCTTTATCATCTCTTTCTTATTTCAGGGGTTTCCCAAAGGAGTGTGAGAACCAAATTATCAGTAAATTCAATTTGCAGACAACAATTTTTTTAAAAAGCAACCTAAGGGCATCCTGTATGAAATCACTCTTTTAGAAGTTCAGAAATTGTGAAGTGTAGAATTTCAATAGAGTACATCCCATTTGTTTCCTGTGTTGGAGGCAGCCAAGCCTGAATCATTGGTCATAAGAAGGTCAATAAAACAGTGCTTGATACCTGGAGAAGTGGGTCGGGGACATCTGTCAGCTTTACCTTTTAATAAAATTACTCAAAGGAGATGGACTAGGGGAAAAAAAAATCAACAACAACCACCAACAACAAAACACCACCAAAAACCAGCCAAAAAACCGAACAAAGGGGCTGGGGGAACTAGCTTATTTAGGCAGTCAGAATGTCCCTCAAAATAACTTTGCCTTCCTCCTCACTGGGATGTCAGTCACCACTTTGATATCTTGAGGCTGTTTCCAGACATTTTACCAAAGCTCATGTGTTTAAATGTTTCTTGGAAATGGTTTCACTTAAATTTAACCAGATTCCAAAATGAGTAAGGGCATTGGTGACAAAAGTCTGCAGAATCAAACTTCTGTCTAGGGAAACTAAAGTATTTTGTGATATGTAAAATTCCATTCTCTCTTCTGTGAGACCTGACATTAAAGAAGATGCTTCATGAGCAGCAAAGAATGAATACATAATTTGGCAGTTATTAATCACCAAGCTATAGGATATTGCATGCAAGAGTACTTTGTCACATTCCCTGCCGAAACTCTGTGTATTGAAGAATATTAATTCAATATGTTCAAAAGAATGTAAATTCAGGGATTAGGATACACCATTGAATAATGGTGGCCTTCAATTTTAGCCTTGCCTGCCGAAAGCTTTGATATGTGACTCTGCTTTTTTATGTGGGTTTGGTGTTAAATTAAACTTTCTATTTACTTACACATATCCCCCTAGATTTCACTTTTGCTGCTGCATTGTTTTTAATAGGAAGAAATTCTTTAGTATGAGAGTGGTGAGACACTGCAACAAGTTGCCCATGGAAATTGTGGAAGCCCCATCTGTGGAAGTGTTCAAGGGCAGGTTAAATGGGGCTCTGAGCAAGCTGATGTAGTAGAGATGTCCCTGCCTGCTCAGGGGGGTTGGAAATAGATGATCTTCAAGGTCACTTCCAACCCAAAGCATTCAGTAATTATGTGATTGGCATATCATTATTCTAACAAGAGGAACTATTTAACCAGCGTGGATGTGCTGTGTTTTGTGAACATGGAAGCAGGTAGAGACATTTTCAGATAAAATTTTAGTACATCAGGTTTTTGGGGGTTTGGTGTTTTTGTTTTGTTTTTGTTTGTTTTTTTATTTGTTGTTGTTGTTTAATTTGTGATGATTGTACTAATAGTATAGTACCTCTATTTTAGATTTGTTAGGGAGGAACAATAATATTTTTTTTTTTTATTTTATTAACTTTTACTGATTGACTGAAATTTGGACAAATCATTTTTCCTCTCTGCCTCAGTTCTGTAAAATGAAGATAAACAATCTTTAGTTAATTAGAGAGATGTTATTGAAGAATCAATGTGTTTTAAACACTTTGTAAATGTGAAATATTGCCTCTGAAATTAATTGTATGGTTGTAGCAGGAAGGAGTTTTACTTGTATTGAATATGAAATGTAACAGCTATATTGTCAGCAGGCAACATGAGTTATATGGAAAAGTACCAGTTCTCACCTTAGCATTTATTAAAGGTACCTGTCTATCCTACTCGATGCATGACAGATTTGAAGCTGATACACACTTTTATTAACAGATCCATCATATTTACAGCCATATTTACTCATATATGTATTATTAGGAATCTAAAGTATCTTGCCTGATTTAATTACAATCTGCTTCCTGAAACTTTTGAAGCAGCATTTCAAGAACCTTTTAAATGTAGTTATCATTCTTACATAAACATTTTAATCTGGCTTTTAGCCTTTTATGAAGGCTACCAATAACCTCAGTTACCTCATATTATACCATTGCAGAAGTTGGCAGCACTTCCTGTACACAGGCAATGCAATGTATGTGAAGCTGCTTAAGCTATGATTGTCAACTTCTAATATTTCTTCTGCTGCTGAACTTTCCTCCAAATGCCTCCTGCTGGAGAATTTGAAAACCAGAATTGTTTTCTTCCCATGATCTTCCTACTGCTTTCAGAGAGAAAAATGAACCAGTCTCCCTAGAACATTGTACTGCAGTTGAAGGGAAAATAGTACTTCCATAAATCTGTCCTTTTATTATGAACTATCAAGAAAACATTACAATCTGTTTTCAACTTCCTAAATCTTTTCAAGGGTAACCTTTACTTGCTTTCATGCCCTAATGTAAGGAAAGCCACAAAAGGAAAAAGGATACATCCATACGTTTTCCAGAAATTTGTGATGAATTCCAGAGTGGGAATCAGCTTTCTGATAGCCTCAACTCAGCACTTTCAAACATATTGCTATAATAAATTACAGTATATAAGAACAAAAGATTGACTAATTCAGTGTACTAAACTTTAAAAAGTGTAAAATACTGACTCGCAAATAGTATTGGGAATGAATTTGAATGAATGTATTGGTTGCGTGAACTCATCTTTTCCATACTTGAATGAGTCTCTGCATGGAGTGCCAGAACTACATTTTTATTGCATATCTCACATAGGTGCTGAAGAATAGTACATACTGTATATTACAGTTGTTCAGAGATGTTTGAAAAAGCAGTTGGAAATGAGAGGACTAACTAGAAAACAGGAAAAAAAATATAATTAATGTTTAATTACTTTTTTTGCCAGTTACATTACCTTACAAGCTAGGAAGCTGTTTCACCAAAGCTTTTCCAAGGCTGTTTGTCAGAGGCACATACTCTGAGAGGAAAAGAATTTTTCTTATAGCCACTGAAACACAGAGACAGTCAGTTGTCAGAGAAATGAATGATTACTGCATCCCCAAGCTGAATTTTCTTTAAACACCATGGGGACCAGTTAGCAGACTGGGAGCAAACACAGTAGCATGGTGATGAGGGACTTATTTGCACTGAGATTAAAAAAAATTAAAATTAAAGGTATGTATTTCATTCATGTCTTTTCACATCATCTTTCTATGAAATAAGCTAATTATTTTAGTAGTACTGCTAAGAAAAAAATAATAAAAAATCTTGAAGTTGCACACAAGCCTGTGCAGCCAGTGGTATTAAATGCCTTTGTTATATCTGTAAAGGCAAAGTTGTGACCCAGAGGTTTTTGTCTACATTTCTGTTGTTCTGTTGCATAGCACTGATAATATCTGGTTTTCCATCCTCTTCAAAGCCGTTCTGGTAGCTGCGGAAATTTTAATCAGTTTTAAAACACACACAAAAAAAATGATTGAACTTGATTCTTGCAGGATCTTGTATGGTGTCTAAAGATGAAGATCATCTAGTTCCAACCCCCCTGCATGGGCAGGGACAACTCCCATGACACCACGTTGCTCGAAGTGCTGTCTAGTCTGGCCTTCCAACACTTCTAGGGAGGGAGCATTCACAGCTTCCCTGGGCAGCCTATTTCTATTGTCTCACCACCCTCATTGCAAAGAATTTCTTCCTAGTGTCTAACCTAAATCTCTACTCTTCCAGTTTTAATCCATTACTTTTTGACCTATCCTTACATGTATAAAGTCCCTCCCCAGCTGTCCTGTAGGCCCCCTTCAGGTACTGTTATTGGCCTCTTTCTTCTTCCTGGGCTATGCAAAAACTACAGTTACTGTAGCCCTGGGGCAATAGTGACATGTTATCTGTGGCTCCAGCACTACTGACGGGAGTCATTCCCATAACAGAGAAATAAAATATAAACCTGCTAGAGTACAAAGGAAGTTTATGTTTCCTGTTGCTGAGGTCCCTGATGAGTCTTCTGGATGTGGAGAATTCTCTACTTATTTGTATTCACACAGAGAAATGTATATACTGAATACCCCCACACACATCGCCCCATGCCCCCTCCTGCCAAGTTGCCATATTTGATTTACCTTGTTTAAGAAAGCTGCTTTTCATGGCCAAAACACATTGGTAGCATCCTTTAATCCAACTCTGCTTCACTGTTGTATGTTTACAAAATCTGTAAATTGTAATACGTAAAACTCTTTTACTATTACTCTGTTTTTGAGGCAGCCACTGGAGCTTTGCTTTGCCATGTACTTTTGTCATACTAAGATGTTGTTTGGAGGATATAAATTACTAGTGGATTTTAGAACAGAATGATAATCTAAATGTCTCTCATAGTCCACAAATGATGTGAATATTATTGTAGACTGAAAAACTCTTCTGCTTAATGCAGTGGGACTGACTAGCTTTCTCCAGATTAAAATGTTGATGTTGGTTAATGAGAATAAGTAGTTTTCCTGGTAAATGTTTGCTGGAGATCTGAAAAGAGAAAAGATGCATCAGAAAGAGGAATCCACAAAAGAGATATTAGAGAACATAAGCTTCATCCAGGGGCAGGCTCAGTTGTGACTAGAACGAGTTGTAAAGCCTTCCTCAGTAGTCTCACTCTTTACACAGAGGCTTTCACTTCCTTGTACTTTCATTATTTCTTTCGCTGAAGTGAAAATGCTGTACTCAACATTCAGTAGAGCACAGCTTTAAATACTGGAAGGATATTTGTAGCCAGACAAAGTTTCTTGAAATATGTCTGTGCTTGAACCAATTTGTGAGGGTATTAGTAAATACGGTGTATCTGAGACAGGAACCTCTCTTGAGTTACATGAATTTGGGAGTTAAACTAATCTCTGATAAAATAACTGGGAAAGCAGTTCTAAATAGGGTTTGCTCAGGCTATGGCTTAAATCACACAGAGTTTTTATCCTCACATAATTAATTTACTAGCTATATGCTTCATCTCATGTGTTATTAATATCTTTCTGAATTTCCTCAGTGCATGGTATGCACATCTAAAACTGGCTTGCATACAAAGCTGTGTTAAGAAACAGTTCATTGTTAGAATGCCACATCACTTTCAAGTGTATGTCAAACATCATTGCTAGCAATGATCTAGATAATCTGTTTGCTTTAAGGCAATATAACTTTAGAGACAAAAAAAAGAAAAAGGTGTTTATTAAGAAAGTAAAGAACATGGACTTTGAGGAAGTTAGCTTGGAAGCATTTTGATGGAATTTTTAATCTCTTCTGAAAAGGTTATTTATTTTATAGTGTAGAACACATTTCAGGATTAACTTACGACTTAATATGATGGCAAACTCCACCTACAGTATGTCCCAGTAATTACTTTACAAGAAAGCCTGAGTATCTGTTATCATAGTGAGCAGAGCTAGGAATCCTTTCAAAAGTCTGAATTGTTCCTTGGTCTTAATAAAGAACTGCAGGGTACAGATGAGAGAAAAAAAATTTCTACTTTTACTGGCCAGGAAGGAAAATAAAAAAATTGGAATAAGAGATATGAAATTAAAAATCAAGGGTAACTGGAAGAGAACTTGTAGTATAGTGTAACTGGCTGCAAATAGTGGTGTGTGACTGCTGACTGTAAGGGGCTGAAATCTTGCTCCAAGATTAAATCAGAGCTTTCTGCAAGTAAGGGGAAGATCGTTCAGAATTTGTTAGGTTTCTTACCTGCTTTAATAAGAAACTTAGATACTGTGGTATTAAATAGTAGGTCTACAACTGTGAAGTGTGAAATAGTTGAACATATGTTTGGACCTTAATTCCGAATATAGTGAACAAGATTCAGTTTATTGTAGAAATGAAATTGAGATTATTTAGCACTTGAATTAGGCACAGTTATACCAATCAGTAGAAAATACTGAAAATTCTGAATTATACATATATGTGTATGTGTGAATATATGTATGAATGTAGGCAGAGCTATAATTACATCCCCAGAGTAATTTCTACACTTACTTGACTGCATTGTGTCATCTTTCCTTTTCCTTATGGACGTGTTGCTGCTGTGCCCTGTGTTGAATTCAGGCTTGTCTGTACATATTAGATGTTCTGTGAGAAGTCTCTCTGGGCATTTAACTGTCAGGAAGTTGAACTTGTGAAACCTAACAGGGACTAGAAGGCAGAGGAGTACATGAAAAGTTCCAGACACTCAGGAGAGAGGCATGCTTCGATGCGCATGGCTCTGGAGGAGGTGCATACAGCTACACCTTCTCAAATGCTTACCTAGTATGTGATTTTTTCTTGTAAACTCACTCCTACATCCTGCTGATTTAGACCTATAAAAATATCTTTAATTTTGAGTCATCATTTTAGTCTAGTAGTGCTAGTGACAGGAAAAGCTGGATGAGGAAGAGAAACTATGAAACACAAAACCAGAGAGAAGAGATTAAGGGTTATCCATGAGTGCAGGGGAATTACAGGACTGATAAACCTGTTTTTATCTTTAAAGCTGCATTAATTTGTTTCCATGGTCAAATCACTGCTCCAATTTCGATTAAAAAAAAGTTTTCAGTCTTGAAAAACTGCAAACAACAGTTCTAGTGTTTACTTCTGAAAATATGGCAGTTTGAGCAATGATTTATACTAGTTGCAAAGTATATGAAACTTTGATTTATGTTGTCTAAGAAATGGAATCAGCTCTGATTTCTGATTTAGGTAGATTAATACTTTTTGAGCATTTTGGTTTAGGGATCTTGGTGCTTCATTTGATGATCTCTGGAATGGCAGTAATACACTTAATTACTTCCAAGGCACATAGACACACACAAGGATGTTTTTTCTTTAAAATTGCAATCTATGATAATAACTGTAATAAAGAGGAAAAAGAATGTAAGTAGTTGAAAAGATTTGACATTTTTTATACTTTCAAAAGCATAAATGTAAATGCAATGAAATATTTATGAATATGAAAGAATTTTTCTTTGACAAATGAGATGTAATTACGTGTTTAAAAATCATGTTCCATCTTACGGTTAATGACATAATATATAAAAATACAAAAATATAATACACTAATATAAATAGCAGAATCTAATTCACTGTTTAGTTGAGCATGTTTTCTTTGTAATTAAAGTTACTGAAATATTTTAAATTTACTTTCCTGTGTATCTTTTATGCTCATAGGGTTTATACTTATAAAAACCAACCTGTACTTTGTTCAAGAGTGGGAAAAAAGTAATAGAACACTGAACACTACAAACTTGTCTGAGACAAAACAGTAAACTTTTCCAGTGAGTGCACTGGCTATATAATTGGCTCAGCCATATGGTAAATATATGTTTAAACTGATTTTATAGTATTTTTCTTATCAGTATGTGTCATAAAGTGCTATACTGTCATTTTAAGAGCAATTTATTCTAGCTTACCAAGTACTGTTCCCTAACAAGTTAAAAACTAACTTGAAATACCTGAGTTATGACTATTCATGAAGAATGTTGACGGATATCACTGAATAGTTTGCAAATTAACTCTAATTAGACTGAGGTGAGTTTGCAGTGGGAAAAAGATTGAGGCTCCTAAGAATAAAATAAATAAATAAATTACACCCAGCCCCCCCCCCCACGTGCTTGAACATACATTTTCTTAAGGGGATTGTAATTTCTCTAAGAAATTCCTAGCTCCCCGTCTTTGCACATATGCATATTAATAATGAACAGATCATACCGTGTGACTTTTACTATTTTTTTTGTTTCCATACAGTTTTTTGGTAGCACTATCTTTAGAAATGTTTGGAGTCTCTATTCTTATAAATACCTACATGTCTTGACATTCTAGAGATCATTCTAAAGGAGCTACAAGCCACATTTTAATGTTAAAAATCAATAATCTATTATTCTAATGCCATGTAAGGATACAAACTTAATGGGATTTGATGTGATGTGGTTTTATTTGGGATTGAATGACAGAATGGGTGTCTTACTTTGCAAAACAGTGTAGTACTTTTTGAAGACTCTCCCTGTTATGCTCTTTGTCTCACAAGTGGCTGTGGACTTGTCACTATTTGCAATTGATTTTGTTCTCTGATTCTACATGGTTTTTAGAAACCCATTCAAATTTTGCCATTTAGTCAACAAGTGAATTGGACAAAACTGAACTTGATTTTTGAATCAGCTTACCCAAAAGGTTTTAAAAAACAGTAGTTTGAAAAAATACATTTCCCTTCAAACTCTTTGCAGTTTTTAAATATTTTTGTTGTTGTTGTTGTGTTTTGTTGGGTTGGGGTTTTTGTGTGTGTTATTTATGTGTGCTAACAAAGAAATGTAAATAGGAGATTCTGTGGTTGTTCTGGTCTTTCACACAGTTGATATTTGTCAAGCCTGCAATCTTTATAAATGATGAATCCTACAAGTCAATATTTATACAAGGTAGACTCTTGCATCTCATCAGCACTGCTGAAGTAACTTGGTAACTACTGTAGTCTTCTACTCTCTTCCATTTTCCTGCAGTTTAGTAAATCTTTTGAGCAAAAGATCACGTGATGAGAGTAGGAATCCCAGAAGGTTATGTGAGAGGGATGATAAAATGCTTGCACTGAATCTTTTAAGAGAACTCTAAATTTCAGACTTCCAGCACAGCTCCTGTTGGTATGAAGCCCCTGCACCCCCATACTGTTAATTTCCGTCTCCAGTGCAGTTTTATGTCACTGATCAGATGCAGCCCTTCTCCTGCTAAAATCTTTATTTATATTTCTTAAAGAAAATAAACAAAACACACGGTAAGGGATGTTTTTAGAGATGTTTCTGTAACATGATTTACAAAGATCCTTGCTTTTTCTTATATATGCATTTCACAGACAGGGTAGTTTTTTCATTAGCAGTGCTAATCAGTAAGATGAATGAAACATCCTTTACCTTTTCATGCTGAGGCAGAAAGGCATTTGCAAGTAATGAAATTTATTTGTAATAATAAACAGATAAATTAAAATCAAGCATCCTTCCATGTTTTGTTGATAAATATAATTGAGTCTAGTCAGAAACACATAAACACAGTCTGTGAGCACACTTTAAATGTATCTACTTTTTGTTTCCAAGACAGTTACTGTATCACACCTATCATATGGTTGAGAACATGTTTATTTTTCTATCATGTTGTCTTTTGAACAAGTTGTTAAAACTAATAAGAGCTAAATTTGAGATATTATACAAAACTGTCTTGAAGTGCTAGAAAATGCTAATTAGAAATGAAAAACTGAAAAAAAATTGTTGGAATGTAAAACCCACACAGAGCTCTTGTCTGGTAAGCAAGATGAGTCCTGGTCTCCTGTGGTTTATGAGTAATGAGAGGAAGACAATTCCACCATCACTCCATTTTAGAGGGTAATTAAAGACCCAATGAGACATAATAATTTGGCACTGATACCAGCTGAACAAACTTGGAGAAGGATTTAGCGCTTTGACTTCCATCAACACTCTCTTCTAAAACCTTGGAATCTGGTGTGGCATTGGTTGTATTTTGCCATCATTATGATCTGGAAAGATTATCTATCTAGAATGAGTCACAAAAGTATACTTCATCACCCTTTTTTTTTTTTTTTTTTTTTTTTTTCTTTATCTAGAAACAGCATAAATCTGTAACCATCAACATTAGGCTACCTTTATCTTTCTTGCATTTAAACCAGAGTCAAATGCTTTCTGCCCCAGCTCTTTTAGATATTCCACATATACAAGCTTTATTTTTTAATACTAATGTTACTTATTTAAAGTTATTAGACATTACATGGGATTTTTATTTAGCACAATGATGTAGCAACACACTTCAATCCTAATGTAAATACAGAACCTGCTAGTGACAGGTTTCAGGTGTATGTTCCAACCTTCAATGTTCCCACAGTAATTAAATATCACTTTCCTTCAAGAGAAGACTAGATGCTGGACATAAACTCTAAATAAGTGGTTCATACAATTGTAGGTCATCTCTACATTTCCATCACAAGTGATGCAGTAGTTAAACCAGAAGAGTTTTCAGTCCTTAACAATTATACTTCTCCTTTTTGGTGTGTCTTTTTTAAAAAAAAAACAAAACACTGCATCAGATGGTAGATGCAGTTTTACCAGTAATTCACCCTTTTCCAGTATTTATTAATTTTCTCTCACCATTCTAGTGACATTTCAAGATGGTTAACAAGGTAGTTTTCCTTCAGGATGTTTTAAACTAATTGACTTCCACTTCATTATAGAAAAAATGGTTTCCAGGTTCTTAAAAAAAAACCCCAAACAACAAGTTTATTGAATTTGATTTGCAACTGCAGTCTCAGAAAGGAAAAGAAATATACTAAACTCTGCGATGCTAATTGTGTGGTTTGGGAACTAAACCTTATTAGTTACCAAATGACTCTTCAACTGCTGAGACAACTTTTTTGTAATCCGAGTTTGAAATGGAATAGCTCTTTAAAGGGTATTTAAATAAAAGTAATACTTTGCCGACATTATTTGCCACACTTATATCCTGATTTTAGGTAATGCTTAAATTAGGTTTTATGATTTTTAATGATCAATTTTAAGCATGTATCTGTGGGGTTTTTTTCTTTGTTGGATGTGCCATCAGCATAAGCATTTCTCGTATTTTTATTCACATGGATTTCAGCTTTTTTATGTGAATGCACATATGACTAACAAGTGCTCTCTTCAGTAGTGTGTAAGATGATGCTTGGACTACAGAATTTGTAAAAGTAATGCATAATTGATGCTGTTGGCATCAATCTAGGTTTTGAATGGCAGATACCCAGTGAATGACATGACATTTATGAAGAATTGTGAATGCTGATTATACACTACTGCTAATGCATGCTATCCACCACAGTATCTATTTTAAAAGTTATGATTAATTGCAAATCTCTTCAAATGCACTGCTGCTTTAGATTAATGCAGAAAATATTTCCCCATAGATGAAAATAGCTTTTAAAATTAAATTATGCATCTCAAGTTTAAAGCTGCTATTACAATTTAGATTCACATATATTTGATTACATAACATAAAGAACCACATTTTCCAAAGACAATTCAAACAGGTAGCTTAACACGGCTTCTGTTTGAGAGTCCTTTAGTAATAACAAATAAAACAAAGCATACTCATAAATCTGTAACTCCTGGATTTTATTTTATTTTCTCAATGCTATTCTTTATTAACATGACATCTTCAGCTCATGTATACCATAATGACATAATCCTGAAATGCAAACACAATGTTTAGAGTTAGTTAAATTAAGTTTGTTCAATTCACCTGTTCCTGAATTCATATCGTAACTTTTATGATTTTACATCTTCCCATTTCAGTATTTTTTCCCTCATTTGTAGCAAACTAATTCATGCTTTAAAAGATGTTGAGAACAATTTGAGACACTCATTTTCTTGAAGATAGCATTCCTTTTTCTGTGACTAGATCTACTGTCCTACACTTTGTCTGGTCTCCTGCTTTGAAAAAGACAGCTTTGCTTCTCTACAGTCTGTCTCCTGCTCTGTGAGTTCTCCCACAGTCTTCCTGTGGATCCTTCCACAGGTTTTATTACCAGGCTTTTGTTTTCTTCTAAGCTTCCAAAACATTCTATTCTGTTCCTTCTTCCTCCATTATACTTCTTTTGTCTACTCTGCTAGTGAAGGTACTTGTCTTTATCAAAGGCATTGTTCAATCATTACCTAATGTAAGTAGGATTCATTCAGTATTCTCTCAGATATAGACTACATCTCATTGCACAGACAATGAAGTGTCTTAGACATAGACAGAGGCATTGCCAAAATGCAGAATATCATTGTTCTGTGTATTCATTACCCACAGTATCGACTACCCACATTTTCATACTTAAACCAGGAATACCAAAAAAAAAAATATCTGAAAGTACACTACATAAAACTTGAGACTATTTACATTTTTTTACACTTTCATTTTTTTATTATTCATTGTGTGCAAGAAAATAACACTCAACTTCTTACCGGTTTGAAGGTGTTCCTTTATTTATGTTGAATGTTCTAAGGGGAATACTGAACAATGAATAGCCTGAAGCATTTCCTGAAATCCAGGTTTATCACGATTTTAAGATTATTTTGAAACAGAGTATTTACATCTTTATTATAGTAGATTTACAGTGTGCATATCATAGTCCACAATACTTATGTGAAAACCCCACTACTCAGAAACCGGGTTTGTTTTTTTTTCCTTCTTTCTGTGGGCTGTGTGATAACACAGAGTGATTTCTGAGCTTTCTCTAACTTCTGAATCAACCATCCCTTGTACTGCAATCAGACCAGTGTTAATGAGCTCCATTGTACTTTATTGCTGTTTTGCTTCTAGTATGTGTGAGCCAGCTTGGTCAGAACTACCTCAGATACCTTTTTACCTCTTCCTCTCCACATCCTATTTCTAAAGTTTTTAAAATAGTGTAGAAGTGAATCCAAGTTTACTGGTTTGGAAAAAAAAATACAGAAACTGAAAATGATTGTGTATCTAGTCCTTTGGATGCTCACTGGGGATGGGAAATTTACATACCTGCATTAAAGGTACAAAAACATAGTAATATGGACTAGAATGTTTTTTCCCCACTTCTGTGTAACTGCCGTAACCATAAAATTCCTGTGCATTTCCCCCTCCTGCTCTGTTTTCTGAAGCCTAGTGGCTGGGCCTGCATTCTCAGGAGAAATATGTATATCTGTGCAATGAAGAGCAATTGGAGTCTGCCTTTTAATTAAGTGCAAAACATGAAAGCAAACTCAATGGGTCATCATCTATGCAGGGGTCTTCCTGATCTATGAAACTATATAATCCTCATGAAGTTTTAAATTAAAAAAAATTATTAAACATTTCATTTTAATTTGCAAACGATTTCATGACTGAAAAGTTCTGCATTCCAAAATATTTAGAGGTTTGTGACCCAGATTTATTATAAAGGTATGAGACAGAGGAGAATACATCTCTGGTGTTCTCCATTTGCCAGCCTGGAGCACACCCAGATATTTACAGAAAAGTCAGAGGTACCTTTCGGAAGGTTTCTTGGGCTAGAAATGCCAAAGAATGGACATGGCAACTTGCTGCCCTGAGCACAGTGTCTAGAGACAGAAGTATTCAACTGTGCACGTAATATTTACATGCTGCCTTAGATTGCTCCATAAAATACCGCATCCCAGCTCAGGGCTGTTGAACTTTGCCTCATCAGTTTGGAGCAACTTTTCTGAGATTCAGGTCCCTGGTTATAGTTTTGTACCTGGGGTAACACACACCTTTTATTGACCTGCCAATCCCCCAGTTTGAATTAACCTCAGGTAGCTGCAGACGTACTGTACAGCCGCCTACATGATCCTAGAACCACTTCATATTCAGTAAATAGAAAAAGGTACAATTCTTCCAATCAGTTTCAGATGTTCACCTCATTTTAAGAGGAATCTTGCTGTGAAAGTGCTTCTTTCTATCCATTGCCTTTAAGGGAGTTTGAATTAATTCACACTGCACACAACATCCTTTAATCCAATGTGTACCATCTTCTATTTCCATTAAATAGGGAAAACACCCCATGAGAAGTATTTACTTGGTCTGGGGCACTAGGAGCTATGTAAGGCAAGGTATACAGATGCTAATCAATGGAGTCAAGGACAAATGTGTTCATTATGTATTTTATATTTGTGTTACAGAAAATCTGGAATCCTGCAGGCAGCTATGAGATTCAATGAGCTATAAAACTCTGTATATGCTTCAGGCTAAGGAGAGAGACTTGTGCTATGCAAATAAGAAAATGTAAATTTATATGGCGGCATTTGGCTTAATATTTATGTTCTGAAATAGCCCATTGCCTCAGGCATGAAGTCCAGAGAATAACATTACCGGCCAGGGCATTATAATTATTGGTTGTCACAAAATTGTCTAAGTAACCCTACCAATGTGTCCCATTAAAGGGTCATTAGAAGATGGACCATTTTCAGAGCCCACAGAAAAGGAGGGTAGAGTGGTCTATGCTGCCAAAACTGTTTTCTTCTTTTGCCACAGGTTTTGTTTTCGAATTTAATATTTTGCTACATATTTTAATTTCCTCTGATTTGTCTGATTTAACAAATTAGGTTAAGAGAGGTACTTAATAATGCTCTTTTGTTTTCTCCCCTCTGCTATGCTTTTTGAAAAACTGTACTCAGGATTTAGGAGATATTAATAATTATTAATTTATTTACATATTAATAGGCTAATTATTATGTTGGCTGCATGAAATTAGTAATTGTTTAAAATTCTGAACTCTGCTTTTCATTTTAAGGGAATTTTTAAGGCTTTATAGAGTGTCCCATTGCTTCATATCTAGTTGGCTTTGAATTTCCCATAACTCAGCCACAGATGTTTTTTATTACTTTAACAAATGATAAAAGCTCTTTTGTAATACATGCTACTTTTCAATTGATTTTAAAAAGCTTAAAGAGACTCCCTTTGGTGCCACCTATCTTCAGGTAAAAGAGGAGAGTGAATTTGGTAAAACCCATCTTACTTTGTTCCTCTGTAGAATTAGCTGTGCTGTTTCTTCCTTCAGCCTCTAATATTTCCAGGTAGTGTAATGATTTTCGGATTTCTTTATTTGCAGATCACAAATTAATGCATGGAAAAACCTTCAGCAATTGTTCATCACATGCCTAAAGCATGGTTTTATGCAGCAAAGTGTAGTAATGTATCCATTTCATATGGACACTGGTATATCGTGTATAAAGAAAAGTGAAATCTCGGGAGCTTATTATCCTGTTTCCTTGAGATGTTTGCTTAATATAAGAAAAAAATGCCTAACACTGGTGTTCTCAGTGTAAAAGTTACCCATTTAAAGAATGTGCAACATGCACCTGGTGTCACTTTTCTGCCTGTAAGGGTCAAGCCAGTGTAGGGAGTTCACTGCTGCGGGGGGAGGTTTCAGTCCAGCACAGCAGAGCCAGCTGGTGCTGAAGGCTGAGAGTGAAAGACTGACAAAAGACAATGATTAAGGATAAATGTATTTTATACTACGTATCCAGGGCTAGGACTGAGTTATACGTTTAAAGTTTCATTTTATTTTAATTTTTAGCTATGGTTTAGTTTTATTATCATGGCATGTCATTAATATGTTTAATTGCATATTTTTTAACTAACACATAAAAATAGTGTTAAATACTCAAAATTATTGTACATAAAATCTATTACAACAAAATTGAGTTTCAGCATTCTCTTAGGAAATTTTAAAATTTTAAACAAGAAATACCCTGAGTTAATTTTTTTCCCCTACATTTGGCAAACGTGCTTTTGCTCATCTCTGACTTTTACTATAAGATTGATAGTGTAATGCCTTTACTTTGTGTGTGTCTTCTTTGGGTCTACAAGTGTGTTTCCTTTAAAAACTGTATTATCTGGGGAAAAAAAAAAACAACCTCTTTAGTATCTCACTGCAATGTTGTGTTTTTTAAAATAATGAATGATTGGGTTTCTAACATCTATAATTATACCTTAAAATAATTAAATTATTTAGTCTCTTTAAGACAGATGGCTGTAGCACAGAAACCAGCTTCACAACTGGCACTAATTAACACCCTTGTTGGAATCTCAGCAGAGGCCAAAATATTAAATGGGTATCAAAACTAAATTACTTGGCCAGAGAGAGTTTGTCCAAGTCAGTATATTGATAAGAGATTGTGAATGCCTTAAATGCATTCATGCTCACTCATATTTATTTTCTGAAAGCAATAGTTGACTTCACACTTCTGTAAAGATAAATAATCTGTTTCCTAAATCAAAGTTTTCCATGCTTGTGTGAACTGAGGGAATGCAGTCTAGGAGCGTAGAGCTCCATGTCAGTACGTAAAGAAATTATTGTGGATTAAAAAATGAGTTACTTTAAAAACAAATGTATGTCACTTCACCTTTCTAATTATGTTCATATACAATTTCTGGACACTACTTCCAGGTATTATGGCTTTACAGTACTTACATCTTGCTGCAACAAAGACTTAGTTTATAATACAACATAGGTTGATGTCATATGAAATGTGGATGTGAAAAACTGCATTTAAGAACCTTATTAGCTGTCAGGAAATATCCAGAAACACTCAGCATCAATTTCTTTCACTTTAAGATGGGGAGCTGGTCTGCGCGTAGAACACTGAGATGAAGGTCCACAGCAATTTTGAAAGGGTAATGGCTTCAATCTGAAAACAAATTCTTTCCACACAGGCCTTCACACAATAGACTACAACTCCTTAGTGATGAGTAAATTACATTAATATATACAATATGAAGGAATTTATGGCATAACATCAAAACCACAGTTTTAATTAAAATAATGAATGCTTTTCATGTCTTTTAACTGAAATAAAATACAAAATGCCTACTCAATCATCACAAATTATTTCCACAACTAATGGTAAAACTACACTTATTCCACTTTACAGCTTATATTGAATACAGTTAATGAAGACGGGGAGAAGATACAGAGAGACTGGTTCAGTGGTCTTTTAGTCTACTATGGTACTGTTTCAGTAGGCATGAAAAGAAAAATGTTCAAAAGAACACCCATTTGCTAATTTCTTTTAAAAGCATTTCTGCTCCTTTCTTGAATTACTTGGGCTAGCTCTAATAAATTATTTTTACACCGTATTTGTCTCCCTTCACTCGTTACTTCTCCTTGGAGTCTAACAAAGCTCTTAATTTAAAATTCTAGTGTAGGTGAATTTGCACATTTGCTTTTTTTACCTGTAATATTTCTAATTAAAAGGATTAATCCTGACCAATATTTTATCAGGTTATTTTCACTTTGAAGAATATTTTTACAACAAAAAAGTTCATAAATGAGTGGGTTGTCCATTAATGGGTGCTTGACTAACATACTGTAACTTGGCTCCCAGAAAATCTGTGGTATTAGCTGCAGTTCACTGTCTCAATAGTTTTATTCAGCTCTTTTATAAATGGAGGAATAATTCAGTCTCATTTCTGGTAAATGAAATAGAAGCTTTTAATTGTGTAGATAAGGATTTACTAAGGAATTATTTTAAATAGGGGTGTTAGTTCCAGATAGTGAGTGTGCCTCATACTGGTTGTCTTTGAGGCTGCTGCTAGTACACAGTAAATGTGGGACAGTGTATGTCATTTTAGACTTTGAAGGAGAAGAAAACAACTTTGCTCAGACCTTTTTAAGAATACTAATGAGATGCCTGTGCTACCTAGTTTAGTCACCAAACTCATATAGCTCTGAAATCAGGAGGCTTAACTGGTTCCATGTCTTGGAGAGAGGCAGAAAGCAGTTTAAAGTCCCGGTCTTTCTATGCCACCTAATCCACTGGCTCACAACCAGTGATTGAAGATGCCTATTTCTCTTGCTTTTTTAATACAGGTTTCAGGTGAGCTAATGCCTTACTAGCAGTATTCACAGAGCAATTGCTAGAAATTACAATTCACATAAGAACTATTACTTTGCCCAAACCTCCCAGTGCAGACTACCTTTAAGAAGTGGCCCATGGTTATTAATTCCACACAGTCATGTAATGCACAGAAGCACTTCCAGTCCATATGCAGAATATAAAAAAAAATTACTAAAATGCTGTCCTCATTATCTAAGCAAAGCTTAATTTTTCTGAAAAAACAGACTTTATCCATGGAACTTTCTGTATGCTGGCAGGTGGACTAAAACTCCTAACAAACTCCAGACAAACCCCACCTGATGACTGCTAAACAAATAGAAACTCAACATGAGCTGGCAATGTGCATTTACAGCCCAGAAGGCCAACTGTGTCCTGGGCTGCATCAAAAGAAGTGTGGCCAGCAAGTCAAAGGAGGAGATTCTTCCTGTCTGCTGTGTCGTTGTGAGAGTATCTGGAGTGTTGTGTGCAGTTCTGGGGCCTCCAACACAGGCAGGACATGAAGCTGTCGGCATGAGACCAGAGGAGAGCCACAAAGATGATCAGAAGGCTGGAGAACCTCTGCTATGAAGACAGGCTGAGAGAGTTGAGGTTGTTCACCCTGGAGAAGTGAAGGCTTTGGGTAGACCTTACAGCAGCCTTCCAGTACCTGAAGGGGCCTACAGGAAAGCTGGGGAGGGACTTTTTAAAAGGGCATCTAGTGATGGGACAAGGTGTAATGGCTTTGAGTGACCTCGTCTAGGGGGAGCAGTCCCTGCTCATGTGGGGGGTGTTGAAATGATGATGATGATGATTGATGATCTGTAAGGTCATTTCCAACCAAAACCATTCTATGATTCTCTGACTGCTTGGACAGGTGCACCCCCCTTCAGGAGGGACCTTATCACTCCCTTCAACTACCTGAAGGGAAGTTGTAGTCAGATGAGGGTTGGGCTTTTTTTCCAGGCAACTAGCAACAAGACAAGAGGGCATGGCCTGAAGCTGCTCCAGGGGAGGTTTAGGTTGGATATTAGGAAGTACTTCCTCATGGAGAGGATGATTAGACATTGGAATGGACTTCCTATGGCAATGGTGGAGGCACCGTCCCTGGATGTGTTCACAGAAAGGCTGAATATGGCACTTAGTGCCATGGTCTAATCGATGTGTTGGTGTTGGTCATAGGCTGGACTTGCTGATCTGAAAGGTCTTTTCCACCCTTGGTGATTCTGTGATTCTGTGACTGTGGGGAGGGGATGGAGACAGTTGTCTGGTATTGCCCACATACTTGTACAAATAAAAGCTGCAGTAGAGAAATGCAGTCACCTTCTTGTTAAATGGTAATTTATTTTGGTGTTATCAGTACTAGTTTACTCCTGTACTTAGAGGAAGGCAGGTCTTGTTCCTTAAGGTATGTCAGCATAGCAGATACAAGTTTCTAGAATAGCCCTTACAATACAAGTAAATCCAACAATTAAGAGCTTCTGTGGTATTGTTAATGATGATGTGTTGGGAAACTTAGAGCTTTGTGTAGACATCTTTTAAAATACTTATTTCAAATTAAATATAAAAAATAAAGTAGATTGCAAAAGTTATGTGGTTTGAAAAAAATGAGTAGGTACTGTTTTATCTAAAAATAAAGTAAAATTAGATGGCATATAAAACACATATATAAATAAAGTTGTCAATTATTACTGCACAGACCACACTTCATATAGACGTTATTATACCCGTTTAATCACATATTCTTGTCTTCTGTCAGAAGAATGTGACAAATGGCGATTTCTACAGCCAATTAATTAAAGAGGAAGATTGAGAACAATGATTAGCAAAGCTTAAAGTAAAGATGCATTCGGGAGGAAAGTGCCTTAGAGAATCAGATAAATTCAAAGGTTCTTTTGTTGGTGTGCAGGGATTTTCACAACCCCACCAATGAAGGCAGGGGTGCTATATTAGGGACTTCCTAATATTTCCTGGGAGCTGCATCAGCAATGTGTATGATGGTAAGAGAGATCCCTAATCTGATGCAATTAGTTATTTCCACAGAGTTCTAATGCAAATTCAAGGGCATGTTTTCAACTAAAGTCTGGGGACAGATCAAAGGTATTAAATAAAGTAATGCAATAACCTTGTGTTGTGGTCCTTTGCTATATGTTTCATGGCTTACCACAGCTCTGAAAGCACTCAGGTTGATCAGTGATTGAACGATGACCCAAACATGCAACTGAAATGAAGGCCTGTAGTTTGGGGTTTTGTCGTCTGACCTGAAACTTTCATCCCACTACCTCCAGCTGCAACTTGCTCGTTTGTGAAGTGTCTCAGAGATCTTTGTGAGGTTCAGATAGTAGGTGCTTCTCAGCACTGTGTGATTTAGTAGATGAAAGGTGTGCAGAATACAGTTGTACTTTCACAATTTCTACAGTGATCATCTTTCCTGTGGTGTTCAATTACGTGTTTCACAGTAGCAGGTACCTCCAGTTACAGTTTATTCTCCTTCCTAGGACACAGTTTGTCAGTGCACAGGTTTTTTCACTGAACTAGAAAAATAAATTATCCAGTGTTGACCACTGCAAATTCTTAGGCATAAAGAGAGTCTATTTCATGGCTCTGCAGGCTCACAGGAGTGAGGAGACTTCTCAGCTTTTTTACATTGCTTACATTCGGTAAAAATGTGAATATCAAAGTCTTCTGCGGGCTCTCCAGAAGTGTATCTTTTAGCACTGTAGCATAAAGCATAGAAGACATGTTCTTCCAGATCAGAGGCAGAAAAAAAATGCTACTGCTGCAAGATGGAAGAATAATCAGCTCAACTTCCTTTCAACTAGGAATGATCAAATGTTCATGAAAGTTTCCATCAGACATTTGTTTCTGCAATACAGAAGAGATCAACAAAATGGTTTTAGATAAATGTTTGATTTGTATTAAATGGGGATAAACAAAGTTTCTGGGACAATTTATTTTGACTTGTTATTTAAATTGGAAAAAAAATACTTTAAAAGATCCACTTAATAACTGAGATAAAGACACTTTAATAGCTAAAGCAAAACCTGTGCATGCAAAAAAAGTAAAACAAGGAATCTATTCATTGCTTCCCATCAGCAGACAGGTGTTCAACCATCTCCAGGAAAGCAGGGCTTCATCACATGTAACCATTACTTGGGAAAACAAATGCCATTACTCTAAATGTCCCCTGTTTCTCCTCCCTGCCCCATCCCTTTTAATGCTGAGCATGATGTAAAATGGTTTGGGATACTCCTTTGGCAGTTGTGGTAAACTGTCCCAGCTGTGTCCTCTTCAGACTCCTTCTGTGCTCTCAGCCTACTTGCTGATGGGTCAGGACAGGAAGTAGAAAAGAGTTTGATGCAGTGAAAGCACTGCTCAGCAATAGCTGAAACATCCCTGTACTATCAACACTGTTTCCTTAAAAATAAAAAATGCTGCTCTGAAAAAAATTGTCTACCCCAGCCAAAGCCAGTACACTGACACTCATATTTCAGCCTGATTAACAGTCAAAGCCAAGCTTCTGCTGCTGATAAATATTTGTGGATAGGAAGATGATAGTAATAAAATAGGAATTCTTCAGATTTTACTCCCTGAGGCAAACTAAAGTTAATTCAGTCTTGCAGCCCACAATGCAGCAGGCATTAATTAATTTTATCCAGATTTTATTGCCTGAGGCAACTACCTATATATTAAATTTGGTCTATGATCAAGGGTCATATGTCTAGCAGTAGTCTTTTTGTCATAGCTATATGAATATCACAGAAAATAATGGAATCATGTGTCTTAAAACACATACAGGAGAAGAACACCTTTTTATTAGCATTTTAACAGAAAGTAAGCAGCTTACAGAGTAGGAATACAAAACCTTATGTACTTTGGCAGTGTTTCTTCTTATTTCTTCTATGGAGATAACAAAATCTGATTTATTTTCTATTCAAAGCTTGGTCTTCTGGTTCAGCTTGTATGAAAAAACCTGTCTCCAAGCAAAATAATGCGTTTGGGAGGTTTGTTTTGGAAAAACTTCTCATACTCAGACTTGAGTATTGCATGGTACTATTTAAGAAAGAGTTATTCCTTCTAAGAAATATATAGCATAACATCAACCTTAGTTAAGTAACTAAGTGCAAAAGCGTGATCAGGCTGCAGTATGAGCCAAGTGACTTGCCAGAGGGATGTGGCAATATCTTTTCCCTGGGCTGCCCAGTTTAGCTAGGGGAACAAAACACCAACTTCTGGCCTACACTGTGAGCTCCCAGGAAGACATCTATATCTTCACTATACTAGAAAGGGCAGGGAAGGAAAAGTTCAGTTAAAAAAATCACAGACCATTCTCAAGTTTCAAAATAAGATACACTGTTATTTTTAGTAGCACAGCAACTTAATTCAATGAGTATTACCAGTATGGTAGTAAATTAAACTACTGCATGGAATACTTAAAATAGTTTATAACACGTTGTTAGAAAATTTACCTGTGTATTTCTCGGTTAAGAATATAAAAAAATTCATGTAGCTTTTTGTTCTGGTTTGGTTTGGTGGGCTTTTTTGGTAGCATGGGAAAAGGCCACAGGAGTGGCTCCGGTGAGAAGCTGAGAAGCTCCCCCTGCTCCGAAACCAGCCAAGGAGCCATTAGAGGGACAATAGATGCGCCTCAGTGATTAACATACGAAAGAACAGCTGTAACACCTGACAAGAGAGGCACTTAGAGGAGAAGAGCTGTGCTGGAGGGAGAAGAGCTGTGTTGGGGAAAGAGATCCCTGCTGGTGGTTGGTGAGGAATAAGGGGGAGAAGGTGCCCAAGCACAAGTTTCCCTGCAACCCATGGCGAGATGGCAGCTGTGCCCCTGCACTCGTGGAGGAACTTCGTGGAACATTCTCTGAAGGTGCCAGGAGGAGTGAACTTGGCCAGTGGACTTGGATGTTGTAGCCAGTGGATTTGCTGCCTGTGAACTCGTGATTGAGCAGCTTTGGAAGACCCCGGCGCCAGGGGAGTTTGTTCCCAAAGCAGCCCATGACTCTGTGGGAACCCAGGCTGGGAAAGCTCCGAACCTCGTGGGAAGAATTCATGAAGAAGAGGTTCGTGGAGGACTCTCTCCCATGGGAGGAACCCCGTGGGGAAGCAGGGAAGGACTGTAAGGAATCCTTCTTCCTGAGGAGGCAGGAGCGGCAGGAACCACCAGCCTGTGAAGTGACTCTAAACCCCATCCCCTGTCCCCCTGTGCTGCTGGGGGGAAGGAGGGAGAGAAACCGGGAACAACGTGATTTGGGCCCGGGAAGAAGGGAGGGGTGGGGTAACATGTGCAAGCCCTGCTCTTTGTGTTGTCTGTGTCCTGGGTGTGTTTGATTAGTGTGAAATTAAATTATTATTTTTTTTCCCCCAAGTTGAGTCTGTTTTGCCCAGGGCTTTAATTGGGCTAAACCCTCCTTGTCCTTTGCCTCGACCCATAAGCTTTGTTCTACTCATCCCAGAGTGTGTGTGAGGGAGTTGAGTGAGCAGCCATGTGGATGTTCCTTTTAGTTGTCGTGTTGGGTCCAAAACCATGACACCTTTTTATATACTTTTTTTATAAAGCTCTGATCAAAGGCACTGCAATGGCCCTAGTATGTGACAACCTATTTAAACAGAGTTAGGAAGCCTGTCATTACCTCTCGTTAACACAGTTTCCAAAAGTTAACATGCCATACCAACATTCATGCTGCAATGTCAGTCAGAACTGTTATACATTTTGAAGTAATAATTGTGTTTTAATGACTTTTTGCTCTGCTGTTTCCTCTTAGTATTTAATACCTTTACCAAGCAATTTAAAATATTTAATAAGGAACCTTTAATAAGTGTTTCCATTTTAGGTATACATGTTTGTATATATGGAATTTATTAAGAACATAATATTTTGGAGAAGGATGACCAATTAACTTATGAACATTGATTTTTTTCAGTGTGGTTTAGTAGAGGAAATGATAATGAATTCATGTTGGATGTTATTTTGTACTGCATCCCCTCCTAGTCTACAAGAAGGGTCAGAAGGAGGATCCGGGGGACTACAGACCTGTCAGCCTGATCTCTGTGCTGGGAAAGGTTACGGATCACATAATTTTGGGTGTGGTATTGTGGCATGTACAGAACAGCCAGGTGATCAGGCCCAGTCAGCAGGGGTTCATGAGATGCAGGCCCTGCTTGACAAACCTAATCTCCTTCTATGACAAGATGACCCACTTAGTGGATGAGGGAAAAATGTATTTACCTGGGCCTTAGTAAAGCCTTTGACAGAGTTTCCCACAGCATTCTCCTGGGAAAACTGGCTGCTTCTGGCTTGGATGGGTGTACTCTTTGCTGGGTAAAAAACTGGCTGAATAGCCGGGCCCAAAGAGTTTGTGATCAATGGATTTAAATCCAGTGCATTAACACGCGTGGTGTTCCCCAGAGCTCAGTTTTGGGGCCAGTTGTCTTCAATATCTTTATCACTGATCTGGCTGAGGAGATGGAGTGCATCTTCAGTAAGTTGGCAGATGATAAGTTTGACAGGAGTGTTGATCTGCCTGAGGGTAGGAAGGCTCTGCAGAGGGACCCGGACAGGCTGGATTGAGGGACCAAGTGTATGAGATTCAGCAAGGCCAATGCTGGGTCCTGCACTTGGGCTACAACAACCCCAGGCAACACTACAGGCTTGGGGAAGAGTGGCTGGAAAGCTGCCCAGAGGAAAAGACCTGAGGGTGGTGGTTGACAGCTGGTGTGAATATGAGCCAACAGTGCCACGGTGGCCAAGAAGGCCAACAGCATCCTGGCTTATATCAGGAATAGTGTGGCCAGCAGGACTAGGGGAGTGATTGTTCCCTGGTACTCGGCAGTGCTGAGGCCACACCTCGAGTACTGTGTTCAGTTTTGGGCCCCTCACTACACTGAGGCGCTGGAGTGAGTCCAGAGAAGAGCAACGAAGCTGCTGAATGGTCTAGAGCACAAGCCTTAGGATGAGTGTTGGAGGGATCTGGGGTTGTTTATTCTGGAGAAAAGGAAGCTGAGGGGACACCTTATTGCTCTCTATAATTACCTGAAAAGAGGCTGTAGCAAGGTGGGAGTGGGTCTCTAACAATTAACTGAGCAAGTGAAAATGGGCTCAAATTGCACCAGGGGAGGTTTAGATTGGATATCAGGAAAAAAATTCTTCACTTAAAGGGTTATCAAGCATTGGAACAGGCTGCCCAGGGATGTGGTGGAGTGACCATCCCTGAAGGTATTTAAAAGATGTTTAGATTTGGTGCTTACGGACATGGTTAAGGGTGGACTTGGCAGTAGTGGGTTAATGGTTGGACTTGATGATCTTAAAGGTCTTTTCCAACCTTAACTATTATATTGTTTCATCATTTAAATCTTATTAATATGTGTTCATATCAGGAAAAGTGTTATTATTTCAAGCAATTTGTAGACTATCCTTACGTGACAGTCAAGTTAGCATTAATAATACAATTTATGTTTTGCTGCTATTCTTTATTCACTTCTGTCTGAACCCAATGATTGGCATATTTAATGTAATCTAATAGTGTGACATGGTTTACCATTGGGAATATTTTTAGCCTTGGTTATCTGATTAAGTATAAGGGAGCAAAATCCACCATGCTCCTCATTTGGTATTTAGTACAGCACTATTAGGAAAATCATCTGATGGCAATTATTTTCTACTTTACAAGAATGGCTATCCAACTGCCTGAAAATATTGCTAAATTTAGCTCTTCCTTTGTAGCAGCTTTCCTTGCAAATGTAGCAAGTAACAGGAATCCTCTAAGTAGAATGCAGTTTGAACTGCATATATATACAGAGCAATATTTGCCTGTAGAAAATGCTTCTGTTGCTCAGGCTTCTGTCATTGCCTGAACAAGTCATAGCCCCAGTAAAGCAGCCTTGCCAAGATGTCCTATTGAAGCAAGCAGATAGAGTGAGCAGCCTCCTGGGAACTTAAACCCATTGTTTAGAGTCAGAAACGGTGTATAAACTGAGCTGTAAGTAAATGGAGTGTTTTTATAAAGACAGCTAATTTATAAGGGTTGCCTTAATTTGGTGCTTATCTTGAGTTATTATGATTTTATGCACCATTATCCTTTTTTACATTTGTTTAAATATCTAGTATCTGCTAACACATGGTGTTTCAGTCCTTAGGGGAATGCTTGCAACTGGAGCTGATTTGTTCTTTGCTCTGTAAATCCTTTGATGTATCAGCTGAGAAAAGTTTAATGTTCAGGTTTACAAATGAATGATGTGGCACAGTGACTTCTGGTTCTGCTGGGTTGTGGAAAAATATGATATTGCTGGATGCGTCTGCAGGGAATTGTGTGAGTGAGGAGTGCATCCTCAGAAACACAGGACTGAGAAAGTACTGTTTTCAGTGAAGCAAAATGAGAGGCTCATTATTTAACTTCATGAAACAAAACAAAACAAAACAAAAGGTTTGTATGCACAAGGATGACAGCTTTAAACTTAGTGTAAATAAAGTACTTCCATTTATCTCTGTCAATACACGATGTCTGTATGGCCTGTTACATGTGAGTTCTGTGGTATGAAAAAGCTAATTTGTGGAGTACGATGACTGTAAAATAAGGTTTGTTCTGGATTACAGGTGACTTGTGCTTGAGGCTTTTAATCTGGTTTGCATGATGGCACACAGAGGTTGTCCAAACAGCTTGGGACTAGGTAAGGAGAGCCAAATCCCTGCTAGAATTAAATCTCACCAGGGATGTAAAGAGCAGTAAGAAAAGTTTCTATAGGTGTGATGGGATTGAAAGGATGATTAAGGAAAATATAAACCCTGTCCTGAGGGAAACGGGATTAGCTATGCAGGATATTGATAAGGCTGAGATGCTCAATGACTTCTTTCTATCAGTCTTCTTCTGGTAAGTGCTCCAGACTCATTGGAAAGGTTTATAGATGGTAAGCAAACAATTTCTCTAACATATTCTAAGTGAAATGGGCTCAATCATATACTGAAACAAATTAAGATATATTAAAGACACATTTCTAAAAACAATGTTACAATCATATCCTGTGCCAGCTCAAAAAAAAAAATTGCCTGTTCTTATGTGCCTATGAAAAACTGAATTGTGTTTCTTTTGTCTCATGTTGAATAACTAACTGCATTTGCCATCCTGCCCTTCTCTTTTACATCCTGCTCCCATACTGCCTCACACTCCTTCATCACCCTTGAAGGCTGAATGTCTTTCACCTTTCCTCCCTTTTCTCTTATCCCTATGGTAGTTTCTTCCCTTTTTTTTTTTTTTTTTTTTTTCCACTTTCATACTTCACATTCCCTTTAGTCTTGCTTTCTCATCTTATGAGGCTGTATATGAACTTTGTTGCAAGTGTTGTAAAAAAATATTTTTTGTGCTGCCAGCAGCTGGGGGAGTATTGCCAATATGCCCAGGGAGCAACAAAGCAGAGCAGGGTAAACAGGAGACTGAGACACACCACCAGCCAGGCTGTACTCACTTTTACTTTAGGGTGTGATCAGGTATCTTGCCTCCTTGTAATCAAATTAACAGAAGCAAAGTGGACCACTCTCTCAGGTGGGGGCTCATTATGTCTTGACATTGGGTACAGTTTTTTCTGCCACTGGAAATACTGACAATATCCGGAGGTGGGGTTGAAAAAATACGAGTCCTTTGAATTATCAAGCTACTTCACATCAGCGAAATTGGAGTTTAAACTTATGAACTCCATTTTTTAACACAATACCTACAAGATAGAAAGCCATAAAGTTTTATGTAAACTTGATTTCTAACCTCAAGTGTCTCAGCAGAGCAATATAACTTCCATATCATGTAACTTCCACAGAGTGGTATCTGTGTGTAATTACTACTTCATTATAATCATTACTGGCTGGGAGTGATTTATAAATAATTTCTGAGTTAAGCATTTGCATTTTAAAGACAGCTTCATAAGCTCGTAAACTAAAATTCACACATCCAAACTGAACCCACCAGAGTCTTCTACTGCATGCAGCATAATATAGTAGTTATTAAATTGGAATCATGTGAGGAAAAGGTGACTGAAATTACTGTGTAGTTTGGGTTGTCATCTCTGAAGACTGAGCTACTAAAGACTGAGCTACTAATGTAGTCCTGTATATGCAGGATATCAGGCCTAGCTAGTTCTGAAATAACATTTCCTACCAGATACAGTGTTGAATAAACTTGCAGTGAATGAGCACTGAAATGCTTTCTAGTAGATTTTCAGAGATTTTTACTTGGATGCAATGGCGGTTCAGTACTGTGTAATGTTAAAAATAATTTTTTTAAATGGTGTATATGAATTATTCATCTGCAAACCAATTCCTCTTAAAAACTTAGGATTTGTCAAGGAATATGTAGGTCAGAAAAAATGGCTAGGGTATAGTCTAATGCCAACAGTGGATGTTGCAATGCATTAATTTTATGTACATTTTTGTCTTTTTCCTGCCTGTTGGTTATCATACTCATTAACTTGATAATCCAGAAAAGACACTCCTCTACTTATATTCCTGATGATCCCAATCTAATCCATTTTGACTTTTAAAAAGCCAATACAGAATTGTCAATTACAAAAGTTTTTATAACACAGGTGAAAAAATATTTACAATACTCTATCTTCATATAAGTTATCTCACTTTGGTTGAGTGGGTAATTTATTTGGGGAGAATGGATAAACAACAACCCTGAGGAGAAGGATCTGGGAGTGGTAGTATATGAGAAGCTTGACATGAGCTGCCAATGTGCCCTCACAGCCCTGAGAGCAACTGCATCCTGGGCTGCATCAAAAGAAGTGTGGCCAGCAGGGCCAGGGAGGTGATTCTGGCCCTCTGCTCTGCTCTGGTGCGACCCCACGTGGAGTACTGTGTGCAGCTCTGGTGCCCTCATCACAAGAAAGATATAGACCTGTTGGAGAGGGTCCAGAGAAGGGCCACAAAGATGATCAGAGGACTGGAGCACCTGAACTATGAAGACAGGCTGAGAGAATTTGGGCTGTTCAGTCTGGGGAAGAGAAGGTTCCAGGGAGACCTTATAGTGGCCTTCCAGTACCTGAAAGGGCTAGAGGAAAGCTGAAGAGGAGCTTTTCTCCAGAGAGGATAGTGATATGACAAGGAGTAATGGATTAAAACTGGAAGAGTGGAAATTTAGGTTAGACATTAGGAAGAAATTCGTCACCATGATAGTAACATGCTGGAATAGGTTGCCCAGGGAGGCTGTGGATGCCCTCTCCCTGGAGATGTTTAAAGCCAGGTTGGATGAGGCTTTGTGCAGCCTGGTCTAGTGGGACGTGTACCTGCTCATAGCAGGGAGGTTGGGACCTGATGATTTTTCCACTTTAACCATTCTATAATTCTATGAACTGTCTAAAAATGCAATATGTATCAGAGGTCATTGTCTGCATTGTATGTACAGATTAATACAGAGGAAGGAAATAATCAGATCAATTTTGATATATTTAAAATAATAATAAAGAATAAAGCAATAACACAAAAGGGAGAAAACACTTTTATAGAGTGATGGTAATTTACACCAGAAGGCAATATTTGGTTCTGTGAACATAGTTTGAAATGATAAATCGTGGAATTACTGATTCTTTCTGTGGAGTTTCTGACATATTATGAAATTGTGAGTTGACATCTTTCCTTTCTTAATATAATTAAAAATATTCAGTGGTTTAATAAAGTTCTGACAAATGGCAATTAGATGAAATTGCTGTGTGATTCCCTGGACTAATTTAGCAAACTCTTCTTCAACAATACTTATTCAGGCATGAACTGCATGTAAACAGAGCAACGGCTGTACTGCTTGTAAAAACAGAAACTTGGTCATTGCCAGTGGCCTTATCTTTATAACATAAATCAATAGGCATTACATGAAGACTTGTCCCAAACAAATGTGAATAAATCTCATATTTTTCTTCAACAGAGGAAGCAAAAACTGCCAGCATCTCAGTTATTAAATCAGTATTGAGTCCTGTGGAAATTTTTTGAATGCAGAGGATAGAATAAAGTTGTATTTCCGTATCCTGTGGAGTGCACACATCCAGAATATAAAAGGGAGCATGATAGTAACTGCTCTGCCATAATTTCATTCAGTCTTCTTAGTGGTTGAATAAATAATAGTTCATGGTTGCAGCTGATTAGGGGTCTTGAGAACCAGCCTTATGAGGAGAAGCTGAGGGAGCTGGGGCTGTTCAGCCTGGAGAAGAGGTGGCTGAGGGGAGACCTCATTGCTCTCTACAACTACGTGAAAGGAGATTGTAGTGAGGTGGGTGTTAGGCTCTTTC
>NW_009953496.1:15605303-15729103 GCF_000747805.2 Chaetura pelagica | reverse complement strand
GGAAATGGCATCAAGTTGCGCAAAGGGAGGTTCAGATTGGATATCAGGAAGAATTTCTTCACAGAAAGAGTGGTGAGTCATTGGGACAGGCTGCCCAGGGAGGTGGTGGAGGCACCATCCCTAGACGTATTAAAAGAATGGGCAGATGTGGTGCTTCAGGAGATGGTTTAGTGTTAGGGGTTGTAGGGCGGATGGTTGGACTTGATGATCTTAAAGGTCTTTTGCAATCTTTATGATTCTGTGATCTGTGAACTGAGTTGTGTGACTCTCTCAAGGCTCGAGCTGCCAAGCCTCCTCCAGGGTTAGATGCTGTGTGTTAAGCAGCATTTGCACAGGAAGATTTCAGGGTCAAAGTTATGAAGTTAGCTACCCTGATCCCATGTGCTCCTCTGCTAGACATCGTTTCATTTCAGTTGCTTTTTGCAGATTGTTAAATACCATTTTCAAAAGTGATGTTGAACTGAAGTTCCCACATCCCATGTACCTGTCCAGGGACAGCAGTAATAACAATAACAGAAAAAGCAAGGGCTATCATGACAATTATAAATGGCTATAGAACTGCATAAGCAAATATAGTTTTCTTGCTGTTTTGCTGCTGATGACTAAAGTCTTAAAGTTGCTTTATTTCTTTCATATTTCACCTTTCCAGGGTACTATAAAAAGGAAATAGAAGAGCTTTGCATTTATTTTAGCAAAAAGATTGATATATCATGGCCAAGGCATTTTGAGGCCAATTCACAAAATCCACTTTATTTGTAAGATACAGCAGCAGTAAGCTGAGTTTATTTCCAAAGAAGCAATATGCAAGGAAATAATTTGCAGAACTAATCAGTCATTTATTTCTTGATTAATTAATCCTAAAATGTAATTATCTTTTATGAACTCAATTGTTTCCTTTTTTGTTTGTTTTGTATGTTTTTTTAAAATTTGGTAACACAGCGAATGTCAGTTCCTGAGATATGTGGGACTTCATAGTATGATTAGCTTAGCACCAGCTCATGGAGTTTTGTAATACAGAGAAATTGAAAATTTGTGTACAGAAAACCATGAAAGGCATCCAAGAAGAATTAAAGTACTTCAGCTTCTAAACTGTGTGAGTGCTTCGCTTCTATATCTGCTGCAGTAAAAGCATTTTCTTCTTTCCCAAAAGTTCTTTGTAAGCCTGGGGGAAAAAAAATAAAAAAAAATAAAAAAAAGAAATAGAAGATTTTATGAAGAGTCCTGGAGCCTTTTACAGAATTCTTGTGCAATTCTCTTACATGAGTGGTGGCCCAGTGACTCTACTCTGCTGCAACAGACAAGGAGAGGATGCTGTAGCAGGCTGGTAGGATTCCCTACTGCTTCTCAACACTTCTGTGACTCACATGAGAGATGCCTGTTTTGCAGGGAAAATAAAGAGCAAGAAGGTGGCTGGTCTTGATCTTGTGCTGTTGACATATGCAAGGGTGGGAGTTGGTTAACTGAGAGAAAATAAAAGAGAAAAAAAATAATAAATAAGGCAATGTGAGAGAATGAAGCAAGAAGCCTTCAATGGAAATGTGCTTCAGCAGAATGTTAGCTCTGATTTCAGGCAGAAGCCATGATTATAGCATGAGAATAAGCAATTTGCTTGAGAAGAAATAAAGATGAAATGACAGAGCCACAAAATAGGCTCACATGGCAGACAATCACTTTTTAGTGTAAACAAATTATATCCTAAGTGGATTTCAGTGCTTTGCATATTATTCTGGAATTGCAGTTCAAGACAGTTGGTGAGAATATTCTAATACATATTAAAATATGTGATTTAAAGAACCAAACACAGAGAACGGATTGCTCTCTATTATTCCCCCTTTCCTTTCCAGGAAAAGACAAAAAGGGGAATAAGGAAGAGAGACTTTAAGGCTGGAAGTTAGAGCTATAACTGGGTTAATGGAACAGGAAAGGGACAATAACAAGTAGGAAAGCAATCAAAAATATACAATTTTGTATATTTATATAAGCCACAATGTTAATGGTAGCTGATATCAGTCCAAAGATCCTGTGTGGCAAAGCCAACAAAGGGAAGAAGAACCAGGACTCTTCTCAGCAGTGATTGGGGTCAGATTCTGCAGAGGACCTGGCAAACTGAAGACACAGAGCCAGGACCTTCCTTCCAGGACATCTGCTGGGAGAAATAAAGGGAGCAAGGCCTAACTTTCCTGACCTTCTGGTGTTTTATAAGGTATGACAGAAACTGAGAGGGAATACCAATGCCATCTGACCCTTTGCTCTGCTGCCCTCCTGGAACCTCTTTGGGTCCTAAGTAATGCTTTCTGTCACTCTCAGGCTTTACTATTAGGTGTCATTATGTCAGTGCCATAAAATTGATGTCTCCCTCCTCAAACCATAACATCTGTGGAGTGAACACATTATTTTTTTGAGGTAATTAGAGGTTCAAAGGAGATTGGATTAAGCATGGGCACTTAAAGATTTCTGTAGCTTCTTCAGGACTTTTGCAAAAATGAGCTATTTTGAGTGCTTTATTTGTTAACACTCTGATAAAGAAGATCACTGTCATATAATGTCTCCTTTTTATTTAATGTAGAATCTGAATTTGTAATTTAGAGATGAGCTTGTTTAAAGGGCTTATTTTATTGCCTATCACACCAGGTAAATATTTCTAATTTATTGTCACTTTGGTTCACTTGTAATTTCTAGTCTCTGAAGTAATTTCATTTGGAGAACAAATAAGGAAGATGGATTCTAATATATTTTTTTGGTATGATTAGATTTAGTCGCAGATATTCCATCCATTTAGGTAGGAGGGGACTCCTGTACGTCGTTGTCACGATCCGTGACCTATTATATCTCCTTGTTGGAGTGTATTAACTCATCAGGATTTGCTGAGAGATCCACACGTGAGTATCGCCTCACACAGAGGAGACAGGGGCTTATGCCCTGACTTTTTCGAGTGAATAACTTGCTCAGTGCTTACTAATATTTCTAAAGAAATGCACGGTTTATTGTGGGGAAAACAAAGCAATTTGGGGCAGGAGGTTCAAAAGGAGTGATTACAACACATTAAACATATATGGGTACACCTTAGTTACACATCTTATTTAAGTGAGGGAAGGAGAGGGGAGGGATATGCCCGAATGGCTGGATTATACTTTCCCCTATAAGCTGGGGTAGCCGGAATTGTCTCACCACGCGGCAGTGCAGGTAGGATGAGCTGGGTAGCAAAGAGGCTGTGGGCACTCCAAGCGCAGGTCGCCCCCCCCCTGCGGGCGGCGGCAGGAAGCAGGCAGGCAGCCAGGCAGCGGCAGCGGAGCGGAGCGGCTCTGCAGCAGGGCAGGAAAATGGCGGCGGCAGGCAGTGTGTGGAGAGGACCGCCCCGAACACGAGGAGAGAACGAGAGAGAGAGGGGCGTGCTGCGCTGCCTCTCTTATGGGGTTTTCTGCGCTCCCGATTGGCCGGTTTTGTATTTCCAGGCTTTTCAGCCAATCAGACGGGACCTAGTCCCGCCCCTGCTTCCGGCCACGGCTCCTCCCCTGCAGCAGCTGCCCCCCCACACACACACACACAGAGGGGGTTCAGCACCGCGTGGAGACGCCATTTTAAGTCAGTTTTGTCGGCTGACTCAAAGGACATTTCATGTTCGTGTAAGGAAATACCTGGTCCTTCACAGTCGTCTAGCTCAGTCTCCAATTTAAGTAGAGGTGGCTTTCAAAAGGACTTACTCCGTAACTTTCTTATGTACTGAAGTGAGACTGGCTGGATGTTTTGTTCCTCCATATGTTTGCTCTTCTTGGAACAGTGAGTAATTTTTGCTTCTTTGCAGTCCCTAAGAACCTCCCTGGCACTGTGATGTTTCAGAGTTTATAGAGGTGGCCTTGCAGTGAGATTGATTGACTTCCTCAGCACACTGAGGTGCATCCATCAGATCACAGAATCACAGAATGGTTTGTGTTGGGTGGGACCTTAAAGACCATCTAGTTCCAACCCCCTGCATGAGCAGGGACACCTCCAACCTGGCCTTGAGCACTTCCAGGGAAGGGGAATCTAGAGCTTACCTGAGCAACCTGTTCCAGTGTCTCAACACCCTCACAAGGAAATAATTTATTCCTAATGTCTAATCTAAATATTTTTTTAGCTTGAAACTGTGCCACATCATCCTATCTCTACATGCCCTTATAAAAAAGTCCTTTCCCAGCTTTCTTGTCCTCCATAACTCTGCCTTCATCTACTGAGGATAATACTTCACTCTACAGAACTCTTCAGGCTGTGGAACTGGCAAGCCAGAGGGCAGACCTTTCCAGTAAAAACTAAGACAAAAAGGCCTTTGAAAGACTCATCTCTGTTATGGCAGGGGTGGAGAGGTGGAGCTATATGATCTTTAAGGTCCCTTCCAACCCAAACTATTCTGTGATTCTTTGAGCCTGTCCTTCATCACTAGGTCCCTTGTCCCACTGAATATTGTGCTGCATATTCTTTAGTTTGTCTTTCACTGCCTAAATATATATGGAAGTATAGAAGTACCTCTTTCCATATTTCACTTCTCTGACTTTTTCCAGTTTCAGCTGTGCTATGACTTCCTTAACTTCATCTTTGCATGCAGGACAACATTTCTGTATCTTTCATGAGTAGTTTATCCCTGCTTTCACCTTCTGGGTACTTCTAATGTATAATTTAAACTCAGTCGGGAGGTTTCGTGTTTACACTTGCTGGACTTGTGCTGTGCTTGCTCTGCATTCTGCATGTCCAAGTGGACGGTCTTCTGTGTAGCGGAAGTGGCCCTTAAAGATCAAGCAGCTTCCATGGGCCTCTTCACCTTCCAAGGTGGTCTGCAATGGGATCCAGCCAAGCAGATCCCTGGCAACTCAAAATCCATTCTCCTGAAATACAGGGCTATCTAGAATTCCAGAGTGGTTTAGGTTGGAAGAGACCACACACATCATCTAATTCCAACCCCCCTGCCATGGGCAGAGACATGGCCCACTAGACCACATTGCTCAAAGCCCTGCCCAACCGGGACTTGAACTCTTCCAGGGAGCGGACATCCACAGCTTCCCCAGGCAACCTGTTTCAGTGTCTCATCACCCTTACACTAAATTATACTATTTTTCTTGCTTATTTTTTCCTTAGGACTTTAGACTTAATAGTTTCATAGTCACTGCAGCCCAGGCTGCCTTTAGCCTTCCTATCCTTGAGCAGTTCTTCAGTTTTCCGATTAACTGTTGCAGCAGATCATTTCCCTAATCAGTTTGTCAACAGGCTGCATCAAGAAATGGCCATCATCACACTGCAGAAGCCTTCTGGGTTCTTCATGCCTAGGCTTATTCTGTTTTTGGCAGGTGTTGTGGTTGAAGTTCCCTATGAGTACCAGTAGTAATAATGAGGTTTCTTTCTGCTCTCTAAAGACTTTATCTGTCTCCTATTGATCAGGTGGTTTATAAGAGATGCCCTGCTACAGTGTCCAACATGTTAGCCTGTCCTCAGATCCAAGGCAAAGCGCTAGTTTATTTGAGCTGCTCCTCAACATAGAGCACAACTCCTCCTCGCCTTTCCAGGAATATAAGTATTTAAGACTTTGCAGATGTATAGTTGTATTAAGATAGTGAGAATTTAGCAAAAAAACCCAAACCAAAAACAACCAAAAAGCAACAACAACAAAAACCCCAACAAACATAAAAATGATAAATTAAAAAACAAACAAACAAACAAACAACAACTTAGATGCAATAATCTTTGAACTTTCTGAATTTATTCCATATTTGGTCTAAAGTAGGAAAAATTACAAATTACGTAGTACTTATTATGTGAACACACTAGTTTATTCCTTTTGTAACTGACCTACAGTTTTCCAGGCTTAAACCTTTACAGGATCAGAGTGTAAGAGCATAACATTGAATTTGGACAATGGCAGATTTGGACTGACATTTTAATCTCAGTATAAGCCAGTGAGGCAGTGGTCTCATTCTTATACAGTAAGGAAACCAATGAGGTGTTTTTGAGAACATTTATGATTTACTAAGCATACTAAAGTAAAACAATTTTAAGCAGAGCCAAAAGCAGACTACAAAGCAAGAGAAGATAAAATGTGTAAACAATAAAAATCATAGAATCATAGAATCATAAAATCATAGAATCATAGAATCCTAGGGGTTGGAAGGGACCTCGAAAGATCATCTAGTCCAACCCCCCCTGCCAGAGCAGAGTCACCTAGAGTACATCATACAGGAACGCATCCAGGTGGGTTTTGAATGTTTCCAGTGAAGGAGACTCCACAATCTCCCTGGGCAGCCTGTTCCAGTGCTCTGTCACTCTTACAGTAAAAAAATTTTTTTGGATATTCACCTTAAACCTCCTATGCTCCAATTTGCACCCATTACCCCTATCCAGTCTTTTTCAGTGAAATTCATTGGACAGAGACATTTCTCTCCTGTTTCTCTTAGTGTAAGTTATTAGCATTCAGTATTGCAGTATTTGCCCATGTACTGAAGTTTACAAAACCTGTTTGAGTTCTCTATGCAACTAGGCAGCTACAGACTTAGGTGGAATGAATACTGATTAAGAGTTAGATGTAATTTGTCTCATAATCGTAATCTTTTAAATATACATAAAATCTGTACTTTCCTAATAGCAGGATCTGGAAATTGGTTTCTGTACATTGCTCTAAGAGTGTTACAGATTTTTTATTTAGTTCCTTCAGCTGTGTATTCATGATGCTTTTTTAAGTAATGCTTTTAATGACCTAGTTAAATGACATATTCCACTAAGCATGAGTAAAAAATAAAATCTAGTATCACAAGAAAACTAAATAAATTCTCAATTTTTGATAAATAGGAAACTTATTTATTTAAAATAATATATTACCAAAGAAATATTACTTATTTCCATTCACAGATCAGGGCCAATCTGAACCCACTAAGACGTAAAATAAGTCAGTTTAGTTAGGGGGATTATGGAAAGAGTATGAAAATTGTTCAGATTTCCTTCAACAGTACAGTACTCCTTTTTTACACTGCTTGTATAAGTCAAGTGAGGAAATTAGTTCAAGTCAGTCAAAAGAAACTGAATTGGTGAATCAGTGTGGCTGAAACCAGATATCCAGCACAAAATGAAAAGTGTATTTCCAGCTACAATGATTCAGATATCCTCACTTAGTTGCACTGAAGCTGGCCAAATTCTTGTTTTCTCATAGTGCAAAAAGTATCACAGCAGTGAAAAGGGTGCAGTCATGAAGGTCTGCCATCTGCTTTTCCAGGTTAAATGCAGAGCAAACTGCAGCATAAATCCTGTTTGGGGACACAGAAGGCCATATTAAACAATTCAGAAATCTAATTATACATGACTTCAACATGAATTCAAGTCTAATAGAGATCACAGTACAGAAAACCAAAACACTTTACCATGTCTCAACATTGATGTTGGATAGTATTTTAATTCGTCATTTCTTGCAGATTTTTAACATTATTTTCTTTTGATAATAGAGGTTCTTCTTTGCTACTGTTAGAGGGAATTTGTTGTTATGTATTGTTGCAGTTACTTAGGCATTCTTTTTCGTTACTGTGTTTGTTTTAGATGGAATATAAACAGCATGTATGTAAGGTTTGTTGTATCACATTTAGTAATTTCTCAGTCAGACCTGAAACATAAGAGCAAACCAGAGGGTCTGCAAACTAGAAGAACTAACATGGTCTGAGGAAAAGCAAGGAAATACTTTGTAGGCATTGAGGAATCTCCAAAGTCCTATATATATAGAACAACGGATGAGAATAAAAAGTAACTTTTGTTATGCTGTTGCAGTTAATGTGAGATGAATACTTAAATGTTGAGCAAAAAATTATAAGAACCCCAAGCGAAATATTTCTTTTCCTAATCTCATAGTGAAGCAAAAGGGAAGAAAGCCTCTAAAAAAATTGGATTAACAGAGTAAATTGAAAAGCATATTGAGCACAACAAATTCCAAATAACAGTGTCCTAGAACACAGAATCTGTTTTCCTAAATATTTTGAGCAACTCATATGGCTCAATAAGCTATTCTTACTTCTGGAAAAGCCATTAGGTATGGGACCTAATATCAAGGCATATCAAGTGCTTGGTATGCTTTTCAGAAATCCAAGGATATTGTAATTTTTCATATAAATGACTTAGTAAAGGAAAACTCTTGCACCTTTAACAGGTGAGTTTTAAAAGACTTGATGAAGGAGGTAGAAACACTGATTTCTGTCTGTAATTTCAGTGGCCAGCAGGAAGAGAGTTTTACATTAACTGCAGTAATTGCTTCTGGTGGTTGGCTTCTCGTGGGTTTTTTAATTTTATAAATATGTTATTAGTTATTTTTATTTTTAATTCTAAACTTTTAGAAAATTCTTCTTCATTACATAATTAACTCCCATGGCCATTTCTGTTACCTTTCACACTTGAGCAGCAAACATGATTTCCTCTGTTTTCCACTATCTTCATATGTGCATAAGCCATATCTATATATGAATACCATCGTTTCTTCATGACGTTTATCAGTAGAATGTTTTTCCTCATATTCAAAGGATGAATCAGCTATAGCAAGACTGCTCTCCAGAGGAGTTCAGCACATGAAAGAGAGAATTTCAGAGAGCAGGTTTAAAAGAAACTACAGTGGAATATGAACCAGTTAAAAAATAAAGCCAGAAGGTACATTGAGTCAGATAAACACAAATGATAAGATGGGAATCTGCTTTCAAAGTTTCATAGGCTTTTTAAATTAAAAAATCTTTAAAGCCAGAAATACTCTTACCAGTGGAAAACACGTAATTAAAATACTTGTCAATTAGCCTTTCACACATTTTCTCACAGCATTCTATCAGAGAAACTGGCTGCTCATGGCTTGGATAGGTGTTCACTTTGCTGAGTTAAAAGCTGGCTGGATGGCCAGGTCCAAGGAATTTGTGATCAGTGGAGTTAGAACCAGCTGGTGGCTGGTCACAAGCGGTGTTTTCCAGGACTCTCTTCTGGGGCCAGATCTGTTTAATATCTTTATCACAGATCTGGGTGAGGGGATGGAGTGCATGCTCAGTAAGTTTGCAGATGACACCAAGTTGGACAGGAGTGTTGATTTGCCTGAGGGTCTGCAGAGGAATGTGGGTAGGCTGGATCAATGGGCCAAGGCCAGTTGTATGAGGTTCAACAAGGCCAAGTGCCAGGTCCTGCACTTGGGCCACAACAACCCCAGGCAATGCTACAGGCTTGGGGAAGAGTGGCTGGAAAGCTGCCCAGAGGAAAACAACCTGGGGGTGGTGGTTGACAGCAGGTCTGAATATGAGCCAACAGTGTGCCCAGGTGGCCAAGAAGGCCAACAGGATTGTGGTTTGTATCAGCAATAGTGTGGCCAGCAGGACTGGAGAAGTGATTGTCCCCCTGTACTCAGCAGTGGTGAGGCCACACCTCGAGTGTGGTGTTTAGTTTTTGTCAGCGTGCTAGGTTCATCTTTGGATTTGGTGATCTTAAAGGTCTTTTCCAGGAAAAACAATTGTATGATTCTGTATCAGCAGAATGTATCTAATGGATTCTGCAAAACACACCAGAATCATTTTACGTTGCATAGCTTTAGGAGTAAAATGCTTTTACTCTCTCCCTTAGCACAGCCAAAACCTCACCATGCATTAATAAGCAGTGACATCAGAGTGTAATAAGGAATGTTTTGTCTAAAGGTGCTCTCCATGAACCTCAATTCAGTCTCATGTCAGAGTTAATATGCTGGCGAAAGCTTTTAAGATTAGTTTAGCTTATTGTCACAGAGCAGTGGTGTACCTCTGACCTCTGCTGCCACAATGCCAATGCTAGGTGAGGTTTTGCCATAAGGAAGCTCTGGTGCCATGCATTGTGTACAGGCTGCCTTTTCCAGGGAGTCAGTTACTAATAACATTTAATGGATAGATACGGTGTTATGGCTCACAGGATTCTTATTTTCCATCTGTTCTCAGGACAAATCCCACTCAAATGGTTAATGGCTCACAACTGAAGTGACCAGAAATGACCATTGATATTTAGACGCTTTGTTTCCAGTATGACCTTAGACCATTTGATAACTGTTGTACAACTAGGAAGTACAAAACAATGCTAGTTCATTATAAAAATATCTGCTTATGAAGACTGCTATTAGGTGTTGCAATCAGTGAGTATTATAATGGGTTGCCATGAGAGTCATTCAGGTGAAAATCATTTATACTGTTCTATGTGCATTGTTTATTAAAACAATCATAATACTGACATTACAGGACATTGCTCCTGCTTTCATTTATTTTCTTATAGGTAGGGACACAGCCAGCAGAAAACCTTTTTCAGTTTATAGTTGCTTTTGAATATGTTGGGGTGGCAGGATTGTAGCATATAGGAAGGGATTTACAGAGAAGAGTTTGTGCAAAAATAGAAATTCCTGTGTAGAATGGTGTAAAAAAAGGGCAAAGGAGTTTTGAGAACAGTCAAAATGTCTTCCATCCCTCACAATGCCCCTTTAGCCAGCATCAATTTTAGCATTTATATTTACTGTTATACACCAGAACTTCATTATAGTCTGTACTGTGACCTGATTATATCTCTCTCTCTCTCTCTGTCTGTGTTAAACTGGAAGTAAAAAGCACCAAAGAATGCACGCTATTTCTTTACTGGTAGGATTAACTAATCTGATGTGTAGGAGTTAAAGATTTTTTTTTTCCAGGTCTGTTGTGACATTGGATGGAATTTGTAAAGGATTCTCCCTGATTAAGTATATAGAAAATCGGGTAGATTTTCTGAAGGCCCCTTGGAGAATTTTGAAAGCCTGCTATATGCAACTTCTCACACATGGATACCTAAAAAAACACCCTGGTGCATAAATGATGTCTCAATGTTCAGTCTCCTAATCCTGGTTTAGCAACCAGGATCCCTGCCAGCTTTTTGAAGGCTATGAAAGGAAGGACTCTAAGCTGTGAATCCTGAACCAGAGAAGGATCCTAAATGCTGCAGATACTTGATTTAGGATATACTAGAGCCCTTAGCAATACCCAACATAAAAATAAGTTAGGTAGCATCTGATACAGGATAGTGAAGTTTGGTAATACTCTTCAGAAATATTTTATCTTCCCATTCATTCTGAAGGGAAACTCTAAAGAAACTTCTTTTCTGAAAAGGTAAACTGGTACAGGATTGTTTTTCCCTTTTGAGAGCAGCAGCTACCACTGTTGTTGACTGCAGTCCTTGATGTTACTGTTTAAAAGATTCCAGAATTGCCCCCAGTGCCATAGGAAAAAGACTTTTTCTCCAAAGAAAACTGCAGTATTTAATAAGACTACACATTGTGTAGACCACATTTATTAACTAGATGATTTTAACTGCAATAAAGCTGTGAATGTATTGGGAGGATAAAACAACCTGCATTAGTTTGCTAAGGACTAAATATTTGGTGATGAGCAGAAAGGAAAGGGAAAGATGCAGTGATATGCACAGGCATAGTATTGGAAAGAGCCAGTACTAAGACAAACTGCAAGAGCCAAGAAAAAAATAGGATAATCCAAGATAATACCTGGTTATGAGTAGAGGAGAGAGCATATTTTAGGAGGTGCATGTGGTATCCTACAGGAGGACTGGTTAAAGGCACAGACATTATCTAGAGTGGAGAACTTGTAAGCCCAGTTTGATGTTTTTTCTGTGACAATGTAACATTAGTAAGTTGACATTTGTGATATGTTGCTGCTTCATCCAGAGGAATTTTCAAAAAGGGGACTGAAAGTTGTTGATTATGGGTTTTGGTACCATATTTTAATTAATCCTCATGCTTCAGGGCTTTTGCTCATCATCTGCTTACTCCATAATGTTTCTCTTCTGTGGCTTACTGTTTTTCCTGAACTTTCTTTTTTTTTTTTTTTTTTTTTTTTTTTTTTTTGGTTGGTTGGTTGGTTGATTTGGTCTTGTTTTCTCTCTTACTTTCTCTAGTTGAAGCCCTGGAGGGCACTGACAGCTGAAAATAGGATGTGTGGTGCTTTTACTGTTGTAGTGTCTATCAGGTGCACAGCTGACTTCTGTGCTCAATAAGCAAGATCTAATAGTGAATGGGATGAACAGAAGCTGGGAATACTGAAATTGCCTTTTCGTGCAGCATGTGATCTCTTTCTTTCCCTCAAAGGGATATACCTGAACTTTTCTTCTCTGACTCTATGGCCTGCAACTTTTTTTGTCACTACCAATGTTTGACACAAGGGACCTCAACTTCATCACATGAAGTGCTCTGTGGACTGGTCCAGATAAAAAGGCCATTGCACTGTGTCTCACAATTGCAGACCTAAAAACTTCCATTAAGACCTTTCTGATTCCAATTTTTCTGCTCATGTACATGATGACCTGGTTTCTTTGGTTTCACAGATTATTTGACTATATTAATGAGGGATGATGGACTTTACACACCACTTCAGGAAGACAGAGAGTATCTGAACTTTTTCTCGAGATGCTTTTAGTAAGTTCTTTACTCAAACAGTCCATAGTGCAATGTGCTGGGATTGAATTTGTCTCCACTGAGCAGTTTCAGTGATGATTAAATGATAGATCCGTATCACAAAACATTTCTGTGGTAGGTTTGAGACATGACAATTTAATTTTATTGAGTGGTTCACATAAGAACTAAATTCCAGTGTTAAGTTGCTGTCTTAAAATAGGAACGTTTTATTTACTTGCTAGGTGACTGCTACTATATGTGCTACTACTATGCAACAAGATTTCACAAATGAAAATTCCTCCAACTGAAAACTACATTTTCTGTCTAATGGCTTCTAAATTATACATAAACTGTGCAATTTTCAAAGGTGATACAATTTCTCCTGTCACAATGTCTAGTAATTTGGAGGCTGTTTCCATTAAAGTGACAGTTCTGTACAGATAGACTACAGTACCCTCAGTTTCAAAAACATCCACCTGTAGTGCTATCACATACCAGCTAAGATTTTAAAAATATGTCTGCTTGCCTTTATCTTGACTAACAGTGATAACAGCTGTTACAAAAGAGTGGAGTCTTCTATTTAAAACATCATTTTATTGTAGCTTTTGTATAAAAGAGGAAAAGCCAAATATATTAATATCTTAGCATTCTATTTCATTAATTTAAGCACTGTCTGATTTTTGTTGTGTTGTGGGTTTTTTTTTTAATTTATAACACAATAACTTACATAACTGTGTCAGCATGTGGCGCCACGGGCAAGTATCCTTCTCTTCCACATTGGCACAGCCAGACTCAAAACTACTGCTCACCACTATTGGCATTGCATCCCTTTTGACTCCTCATTGAAGGACAAGAGATACATGAACTTCATCTCACATTTCAATTAAGTCTTGAACAACAAAACAAACTAGAAAAACTCTTTAAATGGATTATCTGAATCTGGTGCTTTGATTGTTTTTTCTTAGCTTTTTTTTCACAAGTAGATATTACAAACTCAGTAATCTGCTCTATTAGCAGATCAGTGAAAACAGAAGTGGTGCCTGTGGCAAGTGAAAACTAGAGAATGGTTCTTTTGTAAGACACATACATGTGGAAAAAGATAGCTGTTCACAGGTGGGTTTGAATTACCTCAGTGAGCACCACAGTCCCAGAAATAACAGCTGTGCCCAAAAAAACCCATGTAAAATCAAGGATTTTGATTTGGGTCGAGAAATATAAGTCTGTCACCAGTCATGGCAAGCAGCACCCAAATACTGTATTGCTTTGGCATCCAGAAGCAACATCAAATACAATAGTTCTCGCTTTCCCCTCTGTATGCTCTGTGAGTAAATGGGGGTTTTGCAAACAACCAGATTTTCTCAAGGATTTCTCAAATGCTTCTTGTTTGTCTTATACTATTCCCAAATACGAAACTAAATGGAGTCACTGAGAAGCTGGTGCCACGCCTAGTATTCAACTGAATGAGTAATTCTGTATCTTTACAGCAAGAAGTACAGTCTAAAGGATACTTTTTTCTCTGTGTAAGACAACTGGCTTTGGACCTTTGCTGTGAGAATTAGCTGTGCAAAGACTTAGGAAGGCAGCAATTTATCATCTTTTTTCTCAGCACCTGATAAAGGACACTTGAAGGGCTAAGAAGAGAAAATGTAGCTAAAGGTCACTTTTTTTCCCCCAGCTGTAGATTGTGTTTTAAAAACTGTTCTAATTTGGACACTTCCTTTTTTTCTCTGTGCAGATTCAGAGCATTATAAACTCTGTTTCAGCAAACTTTGTGGAAGTTGTAGTCAAAAGAACCTGGTGAACTTGTTGAAAAGTGACTTGGCACTGAAACCCCTGCTGATACATATTGTTAGGCATATATGGATCTTTAAATCATACTTTAGCAAGCAAACAAGTCTGATTTTAAAATGGCGTTCTGTATTGAATCATAGAATCATAAAATCATAGAATCATTAAGGTTGGAAGGAACCTCAAAGATCATCAAGTTCTGACCCCCCTGCCAAGAACAGGGAGCCCTACCACTAGACCACGTTGCACAAAACCTCATCCAACCTGTCCTTAAAAACCTCCAGGGATGGGAGATCAATGACCTCCCTGGGCAACCCATTCCAGTTCCTCACCGCCCTGATAGTGAAGAATTTCTTCCTAATATCTAACCTAAATCTCCCCTGTCTCCGTTTAAAACCATTACGCCTTGTCATATCACTATCTTCTCTCATGAAAAGCTGCTCCCCAGCTTTCCTGTAGGCCCCTTTCAAGTACTGGAAGGCTGCTATAAGGTCTCCCTGCAGCTTTTTCTTCTCTAGGCTGAACAGCCCCAGTTCTCTTATCTTGTTTTCAGAGCTGAGATGCTTCAGGCCTTTGATCATCTTTGTGGCCCTTCTCTGGACCCTCTCCAACAGGTCTATATCTTTCTTGTGCTAAGCATACAAGAAATGTACGCAGTATTCCAGGTGAGGTCTGACCAGAGTGGAGCAGAGGGGAAGAATCACCTCCCTGGCCCTGCTGGCCACGCTTCTTTTGATGCAGCCCAGGATGCAGTTCCTCTCTGGGCTCCAGCGCAAACTGGCAGCTCATGTCAAGCTTCTCATCAACTACCACCCCCAAGTCCTTTTCCTCAGGACTGCTCATCGTGTGTGATGGACTCTAGGTGATCCTGCTCTGTCAGGGGGATTGGAGTAGATGATATTTTGAGGTCCCTTCCAACCCCTAAGATTCTGTGATTCTCTGCTCTCTAGCCATTCTCTCCCCAGCCTGTATTTGTGCCTGGGGTTGTGCAGACCTACGTGCAAGACCTTGCACTTGGCCTTGTTGAACTTCTTGAAGTTGGCATTGGCCCACCTCTCCAGCCTGCCAGTATTTTAATGAAATCTGAACCATAAACATCAGTTCAGCAGCTAGAGGAAAAAGTGATGAAAAGAAGTACACAGTGCAAACTTCTACAACAGGTTATTAATGTGGGATTATTTTTCTGATAATCTGGCTCATTTCACATTACAGCTTTACCAATTTTATTTTTTCGAGGTGTTATCGTATTGTGAACTCTCACTACAATAATTTGAAGCTCAAAGAAGGCTTTGTCTGCTACCTGTCCATTTCTATAATATTTTTCTTAATAGTCAAGATGCTCATTTGTGAATAGATGATTACTGAAAAAAACCTTTGCCTGAATAAATATGTATTTTTTTTGTTCTTTCTGGTTTGTCAGACCCACCAGGTTTCTGTTGTATATATATGAGCTGTTTGTTTTGATTTAAAAATGTTTGTGACTTTGTTTTGTTTTGTTTTGATTTTGTTGGGTTTTTTTCCCCTCTTCATTTAAATACAAAATACGGTCTTTCAAAGCACAATTTTATCTCTTCCATTTCAGGAGTATTTAAATATAGCTCAAAGAAATCTCATGAACTTTAAAGGCTGTGAGCATACCACCAAATAAATCAGGCCAGGGTACCTCTTATGGCCAAGTGGTGTGACATGGCTCACAGAACATACAGCTGAACTGTAATACCCCCGTAGCAGGGAGGATTCACACACAAGCTACCTCTTGGGGAGAATCTTTCACCACCCACTGGGCTATGTCCAAGAAGAGTGCATCTATACTAGTAAATTAAAAGTTGATATTGCCAAAGCAATGGAGCTCAGTTACCTGGGCTGTTAAATGACTAGACTAACCCCTGGCACAGTTTTGTCATAGCACCCTCCTAGATAATGCCAAGGCACAGTCTGGGAAATCCTAGGCACTGCAGCTTGCTCCCAGCAGGTAGTCTGGATGTTCCTGTGTTAGAGTCAAGGGAAATTAATGGTCTTGTCACTTCTGTACTACAGAATACTGGCTCTGATTACCCTCCATACTTTCTAGAATAGAGGTAGCTTCAGTGCCTGGGGCAGCACTAGGGCTAAAACTCTAGCACAAAGCATGTTAACAAGTTAGCAGCATAGGTCTCTATATGCTAGTGCCTGAGCCAGTGCAATACACAAAAAGTGCGGAAGAAAGTAATAGGGTTTCTTTCTGTGTCTGATTGTAATGGAAATGCAATGGAAGATTACTATACTAATTAAGATGCTGCAAATAGTATTTAACTCCTTAAGATGGAAACCCAAGAAATTCAGATACAGTCTGTTAAGACCTGCATATACTGGAAGCTTTATCACTTCAACATGGTTCATTTGAAGTTACACCTTTAGATCAGTATTTATACTGGAGAAATGTATGATGGGACATCATATTAGATATTTGTATGCTGAACAGAGTCTAAAGGCAGGAGTGCCTCAGTTTTGCTTAAGAACAGTGATTAAAAAGCTATTTAGTGTCCTAGGTCTGAAGATCTGTTTATTAGAAGCAAATTAGGATATAATAACCAGATCTGTGTGGTGAAGCAAACAGAAACAGAAGGTGTGAAATTGAACTTCTTCCACTCTGCTTCCATCTCTTCTTGGGAGTTTCTCAGTTCCCACTTGTCCTCCAGATAATTTCTGCTTGTTGCCTTCTGATCTTTGTGCTCTCCCTAGAAGCTGCTTCCACTTGAGCCTGGTATTTTCCTAAGAACATGTAAGCAATCTCTTTTTTATTCCAGAGCACAGAGTGCAGCAGGACAGCATGCCAGCAGCTTGATGACTAGCCATAGACTTTTGAAACACGAGCAAGCAAACTAAACATATATTGTCTGCCACAAATAATTTACTAGGGAATAGTGACTTAGCTTTTCAGAAAAGCGCACACATGAATATGTTTTAAAAAAAGGAAAAAAAAAAAAAAAGGACTTAGCTTTAAAAGTAAGGGAAACAACATCACAGAGCTTTGCCATAAAACAGAATATAGGTGATAGATGTGCATGATCAGAAATAGTTCCTCCAAAACTCAGAACCCTCAGCTCAGCTTCACCCTGGGCACTGTTCCTCCTCAGGCTCAGCTGAGCCAGCAGGTGAAAAAACTTTTAAAACCTGCAGAAGGACTGACATGATAAATGGAAAGAAGGGAAGTCTAACTTAATGTTACATTTAATATATGGAGTCTTGAAGTAGAGAGGGCAGGACTGAGCACTTCTTTTATTGAAGGTGAACTGGTGGCTTTGTAAGCAAGGAGGGAAAAACAAGTGATGGTGATATATGAACAGTGTGGGCTGATTCTGGTGAGGCTTTGAGACTATGATGGCAAAAAAGGATTAAAAGTGACTGGAGTTATTGTGCTGTAATTGGTCATGATATATGCAGTAGGTACTACCAGATACCTTTTGAAAATAGTATCTTATTGAAATAATACTTACTTCTCTTACTTCAGCTTGTGCATTTTTTAAGTGCATGATTTTTTCAAGTCTCCATTAGAACTAAAGATGTTTGTGTAGCTGATGGAAGTGATAGTCAGAGATTTCAATAACTGGTTTCAGGCAAGGAAAATGGGTGATTCCTGGAAATGCTGCTTATAATGACACATTATACAAAGCAGTTATTTGCTACTTTTGGCCCAAGAGTTTACTATTATTTTTCCCTGAGTGAAGATACTGTTGATTTAAATATATAAGATGCATTGCATCTTATGACAGGAGATGACATACCCCAAGGGTGGGGGAGAGGTCAGAAATTATTGTGCTCCCTTGAACTTCATCTTAGCAAAAACTATGCCTCACCTGTAAAATAAAGAAATGTTGCAGGTATGCAAATGTTTGAGCTACTTCAAGCCATAGAAATTACTGTTAGAATATACCAAATTATTATTAGCATAATTTACTGCATCTTTTTCCCTATCCTTGGCTGTGATTAGGCATAGTAATAAGCTAGACTTCAAAAAGTAAATTAAATTATGTGCTAGTTAAATTATTTATATCTGAATATTTACATATTTTTACATGTAAAGTATTTGCAGCAGGATAAAGTATGGATAAAATATGTATAGTCTATTGTCCACAGCCTGTGTTTGTAGAAGATAGTTACTGTCTGAGGATGGACACCTAGGACTTATCTCAGTACCAGTGAATTAAATAGTGCAGAGACCTTGGTACTGAGTCTGGATTGTCTGTACTATTAGAGTTATACAGTGGTCCCTCCTGTGATTCCTGGCTCCAGCCAAATAATTCTTGGTGCAGTTCAAAAGAGCACTTCAGAAGCAGTTTGGAGGTTATCTTCTTCTTTTGTGTTGTGTTACTTAGCTTAAGGGCCATGAAAAATAAGCTCTGGCATGGTTAATTTACTTGTATATATAGCCCTAGTAGTATTGGAGAGCGCTTAGCTAAATCTTAACTTAATAGTCTCTCATGGTTTCTGATTAGTGTTATAATAAAGCTATGAGTGAATGAAGAATTAAAATAATGTCTAAACTATGTGAAGGATGGAATAAATCTGAAGGGCAGATCCTGGGTAAGCAGCAATTGTGAGTGTAACATCCAATTTCTAAGAAATGGCTGCTGTGCTTTATAACAACTTATGGGTTAAAGTGTTTTCTGAGCTTCACAAAAGTAAATAATACTCTAGCTATTAAATTAATGTATAAATAGATACCAAGACTTATGCCATGTATGCAAGGGTAGGTTATGTGGAAGATGGGAGTGCCTGCTTCACTGAGTTTTTAGTATAAAGGATCTTTTTGGTGCTGAAGGGGGAAGCAATAAACAGAAACACAGAGACCCCACACAAGGAGACAATGCCAAAGGCCAGAAGTCTCCCACTAATTGAGGACCATAAAAAAATTGCAGGCAGAGCCTTGGAGAGGGCCACCTAAATACTGTGATTTATGAGAAGGGGGAAACAAGGAAGATTAGGATTTGGATATTCAGGAGTGGACTGAGTGAGTCTGCAGAGTTTACAAAAGAATGCTTAAGAGAAGGGAATTTGGGGAGGTGCAAGCTGGGGCAGGCAGAAAAAGCTGTAAGAAGGCTGGTCTTTTTGAAATGAGTCTAGGTGCTCTTGCCTGATCGAGCCCTGTGCCTCATCACTACAAGCTGTCCTGTTTTATTTACAGACTACCATAATTCTCTGTCTGCATGATCTCACTCATCGTCCTGTGTGTGTGAGTGCCACCTACTGGGGGTACTGGTGTGTGTGAACTGGCTGCCAGCTACTGGAGTTAGACCAGGGGTGTGTAGGTGCCCCTGGATTATGATGCCAACAGCTGGGTGGGTGAGTGTCTTCTGGCTGCTGAGGAGGAATGGTGTGTATACTGAAACCTAGGAACTGGGCGGACCAGGATGAGTGAGGTGCTCAGTATTGGTGACTTGAGTGGGGCCACAGGTCACAGCTTGTGTGTTTGGTGCTGGCTGCTAGGGCAGTGAGTGTTTGTATCACCCCCAAACCTAGTGTTCATGTGTATTTGCCAGAAAACTACAAACTGAATTAACCAACAAGTAGGCCTCAGGTCTGGGCGGATGGAAGGTCTGTGCAGGTATTTGGAGGCATCTACAGGTGTGGGATGCCCATGGGGCAGGTGTGGGATGCCCATGGGCCAGGTGTGAGCCTACTGGCAGTGAGTGCTAGGCTGAACCAGATGGAGAGTTGAGGACCCATAGAGTGGGAGAGTGTCATGTGTGCACCCACCCACATGAGTGACATCCTTTCTCACAGCCCAAGAGGAAGAGGGGAAGGGGCTCTCTATGCTTATGTGAGTTCTGGTAGTGTCAGGCTGTACACCTTCTGGACTGTGAGCTCCTTCCCTGTGGCAGGCCTTGATGGTGTTTTGTGCGTGTGTCCCAAGGATATGCACTTGGCTTTTCTGTTGGCTTAACCTGCAAATGGGAAAGTGGCAGCCATGTCCATTGGTCTAGGACAGAGGAACTCCCAGGTTATGTAGCTTCTGGAAGCAGCAGCAACTTGAAACACCCCTTAACTGTGTCTTTGATGCATCTTAAAAAAGTTACTCAAAGTAATTCTGGTTAAAACAGCTGTTTGAAAATTGGAAGGTTAGAAAGTATCTATTTCTATTTATTACTTTGATTAAAATCATAGAGTCCAACCTAGCATCAGGGAATATGTTTAATTTTATTTATTTTTTTCTGATTAAAAGCCTTCATTGTTTGTTACAATAATGAAATTAAACTACACTGACTTTTAAATGGTCCATCTTGTTCTTAAGAGCACGCGGCGATACTGTAAGCTTCTGCAAGCTTCTTTTATTTTTTGTTTGTACGTTTATTTTTAAAAGGTCCAAATTTACTTCAGTGTTACTCTAATAAAATAAATAAATTTAAAATTATCAACTATACAAAAAAAAATACCCCCAAACACAACAAAACCCAGATCTGAATGTTGAATATGTAAACATAAAATAATCTGTATGTCAGCCAGGATTGCATGGTAGTCTCCTGAAGCCACTCCTGCCACTTTCAGCAGTTTAACTTATTGATGTCAGTCATCTGTTCAGCAAAGAATGCCACCACATGACTGACAGTTCTCATATCAGTGCAGGATTGACCACGGACCTCTTTGAACATGTTGTGACAGAAACAATCTGAGCCAGCTTCAGCAGGGTTAGCACATTAAATTACCAATGTCAAACCTCAACAGTGGGTACAGAAGAAAGTATAATGCTCCTCTATGGGCCTTGTATTGAAGGAAGAAATAATTAAAAAAAACCAAAAAAACAGCAATGTCTTCGCTTTTGCTACTCTCTCTGTAATATGAAATTAGAAGTTTGTAAATACAGGTTCAAGAGAAGGAGCTTTTGATCTCAAAAGTGTAAACTGCAATAATAAAATAAAGTGGTGCTTCATTAAGTGAGTGAAACACTTAAATTTCATCAATATTCTATGCTATTAATATAAGACTTCTAAATGAGAAGCCGTGTACTAATTTGGACCTCTCACTAGAAACAAACATGCTAGCTCTTTAATTGGATTTCTGGAGATCACACAGAATCATAGAATTGTTGTGGTTGGAAAAGACCTGTGAGATAATCAAGTCCAACCATAACCTAACTAGCAAGTGCAGTGCTAAGTGCTTAGGCATCTACACGTCTTTTAAATACCTCCAGGGATACTCAACGACTTCCCTGGGCAGCCTGTTCTGGTGCCTGATAACCCTTTCAGTGAAGATATTTTTCCTCATATCCAATCTAAACCTCCCCTGGTGCAATTTGAGCCCATTTTCACTTGCTCAGTTAATTGTTAGAGACCCACTCCCACCTTGCTACAGCCTCTTTTCAGGTAATTATAGAGAGCAATAAGGTTTCCCCTCAGCTTCCTTTTCTCCAGAATAAACAACCCCAGATCCCTCCAACACTCATCCTAAGGCTTGTGCTCTAGACCATTCAGCAGCTTCGTTGCTCTTCTCTGGACTCACTCCAGCGCCTCAGTGTAGTGAGGGGCCCAAAACTGAACACAGTACTCGAGGTGTGGCCTCAGCACTGCCGAGTACCAGGGAACAATCACTCCCCTAGTCCTGCTGGCCACACTATTCCTGATATAAGCCAGGATGCTGTTGGCCTTCTTGGCCATGTTGGCTCATATTCACACCAGCTGTCAACCACCACCCCCAGGTTCTTTTCCTCTGGGCAGCTTTCCAGCCACTCTTCCCCAAGCCTGTAGTGTTGCCTGGGGTTGTTGTAGCCCAAGTGCAGGACCCAGCATTGGCCTTGCTGAATCTCATACACTTGGTCCCTCAATCCAGCCTGTCTGGGTCCCTCTGCAGAGCCTTCCTACCCTCAGGCAGATCAACACTCCTGTCAAACTTACTATCATCTGCCAACTTACTGAAGATGCACTCCATCTCCTCAGCCAGATCAGTGATAAAGATATTGAAGACAACTGGCCCCAAAACTGAGCTCTGGGGAACACCACGCGTGTTAATGCGCTGGATTTAAATCCATTGATCACAAACTCTTTGGGCCCGGCCATTCAGCCAGTTTTTTACCCAGCAAAGAGTACACCCATCCAAGCCAGAAGCAGCCAGTTTTCCCAGGAGAATGCTGTGGGAAACTCTGTCAAAGGCTCTACTAAGGCCCAGGTAAATACATTTTTCCCTCATCCACTAAGTGGGTCATCTTGTCATAGAAGGAGATTAGGTTTGTCAAGCAGGGCCTGCATCTCATGAACCCCTGCTGACTGAGCCTGATCACCTGGTTGTCCTGCACATGCTACATAGTGGCACTCAAGATGATCTGCTCCATAACCTTCCCTGGTGCTGACATCAAACTGGCAAACCTTTAGTTCCCTGGATTCTAATTTCAGCCCTTCTTGTAGATGGGGGTCTTGTGCCAGTCACTAGTGTACTAGAACCTCCCCAGTTCCCCAGGACTGCTGGTAAATTATGGAAATTGGCTTGACAGGCACTTTTGCCCGCTCCCTCAGTACTCTTGGGTGTATGCCATCTGGCCCCATAGACTTCTGTATGTCCAATTAGTGCAGCAGGTTGTTAACCATCTCCTCTTGGATTAAGAAGGTTTTGAACTGCTTCCTTTGCCTGTCTGCCAGCTCAGGGGCTGGGTACCCAGTGAATAACAGGTTCTACTATGAAAGACTGAGGCAAAAGCAGTATTAAGTACCTCGGCCTTCTCTTTATCTCTGGTCACTATTTCCCCTCTGCATCCAGTAAGTAATAGAGATTCTCTTTCATCTTCCTTTTGTTGTTAATGTATTTATTAACATTCCATTCTCCTACCAGTGAAAAACAGGCTAAAGCAATGAAATTGTTGATTAAACTGATTTCAGATGACACTCATGAGAGGCTCACACATATGTGGAACAAGATTTGAGTATCTGAGTATACAGATGTAAAATTAAACATCTGAATTTCCCCAAATTTTACCTATATATAAAAAAAAAATAATAAAAGGAACAAGAACCCTATCCCCAAACAATTCCTAAGGATAGTGGTTTCTGATGAGGAACATGTAGGAAAATAGTACCAACTCCTGAAAGAGTTTGTAGTATGTAATCTGACACGAGCTGCACGATGGTGAGCAGTCATGTGCCATCTTGGGACTATGCACAGTGCAGGAGCAGTGCCAAGAGAAGGTGCTCTGAGATGAAAAGGCAGCATCTACCTGTAGAAATGTTCTGTGGAACAGAATCTCCAAAAACACTTGCCTGAGATGGGCTTTCTTTTGAGCCAGCATGGAGTTAGGGCTATGTCCTCTGAAGGCGTCATGTACAAATTATATTTTGAATTGTGTTATGAAAGCGTTTTCATCCTAAACTCCACACAGAGCATGAGGAAAACTGAAAACATCAGCATGAGATTTCAGTTGCATGCTGCCAGCTGGTGCTTATAAGAAAAAAATGCTTTTTAAATTTCAAGGACAATTCACATTGTATGCATGGCAGGATTATACTATGAACTTAAAAGACTGCAGTGGTAAGCAAACCTCATTTTTCTGTGGTTAGTGAATATTGCTCTTTTCATTTTGGTGTTTGATTTCACGACTAAATGATAAATTCTACATAGCTTGTATGTTCATGGAATTCACATATAAGCATACTACAAAACTAGAATATTCAAGACTCCCTGTATAAATATACCAAAATCTAAAGGTATTGCTATGTGGTAGATTTTAATGTAAATAAAATTAGATTACTAAAATGAGATATTTACTGAAATCAAGGCCAAGCAGTGGTCATTAATTCTTTCTGCATTTCCTACTGCTATTGTTGAGGGGAAAAAAGATGCATATATGAGTATAGTCTTTTAACAAATCCTGCGTAAGAATTTAACTGTGAAAGACTCTTAGTTATTTCTTTAAAATTGTTTAGCTGTTTCCATATGACTGTTGCTGAGACTAGCCCTCAGGTGATCTCTGAAGGAAGTAATCCCTAAAGGAAGTAATGTAGCCAGGTACTTTGTAGAACCTCTTTGCCCTTTCCAAAAGCTTATGTAATTCCTCACAGACTTCTCTTTAGTTTGGAACATAGCCTGTTCCTTCTGTGTAATTACTCTGGGCCTACCTTCAGTTTTGTTAATTCTTCCTTAGTGAGAGATATCCATTAGTATTTGCGTGTTTGTTTCTGGGTTAATTGCAATACAGATAAGTTAAGGAGGTTTAAGTTGTTGCTCAGAGGGAACAAGAACAAGGCAATACCATGTGCTAATTAGAAGTGGCATGACAAGAAATCTCCTACTTTGTTTTATTTTGTCATGGGGAATTTTATTGGAAAAGAAAAACAAAAATTATCTAGGCTTGAGCCAGCTCCATTTTTCTCATTGAGAGGTAAGTAGTCAACAGCAAACTTCATCCATGACACCTTGTTGTGGGTTAGACCCAGCCAGCAGCTGAACTTCACCCATCCACTCACTCGCTCCCATCAGTGGAATGGGGAGAGAATTCAAAAGGTGAAAGTAAGAAAATGTGCAGGTTAAGATAAATACAGTTTAATGGGCAGACAAAAAGCTGCACACACAAGCAAAGCGGAATAAGGAGGAATTAATTCTTGCTTCCCGTCGGCAGGCAGGTGTTCGGCCATCTCCAGGAAAGGAGGGCTCCTTCATGCATAATGATTACTGAGCTTGTTTCTTCACCTTCACCCAGCTTTTATTGCTGAGCATGATGTCATGTGTTCTTAGATATCACTTTGGTCAGTTGACATCAGCTGTCCCAGCTGTGTCCCCTCTCAACTCCCCATGAACCTCTAGTGTACTCGATTGTGGGGTGGTTTGAGGGCCAGAGAAGGCCTTGATGCTGTGCAAACACTGCTCAGCAATAACTCAAACAATCAAGAGCACCATGGGAGCTGCTATGAAAAAAAATAACTCCATCCCAGCCAAAACCAGTATGCACCTAAAGTTCTCACTCATTTCATTAGTCCTCTGGCTTGAGTAAAAAATACTGCACAGTTATGGTCTTGTAATTCTGTCTTTATTTGACATCTTTTGAAATTATTTTGAAATGGAAGTATGCATGTGAAGTTGCTCCTTAGTGACTTCTTTTTCTTTATACATTAGTTTCTTGTTTTACTTTAACACGCTACATCAGCTTCTAAAATCAGCAATGTATGTGGCTTCTTTACCACTGTAATCTGCTGAGGAGTTAGATCAAATCCTTGCTAAATACGTGCTTTGTGCTTTATCGCTATAATGTTGGCCTTGTTAACATCCTTTTCTTTTGCTAATTTGTATCTCTGCATGCCTCAGAGGTTGCTAAAGATCTCTTTTAGATTATAAGAACTGCACTGAAACTTTTGTTTTCATTGCTTTGGCAGTGGGGTTGGACTTAATCTCCAGAGGTCCCTTGCAACCCCTAATATTCTGTGATTCTTATATCCAATTGATTTTTTTGTATCACACTTACTCTCTCTATCATAGGAGTATATGTTTATTCTCTCCTATCAGTTTTGCTTTGGTTTAGTGATGCATTCTAAAAAAAAACTATTCTGAAGGATTGTTTCATTGTTTTCCTTTAATACTAATAACAGTAACAACGTTAAAAATGCTTTCTACATAATAAAGATGCTAAGTAGTTGCATTAGGAGCAGCCTTGAGCCTGAGATCAGTGGGCTGGAGGACCTCTCCTATGAAGGCATGCTGAGGAGATTTGGGGTTGTTCAACCTGGAGAAGAGAAGGTTCTCGGTAGACCTTATAGTGGCCTTCTAGTACATGAAGGGGACTACAGGAAAGCTGGGGAGAGACTTTTTACTAAGGCATGTAATGATAGGAGAAGGGGTAATGGCTGTAAACTGGAAGAGGAGAGATTTAGGTTAGACATTAGGAAGAAATTCTTTACTATGTTGGTGATGAGACACTGGAACGGGTTGTCAAGGGAGACTGGGGATGCCTCATGCCTGCAATTGTCCAAGGCGAGACTGGATGGGACTTCAGGCAAACTGGTCCAGTGGGAGGTTTCCCTGCCCATGGTAGGAGTGTTGGAACAAGATGATCTTTAAGGTGCCTTCCAACTCACACCATTCTATGATTCCTTGATAAATTGCCTGCTTTCCAAATCCCCAGAAGTATGGAGAACAAGGAACTGAATTAGTATCCATCTCTAAAATTACTCCAGTCTGGTGTGAAAAAAGCCCTGACTTTTTTTTTTTTTTCCTAGTGCTAACACCTTCAGCATCTTTCTTTGAGAATATCAGTAAGCTGACTTCATTTATACCTAGTAATACTGGCTTTCTTGAGAATTATGTATTTCATCCTTAGATGGTTGTTTAATATCCTTTGTCAGCAACAGTGTGTTGCAGGCTGCATTGTGCTCCTGTCTACATTCCAGTTAAACCAATAACCAGGAGCTTTTTTAAGTATAAGATTTTTGACTGCAAATTCAGCAGCTGCAGTCTGTAGTGCCCTTGAAATTCAGGGGTCATTGTTCTGCATGGACATTACAGTTGTGTGACCTACTTCATAGAGAAAAAAATACAGAATCTTAAAAATGCTCAAGTAAAAAGAGATGTCTATTTACTTAAGTATAAATTTGCAATTAGAAGAATTATCAAACAATTTTCTTGCAATCTTCCTCCATCTTTGATGCTTACATCTGTCTGAGCTAAAGCCTGGCTTTCTTAAGTAAATAATATGAGCACATTTGATGTTCAGTATGTGAATTCCCAGTGAAAGAAAAAGTGCCTAATTTTTGCCTAATTTTTGAAGAAGAGGAAATGGGAATGATAAGGAGAAAAGAAAATTACACCAAAAATTGGAAGTGAGAAGTGGTATTTATTGCTGAATTGAGCTTGGGGAAAATCATTGTTAGTCCCTTCCCATCAATTGCAGATGCAACTGATGGAAAGATTTTATTAGAATGTAGGTGTACCTTCACAGAGGAGGAAATAGGAGAATTCTTAATCTAGCAGAACCACAATAAGAAACAGTAGCTGGAAATTATAACTAAAAGTGCAAATACAAAATTAGATGCAAATTTTAACGGAATCAGCAGGATAAATGGCAGTGCTTTATTCCTCTTACAAGATGTCTCTCAATGTCTGGATTTTATGTTTTACTATACGAGTTACTGGGTTCAAATAGGGACAATGCTAGATTGTAGATACTAGACTACACTGAAACAATTGACAGTGTTTAAAGTCAGCTCATGACATTGTCTTAAAATTGGCCATGATGCATATAATTTTGCATTTAACCCTCTTGCCTCAAATACATTGCAGAGGAATGTTAGATCATCAAATGCTACTGCTCTTGTAGTATCCTTGACTGCTGTTGAATTTTCTTCCCTTTTGTTGATTGATGTGAGCAACCCACTTAGATGTGATATTACTGTGTTGTACCCAAGTGCACTTTACACACAAGGAGTGTTGCAATACTTTGTTTGCAGTGTGATGAACAGGAGTAAGAAGCAGTCATCCTTGTGCTGTGAAATTAGACAATTAGCAGCCAAAATAAAGGTAAAGGAAAGGGAAATGAAAAAGTATGAGGAATCTAAAATGTCTTGTAAACAGTATAGCATTTCTTGGAGCAATGAAACTGGGAGGTAAGTGGGATTAGTTTTAAGCTAAACTGGTCTAATAATTGGCTACCACAAGAATAGGTAATGCTTTTCTCACTCACTGCCTCTTCTGTGTCTGTAGCACTGTAAGCTAGTGGTTTCCTGACCCCACAGTGTTTTGCCTAGACAAGGCAGACAAATAAGGGGGAAAAAAATCCTAATATTATACTGTACATAACATGTATATAGCATGAATACTGTTATACTGTAACTCACAGCACCCTGCCTTGGAGTGTCACATAGCTGATAACACTGGCGAGAGACTTTAAGAACATGTGGCTGTGGGTGAAATCTCTTGTATCTTAGACAGTTTAGCTTAATCTACCCTAATAAGATGTATTGTATATGAAAACACTTCAGGGTTATTATTCAGCACTAAACTTTAAAAGGGACCTTCCAAAAAACATTTGTGCTAAAGTGTCGTGGTTTGGGCCCAACACAACAACAGAGGAACAGCCCCATGTTAACTCGGTCAGCTCCCCCCGCCCCCCCACACACACTCTGGGATGAGGAGGACAAAGCTCATGGGTCAAGACAAAGGACAAAGAGGGTTCTTCAGCGATTAAGGTCCCTGGCAAAACAGACTCAACTTGGAGGAAAAAAAATAAAAAAATAAAAAAATTTCACACTAATCAAACACACCCAGGACACAGACAACACACAGAGCAGGGCTTGCATATGTTATCCCCACCCCTCCCTTCTTCCCGGGCCCAAATCACTTTGTTGCCGGTTTCTCTCCCTCCTTCCCCCCAGCAGCACAGGGGGACAGGGGATGGGGTTTAGAGTCAGTTCACAGGCTGGTGGTTCCTGCCGTGTCATCCTCCTGAGGAAGAAAGATTCCTTACAATCTTTCCCTGCTTCTCCACGGGGTCCTTTCCATGGGAGAGAGTCCTCCACGAGCCTCTCCTTCATGAGTCCTTCCCACGAGGTTCGGAGCTTTCCCAGCCTGGGCTCCCACAGAGTCATGGGCTTCTTCGGGAACGGCCACCTCCCCTGGCACCAGAGTCTTCCAAAGCTGCTTAATCAGAGTTCACAGAAAGCAAATCCAAGTCCACTGGCCACAACATCCAAGTCCACTGGCCAAAAGTTCACTCCTCCTGTCACCTTCAAGGAATGTTCCACCACGTTCCACCCTGAGTGCAGGGGCACAGCTGCCATCTCGCCATGGGTTGCAGGGAAACTTCTGCTTGGGCACCTTCTCCCCCTTATTCCTCACCAACCACCAGCACTGCTCTGCCTCTACAGCACAGCTCTTCTTTTTCTTTAAGTGCTTCTCTGCTCACGTGTCATTTCAGTTCTTTCATGTGTTAATCACCGACATCTATTGTCGCTCTAATGGCTCCTTGACAGATTTTGCAGCAGGGGGAGCTTCTCAGCCTCTTATGGGAGCCACTCCTGTGGCCTTTCCCCTGCTGTCAAAAAACTCACCAAACCGAACCAGAACAAAAGTTAAATAGTTAAATCTTTAGGGGGAGTATCATTAAGCTTTTTGAGATTTTTTGCTTCATTTGTGTTTCTTGTCTGTATCCATTGCTTAAGAATACTTTCTTACTTCTTTACTCTCATGAAAAAGTAGTAGAATTTGGAATAAATTAGTTATCTTTCGTGACAAGCTAATACGAAAAAAACAACCAACCAACCAAAAAACACTGGTACAACACAAACTAAGCAGGTATATCACAGACTGAGTGTAATTACCCAAGTGACATTCGCAATTAAAAGCTGCAAACAGTATTCACTACATAAAACAGGAACCTGTCCATGTCTTCCGTCCATGTAAAATTATCTGTGGCCTTGTACACTGCAAATGTTCATATGTCTTTGTCCCCCAACATCAGGGGAATCAATCTGGTATGAAGGGCAAGGGAATGACAGAATATCTTTTTATGCACACTGCCTTGCTTGGAGCTGTAAAACCAATGAGTAAATGAGCTTTCCACTTGTGATCTACAACACTAAATTCTATGTTTAAGCCATCAAGTGCTTTTAAACTTTATAGTGTATTTTAAGACACTAAGGTTACTTTGTGTAGTGCTAGAAGAAATCCTGAATTTCCTCAATTTCTTCATGTCATGTAAACACAAAGAAATAAGTTAACATTTTAGGTTTTACAAAGAATAAATGCAATCTACCAAGTTTCTATTTTGAGAAAAGTCACCCCAAGAAAATCCTACACAGCTTATATTTAAAAGGAGGAGGTGAAAGTTGTTTTTTAATCACCGTAGTGTATGTTTATGCCTAGATTTAAATAGGACCTGCACACAATGAAACGGTCTATTGGTTATTTAGATTTAAAAGAAAAAGAGCTCCTGAATGACATCTGCAAAAGCCATCTGATTTCTATTCAGTTTTCCCTTGCAGCTACTCAGATGGCTATTACTTTCATTATTATTCATTCACGGCTGTGCGTGAGATGAACAGTCCTTCTGTTTGACAACTGCAAAAGATTTGATTTTTACAAAATTAATATCAACCCATGAAATAGTAGGTATGGTTTCCATTATGTATTATTCACTGCAGCAGATAAGTTTTCTGTTTGACCACATCCTCTGCAGCTGTTAGTAAACTGAACAAATACTCAAAGGTATCTCAAAAGCATGGTGAGATGGGGGGTATAGGGAAGCCATTAGTTCTTGATCTGAAAAAAACTTCAGATCAAAGTATCACATGCTAACAATTTCATTTAGAAATAATGCAGTTTTCCAATATTTCTACGATTTAATAAGCAGCCATTACCCCACTTTGTGCCATTCTGATGTTGTTTCTGGTTGACACAAGGTAGATGTGTTTTTCTGAAATGGTCTAATAACATCTCTTTCCAGATTTATTTTTATAGTTTTGTCAAAATTATCACCCTTATTTTATAAATACTTTTTTTTTTCTACTTCACATGTTTACTTGGTAATCTGTTGAGTGTTATGCTCCCAAAAGAAGATGGGGAGAGGGGGAAAAAGTAGTTAATTGTGCCTTTGCATGTTGCCTACTCATGTCAGTACCAAATGCGTTATATATGGTGGCAGCATTATTGTACTTGTGGTGGTCTATGGATATAAAACAGAAAATTACATTTTCTATTTAATTCAGAATTGAGAAGATGCAAACCTTTGGATATTAAACCCTTTTTGAGGTCAGGATCTTCCTGAGCAAGCTTTATCTTTCTATTTATACCAGCTGATCAAATGAAAGATACTACTTGTTCTTTTATGCCTTGCCTCCTTACTTCTAAAATGGTGCGTTTCACACTTTGGTATGTGGAAAAATAATAAATTATTTCTGTTATGAGCTAACAGATGAAATGGGAAATATTGGAATCTACAAAGAATGGCTAGAAATGTGAATTCTTAAAATCTTGGGGGTTTTTGGGTTTTTCTTTCCTCAGAAGTACACCCATAGTCCAGGTGCATGCGAGCTATATACAACAATACTTTAAGGTCTGTAAATGGAAGTTTTTCTTTGGATTTGTACCTCATAGCTTGTATTTTCACAGTTTTTCAGATGTGAAAGTTACAGATCGAATTGCTAACATTATCCTGGTGTTACATGTAAACCACCGCCCTGTCTGTAAGAAGGAACATACACTGTCTTGAAATAGGAACATTCTCAACTTCTAGAAGCTAAATTGAGAAGACTATGTACTTCTGAGACTTTTACAGCAGATGTGAATGAGTTTCAAGGACTGTCTGTGCTGTAGGGCTGGCAGAGGTAGTGGCCTTGCTAGTGAGGGTCCAGGGGAGCAGATCAGAGCTGGCAGTGGTAGTCAGGGTCAGGCCTAGTCCTGGGATGGCTGGACAGGGCAATGGTGACCAGCTTGGGGCCATAGTTACCAGCCTGGGGCCAAGGGCCAGGCTGGGACATAAGCCCACAGCACTGTGGGGGAATGCTCTGCCCAAAGTTCCCAAGGGAAAGGGACAGCCCTTGGTTGTGCTGTCTTGGAGCTGACCCAGAGCCCCAGCAGCAAGACCTCCAGGAGAGGGGATGCTCTTGCATCCCCTAGGTTGAAACCTGAGACATGTTACTTGTTGGGTGTGTGCTGATAGGAAGGGTTGCAATCTGTGCCCATAACTGAATTTGGCTGCTCTGAAGATGTTTTGAATACAATCCTTAATTGTAAATATTCATACTCCCTTACAACAGAAACTTCAAGTCTCAGTAGTGTTAAATCACCTTTATCTGGGGGGCTTTGGATCAGTTGCAAGACAGTACTTTCACTTCACAAGTCTACCCTGAAGCACATTGATTCTAGTGCAACTTTTATGATTAATTTCTCTGTCCAGTTGTATTTCATTTGCACCTGAGTATGTCGGAAATACTTTGACAAAAAGGAGTCTGTATCTTTCATAAGGAGATCTTTGGTGTGCACTGTTACTAAAGACTGTCAGAGATACCAGAGTTCTGACAAATCAAAATACTGGAAGAAAAATGCCTCCTTGATTTCTAACAATTTTAAATGGTTTTATGCCTTTACAATTTGTATTTGCTGGATTTAGACAACTAGTATATATATAATTTGAATTTCTGACTTAGAATTCTTTGAGAAAAAACTTAGGATTAAAGATAAGCATGAGTAGGAAGGAGTATGACACTGGATTGTGATTTACTTGAAATAAAAGACAAAAACCCCCATGGAGAATTAAAATCTCATCCTATTAGATGCAGTGGCTATACCTCACTGTTTTGAGAAAAACAGTTTAGTAATTAAGAGATGCAAAGATTCAAATAGCTTTCTTTTCAAATAAGCTATTTGTGGGAAACTGTTCTTTTCTTCCCCACATAAGTCTAAACAAAATGCCTTTTAAGCCAGCGAAGGCCTTCTGCTGATCTGTCGTGAAAGCATCTTGAGAGCCAGTAGCCCCCCAATATTGGCTTGCAACACTATTCCAGATATTTAGTGCCAATAAAATCATTTCCCACCTGACACTGAAATTCTGGGACTTTGGTGTTGCTCGTAAGACTGAGAACAACATCTGTGCTGGTATCTACTTGTGTCAGATACTATTTTTAAAAACTGTTTACCACACTGCTTAGTTTTTATAGGAATAGTTTCTGCAAAATACATTTAATAAACTATATTTTTTATTAAATAGTGAACATATTTTGAGGAGAGATTCAATGTGTAGCAATTCTTACAGCATTATTAGTATACCTTTATAGCTTCAGCATTCAGCATCTAAAATAAGTTCCAACAAATTCTAGACTTAATTTTCCAACTGTCAGAAACCATTAAGATCTCTAATACCTGAAAATGCAGTGTATTGGAGATACTGAAGTGGTGCTTAGTAATTTGCAGTATTCTGTTGGTTTCATAAAGACTTCTTTATATTGCTGGAAGGTATTTCACAACCAGCCTTGGAACCACATTAAAAATGTGGATGAATGATGAAGGCAGAGCATGTTTGTCTCAGGAGATGTTACCCCTCACCTTGACAAGCTCTTTATAAATCGAAAACTGGTTTAGTGAAAAAAAGCTGCTGTGATTACTGCATGACCATAAAGCTTTCACTTCTCTAACATTTTACAGCTGGAAGATTACAGAACTGCTTTTTGGCGAGACAAATTAATAGGTTGGTATTAACAGAGAGATACATAAAACCACTTTTTCTACCAGGCTTTATGTGAAGCAAATTGATGTGCCAGTTTGCACCTTTGAGGGACAGTGCAGAGAGAGAACTGGTGCCTTTCAAACTTCAGAAACCCATACAAGGCGATAGGTAGCTGTCCAACATGCTAAAATCTTCAGGCAATAGAGTTGTATTAAAGCCTTGGGGAAAAAAAAATCCACAAAAACACACAAAACAAAACACACAAAAAATATTTAATATATTTAAGTCTTTTGAATTTGTGTAGATATGATCCTTACTATCAGTATAGTGCAGATTTTATCCTTGCTTCATTCTTTCATATCTTGTGATGATGTACTTTTAATTAATTCTGAATTGTCTTTTGTTTGTATATCAAAGTAGATGGGGGATGGCTGTATGTTGCAAACAAACCCCAAAACCAGTTTTGTTGCTTATGAGAAGGTTGTGACATTCCAGCAGCAGCAGAGATAGCTGTGCATTCTCCTCTGAAATAGTAGTTGTAAAAGGAAAACCAGTCTTCTTAGTGCTTCTTCCTATATACTGTGAGGTGTAATGACATAGGCTTCCAGAAGTTTAGTGTCCATCTACAACAGTAGCTGTTATTCTCTTTTCTTTGTCTGGGATAAGTGAGCAAGCAATCAATACTCTGCTGGTGTCTTCATCTACACTAGTATGTCCGCCCCTGTCAGGACCTAGGCGAGAGCACTAACAGCTGTCTCTACTATTCTTAGATGAATTACAGCATGAGTTTTGTTTGGGCTAAGTAGCACTTTCCTGAATGATCCTTGGGAATGACTCAGAAGTTGGTACAGCCTGGTGACTGTTCTGAACAGGCAATCTGGATGCAGCCATCCTGTTTTGCAGGCTCAGAAATTATAATAATAACGTGCCAGCTGGCCTCAGTTCCGTTTAATTTTAGTCTATAGTGTAGTCAGCATGTCTCCTTATCCTAATTTAGTGACTCACATAGAATCATAGGATAGTTTGGGTTGGAAGGGACCTTAAAGATCATCTAGTAACAACAATGCTCCTGTCAAGAATGGGGATGCCTTCCGCTAGTCCAGGTTGTTCAAAACCCCATCTAACCTGGTCTTTGACACTTCCAGTGAAGAATCCAAAACTTCTCTGGGCAACCCATTCCAGTGTCTCACCACCCTCAGAGTGAAGAATTTCTTCCTAATATCTAACTAAAGTCTATCCTCTTTCAGTTTGACACTGTTCCCCTTCCTACCACAACATGACTCTGTAAGAAGTGTCTCCCCGGCTTTCCTGTAGCCCCTTCAGGTACTGGAAGGCCTCTATAAAGTCTCCCCAGTTCCTTCTGCAGGCTGAATAATGCCAACTCTCTCAGCCTGTCTTCATGTATGTGAAACTGTTGGAATTACAACATTATGTCCAGTGAAACATTCAGTCTTGCGGGATTTTTAGTAGAAGAGACTTGGGTTGGAGATGACGTTTACCCCTTGCACACATGGGATTAATGAATTCAGGGACAATTTCGGAATTAAATTCTCTTCTATTGCTTCCAGTAAATAATCTTTTAGACAAATAATAGCAGACAATTTCCTTTAACTGCACATTGAACAAGTATTGTACTAAAGCAAACTTTTCCTTTGATATGGCATCAGACTCACAGATGGCTTCATTGTTCAAATAACCACAATATGAATTTGGCTGTCAAGATTGTGATAAAACTGAGGAGGATGAAAATACCTTCTGCTGTTCCATATGCTGTTTTGAGCTTAGGGTTAAATAGACAACCACAACCAAAGTGGACAGAATGTCATATTACATAAAAACATTACAAAGAACTAGTGAGTTTGTTCTTTTATTTTTTACCACATCGGTGGTGTTGGGAGTCCCGTAAGAGTTATGAAAATGGAGAACACATAGAAATTGTTTAATGGTACCGCTCTGCAAGTGTCAGTTTTAGCCACAATGTCATAAGAGCTAGAGGAGAATCTAGTGTCATCTTCAGATGCAAATTATCCTGAGAATTAGTCTTCTACATAGTAAGTTTTGGTTTGACCATTACTGAATATATGAACTTTATGCAGACATAAGAAATTGTGCCGAGACAGAATTCATTGAGGTGGGGGATGTTGTTTTGGTTGACTGTGAAATACCAATTGTGCAAAATTAGCTTAAAGATAAGTTTTAAGAAAAAGAAGGAAACTTGTGATTTTTAACTAAAGGATAGGAAATCTTCAGTCATTGGGTATCCTTGAAATCTAACAGAAATAATATTCAAGCCTGAGGAGCAGAATGCTTTGGAAATTTCAAGAAAATTTTACAGCAAAAATTTCACAGGAAAAGTCTTGAGAAATCTGTCCACTCTCACTTGTTGCCTGTCTCCAGCTCCTTACAACTTTATTATGTAGTAAACAACGTTTATAGGTTTCACTCTAATAAATCTCATTGTTCTTCCAAGAAAAATCACAGGATCCTTTTTCTAGAAAGATAGCATTTTGTCAGCTAAAAAAATATGTGCTATAATACATATTTAAGTGGCAGAGATTCCATAAGTTCTGAAGGTGCCATTGCATTTTACTGAGGGGAAAAAAAAAAAAAAAAGAATTTAAGCCTGTACTTATTTAGCCCCTAAAAATCTTCTTTTCTGAGTAACATAAATAACATGTTGAATTGCCGATGTAGGGTTTTGCACTGCTTTCCTTTTATTTCTGCTCTTCCTCCTGTTTATGCAAGAGTCCTTTTACCAGGTATTTGTTTTAACTACCATGCAAAGAACATAACTTTTAGAAAGCAGGTGTCATTAAGAAGCTTTAGTTCATGGTTTCATAATATGGTAAATTTTGGTATCTGAACTTGTTTTCTTCATGCTGCAGATAACCACCATCTTAGCTGCACCATCATCTATGTATTTTTACACTCATGCTGGGTTTTTAACTGCTTCAGCTTAAACATCCTACCAAACACATATTTCCATTTCCATGTGTGTTTGAGGGATTTTTTTGCTTTTTCAAAGACAGATCATTTATCTGCACTTAATCATAGATTGGTCATGTAAACCACTCTAAGAAACAAGGGAACAGCACAAGATGGCAGAGAAAATAAGCACCTGAAGATAAGCAATAGAAATTCATATTCTTGTGTTGTAAACAAAGGTTTTGTGACAGAATTTGATGTTTTAAAGAACGTCCTCTGCTTCACCTTGTCTGATTAAATAGAAAATCTGTGTTGCATATTGTGAGGCACTGACATGGGAAAATTAATTTGGGAATGCTTTCTTCCCTGTAAAGTCATCTGAGTCATGAAAGCTTACAAACTCTCATCTCAGTAAACTCCAAAGAAAATTGATATTTTCATCAAAGTTGGGTTAATTTTGACAGACTGTAGCTGAGGACTGCAAAATACTTGTCTCTGTCTCATTTAGGTCCATGAAATGCTGCACATTTAAATCTGTATTACTTGAGGACTTTCCAGGTAGAAAGCTATGTCTAATTCTCCTATAGCTAAAGCTTTTGAGATGGTAGATTCTTTCCCTGCCCTTATAGTGCAGTTTTTCCATACTGCTGAAGCAAGTACTAAGTTAGACAACCTTATTGAAGTATGAGCCTGCAAATGCTAAACAGACAAAAGCCTTCAGAACTCTGAGAACTGGTGTCATTTTTAAAAACAAATGGGGTCAAAGTTAAAAAAGGCCCTGCTGCATTTCTGTTTTCTCAAGGATTTCTAACAACACCAACAAAATGAAGTATTGAATTAGGAGAGCAAAAAAGCCCCTCCTGCAGGAAACTCCCAAGGACAAGGACTGAGGGCTTGAGAATAGCAGTGCTATTAACCACAGTTTTTAACCATTTGTGCTTCTGGCATGGTTTTAAGCAGAGTCCAAAGACAATTCTTAGTATTGATCAGGGAACAGGACAGGACAGAGCCTTTTTTCCAGGCACCATATCTGTAAAACATGAGGAGAAGTACTTAGGTGGCTATGACTTTTGCAGTGCTACTTGTCTTCAGGACCCAAATGCAAGCCGCAGTTCCTTCTATTTTAAACTGTAAGTGTAGACAAGAGGCTTGTATGTCATACTGAATTCCTGTTAAAAAATTGTTTCATGTTTGTTCATAAGCAAGGTAAAGTTTGAAGTCTTGAGTGGCCAATCTAGGGCCACTTATCAAAGTGGTAAGGGCAAGAGAAGAGTTGTGGAAACTCTTGTGGACAACTTGTGGAGTTGCGAGACCCCACAGTCCAGCTCTGTTAAAAGCTGCCATGGCTGCAGAGGTGGAGGAGTACCTGAACCAGAAGAGGTAGCACTCCTGGTGCTGGGTCAATTTGTTCTCAGGGCTTCTCTGTAATCTTGACAAACAGTACATGAGGGAAAAGGAAATAAAGAAGGAAAAGGAAAAAAAAAATGTTTTTTAAAGGAATATTACCTTATTTAGTAATGAGGAGCTGCAGATATGATGGCAAGACAGTGGTAGCTGAAGAAAAGTCTCTATTAAATCAACAATAGTGTATCTATCATTGAAGCTGATTTTTTTCCATATGGAATCTGCTATTGCTTCCTTTCTTGTCTCTTTCAGTCCCATAATGCTTTTCTTGACCTAGAAGTACTTAGCCTTGAGAACAGAAAAGTGGTATAAAAAAGGCATTCCACAGTTATATTTATCAAATAGTATGTTATATAGGGTACTTCATATTAAGCTTTTCCTGGTCAGGTAAACAATCTTTCTTCTTGAACCTGTTTTGCTGAAATAGAAAGCATTTTGATTATATATAATAAACACAATTTCAAGTGTATCTAGGATATTTGTATACAACATTATTATAACTTTGTAACTTGAAAAAGAGTTAGGTCATGCCTTATTCTGTTAAAATTACTGTCTTTACCTATTATGGCAGGTCTTAATAGTTCAAAATCCGATTTGACTTAGTAGCAACAATCATTGCAGAGAATTTTCTCAGCAATAGAGAGAATATCTGTTTGTAAAATTGGTCTCCAACAGATTTTATTATTTTATTCACTATTCATCTGTACTGTTGTAATATGTATTCTGTTGTCTTGCTGTCATGTAAGTGTAAGCTTGTTCTCTCATCTTAGTATCTATGTATGTATACTTGAGTAAGAGATACGTGTTGGTTTGTTTTGGGTTTTTTTGGTTTAGTCAAATGCATGTATCAAGATAATAGTATCTTGGTGCATTCCTGTCTTCCACCTTGAAATAAGTGTGTTTTTCCACATAAAATCAGAATTCAATTAACTTTCTCATTCTTTGTGAAAATCAGTTTTATGTGTCTCAATGAAAAGAAATGTCAGGCCGAACTTCTGTGTGTTGGCAGGGTGACAGACCTTTTGTCTCCAGTTATGTCAGCCAGATGAGGAGGCTTCTGCATTCCTTGATCAGACTGCTTAAGACATAAGGAGTCATTTTATTTGAAATTGTTTAGTAAATTAAGGTCAGCTTCAGACTCCCCCTCATCTCACGTCTGCATATGACTGTATGGAAACTGACCCATAGTTCCACATGTTTTGTAGAATGCTGCTCATTTTTAACCTGCTTGTATTTGTGATTCATTGATGTGCTTTCATTTTTGTCCCAACCCTGCCTTCAGCTTCTATAGTATTTCTTATGATCTGGTGTTTTCCTTCTACTGTCTTCATAGTAACTGAATCTTAATCTTCATTTCTTTGATTAAAGTTGTAAAAATCTTACAATATCCTCTTAAAAACTCTCAAGTCCCTTGATCACTTTAATAGCCCTGCTCTGCATTTGCTTCAGACTGAATTATTCTCATTTAAACATGGGTAATCAGATCTGTATGCAGGCCTCGAGATAAGGTCTTGGCAGTTTCTTGTACTTATATTTCTGTTTGAAAAGTACCTTGTTTAACATACAGAGATAATTGTCTTTTTTAGCTTCATTTCCTATGGGCTTTCAAGCAGAGGGTGGAATTGATTTGTATGAGTTCATTGTAAGGATTTGAGGATCCCATGTTTAGTCTCATGGGATCCTCAAAAGTGATCTGGTTAAGAAAGGTATTTCCTTGGTTTTATTATCATACATGAGATGGCGAGTTAGAGTTACTCTTTAATTATATTTTATTATTTTTTTTACATTGATAGTTTGGAAGTAATGCAATGGAAGGATAGTTGAGAAAATAGGAACTCGTTAATTGACAAAAGCTCATTGCCAAAAAGATATTGCACACACTTGTGATGATCATACTGACAAACTAGAAGACAGACCAGGGAACCCACAGAACTTTTCAGAGGAGCATGATTTTGAAATTTTTAAGAATATGACTAATGCCTTTTGATCTCTGGTAGCTGGCAAAGTTTCCATTTATAAATTTTGCACAGCCTCAAATGCTTTTTATAGCCTCAGCCTGGACTATTTGGCTTCACTCATTCTTCTCCTGTTTTAAGAAGAGAGAACTTAAATCTAGAAATATTGCTCACTGGTCTCAGCTCATCCAGGAAAGTGTGTAGGACATCTGAGGCAAAGTAAGTATGACAAAATAGAAAGTTTTAGCTTTAACTTCACATTGCCTTTGCACTTGAGAGTTTTGTAGCATTGTTGTACAATATTGACTTTTATGGTCTTATAACCAACAACAAGACATTTATTACAAACTTTATAATAGAAGTAAACACACTAAAAATAAAATCCATCAATCTTTCGTTATTACCTGCACAGGAAAATTAAAATATCAATCTCAATGTGGAAGGTGTATTAGAGTTTTAAAGTTGCTACATACTCCCAAATGATTTTTCTGGCTGTGCAATCCAATATAATCTGCACTTTCTTTGAGACAGACAGACACAGTTGGGTAAACGCTTGTAAAACAAGAAAGCTGTAGCTTTCAAAAGTTACAGGATCCAAGTAATTTATCTGGAAAGTATTGCAATGATTTGTGAGTGTACAAATACAGAAATGAACACGTAACAGGGAACAGATTTCTCCTTGTTCTTGGATTCTGTGAAAACTCAGATTTCTTCTTGTTCAGCTAACAGTAATAAATGTAACGGCTTTATTACTGTAAGCCTGTGGTTGGTTGTTTGGGCCTAACCAAAGAAGTAGGCCCAACAATGCCAGTCTGAATGAAAGAAGATGCCAGCAGATAAATAATGGACCATGCCTGATATCCAGTGTTAAGATAACTGACAGACTAAGGCATTGAAGGCCAGTTGTATGACTGTGTGGATGTGTGTATATGCACGTGCCAATGACAGAAATTTTACTACTTCTCGTCTAGTAGAAGATTCTGATCATGATTTTTCATAACTCTTGGGTTGGGAAAAATGTCCTCGTTTAATTTCAGTGGTAGTAAAGGTGAAAATTATTTTTATGTTTAAAAAAAAATATTAAAATATTTATATAATAATCCCCCAATGGATTAATAGTCAGCTTAGATGGATGACTTGTGTGAGATTTGTATCAGCTCCTAGAAGAGGTTTTGGAGAAATCCTGGGAAAAAAATAAAGATGGAGGCATTAAAACTGAAGATTTCCTATTTTTATCTAACGTGCATACATGTGTATGTACATATAATATATATACACACTAAAATAAATAGACTAAAAATTGGGTGTTCACAGAAGTCTTTATTAAATATCATAACAAAATTATTATATAGAGTAAGAATTAATTTAGTGATAGTACAAATATAGAATGATTGTTGTATTACACTTCCTATGGGAGGCATTTCTTTTAACTATTCTTTATCTTACGTGGTTTCACTGTGTCTTTATTGCACTGGAGACTTTTAAAATATCACAGCTTAAACATAAAATCATTATTTCTTTACAACCCCAGGGCCTTAGCTATGGACCAATACTCTGAATTACATTAGATACTACTGTTTTGTCTGTGCTTGCATAATCTGTGTTCCAGAAGCCTATAATCAAAGTCAAGAGTATGCTTGAAGCTCAGCAGATTGAACAAGCGGAGCAAAGTGGCTTTGGTCTCTCAGCAGTATCTGTAAACATTCGGGCATTATCAGCCTGCTAGCTGGAAGACTTGCTGCTAATTTGAGCAAGTGTGCTGCTTAAAAGAGAGTTTGCTGAAGAAAAAAAAACAAAACAAACAAAAAACCACCAGTAGAAAGAAAATTGACTTTATCCTGGCTCAAACCAGGACAAGTTATAATCAGATTAACTAGCACTAGCTGCCAGTGGTTCCAAAGGGGCTTGTTTGTCACAAACTACTTGAAGATGGAAGCACAGACTTATTTAAATTGGGAAGCATGCCTGGTGTTTGTTTGAATAACACCCACTCAGCCCCACCAAAGGGCCAAGTTAGGTGAGGTTACAAAGGGCCTTGTCCTGTCACTGTTTGTATAATTCCAATGAGAGATTCCACAATTGCTCAGGGCAACTTATTTCAGTCCTTGACTGCTCTCAAGTTGGAAAAAAAACCCCTTAAAACATTCTAACTTCTAAATGCAGTTTCCTCTGTTGCAGCTGGTATCTGCTGCGTCCCATCTTTGTGCTTTTGAGAAAATTATTTTCTGTATTCTCCCATTAGGTGCATGGAGACAGGATTAAGGTTCCCTCTTTCCAAAGCTGTCTTTTCTCCAGGCTGAACAAGCCCAGCTCCCTCAGTCTTTCCTCACAGGACAAGTGCCTGAACATTGTGCTGATCTTCCATTGAACTCCATCTGATTCTCCTTGTACTGGAGAGCTCCAGATGGGCCATGGTACTCCAGCCACAGACTCACAAGCAAAATATAGAGAGGAACAATAATTTCCCTTGATCTGCTGGATGATCTTTTATTCCTCTAAAGCTTGGGGTGCAGTTGTGTGTCTTTGCTGCCAGAGCACGTTGCTGCCAGGTTCCTTTCTGCCAAACTACTTCACAGCCAGCTGGCACCACACTGTACAGTTTCATGGTGTTACACTGTCCTGGGGGGAAAAAACTTTGCATTTGCCTCTGTTGAATTTCACAATATTTATGTCATGATGTTTCAAAGGGATCTCAACAGCCTTAAGAATAGCAGTCTTGCCCTTCGAGCTATGGACTACTCTCCTATGTGCTATCATGCTGGACTTGAGAGTTCATTCCATCTCCCATTGCAGTGAAACAGTATTAAAAAATACCAGCTCTGTTAACAACCCCTGAGGAATCAACTAGCAACCAACTGTCAGTTGAACTGTTTACTAGTGGTTGCAACACTCTGAAATTTGCCGTCCAGGCAATTTTCCCCCTGCCTTATGAATGGAGAGCTGGGCAGTGAGGAACTTAATGAGATTTATCAAGAGCAAATGCAAGGCCCTGCACCTGGGACAGAACAACCCCATGCATCAGTACAGGTTAGGGGCTGACCTCCTGGAAAGCAGGTCTGAGGAAAATGGTCTTAGAGTCCTGGTAGACAATAATGATGAGTCAGAATTGTGTTCCTGTAGCCTAGAAAGCCAATGATATCTTTGGATGCATTAGGAAGAGTGTTGCCAGTAGGTCAAGAGAGGTCATCCTCTCCCTTTTTTCTGCCCTAGTGAGGCCACTGAGTTTCTTTCTGGACTCCCCAGTTCGAGAGACAGGGAACTGTAAAGCAGAGGGCAACAAAGATACTGGGGATTGGAGCATCTCTCTTATGATGAAAAGTGTAGAGAGCTGGGACTCTTCAGCCTGGAGAAAAAAAGGCCGAAAGAACTTAATGTCTGTAAATATCTAAAGGGTGAATATACGGAGGATGGAGTCAGGCTCCTTTCAGTAGTGCCCAGCAATAGGACAAGGGGCAATGGGCATAAACTGGAACACAGGAAGTTCCATCTAAACGTGAGGGAAAACTTCCTTATGGTGAGGGTGTCAGGGCCCTGGAACAGGCTTCCCAGGGCAATTGCGGAGTTTCCTCCTCTGGACACATTCAAGACCCACCTGGACATAGTCCTATGTAACGTGCCCTAGGCAATCCTGCTATATCAGGGGAGTTGGACTAGATGAACTCTAAAGGTCCCTTCCAACTCTGATGATTCTATGGTTCTGTGATTATGGTTCAGTTATCCATTTCATGCTCCACTGGATCTTTTACAAGGCCCCTGTGGAGAGCCTTGTCAAAGGCTTTTCTCAAGTAATGGTAGAAAACATCCATTGCTTTCCCTTAGTCCTCTAAGCCAGTCATCTCTTCACAGAGGACAATCATATTGGTCAGACATGATTCACCCCTGGTGTCTCCATGTTTGCTTTTCCAGCCTACTGTTGAATTTAAAGTTAAAATCTGGAAAAGATACTCGGTTTTCTGGAGGCTCATCACTGCTGAAGCACAAAAGGGGTCATTACTGGACCCAGTACTGTTTAATGTCTTCATTAATGACCTGGACAACAAAGATCATGCTCTGCAAGTTTCCAGGTGATAAAAAGCTCTGAGAAGTGGCTGATAAATCAGACAGTTGGGCTACCATTCAAAGGGCTCTTGACAGGATAGAGAAACAGGCAAAGAGAAATCTCATAGAGCTTCATGAGAGAATTCCACAGTCTTGCACCTGGGATTGAATAACCCCAGGCATCAGTAATGGATGAGGGTGACCATCTTTGCAGAGATGAACCTAGGGATACTATTTGATAACTTGTTGACCATGAGTCAGCAAAATGCTGGCAAAGAAGACCAACAGCCTTCTGGATTGTATTATACAGAGTTCTGACAGCAGGTTGAGGGAGAATATTGTTCACTTCTACTTAGCACTGATGAGACCACACCTGGAGTGATGTGTATCTTTCGGGGCTCACCAGTACAAGAGAGAGACATGGACATGCTGAAGTTAGTTCAGCAAATGGCCACAAAGATGGCTAAGGGCTTGCCACATCTGATCTGAGGAGAAACAGATGTCTGAGTTTATTCAGCCTGGAGAAGAGAAGGCTCAGGAAAGTCTTTCTCTGAGGTATGTAAATTCCCTTCTGGGAAGGGGTAAAGATGATGCAGTTGAACTCTTCCCAGCGGTGGCTAGTGGCAAGATGAGATGCAATGGACACAAAGTGAAATACAGAAAATTCTGTTTAAACATAAGAAAAAGCTTTTTAAAAAGGTTGTTTTTGTTTTTGTTTTTAAATGTAATTATTTATTTCTTCTTTGAGGTTGATCAAACACTGCAAAACATTGCCTGGAGAGCCTGCAGAGTCTCCATCTATGGAGATACTCAAAACTGAAACAGACATGGTCCAGGCAACCTGCTCTAACTTCTTAATCTTGTTTGCTTTCCAAAAAAGTGTGATACCCTTGGAAGCAGGTTTCAAAGCCATATTGGGTTTAAGAATAAAAAAGAATTTTGCAAGTGGTAGGACTGTGCAGTTTTTGTCATAGTACTGTCCTCTAACAAATGACCTACATGCATCTACCATGTTCCATCCTAATGTGGACATCAGTGCTGGTAGATCAATTAACTATTCATTTTACATAGCTCCTGGAAATAGAAAGGGCAAACTGTTAAAATAAATTGACAATTAAATATTACATGCTTTTCAATTGATTCAATATTTGGAATTGTTTAAAAACGAAAGGTCAAAATGTATTCTAATGGAGTTTAATATAAGACAGTAGAAAATTTTTTTTAAAAAAGGTATTTATTTTTTTCTGTCTTTTTCTAGGTAGACATATTGAGTATAGTTCTACAGAAATCTTTGGAATTAGTTAGGTTTCAAAGCAAGTTTCATTATTTACACCTTAGAAAAAAAAGTATTATATTATTTCCAGAACAGATTTATTAAAGAACATATCTCTAGGCGTATATACACATAAGTAACTTTCTAAGTCCATCTTTTTGTTCAGTACAGTACTTCTAGTGTGGTAGATTGAAAGGCTATTAAATGTTTTTGTCCCCTGAGTTCCTTTCCAAATGAAGCTGCTTTTCTGAGTTGGAGCAGAAACTTTCATTTCAGTGCCATTCTTGCATGAAAATCTACTGGTTTTTCCTCTTCTCTCTGTTACTGTATTATGTTCTGTTTTCCTAATGAGTATAGTTATTAGCGTCCTCAAAAATATTTTCTTCTGTAACTCTGGAAATGTGTATGTGTCATCCATTAATGCATGAAACCGCAAAGCACACCACTTACTTAGGTCATGCGGATAGGGTATCATGAGCTGTACTTCACACCTATTAAACATAGAGTCATAGAATCATAGAATGGTTTGGGTTGGATGGAACCTAAAGATCATCCAGTTCCAACCCCCATGAATAGTCAGTGACACCTCCCACTAGATCTGGTTGCTCAGGGCCTCATCCAGTTTGGCCTTGAACACTTCCAGGGATGGGGCTTCCACAACTTCCCTGGACAGCCTATTCCAGCACCTCACTACCCTCACACTAAAGAATTACCTCCTAATGTCTAACCTAAATCTCCCCTCTTCCATCTTGAAATGACAAATGCATTGGATCAAAATCCATATTACAGTTTATTAATTAGATAACATGCCCAAGGTTTTCACTCACTGTTTAAACTAACTATTCACTTTATAGATTTTTTAAGAAAAGTATTCAAGACATTATAATACATATGAAGAAACACAACACTAGTATTTAGTATAAGACAGTGGCAAAAGGCTATGCCACAGGAGGACTATAAAATGTATTAGAGAGATGGCACCATTTCTGACAATATATGAATAATCAAATAAAGCTTGTTAAATAAACTCATATTTAACAAATAACAGATTCTCAGATGGCTTTTATCAGATAGTTAATTTACACAGCCTTGACATATGCCCTGAAATTTTCTGTAACCATCATTTTCTCCACAGAGCTTCTGAAATTCCTCCCACTGTTGTAATTCTGTTACTCTTAGCTGTATCAAGGGACTCCCTGACTTACTTCTAAATTAAGCTTTTTCCTTAGTGTATAGTTTTGCCTGTGGCCTATAATATGTTAGGAAACATATAGGGCTGTAATAGAGGGACTATGGGACAGCAAAAGGTAGGCAAGTTTGCATTTGGCTGAATTTAGTTGCTACCCGGAAAACTTTTCCAGGACAAAGAACAAAAAACACATTTCCATGTAGAGTCTTGTAACAGTATAGCATAAGGGAAGGAAAAGCATGCACCTTGCTCCTTCCTTTCTTATTTCCTCTTCTGTTTTTCATAACTTGTATTAAGCTACTTTCTGAATCGTTGCTGTCAAGGTTTGACTAGCATGTGTATCACTTGTCTATAAAAGCTGAACAATTTATTCACAAAAGGGTGTTATCTTTAGCTGGCATAAGCAGTGTGAGCTTTTTGCTGTTAAGGTCTCTAGGCAGTTTTTGCAATCTAGTTTATGATCGTGACATCTGAGAAAAAAAAATCCATTATGTTTTGAAATTATTGTCAGTTTGAGCCTCTTGAGTAGTATCTTCAGCAAAGGTTGGGAGATTAATTTTCATATTTTTACAATTTATTTCAAATCTAGATGCCTTATTGTCCTGGTTTGAGGCAGGATGAAACCAATTTTCCTTCTACTGATTTTTCTTTTTCCTTCATTAAGCTTTCTTTTAACTAGTAGCAGAGTGTTCCAGCTAGGAAATATAACAAATGGTGGAATGTTTTTCTAACTGCTGAGTCTTCAAGGTCACATCTTTACTCTGCTGGCTCAGACACTATGGGAAGATCTATGAGATCTATGACCCCCCCATAGGAGGCTGAGTTAGACAGACAGCAAAATTGGCCAGAGATATGCCATTCCATATATCTACCTAAGTTCAGAGGAAGGTCAGAGATCACAGAAGACAACTTCCTTCCTGCTTCTTCTTCCCTTCTCTTCCGTCCATGGCCGGTATCCAGGGAGGACTATGTCCATCCATCACTGTCGACCTCCAGGCTCAACCTCTCCTGACCCTCATCACTCTGCCCTCTCTCTGGCAGCTCCAGGACTTGTTGGGACTGTTCGCAGCTCAGGAGATGCTGTGGGAGTTGCTGGAGGTGGGGGAGGCAATAGGAGTTTTGCACATTTCCTGAACACATTTGTATATAATTGTATATATGTTCTTTTATCATTACTGTTTAATTAAAGCTGTGTAGTTTAGGTTTCAATCCAGCAAAGTCTCTTTCTTTTTCTCTCCTTCCCTACTTGGGTGGGAGGGGGACAGGATTGAGCACGTTGTTGTCTCTGATTTAATTTCCCATCCTGAGTCAAACTGTGACAAGTAAACATGGGAAAAACCTACAGATATTGTTTATTGTGTATTTAAAGATTTAAAGACTCGAGCATTCTAGCATGATGGCCATAGTAAGAAAACACAGGAATAAAATTCAGTTCAGTGACAGCTACCATTTATATTTCTTTTTTAAATTACCAACCACTGCTATCTAATTTTAGGTGTTTTCCTTGTTACAATTGATCTGAAAAGGTAGGATGATGAAATCTAATATAGCCAACAAAATAAAGGAATGTCTCCATAAGTGAAAGCAAAGAGTAAGTATGTTTAAGGTGCTATAATTATACTTTCATATGGCCTGTGTGGCAAATAAACACAGAGTTTAGCTTCAGGAAGCGTATTGAAAAGGCTGTGTAAATGAATTATAAAAGCCATCTGAGAATCTGTAATTTGTTAAAGATGAGTTTATTTAACAAGCTTTAATTGATTAAATTGATCTGAATTCTGTCCAGGGGCTGATAAGGAGCAAGTGGAAAGTCTGTGGGTATGAATTAAGGGGCAGACTGGCATGGGTGATACAGTTGTGGGGGTCTATTACAGATTTGCTTATCAGGACGAAGGAGTTGATGCGGCTTTCTACAGGCAGCTGAAAGCAGCCTTTCAACTACAGGCCTTAGTCCTCATGGGGGATTTTAGCTACTCAGATATTTGCTGGAAGGCCTACACAGCCAGCCATTCCCAGTCTAGGAAGTTCCTTCAATGCATCAGTGATAACTTCTTGATCCAAATGGTGGACAAACTGACTAGGAGAGGAGCACTGCTGGAGCTTGTACTCACCAACAAGGAGGGTCTGGTTGAAGTGGTGACGGTCAATGGCAGCCTTGGCTGCAGTGATCACGAGATGGTAAAGAGGCTCAAGATAGTTGGTCAACATTCAAGGACCACTTCTTGCAAGCTCAGGATCAGAGCATTCCATTGGGTAGGAAATCAAGTAAAGGAGCCAGGAGACCTGCGTAGTTAAACAAGGAACTGCTGGGCAAACTCAAGTGGAAGAAGAGAATCTATGGATCATGGAAGGATGGATTGGCCACCTGGAAGGAATATAGGACTGTTGTCAGAGGATGTAGGGAGGCAATAAGGCAAGCTAAGGCCTTTTTGGAACTAAACCTTGCTAGTGAGGTCAAAGACAATAGAAAAGGTTTCTTCAAATACATTGCAGATAGAACTAATATTAGAGGCAATGAATGAGTGGGTGCCCTGGTGACAGAGGATATAAAGAAGGTAGAGGTACTGAATACTTTCTTTGCCTCTGTCTTTACTGCTGCAGACTCCCCCCAGGAGCCCCAGATCCTTAAAGTCCCAGAAGAAGTCTGGATGAAGAAGTTTGCTTTGGTAGATGAGGATTGGGTTAGGGATCAGTTAAGCAATCTGGACAACCATTAATTGATGGGTCTGGATGGAATGCATCCAAAGTGCTGAGGGGAGCTGGCGGAGGTCATTGCTAGGCCACTCTCCATCATCTTTGGTAAGTCATGGGCAACAGGAGAGGTGCCTGAAGACTGGAGGATAGCAAATGTCACTCCAGTCTACAAGAAGGGCAAGAAGGAGAACCCAGGTAACTATAGACCGGTCAGCCTCACCTCCATCCCTGGAAAGGTGATGGAACAACTTGTTGTTGTCGCTAGCTCTAGGCATATCAAGGATGAGGGGGTCATTAAGAGCAGTCAACATGGTTTTACCAAGGGTAAGTCATGTTTGACTAACCTTATAGCCTTCTGTGAGGAAATAACTAGGTGGATAGATGATGGTAGAGCAGTAGATGTGGTTTATCTTGGTTTCAGTAAAGCATCTGTCTCCCACAGCATCCTAGTAGGTACACTGAGGAAGTGTTGTCTTGATGGTCACGTAGTGAGGTGGATCATGAACTGGTTGAAAGGAAGAAATCAGAGAGTTGTGGTCAATGGGACAGAATCTACTTGGAGGTCTGTGACTAGAGGAGTCCCTCAGGGGTCAGTACTGGGACCAGTACTATTCAATGTTTTCATCAACAACCTGGATGAGGCAACAGAGTGTGGCCTCAGCAAGTTTACTGATTAGACAAAACTGGGAGGAGTGGCTGACACACCAGAAGACTGTGCTGTCATTCAGTGAGACCTAGACTGGCTGGAGAGTTGGGCGGGGAGAAACCTGATGAAATTCAACAAGAGCAAGTGCAGAGTCTTGCATCTGGGGAAGAACAACCCTGTGTACCAGTACAGGTTGGGGGCTGACCTGCTGGAGAGCAGTGTAGGAGAAAGGGACCTGGGGGTCCTGGTGGACAGGAGGATGACCATGAGCCAGCAATGTGCCCTTGTAGCCAAGAAGGCCCATGGCATCCTGGAGTGTATTAGAAAGTGTGTGGTTAGTAGGTCAAGGGAGGTTCTCCTCCCCCTTTATTCTGCCTTGGTGAGGCCACATCTGGAATATTGTGTCCAGTTCTGGCCCCCTCAGTTCAAGAAGGACAGGGAACTGCTTGAAAGAGTCCAGCGCAGAGCTACAAAAATGATGTGGGAGTGTAACATCTCCCTTATGAGGAAAGTCTGAGGGAGCTGGGTCTCTTTAGCTTGGAGAAAAGGAGACTGAGGGGGTGACCTCATCAATGTTTACAAATATGTTAAGAATGAGTGTCAGGATGATGGAGTCAGGCTTTTTTCAGTGATGTCCACTGATAGGACAAGGGGCAGTGGGTGCAAACTGGAGCATAGGAGGTTCCACATAAATATAAGAAAAAAACTTTTTTACTGTGAGAGTGACAGAGCACTGGAACAGGCTGTCCAGAGAGGTTGTGGAGTCTCCTTCACTGGAAACATTCAAAACCCACCTGGATGCATTCCTGTGTGATGTGCTCTGGGTGATCCTGCTCTGGCAGGAAGGTTGAACTAGACGATCTTTCAAGGTCCCTTCCAACCCCTAGGATTCTGTGATTCTGTGATTAGTCATATATTGTTAGAAATGTTTCCTTGTCTACTACATTATACAGTCCTGCTGTAGTGTAGCCTCACGCCACTGTCTGATAATGAATTTTAGTGTTATGTTTCATAATATAAATTACATTCTGAATACTTTTCTTTAAAAAAAAAATCTGTAACGTGCATAGTTAGTTTAAACAGTGAGTTAAAACCTTTGGCATGTTGTCTAATTAATAAATTGTATTATAGATTTTGATCCTGTGCATTTGTCAAACAGTTTTGTCTAGGAAGATAGAGTTAATGTATAAGAAAGGCTCACCTTTTACCTTTAATTTAATAAACAAATAATGCTGCACAGTGCTTCAGATTGATCTGTATTAGTAAGTAAAGTCCACATAGTTTCTTATGTCTGTTGGAATACTGAAGGTAGGTAGGTTCTTGAGGAGGAAATCTGAGGAGATGGATCTGTGTGGCTATGCCATTTTATATGCTTTTGCTTTTAAAATAATACTAGGGCTGATCAGATTTCTTTCCATGCACTATTATTTTTTCTTCAAACCTGGGAAGGACTTCAGTGAAGAAAAGAGAGATAAAGCATGCTATCTGAGAACATTCTAACCTTAGGTCAATATAAAAAAATCGATTACTTACAAAGTGCTTCTGTTTAGTGTAGTTTATAATTGTTCTCAGTACTCAGTAAACATAAAGTTATTTAATGAATCAAGCATTATTGGCAATGAAACAGGCTGTGACAAAGGTAATATTACAAGCTTCCAGGAAGTGACTGCAGATTCTCTATCTTGTTTACAGTAGATGTCAGTAACACTACAGAAAAGTATGGGTTTTTTTTTTACTGAAAATTTGGCAATGAAGTTATACCTTGATGAACATGTATAACCTTTCCGTATCATGGCTTTGGTCAGCTAGAACTTTCATAATCCAGAGGTTATGTTCTGGTTACTGATAGGAACCTTCAAAGAATAATTCATATTATGACCAGCAGTAAAGTCTGTGCAGATGAAATTATGCAGCTACCTCAAGATACTTCAATAAAAGTTTTAGAAAAGCAAATAAAAAATGTAGCTGAATAGTTGATCTTGACAAGTGGTGAATTCCAGTGAACTGTTATATATATTATTGCATAAGACTCATTCTCAGATCACTCATCTTTTACTGTTTTTTGGAGGTTGTGGTAAAATGTGTGTCAGTTTCAGATGCCGAGTCCCATTTTTTCCTGGATTTCTTGGCATATGTACTGGTAAGAAGATGCAGAAAAAACATCATATTGCAGGAGACCTTCTTTACACAGAACACTGATTAACTTCAGTAAAATTTCAACAGTTAGCCAGTGCTAGTTGTCATGTATATGGCAAACGTAGGTTTGCTATGGTGCATTTTCCTTGGGAATGCAGATTATCAGCAATCATGGTGTCTTTGAATAATGTATTTTTTTCAAATAGCACACTCACTTATAAAAAAATAAATGGTGAGTTTTGAGTTGTATAGGTATTGCTGCATGCAATAAATCTTAAGATGAAACCACTTCATATTACAATGCTTTATAAAAATGTTTTTATTTAAAAACAGAAGAGATTCTCATGTTTCAAATGCAGGCACTCTCATGTTTCAAAGTGTGTAACAACTTTTTCTGTGTTTGACTTCTTTTGCAAAATTACCTGTATTGACGCACTATGACTAAAGCAGCAAAAAAAGGGAAAAAAAACTGACAAGAGAAAGGTAGCATTTTACTAGTGGTATAAAACAGATAATAGTATATACCAATATATGTTGCAGCCTATGATGAGTCATTGTTGCCAACTTTTTGGAATGTAAATTGGTATTTTTATTTTATTCCAGTTATTTTGATGTCATGTGCTTTATTTTACATTTATTCATTTTGATGCATGCTAATTAAACACTGACTCTCCAATCTGAATGAGCACATTGAAATAAATATCCTATTCTATGAAGGCTGCCGAAGCAGCACAAAGTCAGGTGTCATATTGTTTGCTTGTAGCTACTCGTTCAGCAGCTTCAAGTAGTTCCTGTAATGCACAGAGATCTGAGATGTCTGATCTGCAACATTGGTGGAATAGTCATCTAAGTCATGATTCATTAGAGTGTTTTGTTACCTTGTTAATATTTATAGAAGATTTGGGGATTTTTCTCTTAAAAGAATATTATAAGTGAAATTGTTAGCTCTTCTAATTTTTTTTAGCTTTATGCTTTACAGCATATGCCTTTTCAGAGTTTTCCTGTATAATTTGGGTTGTAACTTAAGTGTAATTATGATCATTTAAATGCCAGTGTGACTAACTGTTTGAGTAATGAATTAAGGATGTGCATTCAGTCATTGAACTTACATGGTATAATGGGACTTAATTAGCATTGATATATTGATACAGTACTTTACAACACTCCGAGGATGTGCATGTATTGAGCAATTAATCCTCTTAATATGCAGGTTAGTGAGGTTAGTATGATTATGTTGATTCTGCAGGTGAAGGAAAGAGAGAAGTATGATGTGAAATAATTCCTCCATTTAGCATGCACTTTCTGATACGATACCTGAATTACATCTGACGTTTTCAGACCACCAGTTTTTTGATTAATGCATGTAACTTTTGTGCTCTGTTTATGACATATTTCAGCTCTCTGCATTTCCTTTTCTGCTGTCGTGGTTCCTTGTCTTTCTCCTGCCTGGCTCACCAAAAATGTCATGGTTTGGGCCCAACACGACAACAAAGGAACAGCCCCAAGGCTGCTCACTCAACTCCCCACACACACACACACTTTGGGATGAGGACAAAGCTCCTGGGTTGAGAAAAAGGACAAAGAGGGTTCTTCAGCGATTAAGGTCCCTGGCAAAACAGACTCAACTTGGGGGAAAAAAAAATAAATAAAAAAATTTAACACTAATCAAACACACACAGGGCACAGACAACACAAAGAGCAGGGCTTACATATGTTATCCCACCCCTCCCTTCTTCCCGGGCCCAAATCACTTTGTTCCCAGTTTCTCTCCCTCCTTCCCCCCAGTGGCACAGGGGGATGGGGATGGGATTTAGAGTAATTTCACAGGCTGGTGATTCTTGCCACTCCTTCCTCAGGAAGAAGAATTCCTTACAGTCATAATCACAGTCCACTGGCAGCAAATCCACTGGCCACAAAATCCAAGTCCACTGGCCAAGTTCACCCCTCCTGGCACCTTTAGGGAATGTTCCACCATGTTCCTCCATGAGTGCAGGGGGACAGCTGCCACATCTCGCCATGGGTTGCAGGGAAACTTGTGCTAGGGCACCTTCTTCCCCTTCTTCCTTACCAACCACCAGCTCTCACTCTCCAGCCCAGCTCTTCTCCCCTAAGTGCTTCTCTGCTCAGGTGTTGTATCAGTTCTTTCATATGCTAATCGTGGAGGCGCATCTATTGTCCCTCTAATGGCTCCTTGACAGATTTTGCAGCAGAGGGAGCTTCTCGGCTTCTTACCGGAGCCGCTCCTGTGGCCTTTCCCCCGTTACCAAAATCCCACCAAACCAAACCAGAACATCTGCTCTAAAATAAACCATTTTAATGTATACTACTTCAATGAAAGGAATAGCATGCCATGAATGACTTTCAAATGAGACTGAGAACAAAAACAATTCCCTTTTCCTCCTCCTCAGTGCACACTTGTGCTTTTCCTAGGTGGAGGAGTATCATCTTTAAATTGATAACTGGTTAAAACAATCTGTTCCAAATAACTAATGGAATATTATACTACAAATGGAAAGTAACTTGCAAGTATTAGTAACTTCTGCAATGAAAAACAAAATAACTGTGTCCATTCATACCAGCTAAATGTCACTGCTTTGTCATTGTTTCCTTCTGTTTTCTGTTTCTATTAACAATGATTGATTTAATTTATTTTCTTGAACTTGAAGTAACTTGAAAAGAAGATAAAAATCAAACTTTAAAAAATATACTTTAGACTTCCATTTAGTGTTAGTGACCAGTTATTACTGGATTCTTTTACATTCTTACCTATCTACTAAAATAAAAACTGCATATAAAGTGCCTTCTACTGTCCGGATCCATGGTGTTGCATGTGTATTTTTGCAATATTCACAAAAATAATTAAATAAAATATTTTAAAAATTTTATTCAGAGATTTGGGAGAAAGCAAAATATAAAATATTTTGTTTGAATTTAGATCTGTAAGGGACTGCACTGAAGGACTATTAAACCAAGAACTGGATTTGAAATTAACTTTGAAAGTGATAATGTCTGTCATAAACTGGAATCTTTTGTGGTAGTACCTTCCATTGCCTACTTAATTTTTATAAGGAATAGAGCTTTAAAAAATAATAATGAAACCAGTTATTTAATTGCCATGGTTTGAGAAGCATTTATTGCTTTGTTCTGCAGATTTTAACTGTAACATCTTTCCCTCTTTCTTTTTACAGTATTACCTAGTCATACTTGTGGCAACCCAGGAGAAATACCTAAAGGAGTACTTCATGGAACAAGATTCAATATTGGAGATAAAATCCGATATAGCTGTATCTCTGGTTACATCCTAGAAGGCCATGCCATGTTGACATGTATTGTGAGTCCTGGAAATGGTGCATCATGGGATTTTCCAGTTCCATTTTGCAGAGGTAAAAACAGACAGGAAACATCTTTAAAATATTAAGACAACAATAGCAGATGAACAGCAGATTAAATATTTTTTTTTTAAGCTTTGGTTGTTTTTTTATTTATTTTCTGAATGTAAATATATTTCCAGTCATTGGGAATCACCCTTGATACTCACAACCTTTCAAAGATCATACAGAGCAGCCTTACACTGTGCCATGCTGAGAAGCCTTCCATGCATGCCACTAAGTACCATGAATCTGCACATACCCTGTTTACTTCTGTAATTCCTTGTGTTTTCTCTCTTGCTGTGTCTAGTACTTTTATTTCTAAAACTTTGCTATTTACTGAAAGCTAGGAGGCCTGAGGGGCAGCCTTTGCTAATTAATTTTGTGGTGTTCTTTCTTGTCATCATAAACTAATTTCATGGCATCTATGCTAGATAATAGAGCAGAGTTAAAAAAAGCTACAAGTTTTATATACTGAAAAATCATAATAAGCTTGTTCTCTGTGTTATGTTTCCCAGGCTTTGCTGATGCTAGCAAATTGCTGCTTTCTGCAATTTGTTGCTTAATATTTTCAGAAGCATTAAGAAATTTCTGTCCAGTAAATTATATATTGTCTAACTGCACCAGTGCTGTTTCTGCTAGGAGAATTCCTCAGTGAATTACTAAGCCTCCAAGAAGGTGTAGGCAGCATTGGCTCTTGTATCTACCATTTTGTTTCTCTGACTGCTACTCAGTTTCAGAGATTCTCCCTTTAATGTATAGCCTCGTAGAGGGAAGTAGTGCCAAACTGAACTACAAATTCATTGATGGCTTATAAGAAACTCTGATCAGAAATCAAAGGTGCAGTCAGTGGCAGTTTTAGAAACATTAGATAATTTGACTGTCAAGACATTTCCTGTACTCTATTTATTTTATTTTTATTTTTTTTCTTTCAATAAACTATGATTTTTGGTGTGTGATAATATGGCAACATCCAAAATGTAAAAGATAGAAAACAAAATAGAAAACAGCCTCCCTTCAAAGTTCAAAGGTGAAAGATGAGGTAATTATTAGAACTTAGTTCTGGTTTTCCATATGCTAAGAGCAGCCATTCGCTTTTCTGCTATTAGAAGCTAACCAATGAGTTTATCATGAGTTTCTGCAAGAAATTATATAGGTGGCTTACAAATATTGACAGGAAGAATCAGTGGCCCACCTAAATCCTGCTCTGGCTTCTGTCCTGGGAATTAAAAAGGTCTTTGTTGTCTCAATCTTAGCTACCATAATAGTCTCACCCAAAAACATTTTCCTTCTTTATCTTGGCGTTGAAATACTGTGCAGTACAAGTCTGAAATGATTTGAAAGTTAATTTCATTCTCTGCAGTAACCCCACTAATAGCTGATTTATGATATGTGACTACTTCTAAACGAACTTTGTATAATTAGGTTCTCAATTTTCAGTAATTTTGAGAATCCCTAGTTGATTATAGTTGTATGAGTCTGGATTTTTATAAAGCTAGCATTAAGAATACAAATTGGATTAGTGATATTACAATGGTAAGCTTTTCTTCACAACAAAAATAGCTGTGAGAAGAAAATGTAATATATTATCATTAAAAAGACACGAAATTTTGGAGAGATAATAAAATAAGCTAGTAAAAGAAATACTATGTCCAAAAAGATCAAGTAATAATGAATCAGGTTCCAGATTTAAAACATACTAATGGAGAAATACTTTGATGAAGAATATATGATTAAGCCAGTATTACTAGAACAGAGGAAGGAAGGAAGGAAGGAAGGAAGGAAGGAAGGAAGGAAGGAAGGAAGGAAGAGGAAGGAAGGAAGGAAGGAAGGAAGGAAGGAAGGAAGGAAGGAAGGAAGGAAGGAAGGAAGGAAGGAAGGAAGGAAGGAAGGAAGGAAGGAAGGAAGGAAGGAAGGAAGGAAGGAAGGAAGGAAGGAAGGAAGGAAGGAAGGAAGGAAGGAAGGAAGGAAGGAAGGAAGGAAGGAAGGAAGGAAGGAAGGAAGGAAGGAAGGAAGGAAGGAGGGAAGGAAGGAGGGAAGGAAGGAGGGAAGGAAGGAGGGAAGGAAGGAGGGAAGGAAGGAGGGAAGGAAGGAGGGAAGGAAGGAGGGAAGGAAGGAGGGAAGGAAGGAAGGAAGGAAGGAAGGAAGGAAGGAAGGAAGGAAGGAAGGAAGGAAGGAAGGAAGGAAGGAAGGAAGGAAGGAAGGAAGGAAGGAAGGAAGGAGAGTTGACAATTCAGTATAGGTTAAGATAAAGTAAATACAGAGATTCAGAACTGATACTTTACAAGTTTAAGGAGGAGCAATAGATGTCCCAATCACAACATTTATCCATGTTTATAAATATTATTATTTTTTTTTAAGTGAAAGAGAAAATACTGTTTCCCATAAATTCTGTTTATTGATGATGCAATACATGATAAAGTGAAAATATTTTCCCAAACCAAATTTTTACAATGAAGAAGCAGACTCATGCCTGAGCCACCTGGTTCACTTTCAGAATAATCTGAATTGATGCAGTGTTTCCATTGGAATAAAATCTGAATAAAAGTTATTGTGTCCAGTCAAATAAGAAGTCAGAGAAGTTTTTCAGGAAAAGCAGGCAGTATGTATTGTATGATTTCTCACCCAGTAGCACAGGACTGGCTACATCGCACCCAGAGGGTAAATATGAACACAGCTACAAGTATTCATTCTTATATATGTGTGAGTGTAAGTCTGTGTAAGTAATATATTTATTTATATATTCTTCTTGTAACATGTATCAGTAGGTATGGAGGGACCGGATAAAAAAATGAAAGGATGCCAGGTCAAAGCTGGATTTGTGCAATAAGGTGCCTGAAAGACAAGAACAAGAAGTGAAAAATGAAATTACCAGTACAATGAAAACATAGTGAAGGTACTTAGAATGATATAGTAAAACCAAAGAATGACAAAGAGAACTTTCATCTGACCATTAGAAGCATGAACAAAGTTAACATCAGAGGAAGATACAGCAATCCACTAAAAATGAAAAACAAACCTCAGGGGCAGTCATAAAAAGATGAAAGATTTCATAACTGCATGTAGGCTTCTGAGAATAACTGGATTAACTTTCCTAATTATAAAAAAAAAAAAAAAAAAAAAAAAAAAAAAGTGAAATCTGCAACAGTCATTAATTTGCCCTTAAATAATTTAGTCTTTTATCTTTTTGCTTCGAAATTAGGGCTTTACCATTAATTTGTTGTAGACTGTTATTTTAAGGTATCATTATCATTGTTAAAATTATAAAATATTCTCAAGTGAAATATTATTTTATCACTGGAAAACAGCTTAGGATACTTATGAAAGAGAACAGAGTCTTTACAAGATATCCAGAAAACTGATCTTTTATTTCTGAGGGGGAGAGAGTAGGACATTGCAGACTGTTGATGAATTTTTGAACTTTTTAATCTAGCTATTTTACCTTAATACCATGTTTTTGCATTAAAAAGTTGGAGGGTTTGATTTAAATTTTACTCAAGTATGTACTGTCAGTTAATAACTGAACTTTTCAGCCAGATTAGCAAATAATTTCTCCATCACTTTTTTTTTTTTTTTTCTTATTCAAAATCTGTAACTTTGGTTACTAATAGATTAGATTTCCTCTCCAGAATGGATGTTGGGGGAATAGGTCTTAGTAATATAACAAATCAATATAATAGAATAAATGAGAATTGAAAAAGGCTACTAAATTAAGCACATTCTTGACAAAGAAAAAACTGATAAACTAAACCCCTATGAAGTACAAGACTACTGCACTGAATCCAGTATAATAGCTATGGGACAACTCCATTAGGCTTTGGGGTCTGCTTAGATCTTGCTCACTGAAATTTCAAAGGCAAAATGTTCAAAGTGTTCCTACAGCTTCAACAGGTGCCCACAGGTATCTAAACCAATGGTAACGTTTTTTACATTTTTATTTTTCACATACCAATAGCTCAACGTGAGAAATCTGGCTTTTAAAATATATGTAAAATAGACACTATTTTCCTAAACTGCAGTAATTTCTGGAATTTCAACAAAATAAATCCCATTCTATTTAGACAGCAATAACATTATTTTGAAGTGTCCTTTGAAAACCCTGGAGAGAGAAAGAAAATTGGTCTTAGGTGCACAATCTAAGGAGTATCTAATTTATGTGAATTTAATCAATAGCAAGAGAAGAAATTGAGAAATGGAGGGAACTGAATGGAACAGTTATCTGGGATGCAGTATATTTGGATTCAAGTGATGACAGAAAAAAATCCTAACAACCTTCTGACAAGTTTCTGCTTTTTGAAACACAGAGGAGAAGCATAGGTGTTGGCTTTTACTTATTCAAAATAAAATCAACACAAAACTAAAATATTAAAGAAGATTAGCAAGTAGATGTGAATATTTTGGTAGTTCAAGAGCTGGCTGCCATTTGGAACTAGATTAGATCAATGAGTTATCTGAGTTACGCTGTTGTAACACTTGTAACTAAGCAATGTTTTTGGTCTTTATTAATCTAGCAGTTTAGCAGCTTTATGGTTGGCATTGACATCCTAAAGTATATTTTTAAACTTGGAGTTGACATACTATGGCTTTATTTTAGATTTTTTATCACTAACACATTTTAAAATTGTGAGCTTGAAGTCTTATTTCAAAAAGTCATTAAACTAACTCCCTCAGATTAATAATTTCCAAAATATCCAAAGCATCTCTCTTCGAGTCATTCATTATTATTTCATAGGTGTGTTTTAGGTACAGAAGAATTTTATAAGAGGTACAATTATCTACTTTGTCACGAATGAATGAAAGAGAAATGGCATTCAGGAAGGACTTGAGTAAGTCATTGAATCATAGAATGTCTCAATTTCGAAGGGACCCAAAAGGATCATCAAGTCCAACTCCGCTCCTTGCAGGACTACCTAAAACTAAACCATACGACTGAGGGTGTTGTCCAGATGTTTCTTGAACTCAGGCAGACTTGGTGCTGTAAGCACTTCCCTCAGGAGCCTGTTCCAGCGACCAAACCACCCTCTCAGGAAAGAATGTTTTCCCTGATACCCAGTTTGAACTGTCCCTGGCACAGCTTCCTTGTGGTCTGTTCCTGTGCTGGTCACCAGAGAAAGATCATCAGTTCCCCCTTCGCTGCCCCCCCTGGGGAAGTTGTAGACTGTAATGAAGTCACTTATCAGCCTTCTTTCTCCAAGCTGAACATACAAAGTGACTTCAGCTGCTTCTTGTAAGTCTTGCCCTTGAGACCTCTCACCATCCTGGTTGCCCTCCTCTGGATACACTCAGTTTTATGTCCTTATATTGAGGCACCCAAAACTGCACACAGTGCTTGAGGTGGGGCTGCACCAGTGCAGTGCAGAGTGGGACAGTCACCTCCTTCACTGGGTAGCTATGCTGTGCCTGATGAACCTCAGGACATGGTTGACCCTTTTGGTTGCCCGGTGACACTGTTGACTCATATTCAGCTTGCCTCGCATCTCTCTGCAGGATGTCTCCAACCTCAATAAATAAAGAACTGTTTCAGTCATATTTTTAATAAAGCATGCTAAATGATGTATGCCCATGGTTCATTTAAAACTCTCTAAAGCTGCAGTTTTATTTAATTTATAAGACTTACAAAATGTGACTAGAAATTATAATGTGTCATTTGATTTCAATTTATAAACTATCTCTCAAGTTTTATGTTGAATTCTGGAAAGCATTTTTGTGGGAAGGAGTGGAAAGTCCTGTACAGCTGACTGAATGTTCAAAAGGTATCTAAACCAATTTAAATAAGGGATTTTTCCATGATACTGTTTCTGTCCTTATCCCATCCTTGGATATCTTAGCAGGGCTTGCATCTCACTTCATTATGCAAAACATAGATTGCCAAAGTTGTCAGATTGCTATTTTTTATGAAATTGCTCTTTCTAGTTTGAAGAAAAACGTAAGATTTTTCATTGACTGCCATTTTTCCTCAGTGGTCAAATTGATTTTTACATACATTAACTTGAGGGATATGTTTATCTGTTTTATCTAAGCTTCTCTTTTATACAGTGCATATGTTTTTTGTCAAGTGGTGCTAGACATACGTGTTTTCATGTGTACTTTATGTAAGATGCATATTCTTCCAATTCAGACCACTGAATTCCTGACTACTGAGAGATTCAAATGTTTGTAGCTTTATACTTCAAGTAGTCACTTATGCTGATACAAACAGCACTTCGTGCAGTTGCTTACAATTTGAAAATAACTGTGTTTGGAATTAAATACTTGAACATTTTAAAATGCAATTTGTTAATGAATTGGAGTCTGAATGCATGAAGCCTGAGGCACTACTATCTGCTGTCAAATTGCTGCAACCACAGTGATGTATTAAGACTTCTGAACACTGTTCTAGTTCTGTCAAAAGCATAACATAGAGAAGGCCGTGGCCAAGATGGATGATCAGCCCAGAGATGCCAGTTAGCTCTGGGGCCAGCTGAAGAAACATAGCGTATGTGTGGGCAGTTAGTGTCTCCTGCTCTCTAGCTGCGTGCCTCCTGCCTGTGCTCACTCTTAGGCAATTTATTACGTTTAGCATTCAGTGGTGAGGTTGCCTTTGCCTAGGTGCCACCTATGATGGAGGAAGTCTGCAAGCTACAGGCTCCTGGAACACAGGCAGTACATCAGAGGATCATTCTGTGCAGCGGCTCTTCACTGCAGTCTTTCCTTAACACATCCACATCTTTTGGAGAGAAAATACTCTCTGGACCAATGTAGTTTTTGTGGTCTTACATAACTAATGTTCTCTTTCTGTTTCTAAGCTAACTTTATTTCTTGCAAATCCTGTAGAAATGCTGTTTTGAATAGATTAAAAAGCTATGCATCCCTTTAGGCAGATAGCTGTAGTAGCCTGAGCTCCTTTGGCTTTCACTGGTAATCTACAGTGTATAAATTTAGATTTTTGCATGCAATTACCAGAAATAATCAACTACATAGTTTTCCTTGACAACTGCAAGAGTCAGAGCTTTAGAGCTCAAAGATTATTCAGGGGCACTGCAGCAGAAACACTGAGTAGCATTGTAATTACCATTAGCATGTTACTTAATGTCAGTAAAAACACAGTGGGAGATGGTGTCATTGAGAATATTGTTATAACAAAATTTAACAGGAAGTGGAGTCTCTTTTATCAAAGAGACTTAGGATTTTACTTATCTTGCTGGTTATGCTGGATGAGAAAAGCCTGCTCGCTGGCTTTGAACAATACAGGTAGAACCTTTTTGAATTATTAACTGGAAATCATCCTCTTACATTTTGATTCTTTAAAAAAAATAAATAAATCCCACACTACTGTGACAAAATATGAACAAGTAGAAAGCCTAGAAAAAGAGAGGGTGGAAATTACCAGGTTTTGTTTTTTGGTGGTTCATTTTAACACTTGACACTGATGACTGCAGTGGAAATCAATAACTCAGTGTTAGTTTCTGTACTGAAGTTTTGGCACAGGATGTATCAAGTTAAATTGCTTTTCTTTGCTGGGTTAGATGATGATCTGAAGTGAAGTGCTTGAAAGCTATATAATTTCTTTTAAAAATGGGGAGGAGTTCATTATAATTATTATTGATAATAAACCTTGATTTGCCTTTCTTATTTATCATACATTTGCAGTATTTTAAAAATTATTTTAATCTTTGCATGTATTCTGTGCAGGGTATTCTGACTCTGATCCTTTGCTTTAGCCATTTCACTTCCTTTCCTCTTTCATCCCCCAAAGGCACAATAACCCTTTTCAGTATATGCTGTATAAAAACCCAGGGATTGAGGGAGGAATCACAGAAATGGGTGATTTCATCAACAAAAATAAATCTTTAAGTAGTGTAGATCTGTTTCACCACTAAATCTTTTTAAAAAAGAAGAACATATGAATATCAGGGTTCAGAAAGTCAGATACGAAATTTATCAAAAAGTTCTGTCCTCCCCTGAGATAATTGTCTGCCAAGACATCAAGGTTTTGGTAGCCAAGGTTATGTTACATTTCTTTCTGTAAAAATTTACTTTGCATATGGAAGAATAAAGGTAGCTACCTGTTCATATCTCTTCAGAGGCTTCCTGTCCTCTTTTCAGTTAAATTTATGGTCCATAGAATACTTACAGAAATTACTCTTTTTCTGTCTTTCTCCTGATTCTTCCTTTTATTTCAGTGCCTTATTAGTTGTTTATCCTGTTTTAATAGTTCCCTTTTTTAAATGTCCAGCCACAGTATTTCTCTTCCTTTGATTCAAATGAATCCTTTCTCTGTCAATTTTTTCTTAAAAACTGACTTCCACTGACAGGCTTTATACTGTGATTGAGAAGAGCAGCTCTAATCCTGCACTGTTTTCTTCATTAGCTATTAATTTCTTACCCATATTAGACTGTAAGTTCCCTATGTAATGCACCTTGCCAAGCTACTTGTTTTTAGATCTCCTCATGCATTTAGAATATACAGGTGATATAGTACTGAGAATGATACTTTGATACTTAGAATGATAGTACTTAGAATGATAATAGTACTAAGTAAAGATGATAAAACAGATAAAAAGTGCTTCTCCTGATCATTCGCCTAGGCAGAAATATTTTAATTACTATTGCTGTAGCTTTTATAGCCACTCAATACATTTTTAGTTATATGTTTTAGTACCCAATACTAATAAAAAATAGCATAATTTTATATTGTTCAATGAAATCTTACAGGGCAAGAAAAGAAATCCACTAAATTCTTTGGCAACATATTAAACAACATTCCAGGGTTATCAGGAAATTCCCATTATCTGCATTTTTTTAAAATTTGGTTAATAACTATTAAAAAAATATGATATTAACAGGTGCTTCATGAACTTTGGAAGGTCCATCTGGTGACAAAACCTTCTGAATGTATTTGCCACCTATAAACATTCCTATCTAGAACAAAAAAAATTGAGATTGCTGTTGTGAGTTTGTTAATGCTTCCTAGTTTAGGATAGCATTTAAATCTGTAAGAATATTTTTTCTGCAGCTTTTTATAGTTAAAAGAAATTACAGAGGTCTTCAGGAAATAAATGTTAAATATTTGAAAATTTATATGACAGGGACACTAACTGTATTTCTGTGACTCTCTGCCCAGTTCTTCCTTAGTATTTTTCTTCTGTGAACACTTTTGCAGAGGTTATCCAAGTCAGCTTGTACTATGTGTCTCTGCCAATGTTACCCTTTTTTGGCTTGGCACTAAAGTGTCACCAACAAGGAAAAAAAAGTCAAAGAAATGCCCCACCGAAAATGTCTTCAGGTTAAAAGCCAGAAAATATTCTATTCCATTCATTTGTATTTTGTTTTCTGTGTGCATTTATTTGTGGGTATTCTATGCACAGAAGGAAAGACATGGGTTTGCTGTGGTAGAAGGATCTGCTAATATCTAGTAGAAGGTATCTGCTAATAATTGATATTCTGTTCATCAGCTGAAGGAGCTTGTGGAGGGACACTACGTGGGACAAGTGGAACTATTTCAAGTCCTCACTTCCCTTCTGAGTATGAAAATAATGCTGACTGCACCTGGACCATATTGGCTGAACCAGGAGATACCATTGCTTTGGTCTTCACTGACTTCCAGTTAGAGGAAGGGTATGACTTCTTAGAGATCAGTGGAACAGAAGCACCATCAATATGGTAAGTCAGAGGTCTTTTAAAGATCTGTTTCTGTTCTTTTTGGTGAGTATTTTAAAAAAAATAATATTAAAGGATATTTAAGATGTTTTTTACCTGTTAGTAGTGACCATTTTGTTACACATTATCCTTTGATCCCTTTTACCCTCCAGAAATGAAAAAACAACAACAACAAAGTTTGCTTTTGATTCTTTCCTCTTATTTTCCTCCATCTTCAAGAGTTATATTTGCAAGGTGTCTTAGCAGTGAACATTTATTGTTATTATGTTTTTGAATTTGGCATGATAATATTTTCTGTTGTTGTCTCTTGAATGGCTTAGCTTAATATTGTACTCCAACAGTGAAAGCAGTGAGCAAAATTCAGCCTCGCTGCAAAACAGGAATATATAGAGAACAACCTGATGCCATATTATTCTAAACAGTCTATAACTCAGTCTTACTACATGTATTCATGTGCAAGTATTATTATCTTGTTGGCTGGTGTTAAAACTGTTTGCTTAGCAATATTAGGGCTTAGTAATTATAATACTAAATCTACATTCTCTGTACTAAGTAAAAGATGATATATGTAGCTACACAAATGGGTAAAAATTGCAAAACATTTTGTATTACAATTTATCTGTGTGCTACATATGCAAGTTTTTCATTTTTTTTCATCTCTGAGAATGTCTGGTGCTTGACATATGCACCATTGCCATAAAATGTATCCCAGCAATAAAACACCACCAGACCTGCTGCTCACATATAACTGATACTTATTATTTCAATCTCATTACTATTTTAATGTCATGACAGGCTAGGCAGTTCAGTACATTAATAATTTGAAGTCCTAGGTAGCATATGATCTGGTGAAACCTCACTTGGCAAATATGTAAAAACTTTTGAGCCCTGTCCAACCTGACCTTGAATGTTACCAGGAATGGGGCATCTACTGCCTATTTGGGCAACCTGTTCAAGTGTTTCACCACTCTCACAGTAAAGAATTTCTTCCTTATACCTAGTCTAAATCTAGCCTCTTTCAGGTTTGAAAAGGATTGTAAGTGCATGTTAGCTGCCCATGTCTATCTTTTCATTCACCATTACTCCAAAGTCCTCCTTGTCAGGGCTGCTTTAAATCCCTTCATCCCTCAGCCTGTTTCACTACTGTGTGTTACCCTGATCCAGGTGCAGGACCTTGCATTTGGTCTTGTTGAACCTCATGAGGCTGGCATGGACCCACTTGAGCTTGTCCAGGTCCCTCTGGATCACATCCCTTCCCTCCAGTGTGTCAACCACAGCACTAAGCTTGGTTTCGTCTGCATACTTGCTGAGGGTGCACTCCACCCCACTGTCTGTGTCATTGATTAAGTTATTATAACAGTATCACTGATACCAGTACAGGATCAATCTGGGATCACTGTTTAAAGGCTGGGAAAGATACAGGAAGTTTTAGATTAAATGTTTAGAGGATTATTGGATAATTTGGAATGAAACTACACATTCACTATACTTAGACCAGAACAGTTACCATAGCAACATTCGAGCCATGCTAAATGTAGTGCACATTGTAATCTGCTAAAATCAGCTGTATGCTTAAATGTGAAGTTGTTCCATACTTAAAAACTAGTGGTCTAGAGGTGTATCATCTTAAAATGTGACTTCTTTTTTTTTTTTTTGGTTAATTTTTCTTTTTTATTGTATCTGGCATCATATCAAGAGCTTATACAGTAATTCTATGTTAGAAGACACGTACTCCATTAGCACGGTCTGGTAATTATGATTGCTTTTTCATTTAAAGGAATATTGCTGTAAAATAAGCCAGATAGTATCCTAGTGAAGAGCATAGAAGACAGATACAAAAGCATTGCAAAAGCTAGAAAGAGTGAGAATTAAAAAAAAATAATTTCAGATTGATGGTTCTTTTTGTGATTTTAGCATATGGTACAATAGGTCTGCATATGAGAAGAAAGCCATTCCAGCATGATTACAGTAAAAACTTGATGGTCTTTTTTTAAGTAAAGCAATGGAAATATTAGATCAAATAGAATCTGAATAGCTGAGGAAAACTAATTACATATATACATGAAAGATATTACAGCAAATATATTAATTACATTATAAGCCTTATATGAATTTTATAATAATGTTAATTATTTTGTATTACTTACATACGTCATGTATTTCTGAACTTTCTTTAAGATGTTATATAGCTGATTTTTGGTCTGTTTTCCAGTACATTGAACAGGAAAAAGAGATTTGTTTACCTTTTCTTACTCTTAAAAGATTATTTGAAAATAATTCCTACAGTCCATCCTAATGGAATTAATTTATGAAAGATGCAAGTGAGATTACCTCACTAGTTATTTTATGTCCATGATACAATTAGAGTGTCCAAAGCTACTTAAGTTTGATTTTCTTTTTCCTAATTAAAGAGCAGTTATATAGCTCTGGATCTTGAGTGGATGTGCACATATAGATGACCACATTTTTATTCCTGCTTTGAATCAATATAAGTGTCAACAGGCTTAAAAGATGAACATCAGTGTTTGCAAAATGAATGTGAAGCAGGTAGAACAGGCCTTTTAATCTGTGGAGGAAATAAAAGTAGCATTAGTTTGACTGTAGAGGAAAGAAGCCTTTTTGAATTTTAACTACTTGCTTGATTTGCTATCCCATAGCAAAACCAAAGGATTTTTAGACAATAAACCATGTTTATCTTGGCTTGTTAAGCTATTGCTGATAATGCCAAGAACACTACTTCTGGGAGCATAAAAGGCTGCCTCTTTGCTATGTCTAGAGTCTGTCTCCAAGTCCAGCAAATGGCTGGATCTTTTGAGTCTGAAGGGCTCCTCCTTTGGTAATTATTAGAATTAAAAAATAATAATAAAAATTTTGCATAATTTATGAGCATTAAATATAACTTTTAAAATGCTTTCAAACATGTCCCTTTAGACTTCAGATTAAGTGCTGGTACTTAAAATGAAATTGAGGTAGGATATGGAGTTTGTTTTCAGAAGTATCTTAAAAGCCCAGACTCACATGATTTTGAAGCAAAATCAGGAAATTTTGCACTTAGGGAAGGTGTCTTTATCACTTCATGAGACTTTCCCAAGATGACTTATTGAGACTGAGAGTGGGTTTATTTGGTTTTGTTTCTGTTTTTGTTTTCGGTTTGTTTCTTGTTGGTTGTGGGGTTTTTTTTTGTATTTTATTGTTTTGCTTTGTTTTAATTTGGAGTGAATATTTTATGATTTGCAGGTGAAGTGAAGCTGGGCAGTTCAAACAGACAGGCCTAACTCAGGCTTTTACATGTAAACATGACTTTGCCATAATTTTTGCAAGATTAAAAACTTATTGGACAAGAAAGTATCTTATGTATGAAACGTTATAATGATGCTAAGAATAATTCTGCAATTACTATTTTTAAACTTGAAATATTAACACTGGATATATTTTAACATTTTTCCCTCTCTGACATCACAATAGTAGTGCTATCTGGCTTGTGAATCAATTTAAAACTAAAATTATCGTTCAAATTTTTGTCAGTATTTTCCAGTAGAAGAGAATGAACTACATTTCATAGTGTTTATTTCCTAATAATTTCCTAATACTGTTTTAAAATACCTCAAAGACTATTCTGACTTCCTTATAAATCACCTCAATATTTTAGTGAAAGGCCATAAACACGTATGTGGATGTGAGAGTGATTTGGAAGCAGCCATAATGAATTACTATAATCTGGGCATACAATTTGACTTAAGTACCTGTAGTAATCTGAATCTCAGTTCTTATTTTTTTCTTCATTAATAACTCATATATAACACCTACGTTATAATACTAGTTTGTGTTTCTTTGGTAAACATGCCAGTCCAAGCACTTAGATATAATTCAAAACAGAAGTGTTTCAATAGGCACGTTTCCTGTCCTGCTTATAGAGATCTGCCTTAATCTTACCACCCTCATTGTGAGAGGTCTGTAGCAAAGTAATGTATGAGATTATGGAGTGGTTGTAATAATCTTTTTGATAGGCACCTATGGTAGTAGGTCCATACATATGAGCTGAATAGTTATCTCAGCTTGCATAATTATACAGCTAAAGAGCACCATCTGTTGGTTTACTGTGAAAAGATACATTGCTTGTGGATGCACCTTCAATACATTTTTTGTTACACACCAGAAAAGGGCTTGTGACCCTTGGCAACAGGAGGTTCTATTTTCTTTTCCTTCTCTGTCAGACACAAAAGGATGTGCTATGGCCTGCAATGAGAGGAAGGCAGTTAGTTTCCAGCTTATGAGAACATAATTTTTAAAAATAGTAATTTATTTTTGATTAGCTACTTATTTTAGCCTCTGTATGGACAGGATGACAATCATCTTTCTTTTTGTCACCTATGGAAGTCTGCAAAGCTGGATGTTTGTTTTGAAGATGCTAGGAAATGGTTCTCTTGTTCTCTACTAATTTTTGGAAGCTTTTATCTTTCTCCACATTTTAACTGGATTTCCCCTTTTACCTGTTCTAATGAGGAAGTTGAGTCCAATAAGTATAATCTTCTGTACTTCATAGCCTGTCCATCTGACTGTAATGAAAACCTTTTTTTTTTTTTCTTTTTTCTTTTGGCGGGGCGGGGGGGCGGGGGAATAAGTTGCATAGGTATCCTCAAATTCTTTCTATTGGCTTCCATGTCACAAAATGTTAAGTGTATAAAATCCAATAGTCTATCACATTTGAAGATCATAATTAATGCTGTATAGCACTTCAACACTATCTACCAAATATATATAGCTACAACAAAACTTTTTAAATTGACTTACCATAGAACATCAAATCCCCAAGACACATTGGAAGGACAAAGATAATTTTAAGGTGAGCAAGAAAGGTAGCATGTGTGTCTGTATTAAGAGCTTTGTAAGACTGAAAAATGCAGTGACCATGACAGAATATTAGGTATTTTCAATTAATGATGTAACCTAACTAGAATTAAAGTTTTGTTCATGAGTTATGTTTTTGCTAACTGATTTATTCTGTACCACATTTGTTCAGACTCTAGCTACAGCACACATCATTAGACATTCACATATTGCAAAATTAAAAAATGATAGAAAAATCCCTAGAATAAGTAACAATGACAAATCCCATGCCTCTCTTAAAGACTCATTGGAATAAATCTTTTTCCCAGCTTCTGAATTCTGTCAGTTTTTGCTGTTGATACTTGTTTCTCCAGTTTTCTCTGATGTCCTTTACAATCATGACTATTCTGTGATTCTCCTGGCCATTTTCTTTTGGTAACACACATACTCCCACTGCTCTCTTCTTTTCCCCTCCTGCCAGCATTCCAGTTTCTGTATTCTCCCTCAGCTTAAAATCTATTAAAGTTTATCTCAAATAACCATTGAGACATTGTAGTTGATCTTTGTGTCCTTTTCTCTTGGTTTCTAGTAGATTAAGATTTGAAAAACATATCCTCTGCTCAAAAAACGTCAAGCATGTGATACAGTCATGATCAAAAGGGTGTATAAAACTTTTGCAGACAGCATGCTGGACTTGAGTGCCTATGGAGTTCTGTAAACTTGGAGTAAAGGTGTTGCTGATCTCAGAGCTGCTAAGCTTAGTCTCAGAAAGGATTATACCACTCACAGATTAGGGAATTTGAAAAGAAAATAGGCACAGTGATTTGCATAGGATGTAGCTATGTATCATAAACATGTCATACAGACAACTGATACATCTTAAAGTGTTGCTTTCCAGAGTGCTTTAAAATTCACTGAGTGGGAAATAACAAGTTTTGATTCAGTATCTATATCCAGTTCTTTGGCATAGCAGTTGCTATACCCAAACATATGCAGATAAACAGCTTCTTCACTCCTACAGTTTTCCCATAATAAGGATTAATAAGCTGATCTCATCAGTGATGTATCTTGTACTTTGCTATATTTATCAAAATCATCATGTTCCAAAATGGATTTTCTGCAGGCATTCAAATGCCTGCTTGATAAAATGAATTATCTACAGTTGTAAGTATATTGTTAGCAGACTTTGGAAAATGTAATGAACACTGCTTAGTGCCTTTGGAGTCCACAGAAAGAAAAAAATCAATGTAGATGAGAGAGGTAATAAACAGTCCTTCTCCCTAACATTTCCATTAGATGAAAGGTGAAGCCTGGCTACTACTCATATGAAAGCAAAGCTGCAAATAAATTAATATTTTAAGACAAGGTTACATTTCTTTCCCACATCCTGGATGTTGTATTCCTTTTTCTTTCAGCATTTAAAAAAAAAATAATAAAATAAAATAAAATAAATAAATACAGGAGAATATGATTTGGTTGGTTTATGATTTAAGTGTATATTAAATAGTATCATATATACTACGTAAGGAGATGAGCTTTGCTGGTTGCAGTAAGGCACTTTCAGATTCTAATTACTAAAAATGACCATAATGAATAAAAGGACAAAGAGTACAACAGTGGTTTCAAAAATAAGCTGAAATGTAGCATCTGAATTTGTGTGTGATCTCTAAGTTTCTGGCATTGAACTGGTAAAAAGGGAATGATGGAAGGAAAAAGTGCTTTGAGTTGGTGAGTTGGGAGACAAGAATGCATCTAACAGGAGAATAATATTGTTTGGGTAGGTTGAGGGAGAGTACAACTGATTTTCAAGAGTTTGTAAGATTTTAGAAAGTTTTAGGCTGGGTTTGAGGGGCTAGGAAACTTGAGAGTAGCATTGGGGGAATTTGGTGTTCTAGGTCAGAATAACCTTTGCAAAGTAATATCCCAAATGAGTCTGGGAAGTGTAGCTGAGTCAGCCTTTCCACAAGCACAGAGTGAACAAGAACATCCTAAGCCCACAGGAAAAAACCCTTACTAGTGTTATTACTTTGATCCCGCAAGCATATCCCTTCTCTTTTCCTTTTCCCCCAGATGAGGAGTGTTTTGGTAAATTTACCTTTGCTGTGTAGGACAGAAGTGAAACCTGGTGTGCCCTCATCTTTCCTGGAAGTTGTATGGTAGCTGTATCCTGTGGTCTTCACCCAGACACTGGCCCATGATGGCAAGTGCTGAAATTTGTATGTAATTCTTCTGAAAGCTTCAGGTAGAAATGTAACAAAACACTTTCCCATTCATCCTTTTGGAGCATATCTTTCCTTTAGATTGTATGTTAATCTTGTGTTCAGAGATGGAGTTGATGGAAATAATGTTATTTAAAAAAAACAAAACAAAACAAAAAAACAAAGCTAAGTTGGTTGAGTCCTGATACAAAAGCTCAGTTAATAATTGTGTTTAGGTTATGGAAATATCTCACATAGAAATCTTGCAAAAAGTTCTTAAGCTTGTATTTAGAGACAGCACATCTGAAATGAAAGCTTGTATTTTTTTGTATCTTCATGCTAAATAGTATACAGAAATATCAGTAAATGTATGCATAGAAGTGTATGTAAGATTTTGCAAAGATTTTGACCCTAAAATAAATAGGATGGTGAATGTACTTCATGCTAGTAGTAGTGACTACACTCATGTAATTTCTTGCATGTGTTAGCTATAAAGACACACAGACCACTTAGCTGTTAACACCAGCATGTGAACAGTGTATGAAGTGAGAAGTATAGAAGCAGCAAATTGATGCTTAATTCACAGAACAGTATTGCTTTCTTTGCACCTATTAATTTATAGCCTACTGTGCTGAAGAGGTATGAAAGGCTTAATTCATGCCACATCACAAACTGACAGTAATCAAAGAGTGAGAACTCACTTAAGAAAGCACTGTGACCTGGAGTGTGGTTTTCCATCACATTTAAAATAACATGAAAAAAAACAGGATTTTTTATATTAAGCAAGCAAACAAGCTTTAAATACATTAGCATAGTGCCTGGATTGCCATTAACATTACTAACTTTCTAAACACACTGTCTGACCCTGAAGGTTCAGTGTGCTCCTGATATTTCCTTCTACTAGGTCTGTTGCATTGTTCTAGAATATCTACAACACTAGCCTCATTTTCTTGCAAAATCATTGACAATATTTTCAGGGGAAAATATTCTCATGATGAAAACAGCTCATACCATTGTATTCAGGTAATGTTAGAAGCTTTTTGTAGAGATGTTTATGAATCACTAATTTTATTGCTTTTACACAGTACCTATTTATTGCAGTCAACAAAACCTACAGGTAATTTGCCGTGTGGAACTTCAGGTTAAAATCTTGCTGAGAACATGTATGTGAATAGCCTTGTGTTAGAGAAATGGATGTATTATGGTCTATACAAGTGATCTGTGTGGTGGGTGGAGAGCTGCTGATAGGCCACACCCAGAGGATCGTGGCAGGTATTTCTTTTCCAAACTGGCAACAGGTCACATGCGGGGTCCCCCAGGGATTAGTATTGGTCCCAACACTGTTTAATATATTTATAATTGATCTGGATGTGTAGATCAAGTGCACCTTGATGAAGTTTGCAGATGACACTGAGCTGAGTGCAGAAGTAGGCACTCTGAAAGGGAAAGCCATCCACCAGGAAGACCTGGACAGGTTGCAAGAGTGGGCTAAAAAGAACCTTCTGAAGTTCAATAGGGACAAGTGTCCCAGTCTTGCAACTGGGAAAACATAACCCAGGACTGCAGCACAGACTGGGATCCACCTGGCTGGAGAGTAGCTCTGCAGAAAGGGACCTGGGGGTCCTGGTGGACAACAAACTCAATATAAGTGAACACTGTGCTGTGTTGCGATGGCAAAGAAAGTTAAATGGATGCTGGGTTGCATCAACAAGGGCATCACCAGCAGAGATAAAGAAGTCATCATTCCACTCTACTCAGCACCTGTCAAGCCACACCTGGAACATTGTGTTCAGTTGTAGTCCCTGTTATATAAAAGAAGATGTGGACAGGCTGGAGAAGGTCCAGAGAAGGGCCAGAAAGATGATCAAAGAGCTGGGAAGCCTGCAGCATGAGGACAGGCTGAGAGAACTGGAATTTTCCAATCCCCCAAAGAGGGAGGCCTACAGGAACACTCAGATGGGAATTTTTAAACAGGCATGTAGGGACAGGACAAAGGGTAATGGTTTTAAGCTGAAAGAGGGTAGATTTAGGCTAGACATTAGGAAGAAATTATTTACTACAAGGTTGGTGAGACACTGGAACAGGTTGCCCAAGGACGCTGTGGATGCCCCATCCCTGGAAGTGCTGAAGGCCAGGTTAGATGAGGCTTGGAGCAACCTGGAAGTGGTCTAGTGGATGGTGTCCCTGCCCACATAGGGGAGTTGGAACAAAATGATCTTTAAGGTCCCTTCCAACTCAAAGCATTCTATCATTCTATAATTTTATGATTTTTAATGGATCTGAATTTTTAAAACATTTTTTCAAACACCCCAGTATATAAAAAACCTGGTAGAATTAGCATAGTTTAATGCATTTTTAATTTTCAGCAAGTTAAACAGCAAATACATGTTACTAGGGTTTTGTTTGGTTTTATTTTTTCCAGCAAGCTCTACAGAAGTGGACATACTCCCTCAGAACATTCTTCCTGAATATTCACTTTGAGAATTCTTGTCCAATTCCCCATTAGTTTTCTGAATGATTCTTCTGCTAAGACCAGTTCTGTAATCTGCAGTAGCACAGAGTAAATCCATCAATGAACTGTTCTTACAGTTAATAAATACCTTTGCCCCTGGTATCTGTTTAGTTAGCACACAGAATGCATTGATTACTTCATTGACTCTAAAAGAATGTTAAATTTAATTTAAATAACTTGTTCATTGATGGCTAGTTTTTTGTTGCGTTTTTTTGGTTGGTTGGTTTGGTTTGTTGGGTTGTTGTTTTTTTTTCAATGTCCGTAGGTTAGCAATTGGACTTCATAGGTTTTCTGCAGAGGTTTGCACTTAGAAAATGCTATGCTGCTTTTAATCTCTGCTATTGTAAAGCAATAGTTACAGCACAGAAAGTTTAAATATGGTGTGTAGTGGTGACTAAGATACTGGTTTTGTTTTTCCTATCTGCCAAGTAGGCAAGGGAGACGAAAAGCAGCAGGGAAGGGAGTTTGCTGTGGAAAATAGAAAACACAAGGATTTTGCTGGTTAAACAGCCAAGCTTGCATCAGCACCACAGTGAAAAGCAGGAATTTCAAATGTAAACCATCATCAGTAAAATTAAAAAACAAAGTTCTAATGATGAGTTGTTTATATTTTTGATGCCTTGTAATTGGTGAGTGTATTAACTGAAAAATTGCTGTGTTTGCTGAAAAGATTGGCAAGTAATTGCATCCCACTTTTAGTGAAGCAGATACAAGAGGCAAAAAGGAGGTGGAAGTTTTCCAGGCCAGAAAAGGAAAACTTGTTTTAGCACAAATGTTATTTCTTTAGAAAGATGTGATCCAAGTATTTAAGTCTATTGATTAGAAACAATGCAGTAAAATATGATGTGAAGATCTGACTAATACAATGGAATTCTGTAAGTTTAAGTTTGTGCAAAATCCCATGTAGAGATACATGATTGCCTGTATATGAAGTGGACTAAGCATATGATGGTGGGGTTTTTTTGCATTCAGAGCTTTTGAAAATTGCCCATAATGTATTGAAAAAAAAAATCAATTTCACATAACATTCTATATCAAAGCAAAATCCACATTTTTTCTTCGAATGTATTCATTTTGGCACACCTTTTTTGAAATTAGAATCAGAGGACCAAAATCCCAAAAGACACGTAGGAAGTAGCATGTAAATTAATTTAAGTGACTTCAAGTGAGGTTTATAAATCATGCATTAAGTTACTTTGTCATAATAATATTTTTTAGCTGACTGAAGTGAGGGCAGTTTAGTTTACACTACACATATTTAATGGAATGTCATTTGTCATCTTTCTGTGTACATAAAAATAGCACTAATATTGGAAATTTGAGAATTCAAGAATAAAGAATGCCAGCTTTATTTTGACCCACTTGGACATAAAGGTTGGCATAGCTTTTAAATTATGCCATCACATACTTTTATCTCTCATTATGCTCTGATAGCGAATTACTGTTGAGAATTTAAACAGACTTGTCAGTAGGATTGCTGCTATGTATGTTGAAATGAGAAGTTATGTGCATTATCCAGGATAGTAAGGGAAAAGAAACTCATTTTTTTCTGATTAAAACAAACTGACTACCACTTTGAAGTCTGGTTCTTAAATGTGCTTTATTCATAGGGTTGTTAGGTCCTGGTAACAAGTCTCTCCAGACAACAGTTGTGCAAGTTCTCACTAATATTGTGGTCCTCATTTCTCTTAAAGTTGTGTTCATCTCTTTTAGCTCTTCTTTCAACTGCAACTATAGTCCATGGGAGGTTGAACTGAGCAAACATAATAACAGGTACTCAGGACTCATTTATTTTTTTACTCTGGGACCTGAGTATTGTATCAAATTAACTTTCTTTGCTGTGTCTAATATTTTCAGACCAGTCTGTATTGTGGAAAAACAGTGCTAAAGAGTACGTTCCATGTCTGGAAAATAAAGATTGTGAACATTTATATTTACCTTTCTTGTCCTGTAAGAAAAAATAATAGTAGTAGTAGTATAACAGTAAATATTCCAACATGGTGCAAACATAAAGAAAAATATAATTTTATGTTCAACATTATTGTAAGGGAGCACATTTAAAGACAGATAAAATCTTACACATTCTGTTGATTAATTATTTATGTGCCCTTTTAAATTACTTTCAGCCTTTTCTATCCAGATAAATGAACGTTTTTTTCTTACAGAAGTCGTACCATTGGGAGTCATCAAGACTCTTCCTCCTCTAAATTGTGTAGTGTTAGGAATGCATATAGGAGACTGAGGACTCCATCTCAGTTTCACAGGCTGAAAATAGTGTTTGGGTATACCATGTAAGACCATAAACATTTCTTTTTATGCATCAGTCTATGGGGGGAAAAATAATTCTCTACCTTTAAAAAATTGTTACTTTTGATAGACTGAAGTATAGCATTCCACTTTGATAAAAAAATAAATTTTAAAAAAGCTGTTGGCAGTTTTCCATGGAAAATTCTAAAAATATAACTACATTTTTGGAAAAAAAAAAAAAGGTTTAAATATTAAAAATCACCATTACCATTTTCTGTTTCTAAGGTCAAAACTGTAGTTTTTACATTTACGGACAGTCTATATCTTAGAAAGGATGCTAAAATGTCCTATTGATATTATCTCCTCAAAGATGTTAGAACAAATGCTGCCAACTACTGTGATGTCATTCACAATATTCATATTTATTTCTCTTATGTTCAGCTATGATGGATATTTAAAGGAAGTATTGTAAAAATATAATGGAAAGAAAAAGGAAGGAAGAGTAAGGAACTTCTGTAGATTATGTGCACTCCATGTATGAAGTGGGTAGAAGAGACTGAATTCCAAATAAGAGGATTATGGATTCTAACATTCATATGCAGTGAATTTCATTTCAATCCAATTATGTGTTTGTATCATGAATTACTGTAGTGATAGACTGGCAAGTTGAAAACTGAGGTCATTAATTCAACTGGTATGCAAAATGCTTGTCCTCATAACCTCAGAAGTGATGGTAGAGGAGGGGGATACTTGAGCCATTAATTGTCTTTGATTTGTGCTGTAATGAGGTGTAAATTTTTATGTACAGCAAGATTTCTAGTGTTAGGATATGGAACCTGGGTCTAAAGACTGACTATATGAGACTTCATTCTGCCAGTTCTATTTCTATATTCATTATTGTGGAAAGAAGCTTCTAAATAGTAAACCTTGTATTTAGCACTAAAGGTTTGGGATTCCAGATTTTGACAGCATTTACTAGCTGAATTTCTGAAGCTGAGGGTTTCAACTCTTCTGCAGTAGGCAACTATCAAGAGAAATGTTGGTTTCTTAGAAGCTGATGTACAAGTTTTCACAATAAATATTTAGAATTAGCACACTGCTCCCTGGATAGCTATATGGTAATAAAAAAACATGGGTAATGTGTTTGCTTCAGCTGCTGTATTTGAAAGCAATCCACTGCAATCCCATTGGGCTAGATCTAGCTCTTAAATTTTTTTATTTTTATTTTTTCTGTGTACAGTAAGTAGCAGTAAAGCCCTGCAAATCTACATAGACTTGAGAGCTGAATTAGTAAGTTTTATTTATATTTGGGATTTATCCACATTTGAATTCATTGTCAAATTTTGAACACTAATCATTAGGTTTACAACAAAAGTGAATCTCTTCTTTCAAAAAATTTAAGTATTTTAATACATTTCTCAGAAGAGTGAAAAGAAAGATTACTTGTTTGATATGAAAATGTTTTAAAGATTTTGCAACTCCTGTTTGTTCCAAATTTATTATTTCAGAAACTTTTACTTCTCAGGAAGTAAGTAACAGCTTCCTGCTTGCTCAAAGTAAATTATTTAGAACAGGAGCATTTTTACATTTTTAAAAATGTCTTTATGCAGCTTACTTGCACTTTTTATCTTAGGCTTTTCTTAGTAAGAACCTGGTATGTGAAACATTACATTGATTGATACAAATATGGACAAGTTTTCTCTCATTAATCTAGATTTGTGACTGATTTTATTAACAAAGAGAACCACCTGTATTCTCTATGTGTCTCTGATGCAGAAGTGATGAATACTTCGTTAAGATACCATGATCTGATAAAGTCAGGCAACAGATGCGAGATTCTTAACTAGAAACAAGATGTTTGGTTCTAAAAATCAACTGTGACCTTTGTAAAATAAGCCATAAAAATCTTCCATTTGAAGAAGACTGATAGTTTTTTAGAAAAAAGTTGCATCTGTCCCTAATTTAGTGTTCTCCAGTTTTTCAGAGTCTTTTGTAATCTGTTCCAATGGTTAATTATCTTAATTCCAAGCTTGCATATGGCTTAGCTTCAGGTACCAGCCACAACATGCTGTCTTTGTCTACAAGAGTGAAGAGCTGATACCAGACTCCAAGTAAGTGCTTGCATACTGTTACCAAGTAATCCCACAACGTCATCTTTTCTAATATTGAGTGATTATCTTTTTTGATTTTTTCATAAAATGATACCATATTTTTTAGTTTTTCTTGATTTTTTTTTTCCCCAAGTCCTCTGCAAATTGCATTATCTTCCTGATTACAAGCTAAGTTGTGAAATAGGAAAGAGCATTACAGTAGCAGTCATTTGCCTGTTATTTCCTTACCACTGTAACACAAGATCATGTTAAGCAGGTTACCTGATAGTCTCCACATCATGTGGTGCAGTGTTTGATTCTGCAGATCCTTGCAGTATCCACAAAGAAAACTCAAACACCTTTCCCAGAACATGAGTTTGTAGCAGATAGAGAAGCAGGACAGTATCCAACAGTGTGGAGTTTTCTGTCCTCAGTAAAAAGGCAGTGAGTCCTCAATGAACTTTCCATGAGACTTTACAGATCTAGTGGGAATTTGTCAGATTTTGTGGCTGGGAGCATGTCATACAGCAGGTTTTAGGGATACAGCTGAAGAACAGCACCATACAACTCATGACATGTGGTCTAGAATGTGTTTTCTGAATAGATTAAGTACACATCCATGCATCCATCCATCCATCCATCCATCCATCCATCCATCCATCCATCCATCCATCCATCACATACACACACACACACACAGATACATAGATAGATAGATACATACATACATACATACAGGTAGGTAGACAGTGATTTCTGTTCTATGACAAATACACAGAGCCACCCTACTCTCACACCAGCTGGTTGGCACATCAGGTTTCCTGGACCCAGAACAGGACACAGCAGCTGTTTGTCATGTCTATTCTGCTGGCTTCTTGGCTTCTTTGTGTTCCACCTTGTGTTTGCTCTTCTACACCTTGTATTTAATATTTGTGTATATTCCCCTGAAAGTCTTTTGCTTTCAGTTTTGCAGCTTTCTACATTAAATCACTGGCATAAACTGCAGTGGCTCCAGTCCTAGACCAATCTCTGAACAACTAAAACTGACTGACCTTCTACATGTGGCTTGAATATAGATGGCAAACTTAGTTTCTCTGGGTTTCTGGGTCCAAAGGAGCATGTTTTGCTTTGGGAACACTCAGTTCTCGAAGTGCAGCAGTAACATAGTCATTCCTAGCCTATAACAAGTGGTTGATGCCTTATGCATAGCAGGGGGTTATTTCTTCACTACTGTAACTTGCTACACAGAGATAGTAATTCAAAACATTTGTGTTTCATGCTGACTTCAAGATAGTACTGGTAGGTATTTCTGCAGAAAGCACATGTATTTTTTTACACTGAGCTTACTGAAAAGGGCCAGAAATTGTGTTTGTGTTCAAACCAATTTATTTAGGAATGCTTAACCTGACAAAAACAGTCAGTCATGTAAAATATACAGTACTGTGTGTGTTTTGTGTATACTGGATTGTTACCCACAGCGAGGACATGATTTCGAACTTTTTAATGCCTGTTTTTTTGGTGCCTAATGCTGGGAAAGCTGGGTTCTTCTCATCAAATCATAGAATGCCATGTTGGAAGGGACCTCAAGGATGATCTCATCCAGCTTTTCTAGGTACTACTATAGGATATATGACATGGCTCAGCACCCTGTCAAGCTGAGAATTAAAACTGTCCAGTGTGGGGGAATCTACCACTTCCCTTGGGAGATTATTCCAGTGCTTGATTGTCCTCATGGTGAAAAATTTACCTCTTGTGTCCAGTTGGAATCTCTCCAGGAGCAACTTGTGAGCATTACCCCTTGTTTTTTCCATGTGACGTCTTGTAAGTAGGGAATCTCCATCTTCTTGGTAGCCACCCTTTAAGTATTGGAATGTGGTAATGAAGTCTCCCCTAAGCCTTCTCTTCTCAAGGCTGAACAAGCCCAGTTTTCTCAGCCTCTTCTCATGGCTTTTAAATTCAATAGGTATGGTCAACATGCATTTACCTAAGTTGTGTAGTAGGAAGGAATAAACTAAAAATATTGTTGGACTACAATTTTTTTTAAGCAATATCTGTTTTATTTTAAACAAAGAAACTCCAGTCAAATGCAACTTCATGTAAATAATGAAGCCAATAATTTTACCAGTTGGAGAGCCATGTTTCAGTTATGTTTGTAGAAGGTACTAAGCCTGACTTACTGGACAATCGTGCAAGATCCAAAAACCTCAGAAGGTGTGGAGAAAAGTTGATGAACAAATAATAATTTCTATTACTAGAAAGAGAATACATCTGTCCTATCCAGGTGCTGCATCATGTAGCTCTTATGAGTGCTTCTGGAGGTGAGGAGAATGTAAAGCACAAGTTGAACGGTAAGAAAATAGGCAGAGTGAGAAATACAGTCAGTAACTATGGAAAATACATCAAAATAAAGGAAAAAAAAAACAAACAAGTGAAAATATAAACTCTTTAAAAATATTTTTTTTAAATTTTAATATAAAACTATGGTGAACAATCAGTACAGAATGACATATACTGTTTTCAGAGCCAAAACCAAAATGCTAGAATCTTATCTTAGAGCTATTTCCAATAAAACTAGAGAAAAAAAAATATTCTTTCTTCAATAGAGTTTCAGATAATTCTTAGTAAATCAAGTCTACCATCTGTATTTTTTATTTATTCTTAAGATTCCTAATTATTATTTTCTTAATTACTTAGTCACACTTTACAGAATTAACACCATTAAGCTATCATGCTGAAAAGCATCCCATTTAAACTTTAATTCAGAACTAAATGTTCTCACTCACTGATACAAACTAGTATTTATTTTCTTGAAAGTATTCCCTTAGCAGTACTCTTTCAAATTACTTTTTTCATATAACAGAGTTCCCCATTCAGGTTATCATCACTGTATCTAATAATTAGCTTTAGCTCCACTACAATAAAACAGTGCTTCCTGTGCTTATTTTAACTGTTGATGACTTTATTTACAAAGAATACTTTTAATATCTTACAAACTCATTTGTTTGTTTTTTTGTTTTTTTTTTTAATACCACATTTAATTATTATATGTTCCTGTATTAACATTTTTCTTATCAGCTAGAAAAGGGAACTTGAGTGGTTTTGGACTCAGTTGTTGCATTTTACACACAAGAATTATATAAAACTGTGTTGCATCACTTTTAACACTTCAGTTGCAGACATATTTCTTTTCAATGCTGGTTTTTATGAACTTGATTACTTATTTATTTTATACCTTCAAGGAAGTATCAGGTGAGCCATGTTTGCAAAAAATCTTCAACCATGAGTCAAGGTACTTTAAAATAAAAGCATTTTACAGTTCAGTTCCTAAAATTCATAAAGAGATCAGCATTCTGTTACTGTCAGGGCATTTTTATTCTTTGCAGATCAATACAATTGACAGGATACCCAGCTGGCACAATCATATCTTATTTTTCCATAATATAACATTGTATATATAACATCATATAACATAGTGTGTAGCAGTACGCACTATGAGAGCAGCATGCCTCAGCTGCGTGCTGACCTCTCATTCCCACCTCCCTGCTGATCTTTGTCCCACCAAAGATGAAGTCAGAGGCAGTAGTCAGCAGCTACAGTTGATGAGGTGAAGCTTTCATTGCAAGTGGTAGTCTGTCTGCTTTCCACTGTCTTAAGTATGGAGAAAATATAATCTTTTGACATTTAGATTTTAAGTACAGCTGTGCCTTGATTCATAGCTTCATAATGAAATTTTATATAATTTTTTTTAAACTGCGAATTTTGCACTGAATCAGAGAAGAATGTAGAGGGCAGATAGAGATGTTATGCAAGACTACTCCTATGGAAATATTGCCAGCAAGGGGATATCAAACACAGATTGATCATTAATAATCTTTGTATGTTTCCAAATTCTTTGAATCATCACCAGTTTTTGAAGATAGTAATTTAACTTTTAAGAGAAACAATAGTAGTACATATTTACCACATTTTAGTCACCTTGCATTGTGGAAAAAAGTATTAAAACCATTACATTAGGTAATATTGTTACCAAACAGAGTCCCTGATTTTGAAATACCAGATATAGTTAAATTAATAAAGCAAACAAATATTTCAGGAAGAAAATTTAAGTTACTTACGTCATCTTCTCTGAATTCTTGAAATGAAAGCAACTTGACATGGAATCTTTTCTGGGCTTTAGAGTAAATGTTAGTATAGTGAGATTGCCACTTGGTTCTTATATATTGAAAATTAGAAAAGAAAAAAATAGCCTACTCATACTTTTTTTCCTACATGATAGTCCTTTTTATTTGGTTATACAGAGAATGTTCAACAGAACACAATTGTTCTGTTATAGAAAACAGCGGATGATGTCATAGATGAGCGGTTAAGAAGTTTGGATCCTAAACAGATCAAGTTCCTCGTTGTTCACATATGAACATATTTCACAATTAAAGATGATTAGTTTTTCATGTTTATAATAAACTGTGGACATACTTGAATTCATAAGTACATTTAATTAATCCAGTTTTATGTATCTTTTTGGTTACCTCATTTTTTGAAGTTATACAATTATTTGCTTCAGTGGCTTTACCAAACTGTATTATTTTCTTTCCACCACTTTTCAGACTGGTACTTGTATTCAAGACTGATCTGTCAACGGACTAGGTAGCTAAAGGAATAAAAAATGCATGTTTTTCCATTCAGAAATGCTGGTTTATTTTCAAAGTTAAGTACTGACAAATTTTTACTGCTGAGTAAAAAAAAAATAAGATCACAGCTGGTGATTTAATTCTTCTTGAGCAATGATAAATATAGATAATTGGAGAATAATCGTGCCACACTGAGGCTGTAAAGTGTCATGAAAGCATGGAGCCAATATTTCATCCACTTCAGCAATAACATTAATAATTTCAGAGTTGTATTGGTACTCAGCTGCATTCATGTACTTTGGTGACTGCAGATAAGCAGTTTGGTGTAGCTAAGGTGGGCAATGGCTGGGGCCCGGAGCACTCAACAGCATCTTGCAGATTATTTCTGCAGCACCTGCAGGGGAACTTTTCCCTCTTTTATCCTCCTTTGCCTGTAGTATTTTCACATTAAAAAAGTAGAACTCAACCTATATAAAGTATACACCACATATAAAGATACAAAAATAGAAATATTTTTAAAATAAAAAATGTGGGGAAAATAACTGCATACCTGAACTATCTCTATTACACTTAGACAAAAAATCCACATTAGTTGGAATAGACGAAGAAACAAGGAAGAAAAAAAACATACATGGGAGGGGACCATATGAATGTGGAAAAAATAGACTGTGATGTTTGTCTAGATTTCTCTATCAGTTACAATGTATTTGCACAAAGCTGAGAAATAAAGTATTTCCTTTCCACTTTGATGGGGTCAAGGTTCTCAGCTGTTGCCATTACCTGTTCTTGGTTTGGTTTTTGTTTTTATTTTCTTATAGTCATGATTAAATAATGTCCCTAGATGATCATCTGATGTTCATGATGCTCTTTTATTTTATGAAGCATGGCTAAATAAATAAGTTTCTTAGAAGGAGGTAAAATCTTCTATAGACTAACTGCTAGTACTAGATAAAATATAGACTTTAAGGTACCTAATCCATTCTTTTGGAATGATGTTAAAGAAGCAAATATGAAAGCTAAATACAGGGCTGCTGTTCTAGGTTTTTTGGCTTGCATAATTTAACCATTTAAATGATCCAAGGCAAAAAGCTTATGAGGTACCTGTTGAGCCTTCATGGGTGTTTAAAAGGAAAGAACTGGTAATTATGTCAGTTATTCTGAGACACTGAGAAAATAATTTTGTGCAACATTAAGGGATTAACTGGAAGAGTATTGCTATTAATCTTATCTCTCTCCTGAATCCATAATTTTCAAGTTCAATTTGAATTATTAATTTTAGAACCCAGACTCAGTTTTAGAAGACATCTTGTGAGTCTCCCATGAAATCTTGACTGTAGAGCAATTATGTTGATTAAAAAATATATATTAAAAAAATTATTCTGCCATTGTTGACTATAGGCTATTTTCTGTTCTGCCCTTGCGTATTCTGACATTTGTTTCCTCATCAGTTATCTATACAACTTTGTCCTGCTCTTCTGTGGTCATTAGTTTCACTGACAAGTTCCTGCAAATGCAGTTCAGGCATTGTTTAAATGTATTACGTTTTGGGAAATATGAGTGAGTGAGATCCTCTAATCTTTATGTTACTGTTATTCTCTAAGACAAGTATAAAAAAATAGTGGATGATTGGATGTAACACTAATTGTAGCAGAACTAATGGGACTGTGAACAAGGTTTGCAGTTTTTATAGCATCTGAGATTATGCAGAGAAATATTGTCCTGGTTTGAGCCAGGATGAAGCCAATTTTTCTTTTTACTGATTTTTTTTTTTCCTTCAGTGAGCTTTCTTGTAACTAGCAACAGTGTGTTCTGCTAGGCTGATAAGACAGTGGAATGTTTTTCTAACTACTGAGGCTTCAAGGCCGCACCTGCACTCTGCCGGCTCAGACACTATGGGGAGATCTGTGACCCCCCCGTAGGAGGCTGAGTTAGATGGACAGCAAAATTGGCCAAAGATATTCCATTCCATATATCTACATAAGCTCAGAGGAAGGTCAGAGAACACAGAAGACAACTTCCTTCTTTCTTCTTCTCCCCTTCTCTTCCGTCCATGGCCGGTGTCCGGGGAGGACTCTGTTCATCCATCACCGTCGATCCTCAGCCTTGATCTCTCGTGACCCCCATAACTCTCTGCTCTTTTCCAGCAGCAGCTCCGGGATTCCTTGGGACTCTTCCCAGTTCAGGGAAGTGCTGTGGGAGTTGCTGAGGGTGAGGGGTGGTGAGAGGCTTTTGCCTACACCTGAATCTATCTGTATATAATTGTATATATTTTCTTGTATGATTCATTAGTGTTTTAATTAAAGCTGTGTAGTTTAGTTTTCAATCCAGCCAAGTCTCTCTCTTTTTCTCTCTCTCCTTCCCTACGTGGGTGGGGGAGAGAGGGGATCGAGAGCATTGTTGTCGGACCTGAGTCAAACTGTGACAAATATTTCTAAAATAAAAGGAAATTTTAAAAAGTAACCATTATGCAACAGTATCCAATAATTCTCCTCAGAAGAAAATTGTGATTTACTACAGTTTTCCAAGAATTGTCATTATACATTCAGCGAGATCTGTAGAGCTTCTGGGTACTTTTTGATCATAAAACCAAACCAAAATAAACAGAAAACAAAAAGAAAGCTAGTTTCCTAAAAGAAAGTGCAATGATACCGATTTCATTCCAGAGAATTTTTATATCAGTTCCTTACTTTTCTTTTAGCTTTAAATGTATGTGCATTTGTACATATATTTCTACAACATGGAAATCCTCCAGGTGAACATATGTGTATCTTTTCCTGTTGTACTATTAAGAATCCAAGTAGTTGTTTTGGTTTTATTTATTTTTTTTTGTTTGTTTGTTTTGAAAAACATTATTATTATCATAAACCTCCTAGGACTACATGAATTTTCTTAGTACTTCATATTTTTGTGAATAGAAAATTTGGATTTTTTGCATTAGCATTCACATACTTTTAAATGGATATTACTGGGCTAACTGTATTATACCACAACAAGATGCTGAAGCACATGAAGGAATATTCCACAATACATGATACAGGCAATATAATGCAACTACTTTTAAAGAAACTTATTTCTGTTCAATCACAAACCAAATGTTCTCCTGAATTTTAAAAGCTATGATTTTCTCTCTCTTATTAAATTTTCACATGTTTTTGTACTTTTGGTTGACCCAAGTGTGTATTTTCTTCATTTAAAATACACCCTTATTTAAACAAAAGTTTGCTAGATTTTCAAAGGTATGTTCAATAATCTGAAAGCTGGAGTAGCTCTCTTATGAGGACAGGCTGAGGGAGTTGGTGTTGTTCAGTCTGAAAAAGAGAAGGCTCTGGGGGGACCTCATAGTGGCCTTCCAGTACCTGAAGGGGCCTACAGGAAAGCTGAGGAGGGTCTTTTTACAGGGGCTTGCAGTGAGAGGACGAGGGGTAATGGTTTTAAGCTGAAAGAAGAGAGATTTAAGTTAGAGATGAGGTGTAAATTCTTTAATGTGAAGGTGGTGAGACACTGGAACAGGCTGCCCAGGCTCCACCCCAGAGGTTCAAGGGCACGTTGGATGGGGCTCTGAGCAGCCTGTTCTAGTGGGAGGTGTCATTGCCCATGCAGGGGAGTTGGAACTCAATGATGTTTAAGGTCCCTTTCAACTCAAAAAAATTATGTGATTCTGTGATTATAACACAAGTGCTTTTCAGCAGGTAGATCTTAATGCATGCCTGTATTTCATAAGGCTGAACAGCATATGCGTAAAGCTATTCCAGTTCTTATGGAATACTTTAGTGTCAAAGTTAGTGGAGGAAAAGGAGATAGGAAGTCTGGGAAGTAAAATCTAAAAGAACATTATTGTCCATTATCAATATTATTATTACTAAAATGGTTGTAACTGCATATTGTATGAGGCAGCAAACCTATTTTGACATTAAGGAATTAAATGCTGCTATGAAGATATACTACTGAAGTTATACACTTCCTAATAATAAAAATCTGGTTCTGTTTTTGCAGATAATCTTTCAACATCGCATTTTTTTTTTAAATATTGCCTGAATTTTGTGTGAAAAGCTTTTTTTATTAATAGCCAGTTAAAAACATAGGAAAGCTAAAAAATGAAGAGGTGTTTTTTGCGTGTAAGTTTAATGGTGTCTGCCATAAGACCAGAGCACTTGCACTACTCCAGGACTCATCCATGTGGCAGCAGAAGTCGCAGTCAGAATTACATTAGTCTATATATAATTGTCAAATAATGCTTAAAAAATCAGAATTAGAACTTTTCAAAGTTGATAAGGACACAAGTGTTTAGTGATAGCACATCTGGTACTTCACTACCTTCTATATCTTGATTATAGTGCTTAATTTGCAATAGCTATAGCAGGTATTTATGAGGAGGATAACCAGAACAAGCAAGGGATAGTTAATAATATGTTAGGTTGCACTTTTTATTAAGAATTTATAGAATGGTTTCTTGTAAATCCTATTACTAAATTGATTAAAGAATTGAATTCTGCTAGACTCTTCTTTTGCTGTCATATATAATTTACTTTATAAGTTGTTGTTTTTCTCTGTGGTATTGGGAAAAAAATCAGCAAAATACTTCAGACTGTACTATTGATGAAAATAATTTATGTGGATCATGAATTCTTTTGTGCGGTTTCTCAGCACTTTGAGTCCTCCAGTGTGAATGAGTGTTTGTTAAATCCCACTGCTTTCTTTTCCAAAAAAGGGAAAAGCAAAATTAGAATCAAGTAGACATTGAGGTATGAAATAAAAATGCGAAGCTGCTCCTCAAAATAAACTTTCTACTTGTATTCTGTGATGAAATAAAACATAGCTTTCTGTGTATTTTGTTTAACTTTGTTGTGAAATAATGACATGAAATGAAGTCTTCTTGGTATGATTTTTGTCTTTTAGCTAGCAGTAACTGTAAATGCAGACTCTGGAGTATTTGTGTTTGAATCTTTACTATGAAGAATACAGAAATACTTCTAGTACAAAGATCTGTTCTTGTGCACCCACCTGACAGTCTGTGTATATTGTTTAAAGGGCATTATTACTAAAAATAGCTAAATAATTTATCTTCCTCTGTGAAGCTGAATTTTACCACCGTATTACTCTGTAACCATCAACTCTGTAAGCTTATGTGCATGCTGTAAAAGCTAATCCACAGAAATTCAGAAGAACTTTCTAGATCTTTATAAATAAAATGCCTAATGAGGCAATGTTTTAATTGGTGCTTAATTGCACTTTCTGTCCTGGTAGGTATGTAACTATTAAGCCTCAAAAGTTTCTAATTTCAGGGGAAAAAAAAAAAAAAAGAGCAGCTTATTTGTGTAGTTCTCCATACTCAATGCAAGTTAATTGTGAATGTAAATGTAAATGGTTTAAATCCAGCAAAGATCTTTTATATACACCTATAAGTCTGTGTATCATCATTTTTGATTTCCAAGGAATTTGTATATACTGGGTCATTTATATAAATATTGTAGAGAGTGAACAGTGCTGTGAGGTAAAAATGTGTAGCTCCACATAGTAATTGATCATGTTTTATTTGTCCATGAGAAACTAAACCAGAATCTTTGTTCTGTTGATTTCAGATTCTATTTAACTGCAAATGCCACCAACATTTCTATTTGCCAGCTTCATTCTTTTACCAAGATCCCACCATCATTCCACAAGCTTCTAGGAAATTTACAGTCTATTCCTTTCCTGTTCCTTGGCTTGCCATCTCTACTAGGATAAATGAGCAGTGAGCAGCAAGCAGTACTTCTTACTGATATGATTGTATGAAGCCCTTACCTAAAACAGATACAGTGTCAGGGAAATCTCACAGTCTTAATGTTGAGAAAGAGAAAATTGTAGAGTATATGTATATATGAAAGGTAGTTCCATTGGGGGCCACAGGACCTGCAGTGATTTGTAGTGCTACAATGAACCTGGTTGTTTTAAAAATGGTACTGCATTCTATGTCTAAAGTCTCCTTTAATGCTATAGAGAGTAATCAGTAAATTTTGATTATAATTTACATGTGCCTGAATATAAATATAAATAGTGTAAATTACTCCTTTTCGTTTTCCTGGTAGATTATTAATTTTTTTCCTACTGCCTCATTTACAGACATCAGCTGCATGATTGACAGCCTTAATTGTAGTGGGATTTATGTTAGACACAATCTTTTCTCTGGAGCCTTGGAGTCAATCGCCATAGTTGCTGCACAACCTTTGAAATACATGAGAGTAATGTGATTTTATGATTTGGAATTTGCAAGTGGTAGAGGAACACTGTGTTGTACTACTAGAGCCAGCAGATCATTCAGAGATGTTTTAAACAGCTGCTTTCAAAAATCTAGCAATGACAGTGTAGTCCTTCATCTTAATGAATACTGAAGTTACAAGTGCAAGTAGAAATGTGTCTTTGGATTATAGAGCTGTCAAAAAATTATGCTTTGGCTTTATTAAAACATCTAGAAATAGAACTTTGGGCAGCTGCAAGTGTTTCCAGATGGAAGTTTATTATAATGTTTAGTATAATGTTTGTCCTGTCCTCTTCTGTGATATTTCACCATTGGTTCTTGAATGTTTGAATTTTTTTTTATGCTACTTGTCTCTCTAAACTGCAAGTACTTGAAGGAAAAATTTCATGTGTTGATCAGAGAAGACTGTTTTATCAAATGTCTCCATCATTATAAAGTACTTGTACTGTACTTAAAGAACTCCCACTCATCTGGCAGAGTAAAAAAATAAATAAATGTATCAAGTTCATGCTGGCAGGTTTTATTAGGCTTAGACGTTGCAGTTTGTTGGTATATTGTGGTGGCAAAATGTGATGCCACTAGAGTCTGCAAGCGTTGCAATGACTGGCGTACAGTAAATGTTTTTTCAAGGTCTTGTGCATCCTAACCTTAACTGTATTTAGGAAACCACTTTCTTTTAGCTCTTGGGATTCTTTGTCCACAAGCATTGTTTAAACATAGGCAAATGCATATTTATTTATTTTTTTTCCACCATCTAGTTTATCTATTACTCTTCATTGCCAGTCTGTGCAGACTCTAAAGCACTCTGCTTAGGAAAGCTACTATTTTCTTCCTTTTTAAAAAAATGTGTTTGAAATTGCCAGGTTACTTATGTGTACTCTTGATTTACACAACAAAGGAGGCAGTTGAACTTTGAGGAAGGGAGAAGGAGAAGCAAGCAATTACTGGTCTCTGCAGCAACTACTGCTCTCTAAGTGATCTACCAGCCTGTTTTTATATCACTTTTCAAACCAACTGAAGGTGGAATGAGGAGGCAAGTCCATTAGATGCAGTCCATTAAATACAACTAAGCAGTGCATTTACTTTTCTTGTCTTTCCTTCCTCCTTTCTTTATGCTTCTTTGTATTGCATCATGGGAAGTGATTGGTGCTAAGATGATAACATTTACTCAACAATTCTTTTGCTCAGGATTATTTCTTCAGTATTTTACTCACTCTCAAAATGGGACATCCTGGTTTATAGAAACAGGATTGGGTAAATCCCATTGCCTGACAGCATGTGGATAGCTGCAATCTGAATTTTTTACTTTACCTGGGACAAATCTAATATTTACAGAGTTTTTGTATGGAACTATTTTTTTAAAAGTGTTGCAGAGAAAATAGAAAAGCTGGAGATCTACCATGCAAATGAGGAAGGAGAATTTAGCATTTTAATTATCTCCAAGTTAGAAAGTTTAATTGAAAACAAAAGGCTTCAGAGTGTTTTGTTTGTTTGCTTTAATAACTTTTTAGCAAAATATGTAAAAACTACCATCCACATTTTAATATTTATTAAATTAAGCAATTAATTTCTCATAAGGTTTAAGGAACTCTGTACACTTACGATTTATAAAAATTCTCTCTCTAATCTGTTTTATCTATGAGGACAATTAATTTTCCTAAGTATTTCGCTTTAGCTCATAGTGTTTAGAACGAATTATTTGCTTTTAACTCAACTTTTCATTTTAATAACCAGTCTTCTGAGCAACATACACATTTTTCATTAAATATATTTATCTAAAAAGTTATTTTTTTTTATTTGTGAATATATGCAGGACTGCAATATTTCAGCTTTCCTACTGTAATAAGGACTTGAAATATTTTAGAGTTTGTTGATTATATATATATATTTAATATTATCCAAAATTAGCTAACAGAGTTCTCTTTGAGTTATTTTTCTTTATTTATTTGGGGGCTTTGTTGTTGTTGTTGTGTTTTGTTTGTTGTTAGATACAAACTCAGAGTGTAATCACACCATTAATGTTCATGTGCAACCTTATATGGCACTGGGCCTCTCCAACATGTATTGGAGGTCAGAGATGGTTTAAATTGTTCATGGTGTGTGTGCTTAACTTTGCCTATGAAACTGTTGCCTGCAAAAGTTGTTTGTTTGTGTTTTTTTGTTAGACAGATCAGAAAAACAAACACAGTTAAAAACCAATACAACAAATTTAAAAATTCTAGAAATTAAGACATTTTCAATGTTCACTATTTCTAGAAACAGATGGCTAGAATTCCTTAATGAAATAAATGACTTAAAATGTTTAAAAAATCAAAATATATGCAGAGAAATAATTTTTTATTACAATCTTTCAGTGAACTATCTGTTATAATGGGATAAAATCACTGAAGAATGGAGGCAACCCTTCTGAATTTGTCTTATTTTGGAATGTATAGATCATCAGTGTAATTCTTCTAAAATAAGCAACTTCTTCATACCTATTTTTTAGAGAAGTTTAACTTTGGTCTGTATTATAACGCTTGCAAAACCTAGTTATATATTTGGAATTACATTATTTTACTTCTTTTGACCTGCCAATGGATACGAGTCAATTTCTGACCTTCTTGTGTTAATACAAAAGGACATTGTATACAACTAGAGGATTATGTACATGGTTCATTTTTCATGTTATTGTTGTTCATTTTTAGTTTTATTTTTATTGAAGATGCAGGTAATTTGGTGGGGGTTTTTTGTGTATTGCTAAAATGCAAGCTTATCAAAATTGGTATTATTTGCCTTGTCTTTATTCATTGTCATGCTGATCCCTTACTGAGTCCAGTATGTTTCCATTTACTAAGACATAACACTTACTTTCACTAAAAGTAAACTTACTGGGCAAGAGGGCAACACCAATTTGGCAGCACTTGACAGTAAATGGCAGAGATTCAACCACTGTAGTTACTAGTGAATTGATGTGTGATTTTCTAATAAAGACAAACGTAGACATAACGATGATAAATTCTTTATCCCATTATTAAAAATACCAGCAGTACTTTCTGAATAAATGCAAAAGTGTTGCTGTTAATTTTGTATTTGTCAGTGGGTCCATGTATTTTTTAATTAGCAAAATAATAAAATGCAAAACCCAGATATTTTTAAACACACTTAACTTCATTCCTTAAGGCCCACTGTCTGAAAATGCATATATGTATATATGTATATATAAATGTATATATATGTATGTGTATATATATATATATGTGTATATGTATATATAAATAATATTCCTGCCAGTAAGTCTGGAGTTGTTTTTTTTTCTGCAGTATGACTAGAGAACACGAGACTAATAAAATTAGTCATAACCTGTGAGCTGGATACCACGCATTGGCATAGGCTGAACTTTAAATACACATGTAAGCAGTCAAGTCTCAGCTGAAACAGTTCTGGATGAAATTTGCTGGTGTAGAAAACACTGGGAAGTGAAACAGAAAGGAAAACACAAGCAGCACCTGTGTGTTTACCTGATTATTCGTTTCCTAGGGGTCACAGTGTTTACTTTTCTCTATGTTTAAAACTTCAATGCGGAGTCCATTGGACCATAACACCTGTATAGAACTTACTAGAGTATATTTTGTTACTGTAGAAGCAGAGTTTTAACTTTTTAAAAAAGTATTAATGTTGATATTATAATACAAATATTTGTAGATTTTAAGACTGGTTTCTCCTTTTAAAAGTCATATGAAACCAAGCATTAAAATTGTTTGTAATAACTTCAGATGGACCACTATCTTAGTTAATTTCAGCCATAGGTTTCAGTTAATGGAATTAATTAAAAAATTGGAAATTTTCAGTCATATATTTCTTTCCTGAATTTCATCAACCTGATATTTAGGTATTTACTAGTGTTTCTGCAGAGAAGTGTGAAAAAGTACGTACATGTGCTTTAGAACTATACAAAAGATTTGTTTCCCTTTTTTGTCACCTTAACCACATAGTCTTTTTAATTGTATTAGATTTGTGGAGGCAGTAAGATGTCCTAAAACTTCATGCTTGTTAATCAAAGGAACCCCACAATGTATTTCTGGAAAGATTTTTCATTATGCAGTGAATAATTTTGTTAAAAGGCTTCTAGTATGAGGTTTCTTTTTTCTGGTCATCAAATGCTCTGTAAAACCTGTATTCCACCAGTACTCGTCAGCCTGTTTTAGATCTGATTGGGAAGGGAATTATTTTAATTGTTTTGTATCATTAAAAAACATCAATATATGCTGTTGGACTTAGTGTCACTGTGTTTTTGAAGCTGGAATTCCTAAAAATATGAGTATGCTTGAAAGTAACCTAGATAGTGTTTAATTAGCATGACCAGTGCAGCATACAAGCAGATTACAATCACTGCATTTTCACTTTTATACTTCTCCTGTGGCTCTCATCTGTTAGCCTTTCTGTTTTTTAGGCAACGCTGATTCATTGTGTCCCAAATTAAATGTTGGTACACTTTGTCCTTTTCTAGTCTCTTCTCAAGAGTATTCGTATTCGTATGACACCCTTACTTGCTATCCAAGTTTAAGATTATCTTAGTGTTAGTGGTGATGATGGGCAAATGAGAAACTAGTAATTTATTTTGTCTGTAATTAATACTGTATTCTACAAGTCACACTTTGTTAACAATGTTTTGCTACACCATTTATTTCAAATGCAGTCGTAGATTGCAGGGACCAAGTGAAATCCCTTCTTCCCCCTCTGTATAGATGTTCTTTATCATTCTGGCAGTTCTGTAAAGCCACAGATATTAACGGTGTATCAGTGAATAACTTACTTGTAACACACAGCTCCAAGCTTCTGGCTTCCTCAACACCTACTCAGGATCTCATAACTTACTCAATGAGATGTCTTATCTCACTACTTGGTGCATGAGATGATCCACTACTTACATGACACTACTGAATACACACAAAATATTCTTGCACTTGTGGAAATTGATGTTAGGAAAAATTGCTTTTTAAACCAAAATTAATCAGATAGGTTATTCTGTCCAGTAGACAATAATTTCATAGCTAGTTATGGCTTTAGTAATTAGCACACTACAATTTGACATAACCTCTGTCTGTTTTGTTTTCCTGTTGTATTTTTCAGAGCTTAGGACAATGATGATGTTTGGGTAAAACTAAATGTAACTAAGTATATTAATGTCTTTGAAAGAAAAGAATTTCAGCCTGTTAGTTGGTATGAATATTAAACACTGCATTGTTTAAAATACAGGGTGGTGTTGATCCTGTGTTCTTCAAGGAAAAATATTTTAAAACGTGCCTTAAAAATTATAATTACTATAAAACTTGCTTACATATTTGCACAGAAGCAGTAGAGTTATACAGCACCATCACACCATACACAATTTCCATTTTACTGCATCTGTTTTGGGAACACAAAATAAATGTGAGTAGAACCATCTACATATTGTAACTTCTTTGCTCTGACTATGGGTTGCTGCTTTAATTTAAGAAATATCAGCTTAAGTTTTCAATGAAAGTTGGTATTGTATCTAGACTCAAACAAGACAGTAATGATGAAGCTGCAATGAGCAGAACTGTAACTGTGTGAACGAGTTGATTTAATATGGTTAACATCTGTCACTTCCAGCAAATTTAGCATTATGACCCTACATATCAAAATCCTGTTGCCAGGCTGAAGATTAGTTGCTAGTGAGAAATACCAACAGAAAATGTCAATGTCTTTGGCATCTGTTTCAAGTAAAAAAAAGTTCCCAAATGGTGTTATTTGTCTTTACTAGTGACATAATGGATATTACAGGAAGGAGTAATATTTCTAAGATTCTTCAGTGATCCCATTAGCTGGAAAGCTTCCAGCATCACAAGTTCAGGCCAAGCTAGCTTGTAGTGCCTTTAGTGAGGGTGTACAATAGCAGAATAGCACTGTTTCCTTAAAGTCTCTAGATAGCCACAAAAAAATGTGTTTTAAACCCAAGTATTTTAATTTTCTGTTTTCTCTACCTATTTTCATATTTTCTTTTGTGCAAAAGACAGGAGTAATGATGATCCACTGTTGGATTGATGATTTCTGGCTCTACTCCATTTCATCCTTGAAAGAATTAAGATAGAAGACTGGTAGAGAATAACGCAAAATAGGATCTATGACTGGCATTTCATCTGTGTTTCACAGTCTATTTTGTGTATTTTTTGATCAGATCATGTTAATGCTTTCCTTTCTGTCTTCACTCACAAAATCTGAGTGATTGTAACTTGCAGATGACAGTTCCTGTGTAAAAGGCTCAGCAAAGCATATTCAGACACTGCTTTTATTTTAATATTTATCACAATCAAATGAAAGGTTTACCAGAAAGACATTTCTTTTCCTGCAGCCTGACTACAGGAATCCTAAAGCAATTGCATCACTCACTCTGTTAAATGTCTAATGATTTAACTTGGATTTCAGCTCATATAACTCATGCAGTTTACTTCTTATCCTGCCCAACCTGGATGCTGTGGCTCAGTTTCTTCATCTTCTTTTGAAGGACCATTTTTCCCATCTTTGCCAATTTTTTCTTGAGATTGTGGAAGGAGAACTCGCCACATTTAAGCTTAGCTCTAATTGCTGTAGTGTCTCATATCTTCTTTTTGGCCATCTTTTTTACGTGTAATTGTTTATATATTCAGTGATACATGAGTGTGACTTGGCAGGGCCGAAGGGATAATGACACGATTATTTAATGAGAAGCTCTTTGCTTCTCATATGCAATATGATAGGAACTCCCTCTGCTTAATATAATCTTTGGGAGTAATTAATAAAGAGATTCATTAGTGAGGCAGTTCAATAGTCTCCATCTTCCTAGACATTCTTGTGACCCACAGATACTCATTTTAAGTCCTCTAAGTGTGCTAACTTTTTATACTTTCACACCTGACACTGCTGTGAAGGATTACACAAAGCAAAAAAGGAAAAGACAATCACACCCACAGGATTTTTCAGCACAAAGTGATGCATTTATAGCATAGGTTAATTTCCCAGATGAATTACTTCAGTATTTATTTCTATGGATGCATTGTAATATGCAAGAAGATACCTACCTTCTAAAAACTTACATAGCCCAACTCTGGAAACCTTCTTCCTCCCTCCTGCAAACTCAGTGGCACATAAAACTAACAAAAAGAATTTTCTTTCCTCCACAAAGGGGACCTCTTTTGGTCTGTAAACTATTCAGTTCAGAGAACACAAACAGATTTTGAGTTTTTAAGAAAAGGAAAAAAAAAAAGAAAAAAATATTTTTTATTTAATGACTAAGTCTCCTGGGCACAAATCCAAATGTATCTCATTGTCACATATATTTATACATAAATATAATATTTTAGCTGATTTGCTAAAACTTTTGTTCCTTATGTTTCAAACTTCAAATTAAACCAGGTGAAATTTTGTCAACCAGAGATGCTATTAAAATCTGTCATTAACCTGTAACATTTAAAAATCACACATTACCATCTAATTCTTTAATATACTACAAAATTAGGAGTGTTGTTACTTGTTTGTTTTTTGCTAGTTAAAACTGAATTTGGAATTGAATAAGAAGGAGCATATATTGTTATTGCAGTATACCACAAGACATTGTCTACTATATGATTTTTATTTTAGTTTTTCATTTCTAGTGAAGATTTTGCATTTTATGGCCTGTAAAATGAATTGCAAGAACTCACTGCATGCCAAATGATTTATCAGTTGCAAATGCAGGCTGCAGCACTGTTGTTATAACATTACTTGTTGCTGTGATCAAAGGCGAAATGACTGGAAGTCAGACTTATTTGGTGCCTTAACTTAGTATTATTTTTTTGTGTACAATGTAGACTTTCATTAAATGCTAAGAAGCTTCCTGGGCCCTGGGAATCCCTGACCCTCAAATTGCTGCCTGTGTGACATATGCTTTTTGCAGCTAACAGACAGAATACTTACCTTGGTGAACCACTCACTGATACTGAAATGATGAAGCTACTCAGGCATAACCACTTGTGGTGGTGCCGGTATTTATGGAACATAGTCAAACAAATAACATTTAAAATTAAGTGACAATATTTAATTAAAACAAATGCAAGCTGAAGACTTTCCAAGTTTCTAAATTTCAGAGTGGAGGTTAAACAAAGTTACATAGTGCTTTATCAATACTTCTTGTATCAATCCTCACAAAGTACTGCTTTCAGAAGATATTTCATTATAATTAAACTGATGCCTTAATTAGGTGATTAAAAATCCTGAAAACTAATCCATGTTCAAACCACTGAGACTGAGTTAGAACAAAGGTAGGTTATAATAGATAAATAACAAGAGAGGTTAATAAAGAGGTGAAAGATGATTAAAAATAAATTACTAAAACTCCAGTGGGTGGGAAGGAAATAAATCATTGAGATTAACTGTGGAAATTAACGTGACCAAACAGAGCATGCCTCGGTGGAAAAGTACACCAAAAAGCCATAGGAATGGATTTTTTTTGTTTTGTTAGAATATGACAGTTGGAAAGAAAAAGTGTTCAATGAGTGAAACAATCAATCTGTCACCATGACTGACAGCAGCTGACTATGTAAATTGCTTCCTACCTAAGTAGAAAGATTGTGGTATTTTCCAGTCATTTAAAATAAGACTGTACATGTTATAATGCTTTTTCTTAATAGCTTTCAAATTTATTTATTTTTTTCTGATAATGATGACCATTAAAAATCTACAGTCTGTGGATGTTTCATATATTAAATGAAATATAGGGAAAGCTAGGATAGTGATGATGTTACTAGGGTAAGTTAAGCAAATTTATTTAAAATCTGATATTCCTGCTTATGTTCTGTCTTTCAAGAGAATGTAGAAATACCTGTGTCACTGCTTCTTACTGCTTCCCCATATGGCTTAGGTCGGTGGAATTTGGTAATAAATGTGTAAGCAATTAAAAACTCAAAGTCCTCAATGCAGCCTCTTAACTGCAACCAACTCCTGCACTTGAGTAGTGGAGAGCTTTTCTAAAAATCAATGGGTCTTCTCTATGGACACAGCTCTAGAATTTTGGGCATTTGTATATGAATTTTGGCATGTAAGTTGATAAATTTTAACTCTGCATCTTTTGTACATGAATTACAAATACATACTGGTGTTCAGGGTAGTCTATAGTGAGTGTGATACAGCAACACAAAATTAATACCTTTTGTGGTTTTTTTAATCAATTTTAGTTTTATTTTATGAAATGCCAGCATACTCAAGATATCTCATGTCACGAAAAGAGCTGATATGTTTCCTACTACTCTTGTGAAGTCATATTTAAGCCTGTAGATAATTTGGAAAGAAACTAAAAAATGTAATAGAAGAATATATTAAATGTAAAAGAAAAGCAAATGACAAAGCATGAAAACTTACTTTAAACATGTTAATGAGCTGCTTTGAACTCTTTCCTGATTTAATTGAGTACATTGCAGGCCATTAGGAGTTAAGTATGCGGTACGATTTACAAGAAGTCAGCCTTCCCAACCTCATTAAAAATAACAGAAGTTGGGTCAGTTCTGTCTTTGTCTACGTTTACTCCTGACAAAGCTTCACTGGAATCAATACAGCTTATCTGGAGGGAGGAATTATCTGGGGGGAATTACTAAAATTCTTAAATTAAATTAGATCAGGCAGTTTGCTCATATCTGTCTGGTAACCTAAATTATTAATGGTATTTTCTATATTTTTAATATACCTGGAACCTCACACTACTCCAGTTGGCATGCTCAAACAAGAGCTACACGTGTGAAGACATTTAGATTAAATTAAATTGCTAAGATATCCTTTCATACCCTGTACTTAGGTAACTGCATTCGTAATAGTGTACTCTGGGGGCAAGCAGTGTACCAACAGAACATTACCTGATTGTTTTTTTCAGGGGAGAAAACAAAATAAAACAAAACTGAATGCCCATGTATGTAATAAAACCAAAACAGAGGATCTGACAAATAGCTTAATTAACAATATTGAGCTGTTTTCCTACTAACCATAATAGCAGTATATTAAAATAATTTGTCTTTCTCCATATTAGAACCAGAACACTAATATATTTGGAATAATTCCTACAAAACTTCATTGCAGACTATCATCATAATACAAAAAAGAACCCTGCTCTGTTAGGAAGTATAGAGCAAGCCACACCTTATTCATATCTTGCTACTATTTTGTTAATTTTGTCATGGAAAGAGTTTTTTGGCCATTTATGAAGTTCCTGCTGGAGTAAAATCAGAATCACAGTGGGGTAGAAGTTCTCTGAGTTCTAGGGAAACAAAAAGATCTTTCAAAGATATGAGAAATTAATATCTTAAAGGAGTAAAATATAAAAGCTTGGCAGAAAGACAAGTCTTATCTAATGATGCCAAAGTTTGCCAAAGTTTGCAGCTATAACAATACATAAACACGTAAGAACAAATTGATACAGGAAAGAAGGGATATATGAAATTTACATATCTAGATCCAGATGCATTCAACATACAGCAAGCATTCAGTTTAGCAATAGCAAGAGAGTGAATACTGGGGCAGTTCAGAACATGTTTACTTTTTCCTTCATATATGCTATTCCTTTTCACCATCCACATCTGGGAAGCTGTAGAAAAAACAGTTGCACAAATACTAATGAGAGCAAACATAAATGGAGAATACATACATTTAATGTACAACTAGTGTTTATGTTATATGTTATCATTACCACATATGTGCCTCCCTGAAATCTTTATGGGGATGTGGTCTTGTATCTATGTAAGCTGTCTGGTTTTTAGCAGTGTGCAAACTTGCCAATCAATTATGTTATTTCCTTATCATATAATGTGGGTTATTTGCTGTTTTGGTATCTGTGCAAATCTTTCCTGTTTACCTTGTATTGTTTCTTTTTTGTGTGTGTATTTTGGAGAGTATCTTGTCTTCCAATATCAACAGTCCTTTGCTTGTATTTTATTTGGATTTTAATAACTAAGTCTCAGGATTGTATACTTTTGACTATGTCTGTGGTTTTGTCTTTCATTTGTACTATAATAATTACTCTTGGTGATACATGCGGGCTACTTTCAGGAATATGAGGCATTTAAACTTTGAAAAACTAAACATCTGTGATATCTTTAAGGTTTCTGGCATGGTATTATCCCATAGTTCCCTTTTTTTTTTTTTTTTTTTTTTTTTTTGTCTTGTGTAGTATTATTTCCATCATTGCTGATCAGAGCTGTAGTATGGATATGTGAGCAAATATTTAATTGACATCATATATATAACACACCTGAGAAAAATACTGAGCTGAAGGATCATTTATCTTACATTTCCCTGTGGTTTTTCCTGCTTTCTTTGATAGAATCTTAATGATAGCAGTTTCCATTGTGGCTTTGCCTTTTTATTGTCACTGGCATACTGATTTTTCTCCTGGCGTGCTGTGTAATAAATATGTGAAAAACACCACTAAATTGAGAGTTTTCTTAAATCATAGCAATCTCACTGTTGTTCTAGAACAACAATGTAGTTTGATTTATGATGGAAGAAGTTGTTTGGGATTTTTTGTTGGTTTTTTTTTGTTTGTTTGTTTTTTAACTTTTGTCTGTTGGCTCTGTATTTTCAGTGTTCTTTGTTTGGTTTTTGCTTGTTCACACACTTCATAGTTGCTCACCAGTTTTCTAGTATTCTAGGCCATGCATATGCAACAGAAGGCATGTGGTTTTCCAGAGGGATCCTTCTGTACCATAATGACTATATCATGTCATACTGAGGTGACAGAGGTGTTACAGTTGAACTGGCTTCCTATATGAAGAATGCCTTGGGCATTTCATTTGTTTCAGACAGGGGGATATTTTTGTGAGGCAAGTGGTTTGACTCTGATGATTTTCAGTATAGATTAAAGATCTTTTTTTCAAGTGCTTAAATTCCCTTCAGCCTCTGGTCAGACACTGATGTCAGTGAGCCAGAACATGTTTACTAAGCCTATCAGTATATTCTGTGTTCCTATCAATTTGAAAGTCTTGTTTTTTCCCCTTAGTTGTCATATTTTCATGCTGACGGCTGCTTCTGTTTAGTTTTGCTGTTTGATCTTTTTTAGTTTGATATAAATAATATCTGTTAGCTAAGCATATGCTTCTTTGTGTCCATCTTCTCGTGGAAAGCTGCTTGATATACAACTATTCTTGCTGTCTTCTCTGTACTTTAGATTCTGGATTTAATAAATAGTCTATTTACTTGACATCATATTCAGTGTTAAAGTATAAAAGGTCACATTCTCCAATATCCAGACATTTTATCTTCTTTCACATATGTTGATAACTCATGAAACATGCTTTGAAAATAGAATTTACACATACTTATGCATCAGAACTATTATAGTACCAAATACTGGGAAGCTACTTAGTGTAGCAAAGGGGCTTTATAACTGCAGTATGGATTGTAAAGTAAGGGATTCATTGTCTTCTATCTTTGCACATTTAAACCTCAAATATATCCAGGATTCAAACAGTTAGCAATAAAAACTGTAGAAGTTATATCTCTTTAAAATCCTAGAAAAATTTAATTTTCTTTGTTATCAATATGTATCGTGTGTATACCTCTGTTTATAGAAACGTATAATTGCACTTTTGATATCATCAAGCAAAGTTGGTGGGGAGTAATAACAGTAAAATTATCACGTCTTAGTTTAAATTTAGCAAATATGTACCCTTGTTTGTGAGAATTATGAGCACATACTGACCAACAGATTGCATCCTTATTTGCTATTAATTCACATTAATTCCAACTCTCACTGAGTTGGAGGAAGTACAAATCCCTCAAGCACTTTGTCTCCCAGGAGGTGTACTGATTCCTGCAGCTGGTCAGCTCTGGCAGTCTGGAGAGGCAGAAAGTAAGCTGGGTCTCCAAGGAAATAATTCTGTCTCTCAAAGAATTTGCAAGTAGAATCACAAGGTAAAAAAAAAATATTAAAAAATGCAGCCAAGTCTGTATTCAGTTATCACAAGCTTCCTACTTGTGCAGCCTTGGGCAATTCATTCAGTCTGTTTTCTTCAGCCCACAATCCGTGACAGTGTTTGAGCCGTCCTTATACATCTTGGTTACCCAGATCCTTTTGACATAGTTGGTATATGTGAGTCTACTTCATGTTGTGGTGATTTTTCCTTTAGATAGGTATATAAGTGCGTAGGTAATCCTCCTAAAAATAACCTTTAAAACATAATTCTTTGCTAAGGAAATGCTGATTGCAGCCAGAATGCTGAATATCTGGTCCATGCTGACTTCTGATACATACTGATCTACAACCTCTGTGTGTCAGAGCTGATTTCATGAAAGTCAAAGAGAATTAAGCATTACAGGGAAAATGACAGTTTTTGCCTAATCCAACTAAAAGTTCTGATGAAGTAGTTAATTTAAAATGTCAGAATTGTAACTCACTGAAATTTGGTTTTTAAAACAACAACAAAAAAACCCTTACTAATAATTTGCCATATATGAAAAATGCCACAGTAATCGGTGTGACTACTTACTTTTCAGTAAGAGCTTCCTTGAAATGCTTTGCAAGAGATTATTAAATGTATTACTTTTTGACAGGTAAGTTGTCCTGCCTTCTGACTTCTCCACCTTCAGCCTTTCTTAGGTCCTCACCCTTCCTGCTTCTGCATGTCTCTATCCCTCAGTGCCTGCCTGTCATCCCTGACCACGGCAAAAGGGTTTGTCACTAGGAGCTTTGCTTTAGTGACAGTGAAACTCTCTCGTTTGCTGACTTTGCCTTTACACCTTAGGAAGCACATTGGGTAGACGGAAGTTTTCACTTTTTAATATCAACCATTCAATTTGCTATCTGCAGTACTCGTCTCCCAAATCAGGTAACAATAATGTTCTAGAATTTCATGGCAGTAATTTCTCACAGTAAGTTTTCTGCTGTGAGGTTTGAAATGAAGTATCTATTTCATTGAGATTTTAGGAAGGAGATACAAAGATCTGTTTGTATCCTGGAGGCCAATATGCTGTAAACTGACAGCACACTGACAGAGGGAAATTTTAGGTGTGGCTGATGATCTTAGATTAGTAGTCTATAGAATCTAACATAAAATTCAGCTGATCAACCCAAATTTTAAGTCAACTAAGTTTTAGGCTAGAACCAAGTATATTTTAAGCTCAAGTGTAAAGGATTATTTTTTAATAAAAATACCAAATCAGTTGAGAAGCTGTTCTAGATACTAAACCTGAACAGCTCTGACAAGTGCAGTAAAAAATAGAATAGCTGCTTAAATAGCCTTGTGAAATAGAAAGTAGAAACATTCTCCTTGTAATTCATGGGGAGACAACACACATTCCTTTATAATTTATTCTTAAAAAAATATGCTTTGTTTATATGTGAGTCTTCACTTATTGAATGAGCTTAACAGGTACAGTAAGAAATATACCTCAGGTAGAATTAATTTATTAAAAGGTCTCTAAATGGCGGCATCTACTAGTGAACACTCATGTGACTTGAAGACATGCAAATATAGCAAAATATTTAAATGCTCTGAAGTATATATTTTTTCAGTTTTGATTAAAATGTGACTATTGCTTCATCAGATTCTAATCAAACTTAATGTCTCCATCAGAAGTAGCTGGTGATTGAAGAGTACTTGTATGGACGTTTCCAGCAGCTGGTCACATACAGGCCTTTCCTAAAACTGATTTTTCTGATGCCAGTAACTGCCAACTCTAATATCAAGTAGATGAGAAAGTGTTTCCTTCTAACAATACTGAAATGTTACTTAAGGATTTTATGTTTATGAGACAATTGCAAAATATTTTGTAGTTCATTATTATTTAGCCAATATTTCACTTTTTTTCTCAAGGTTCATAGGATTAAACCATATATTACACCTTAAGATCAAGAAAAAAAAAATCTTTGGGATAGGAACTAGAGCATCAACATCTATACCTTTAAGTCCTTTATATATCCTTAGCTCACTTTCCGTTAGAGACTATAGAGCCTTGCAGCTGCTGGTGTTTACTGCAAGTTGGTTTTTTTTTTCCTAAATATAGCTTTGACCAGCATGCAATCAATAGAAATTATAAGTGGTGGGAACCCAATCCCTAGTGTGATGTGTTCTTCTATTAAATCAGATCTGTCAAGGGACTTAGGAGGAAGAATGCTTAATTTCTGTTTCCTAATTAGATTTGGCTTTTCAGTTTGAGCCAGTTCTGTGCCTAAGCAGAATATGAACTCTTTTAAGTATACAAACGTGTGTGTGTGCAGTCAGCTGGCCACACAGGTTGACACAGGCAGATGACACTCAGCACAAACCATATGCACACTGACTGGAGGGTCCCTCTTTGCCCAGAGAGGTAAGAATGGATTTAATGAGGAAGCAGGGGGGCTGTGCAGGGCATGGCCAGGAAAGTGTAATGACCATGGGCCTTTTTATTCCCTTACTTCTTTCTCTTTCCATGCTTAGTTTTCCACAAACTGCCTTGATATCCTTCCCTTCTCCCATCTTTAATCCTTCTTAAAATTTCCCATAATCAGCCTTGCACAGTCCCCAAATGCTTTTCCCCTGCACCTCAGGATGAGACCCATCCCCCTGTGCACGGACCCCACTCAGTCTGTGAGGTGGCCAGAGAGCTGCCCCCAGTGATTCTCATTATGGGGTGTCCCCTGGCTCTAAGGGCAGAGGCTCCCTTGAGACAAACCCACAGGGGCCTGGCTGGGGGCTTGTGTCCCTGACTGGGGTATTGGGGTGCCCCTGCTTACCCTGAGCTCTTTGCTTCTAACCAGATGCTTTTGTTTGTGGCTTGTAATCATATAACCTAGGAGGTAATAAGACAGGCAGCTTCAAAATAATAAAATATAATGATGATATCCACTTGAAAACAATTCAAATGAGTAATAAACCATAGATGCCTTTACTCTAGCTTGTTTTAGGTCAGCAACTGGTTTGCTGATTGACTTACCTAGTATCTAGCTTATCCTAATTGGAAATTATTGTTTTTTATGAACTTTAGAATACCACATAATGCATGACTTCTAGGCACTGCACACCAGTATGAAAAACAGTTCCCTTTAAAATCACTATGTTAGGAAGTTATTACCTTAAAGGTCTTTTCCAACCAGAACATTTATGTGATTAAAAATATGCCTATATAAGTGAATACTACAGTACCATGTACTGTTGTCTGAACTTTGGGTTGGTATATTTGATGTAGGAGAAATTTCTCTTTGTCCTTGCTGTTAGTCAAGGCAGTCATTCATACCGTTGGAAATACCACACTAGGATCAATACACTTTTCTCTCAATTACCCTCTCTTTTTAGCAATAACACTGAACATTTATTTCAGGGACAGCAATAAATATTTATTTTCTCTTAAATAGTGCAACTCTGGCAACAAATCGATGTGGGAATGCAGAAAATAATTCACCTATACTTGTTACAGTTATTGCTTGTCCTTGGAAAACTCATCCCCATTTTCTCTCAAAAATATTTTATTTTTGTAGGATTTTTCATTACTGTATAAAATGTATAGTAATTTTGTATTAACAAATGTTATTTATTTTAAAGCATTAATTTGTGTATTTGTATGATTTCACCTTTAAATCCTACATCATAAGTGTAAAAAGATGAAAACAAAAGTAAATTAAAAGTCCGTTTGTGATGTTTTTAAAAAGATCCATGTAATTTGGTTGCCTCCTGTAGTGGTATTTTTGTAGGTAGGTCTTCTAGAATAGTAAGTGCACATTCACACTTTTTTTCCCTAGCAACAGGAAGAGTCATAGAGCTGCATTGCCAAGATTCTGACTTCAGTTAGGTAGAAGTTTTCTAAATTTATCACTTACACTCAGCTGATGCTGCTTTTCTTTCGTGCTAGAAATTCCTCATAAGGACAAATAAAATGAACTTAGGATGGTAGCTCTTTTCTAAGGGAAGAACAGACTACGAGTTTTGTACACCCACATGGACAAAGGCTTTATCTAGAAAACAGAAAGCATGGAAATTTGTCAGCACATTTGTGGGTCATTTTGCAGGGTCAGAATCCTTGATATTGCTGTCAGAAATATAAACTTGTGATTCTGGTGGCACTAGTCAAGCATAATGCTTAGCAGCTACCACCCCAACAGCACCAATTGCCCACCTCATGGTCCTTTTTTCCTGTTTCTTAAATAACCTTTTTCCTTTCTTTATACCCCCCTTTCTTCACCCCACTGTCCTTTCCAGTAAACAACTTGATATATATTTTTTTTTTCCCCACTGGTCCCAGATTTGCTATATCCATGCACATGTTTAATGTTTTAATATTATTACAGAGGTAGTCTTGATTTTATATGGTACTGCTGATGTGTTTGCCTAAGTAGTTCTGGCCTTGGAAGACCGTACTTTTGAAAAGGCCCTTTGCTTTTCCCCTCAGGTGTCTGTTAAGTCTAGCTGCTTCCTCATAGCTTACCCTTAACTACCTCCAAAATCCAACACTCCTTCTCAGTCTCACCCTTAACTTTGGTTAACTTCTCATGTGGTTATCTGTCACATTCACCAATTTTTTATGTCTTGTCCCATAATTTCTCATGTCCTTTTCAGCTAGCTCAGCCTCCGGCCAGAGCATCATTAATCATTTACCTGCAGTTCTAATATTTTAAAAAGATTGTTACTGAAATGGCATGAATAAAGGAGAGAGGGAGTGAGATGTTTTAGGTAGAATTTTATCTCATGTTCCCCTGAAATGATTTTGCAGGGGGTACTGTTGGAATCTGTCTGTTTGAAGCTTCACTTTTGATAAGGATAAAAAAAAAAATCAGCAGTCGTGATGTTCTGTCATATGTACATTTCTGTACACGTTTTCATTTTCAACTTCTCTAAAATGCCTTTAAAAAAAAAATATAATGAAGGATCACTCTAGTGATATTTAATTTAATCAAGAGGAAAGGTTGTAAAGTTTATGGTTTAATACTCTTCAGGATTTTGTAGGTTTTAAAGAAAAGCTTTCCTTCCAAAAGTGACTTTTTTCCTCTTTCTTGGATGATCTTTTGCACAGTCACCAAATCCATATGTAGATGTAGACAGATTCACAGAATACTATATTCTCAGCCTGTGATGTGAGTTTCTATTTTGCCATTTTAACTTCTGGAAATGAAAATGTTATGAAGCAGTTTAAAGCCCATCAGTCCTCTAGTCATGTGCTTGATGTACCAGTGTCAGTATTAATGTTTTGCTGAAATCATTTGATCTTAATCTTTATTTTGAAAATTCATTAAACGTAAACACTAATTTGAGTGTATTATCAAAGAAAATGGTTTCATTTTCTGAACTGGGCTAGGAGGTAACACAACAACATAATTTCTACTATTTTCCTCTTTTTTCAACTGTATTATATTAGGGTTGCAATCCTGTGATCTTATGGAATTACAAAGGAGTCTCAAATATTAATTATTCTGTTAAGAGTTATGCTTTGTCAAGGGACATTGTGGTATATTTGCTATACAAGAAGTAGACAGTTGTTGCATGGGTAGGGATTAATATAGGAAAACATAATTATCAGGTGGAAGAGAAGCTATGTAATTATTTGGAAGAAGGGTTGAAAGAGTTAGGAGACAAAAATTGAAATACAGGAAGCTGAAAGGCTGAATAGGTCCTGGAAAATGAGAATAAGAAATTTGCCATGAATGCCTTCAACAGATATGCAGAAAATCAATGAAAGTATCTGGTACCTGTAAAAATAAAGTAAGACAGAAATGAGATTGGGTCTTTTTAAGATTCAGATTTTTTTTCATAATTGTAATCAAACCTAGCCTATTCCAGTAGTGAAAAGTATGTGTAAAAGAATTGGGAGTTCTTCTGTGAGGTGTTTATCCACTGGCAGGGAAAAGTTACTCTGACAGGTTTGTTGGAGAAAATCTGTATGTCATCTGTGTTACTCATTATATTGCTACATGTCAGAATGACTAATTGAAGTATGAGCATTTCCTCTTCTGATCTGTGCTATCATTTCTTAAACTGTCCTATCCGTCTTCTAAAGGGATACACACTTGATCACCCTGGTGAGCTTAGTCAGCAGCTGAAACACTTCCTTCTGATGGACATAGAAGGATGCCTTCTGAACTTCTCAGGTATCACAACATCCTTATATTCACTTGGGCCTCATGATGCTGGGGGGAGGATTCGTGACATTTTTGAGAAGAAATTGGTTCAATAATACACAGTGTGCTACTTTGCTGCTTCTTTGAGGAATCCCAGAGTCACTGATTCAATTTCAGTACCCTGAAATTCTGCAACTTTCACCTCTGAAAAGTTGTAAGAACATAAACATTCTTTATAGAGCAAGTCTTATTTATTCCACTAGGTATGAATGGATGTCTAGGAAAGGGTAGGAAAAGGCAAAAAACATGACCCCTATACTCTTCCACACCCTGTCTGGTTTTAGCTTGAATTTTTGTGCAGCTTAATGTGTTTTATATTTAGTATACCAGTATTTCATAATCCTCAATTTATCCTTTTCAGAAGTGCTTGTGAAGGCTCTGCTTAAACATATGATGATGTGTTGCATCCACCACATTCCAGAGGACAAGGTTTCCACAGATCTTACTCTCATGATCCAGACTCATACCATTTAGCGTAATTGAATTAAGCTCATGCTCCTGTGAGTATCGTAGTCATAAAAGTAACAAAAAAGTGAAAGCATTTGCTATGAATGTTACTTAAAAGTAGTGATACTAAGACAAACTACATTTTCCCCATTCAGTTAATTCAGTTTTTATGCATTATGTAGAATAGTAAAAAAAAACCAACACACCACAGTGGTCTGAATCCAGATGTCACTGGTTTCTTTCCTGCCTCCTTATAGTTTCATAATTAATTGCTTCAGCAGTTGAAAGAATACTGTGATGATACAGTCTAAGCACTTGCATAGTACATAAATTGCCTAAATTAATTTTATTCAAATGACAGCATTACTTTTAGTGAAAAAAAGTCAAGTATTGATTCCATGACATAGTGTTGCAGTGAGTGGATAGAGGTCAGTTAGGAAGGAAAGGCCAGGAGTGTGAGGAGGGGAAGTTGCCCTTAATGTGAGAAAGCAGCTGGGGATGGATGATGGGCCACATGAGAGCTTTTGGAGCAGTATTTTTGGAGCTTTTGGGTGACTAGTATGGGCAACATGGTTGTGCATGTCTGCTACAGTGTGCCTCATCAGGAAGAAGCAGACAAAGCCTTCTTCAGATAACTTGAAAACACTGTGCGTTTGTAGGCCCTCATCATCATGGGTGACTTTAGTCATCCTAGTATTTTCTGGAAGAACAAAGCAACAATAACAGAGCGCAAGCAATCCAGGCTTCTGCAGTGCCATGGTGACAACTTAATACAAATGCTTGAGGGACTTATGAAGGGAGATGTGCTGCTAATTTTCATGCTTTACAAAGAGCTACTAAGTGTTGTGAGTGTTGAGGTCTGTCTCAGCTGCAAAAAAACACAAAATTGTGGAGTTCAGAATACTCAGAGGAGAGAGTAAGACAAAAAGCAGGATCCAAAACCCAAACTCGGGAAGAGCAGACATTGCCTTACTCCGCTTGACAATCCTACAGGATGTGGTCCTAGAGAGAATAAGGCTCCAGGATAGTGATTGATTTCAAGGAACACCTACTATAGACTCAACAATGGCCGATCCTGGTAAGAGAGTTCAAGCAAAGATGGCAAGAGGCCTGCATGGATGAACAAGGGGCTCTTGACAAAATTCAGAAAAAGAAGGTGGAAATAGGGGTCAGGTGACCCAGGAGGACTGTAGAGATGAACATGCAGGACTGGGCTTAAGAAAGTCAAAGCTCATCTGGAGTTGAGTCTGGAGAGGGGTAATAAAAGCAGCAAGAAAGTCTTCTACAGGTAAAAATGAAGGGAGACTAGGGAAAAATTGGGGCCTGCTGTTGCGTGGTGCAAGGAACCTGGTCACAGAGTACATGGAAAGGGCTGAGGTATCGAATGCCTTCCTCACCCAGCTAGATAGAGATACTGGGAAGAAATCTCATTTACATTCTTTAATATGTTTGTTTTTATGTATTTTTTCAGTAAATTGCTTTTGCTTCTCTTTTATGTTTCTGTTAAATTTTAAATACAGAGCAGTTGGGAAATTGTCTATTAAAGCTATGCTTTGTTGTGTCAGACTGGGTCAATAAAATCTCTTGCTCTTGTTGCAGGTGTTTTTGTTTAGGATCCCTACAGAGAAAGAGAAGTGTAAATAGCCTTGCTTGTGGCTTCCTCCTGATTTATCTAGAAGTCTGTGCAATTTGTTAATCATGGTATTTTATTTAATAAGCAGGGCAAATACTATGTGGGTGCTACTTTTATTTGCAAAGCAAAATATTGGTATTGCTGGACAGAATCTTACTGGTTAGTGAATGGATGTGTCTTTTTCAAGGAAAAAAAAAGATTGAGGTAACTTGGTTATGTGAAAACTCTATTATGTGAAAAACATTGAATAACATTTAACCCTTCATTAATACACAAGATTAACTTTATGAACTTAATTTTCACTATCACTTTGATAATGAATTTTGTCTCATTTATTTTGCATGTCATACCAGTTAGCTGGTAGCAAATATGTGCATAAGTACTCATTGTTCATTCTTATCTCCTCCTCATTAGCTGTATTTCATTTTCTGGGACAAAGGAAAAAAAAAATATTATTTTTTTTCTTTTCTGTATTTCATTTTAATGTGCTAGAATTTGGGATAAAATGGGAAAAAAATCAAGCTGTGGGTGAACGGCTGCCTTTTTTCTGGTTGAAAGTGGATTTATCCAGTAGTTTAGAAAGGATAGCTTCTATTGCTGAAACCATAGCATCAGCTCAGCACCTTTTGATTTCTTTTTCTTGTAGGGACAGATAATAATTTTAGACTAGTTTTCAAACTGGAAAGAAATGGACAAACTTTCTGGGCCATCACTTTTTAATGGGTCTGGTTGTCAGTGCCTGGCAAATCCTATGCTTCTGTCTAATTATAGAATTCTATTACTCTGACCTGTGAACTTTCTGAATCTAAACAAATATGGGTGTGAATTGCATGGAGCAGGTAGTTGCTTCAGAAGTTTTGTTGATACTTCCGCTGGTGTGTAATTGTTATTTGGAAACCTTAAGGAAATGGAGAAACATAGAAAATGAATGTGAGAAATATGTTTGATTAAAAAGCTTTTAGCTGATGTAAAAGTACTTTATCTTAGGCCTGTTCTACAGTAACTCTAGAATAAAATGTTTTCTTTCATGCTGTAAGAGGAGAAACATTCTCATGGCAGGGAAATTTTTCCAGAAATGGAAAAAATCCCCACGATCTAGGAGAATAATAGTTTTAGTTAATCAGTGTATGTCTGTGAATAATGAATTTGTTGTTTACGTGGATTATAGTTGCATTCTACAGATCTTTCCTCTTTTCAAATCTCAAATTCTACTCCCACAAGAAATGCAGTCACTATTTTTTTTTCAACTATTGTTGAGTAAAAGTGCATCCTTTGGGAGGAAGGATGTGAGAGTAATTGTTACTAGGTTGACTTCAGTTTAAGAGGGATGATAGACTTACTGAATTGTCTGTATTGCTGTTGTGTAAATTTTAAAGAGGTTTTCATTTCTGGCACTTGCAAGTAATGTACTTTTCAGAATAAATTCCCTCTTATTTTAATAACATTATAGTTTCCATTTTAAAGATAGTGATATTGAGCTAATAAATGTAATTTCTTTTAAAAAGATCACTTTCTTGTGGAAGAGGGGGACTTTGGAGTTCCCATTGTTATTTAGTGGTGGGCAGCAGTCTGAATCAGTCCTCTGCCAGCTGATGTGCAGCCATGGGGATGCTGAAAATGGTCATGCACTAACACAGAGGTTCAGAAGATGTGCAGTCAGGACCCTTGTGGACTTCAGCATTATAGCCTTAAAAACTGTAGGTTTAGATTATAATTTTAATATTAAAGACTATTAATTTGTAAAGCTTAACATGTTACTTAATATAAATGTAGGAAGCATATTAATAATACTTGAGTGTAAAAATGTAATTAAATACAATTTAAAAGTAAAAATAAAATTACTAAGATTACAAAACATAAATATAATGCCTTTGAGCTTACAGACTTGTAGACTTATAGCCAGTTTTGTTTTGTTGGTGATTTTCTCATTAAGGCTTTGCAGAAGATGAATCATTGCAGATTAAATAATATTCCACAGATTAGTTTTATAATTAGTTGGATAAAGGGATTTTCAGCAAAGAGTTTCTGTGAATTGACGTTAGACACCAAACAGGTTTCTAGAGATCATCAGGAGATCTTGAATTCTGCAGCTTAGCTATGGCTAAATAATTTATAGCATTCTGTGATCAGGTGTTTACCTCATAACTACTCCATTGGCAGCTTAAGGCATTTACCTTTTAATTTAACAATATAAATGTCACTTGGAGTGCCAATAAATACTGGCAATTCCCTGAAAAGGTCAGATTGGTTCTATAATTCAAATATCTGTCTAACGCTAATGACTTCTCAAGGTTTTGTGTGAACACTTTAAAATAAACAACATTCCATTAGGGTTCTCCAATTTATTTATTTATTTATTATTGTTATTTTTTTAAATCTAAGCCTCTCATATATATATATATATATAAAAATTGTCTGTGTGTGTATTGATAGTGCTCTGATGGATGTTACAATTTTTAATACACGTGATCATTTCTTAAAAAAAAAAAAAAAGACATCAAAGGGTGGGAAGATAGAATAAAAATCAACATCCACATTAAATATGAGTTAAATTATATAAATACATTTTATATATACGTGTTATAAATATAAAATGTATTACGGATCCTGAAGCTTACCACTACAGCTATACAGAGAAATAAAATAAATAAATAAATAGATAGATAGGTAGAAACATATTGCAGAACCAATAGAGACATAATCTTCCTGGCTTTTCTTCCTGTCCTAGCTGCACTATATATGGACACAGCTTTTGGTTAGTTTATAATTACATTAGGAAATAAATTAAATTAGAAACCAAGACACCATCCTTAAGACATTTCAAAAAATACCCAGTAATTGCCATTTATGGGTTTTTTAAAGGTATTTATAAGTGAATAATCTTTTCACTTGCTAGCTTTTATTTAATTTAAGCAATGATTACATGGTTAGTGAGGATGCATCAATTCAGGAAAATAAAGAGCGAATCAAAAGGATATTTGCTTCCACATTTCATTTGTTATGCATTTTATATCAGAGATTGAGTAGACCAGAAAAGACATATGAAGTGTCTGCAAGCTTTCTCTTCCTGTGTCAATACAGCTTCAAAAAGACAATCCTGAAAAAGGAATTTTTTATCCCCAGTCTCTGTTTTATCAGGATTCAGAGAGCATATTTCTGTGTGATTAAACCTATAAATTAAAATAGTCTCTACAAGGGTGCACGTCAAGAACTGAAAGGACATTATTAATTCTGTTTCTCAGTAAAATTAGCTTGGGGTGTTCTCTTGTAAAGACAAATATATGTAGATTAAAAACGAACACCAAACTATTACTTCTTTATATAACAAGCAAAAAGATTTCCTTTTTAAGACATGGAGGATGATCAAAATGGTTTACACTTGAAGTCCATTGAGGTGGTGAAAAACAGTCATCTCACTGTTCTTCCACTTTCTGTAATATTGTGCTGAATGTATGTTCTCCTTTGAAGTATCATATTTTGGTAATTTCACTTTTTTATTTAATTTAATTCAGTGTGTACTTTTAAAATAACAGTGTTGCTTAGATAAGAGGTATAATTGCAAACCTTTTATCTTTCTGTTCTCGGCTGCCAGGGTTAGAAGCTTATACAGGTGCCAGAGTTCAATGTAATCCGTTATTTCTGCATTTCCAGCCTAAGAGCACTTTGTGAAAAGCTAAAATGACAATACTCCAAGAGCAAATGATCAAGGCTGTTTCAGAAGCTGTTACTATAATAGGTGGAATTTGCGGTTCTTGTAATGATTACTTTGTAAGAGATACCATTTAATAATGAAGCGGTACTAACATGTAACTGAAAAAATGAAGGAAAATGCAAATAAAAAACTTGTCACCTTCAGTATTAAGTGTGGGCAGTACTCAGAGAAAACTGAAGAACTAAAATCACCTTGTACCTATTGCACGTGGGGCAGACGGTGCTTGTTACTGCCCTGACAACCTTCCTGAATTAGCCCTGTTTGCCACGTTTGAATGACGACCTGCTAGGTGGCAAAACTGATTTTTATCACCCAGCCTACAGCAGCCTACAGACAGTTACTGTTGCTGTTTTCCTTGAGGCAGTTTGGGGATTTGCTGTGTAAAAAGCCACTTCCTGAGAACTTGATTGAGGTACACAGGTCACTGTAGGAGAGATGGTCTTTCATGAAAGCATTACTCTTCAGTGTCCAGGAGTAATGTGTATCCACCATCCAAGAGCGTGTGTATGCCTAGATCCTTTTAATTACTGTCTTTCTGCAAATTCTGTTCATCTCAACATTGCATGGTAAAGTAATCTAGGATAGGAACTTTACTTGCTCCACAGAAAATGGGAAAGATAGCATCTTCTTCCATGTTGCCCCCTTAAAAGTATACGTATATCTTGAAATGACAGATCATTTTCTACATGTATTGAAATGGTTTGTGTGTTTAGTCACCTTTAATCAACTATTTAATTCAACCTACATTATTTCTAATAAAATATAAGAAAAACATTATTTTTCTTGATTGTCTTACTTGAATTATAAAAGCTGTGAATTTTGATCAGCGATTATAATTCCTTCTTGAAAGAAACAATCTAGGAATACTAGTCACACAGTATGGTAGCAGCTATGTTAAAATTAATATTAAAAATGCCAGTTATTATTTTTGTTCAGTAAACATTTAATTTCCTAGTTTCTATTAATTTTCCCTAACTTAAACATGCAAGTTTATCAATTACCTCTATGTCCTTGGTACTGCAGTGTTCTCCAAGACACTTCTGCTAAAAGACAACCCACATGTTCTGAATAGGTAGGTACCTAGCTGTGTGGAAGAAATGCTTTTTTGGTCTAACTCTATCTATTTATTTATTTAAATAAAATAATATTTATTTAAATAAGATTTATTTGTTTAAATAAGACATTAAACGAATTTTATTCCCATAATAGAAAGAGGTTGTGTCTGTATTTCATTAGTGTGCATTGAGGATTTTAGTACAAAAAAAGCATTGAAGTAAACAATTAATTGCAAGCTCTATTTGGCACATTGATTCCCTTTCTACTCCTATATCTAAAGGAATTAAAAAGGTGAAAGAGGTGCTGTTTTTTATGTTTGATGGTATTACACAAAATGCTCAAAGTCAACCTTTAGAAAGGTATATTAAAATAATTCTAAAAAATGTCACTGAGTATTGCTTTGCATTATGTTGACCTACGTTTTCATCAGTCTTGGCAGAGAGAACATGAACACCTCTCTGCGGACTGAAAGACCAAAGGTTATACAATCTGAGAATTTTTAGAGATGGAAGATGATGCTTAAGAGAGACATTTCTGAAATGGGAGCTGAGTGATTTTATGTTTTTATCCGTAACAGCACATCTGATCACATAGATTTATGATATTTTATAAAGATGTTCTGTATGACTTCTCAGGCAGTACATCAGTTCACACTTCACAGTTAACCCGTTTGGAAAGCAGAGCATTCAGCAAGTGTGTTTAATGGCTGGATATATATGAAATACGTGAATAGCTGTTGATATAGCATAATATTTAAAATTAGAAAAAAAATCAAAATACATATGCAGTTTTGAGTCCCAGAGAATATGAAAGGACTCTTATTTTTGCCTCTATGTATACAATGTTTACAGACTATTGTCTAGCTATTACAGGGACTGTTTTTTCTCCAGAGAAAACACAGTTCAAGTAACAAAACTTTTGATTAATTTAGAAGACGTACTTTTAATTCATGATTGTGGGACATGCTTTAATCAAAGGGAAAGTAAATAATTTTTTGCCAATCTGCAAGGCACAAATAAAAGAACACTTGTTAAACAGTGGATATCTAGTTGTAAAGAAAGATCAGATCTTGTGTAGCTTAGAGCCTGAAATTTAAGCCTTGCAGCAAAGTTGAAACCTGTTAAAGAACATTTTCGCTAGAGAGTGTTCATTGCCTCAACAAGATTTATTTTTAAATGAAACTTCTTCAGGCATGGGTGTAACAGACTCTATGAAAGCAGCTGCAGTGGTAACTTTAAATCACTGATTTGTATTAAACAAACATTTAAAGGCGATGCTATTTCTCTTGATCTTGATGTTTTTCCATGTTATTTGAAATCAATTAAGGCAGCTATATTGCAATTCAAAATAAACTGATTAAAATACCGTCCTTTATTTGCATCCACTCCTTTCCCAAAAATGAAGTTACTGTAGGAAATCTTTTTTTGCAGAAGACATAAAAGTGAAATAATAAAGGAGATGCCATAGCAATACAGGATTTGTTTGAGTTCATAAAAGCATTCATTACTATAAGATCTTTGTGCTTATGTTAAGTTTTTACATAAGTTAGTTTTAAGGAGTATGTTCCTAATTAAGCATAAACAAATTCTAAAAGAAAGAAATAGGAGCAGGATGTTTCTCAGCTGAATAAGCTGGTTTGTGTACAGAAGAGGCTTATATTCATATCTTTGAAACACTAGGAGAGATTTGGTTTAAACATGTCAATGCATAATGTTTTCAAAAACAAAACCAAGTTTTTACTCTGGAAATGGAGCTAGCAAACATTCAGTAACAGCATTTCCCCAACCCCCCCCAACTGTGACACTGTAGTATTAACTACTAGATGGCATTAACTTTTCATTTATTTTGGGTGTTTTCATGTATCCTGTATTCAATCAATCCAAACTGGTTCAGTTGGAAAATGTAATTTTGTATCTTTCTCAATTTTTCACAGTCCACTTTGCATATCTATATTTCTGCTTGCTTGCTCAGAAAAGAGCTTCTGAAACAGTTCTGGAGGTAATCACGTGTGAACCAAAACAATTGCAAAGTTATATTGTATTTTAGAAGGCACATAATCTTTGGAAAATATTAGGAAAGAAACCAAACAACACCCTAAAGCCTACCACCAACAACCTGGGAGACAAAATGAAAATACGCACATTGATATTAATTTTTATTTCTTTTACATTTTAAATATTTATTCAGACTTTGAATCTGGCTGCAGAAAAAATCCCCAAACTAATCTTACTTTAGTAGGGATAAGCACAAAGGATATTCTTTTTGGATCTCTGTTGCCCTGATGTGGGACTTGTATAGTTTCATTTTCCAGTAAACTGATGATACATATCTTTCCCTTATTAAGTAAGTGTTTATTGTGGGTTTTTTATCATGTTTTATAATGTTTTTTTAATCACATATGAAAATCTGTACTTATTTAATAATTTTGAAGTTATCTGTGGAAGTAGATGTCCACCATAACAACACTGAGAAGGTAGATTAATGATGCTTAAAACAGAGGGAGATGGAAGAAAACAAAAACAAACAAACAAACAAAAATACATTCACAGTAGTATAATTTAGGAAAATACCCCAAAGTGGTAGGAAAACCACTAAAATCTCCTCAACGAGTAGTACTAATTGAAGGAAAAGAAAACAGCTTAAAAGATAATATTTCTAAATTTTGGCTTCAAAGGTGGGGGAGGTAGCTAATAATTTTCTTGTTACTCATTCTCACGCAGAAGTAAACTCTTTGAGCTCTCCTAAAAATATTTCAGGATCAGGAGAAAATTGTCTTTGCATTTTTGTTCATTTCAGTTACTTTGCTATATACTTCAACGTGAATTGTCAAGATTTTGCTTGGTTGTGGTTCCAAATGGTACTGAGGTTGGGAAGTATAGAGCCAAAATGAAAATTATTATAATAAGCAGAAGATTTTTTTGCTAGATAACTAAATTAACTAAAAGTTAGATGAGAAAGAAAAAAATCTCATTATTAAGTAAAGGTCTTACTGAGGATTTACATATGACCTAGGAGTTTAAACTACAATTTTCCATTCCATGTGATAGTAAGTATAAGGACAAATGCAGGATGCTTAATAAGACTGTGTAGGTGGAAATGGCTTTGAAATTTTCTTACTCTTCATATAGAGTTTAGTGTACCTAAAGTAGGATGGGACAAGACAATCTCCATCCTACACAATGAAATCTCAAGTCAAGTTAGCTAGATTTAATTAATCCATTAACATGGGGATAAAGCCATTAAGAATAACAGGAAATGCAGTACTCATATTTAGGTTACAATTTGAGCCCAGCCTCAATTGCATGAACACTTTGAAGGATAAACATAATCAAACATATCAGGTTTAAAGGAAAATAAAATAAAAACCAGTGCATCTTTACTGGAATGTAAATTGTAACACATTAAACAAAACTGTCTGAGACAGAATTAATCTCAAACTATTATTCCAACCTTGCCTGACCTAAAGACCAGTAATTTTTCCTGTTCCTTTATAGTTTATGGCAGCTTCTTATGTTGGCCCTGCCAATGGACACCACATATAAAGTGTATGTAGACCAGACCCAGTAAATATGCTTCTTAAAAAGAACTGTCTGGACGAGAATATATGATTAGTAAAGTTGCTTAAAGTACTTAAGCCTGTTCTTGTTTATGAGTTTCAGTGAGGACCTTGGCACAAAATGTATCGCTATGCTATTGAAATCTGTTCATGTTACAAAAATCAGGAGGCATGTTAAAGCACAGGAATAATATAAAGAACCTAGAGGGAAGAATTACATGACCGTGAAGATTGAACTAGTAGAAATGGGATATTTTTTGTAATAAATGTTCACAGCTATATACTTTATTAAAATGAAATTTGAAAACAACCATACAGAATAAAATATTTGGATTATCAGTACTAAGGGGTAGGATGCAGCGTTGCTTAGGTTATCTAGATGTCTGTCTACATACTGTTTCTGTAGGCATGGTATGTATCTAGAGTCTTGCAGGTTATGGAGATCTTGGCTTTATTCAGTTGCCCCAAAATTGAATAGGTGCCTTATACTGTCAGAAATACATTAGTATGTCCTGCTTGGTCTTCAGGTGTCAGTCCAGCACATGGTGGGTCTTTTATAGGTACTTTGTAATATCCTGTCAGCCCAACACATCTGAAGTTCTGCTAGATGTCTATGTTTAGGTGACGCAAGTAAGCTTTAAAAGGAAGAAGGTTTCCTGTCAGTCTTGCATCAGATTTAGCAGACTACATGCCTATGTTTGTGAACCTAGAGCTTCATAAATGAATTAGAGAGGTATGTTTCTGTAACTGAATCCTGCCTCTAACAGTTGAAAAGGTCTGTAGGCACCAGTGACTGAGATCATTCTGTGTGACAGAATTAAAGACCAAGCATGCAGAAAGATCCCTACTTGAGGTATTTTATTCTCAGAGCAAGTTTCATGGGGATGATGATGATCACAGTCATGATAGCTAGTGGAAAAAGTGGAATCACTGAAAACTGCACTGGTTACAGTCTAGAACATGTGTTATTTTTTGGTTCTCACATGGTTAAGAAAAAGGAAGTCAAAGTAGTACAGGTTATTTTTTTCCCTTTATTCCACAAGTTCCAGAAGGCTACTAGGGTGATCGAGGCTAACAGGCCTTAACTGAGGACACTGAAAATAGAACCATACATTTTATCTCTTTAAATTCATCAGAAGTGAGAACACCAGAGAGAGAAATAATCGGTTTAACCAAAAATAGTGCAACCTGAGAAAAACTGTGCATAAGCTTGTGGTATTTAATTTTTGGGTGGAAATCAGTGGAAGTTCTGGAGCCACCAAATAAAGCAAGTACTGGAGTATTAACATAATGAGAGAGAGAAAAAAATTAGTTTATGGATGCTGGTTGACTAACTTAAGAAAAACTGACTACAGTTACAGGTGCGGGGCTGGACATAAAATAAGTTCCAATGTGCTCTTCCTTGGTGTGAGACTAACGACTGCCCTCAGTTGGAGAACTATTTTTCCCTTGATGGAATCATTGTATGACTATGTCTTGCATTGGCTCTCCTTACAATTGCAGCAGTATTAATGTGTTAGCCAATCTTTATACTCACTTGAGGTGCCCATCTCTAAGAGCTTTCTCATAGTGTTGTTAATAATGTTTCCATGCATGGTAGTTTATATTAAAAAGCAGGCACTGATTTCTAAAAAAATACCTACACATTGCACCCATACCTCTCTTTTTGCAGCCGTCCACTTGAACAACTTGTAGAGCTGTAGGGGATTTTGAATCTAAGTTTCTGGTTAGTAATTAGACCTTGGACAGAACCTTTTCAAACTGTTTGTTACAGTGCATTACAGCTAGCAGAATAATTAGTACATAAGCATTATAAATGCTGCTTAGAAAATTGCCTTTGCACTGCTTCCTCCTGAAAGCAAAGAATATACTGTTGTGTTCAGTATTTACTGTAACAAAGCTAATTGAAATTGACATCTTCGTGATGCATTTGGCATGCAAAGCAGATTGATTCCTAAAATAAAATGGTAAATGAAGCAATTAACATACATTTAGACATTTAATAATCTAAATGACAAAATATTATAAAACTTGGAGAAGGGATAAAAATTCTGAGTTTAACAAAGTAATTTCACAGATCAGTATGCACTGAAATAAGTCTTGCAGTACATATGGACAAGCAAGTTATTTTGATTCTTGCCCTCTAGATTTCCACAGGCTAATTATACAGGTGTCAAGTATTTTCATTTTGATACAAATGCCAGAAGCATTCATAATTTTGCAGTGAAGTGACAGATAAGAATAATACAATGAGAAGACAGCTGAGTGGCCATGTGGGACAATTAGTTGATTTGTACATCACTTACCCAAATTTACAGTTGATATAATTAAACATAGTGTGTGTATTTAATCTTTAAAGGCATATTTTTAGCCAGCATTTAAGTATAAATTTGACTTTCCTGTATATGGCATGACAACTGCATAAGGACTCAGCTTCTTCTTCTGCTTCATGCTTATCAGTCAAACTTCTTTCAAATTGCTGAACCAGTTAACGTAACATAGTTAAACTCAGGACAGTTTGTAGTGTGTTTGTTTTTGTTTTTTTTTTAACTTACGAATGTTATCAAATTCATTGCTTTTGAAGTAAAAAAAAAAAAAGAAAAAAACCAAACACCTGCTTCTTCCAATTGTAAATGTCCTATCTTTTTAAAGATAGTATCTTTCTGCACATACCTTATCTTGATTTACAAACTCAGAACACTTCAATCATGACAATATTACCACTGCATTGGCTGACAAGTTGTTCTGAGCTTCTTGACAAAACCTACTGAAATCTCCTTTCTCACTGTAAATACATTCCCCATCACAGCTTCCTTGTTTGATCAGGAGCCTCAGTGATTAGTTTACTTCTCCATACAGAAATACCACTTTTTATACTGTAAATAGACAGCATAGTCTTCCATTTTTTAGCTATACACATAGAATGGATTGTTTTCCAATTACTGCAGACACATCTATTTAGACAACTTGTCATATAAGAAACAAATTATTACTTTCTTCCGTGGCTTTCATATTATTTTTCAAGACAAGATAAGGAAAGATGGAAACTAATATATAAACAATATACTGCATTTTCATTTTGAGGAGTTAAATATGGCTAACATGCTGTAATAGTTAAAAGAAATTAGTAGTTTGCCATCAACTGTTGTAGTATTAAATGCACATGCTACGTACTGTAACATTATGTGCTGCAGCATTACATGTACATTGTATATTAATCTTTATATACACCTGAAAAAAAATCTGTTAAAAATTCAAGATATAGTTATTAGTCTTTGTGAACTGATCATACCCATTAGTATATTTATGTATTAAATATGAAATTAAGCTAGGTGATTTTGCTGCATCTTTTTCTTATGATATTGAAAAGGTGGCAGTACTACCTATTGAAAATTAAATTAGAAGAATCTGTAGGCTTTAAATTGAAGTAAAAGAGTCTGAAAAAGATCAACCTTTCAAACAATTGTTTTGCTATTTTTTTGTCTGTATGCATAACTATTAGTTTGCCAGATACCATGACTGGTCAGTCCTGACAGGTAACCTAACAAAAAAATACTGATCAGATATTTGCTCTCCTACCAATTTCATGAGAAAAAAGGACATAAAAAAATGTAAAAAGCTCTAGGAAAATTATTTATAGAATAGTGTAATTCTGTTACATGATTTCATCTTTGTCAGCATTAAAACTTTCTGACATTTCCTAATTAATGTTATTATATATGCTAATTCTTGGTAAAGAGGGGTCTAAAGAGCACAGCTGAGAACATTCTTTCTTGTTTGCATAATTGCGCTCAGCAGCTGTATACCTGATTTCTTGAACACAAACCAGTAAATACCAGTTAAGTGAGATAAAGATTTGCTAGTGCCATTTCCAATCAGTAGAGGATGAAAATTACCATACATAAAAATACGTTTTATTAAGATGTTTGAATTGGTGTATCATTATCACATACATAAATTCAACTGTGTGTCTTGTATATACCATGAAACTGACAATACATTTACTTTTCCTTTTGTTTTGCTATTTGGTGTCATCAACATGAAACTTAAATGAGATGCAGTGTAACAGAACTTCACTGTGATTGATTTTATTTAGTTAAGTTTAAGTATCATGCAAGTTTATCCTACTAGTTTCTGTTAAACCATGTTGAGGACATCCAGATAGTCTGAAATGAGAAATAAAGATTTGTGCTGCACACAGTTAAATTAGAGGTTGCACTTTCTACCATCTTTTCTGGGAAAAGCTGCAATGCAGAGTTCAGAAACAACATCCACTCTATTGGGCAACAGCCTTTAACAGGATTCCTGGTTACTTTTTAGGGAGCAGCATTAATCAGGAAATGCCTAGACCAACAAACACCACTGTTGGCATGAATGTTTGTAGGGGAGCTCTGCAGAAGTGCTTCCTACTTGCTGGAAGGGGACTACGGGCTGCAGTCAAGGCAGCAGAGGAGCCCACTGGAGGCAGCTGCAGCCTTTGCCAGAGAAGTCACTGCAGGGGCTGCCACAGTGAGACAGGAGGGGGATGTGCCACCCTCTGCTTCCCTCTTCTCCATTGCCACGTGGCAGCCTTCTCTGTTCCTACTACTGATGATAAACCTGATTCTGAAGAATTCCTGCTTTAAAACAGTAATTATAAAAGAAAATTGCAATCCTAATTTATGCTGGTTACTTGACAGTCTAAAAAAATGTCTTGCCCCAGAAGTTCTCAGATACCTCAAGCCTTCTCGCCAGTTTGAAGATAAATAAATAAACACACAGTATCCTGAACATTAACCTACACATTTCTGAATATTTTAGGATTTATCTATAGTTTACCTTCCTTTTATGTTGATGAAGCTAATATCCAGGTAGAACAAAACAATGTGTTATTCTTCTAGTTTAGATAGAGGTATTTTCCTCCCCCCGCAGACCCCTCACAAACCCTTCCCGGACCCCTCCAGACCGTTGCAAGACCCCCACGGACCCCTCCCAGACCCCCCCCCACCCCCCCCCACGACCCTTCC
>NW_009953496.1:15561685-15605226 GCF_000747805.2 Chaetura pelagica | reverse complement strand
CCCCCCCCGTGTTATATTCTTCATTGCGTTGACTGATGATTCCATATTGCATGCCTTTGGCTAGCTCTAGGAAGCATCACAGCTTCACTCTCCATTAGTTCTATGATATCATGCTACAATAGCAGATTCTGGTGGAACATGCGAGCAAATGAATCTATTAATGTCTGACAGTAATGAAATGCTGGCACTTCAGACATCCATGTAGTCTGTCTGTCTATTATATGAGATCTGTTAAAGGTTGTCCACAGAATAACAAAAAGCAATATTGGATTTGTGTATGTTCTGTGGTTAAGCACTATGCACAGTTTGTCATTCTTCTCTCTGATGTTACAGAGGAAAAAAAAATAACTCTAAGGTAATGAGAGCAAACTATTGAACTCCATGGGATTTACTTATATTTATTATAATGTAGTTAGAGTTAGACCAGTGATTTTGAAAATCCTGTCTTTCTTCCCAATTATTAACATGTGTACTATTTTAAAATAATTTAATTTTTAATCATCAAGGACATATTCTTAGTACATGCTCATTTTCCTTTTGTTTGGGGTGGTGTTTTTTGGTTGCTTTTTTTTTTTCCTCTCCCTTCTGTTCTTCCAATATTTTTACTACAAATACTTTTATGTAGTAAACCACTTGTGAATATTTCTCCCACTATAGAAAAAACAGAAGGTGAAAATAGCTATATGTTCACCTGTACCACAGTAATAGAAGAAAGAACTTAAAATGTTTTTCCCATTCCTAATTACTGAGCTTTTGTTTTTCACTAACTTATATTGTAAACATACTTTTCTTTGGTGTGCCTTCCATGCATGGGTCTTTAATTTTTGCTTTCATCTTTTGTGTATTGTCTCTGAACAGACATTCCTTTATGTTTCCCTTATTACTAGCAGGGATTCTACCAGTAGTTCCACCAAGTGGCACTGCTTCCTTAAATGATTCAGCTCAGCATTGCTCTTGTAATATAGAATAGTCATTTTTTACATGAAACTGATTTTCATAATTCAAAATGTTTATTAAAAAAAAATGGCATACTCATACCTGTAAGCATATGCAAGTCTGTGGGGCTTCACCAAGGGACAAGGACATACTTCTTAAAGTAAGGCAGGTAACTGAGTGGGTTGAGGAGAGGAAGCAGAAAGAATTCTACCAGAGCAAGCAGTAAAACCTGCAGTGGGATGTATGGTCCACCTTGTGTGATTGCCTCTCTCTCTGGCCATTAATTCTGAGTGCTCAGGTAGCTGGGGGGTCAGCAGTCCAGGCTGCCTCACTGCCAGTTAGGCTGCATCCACCGTGGATGGTCAGCGAAGGCTACGTGGAGCCAGCAGCTAGAGGAGCCCCAGCAGGATTGAACTGTTGTTCACAGTCAGTGTTGTGTGCCAGCTTGGGTCTACTTCTAGGCTTTTTATTTTGTTCTCAAAGTCTATTACTGAATGAAGTCTTTATCTCAGTGTCTAGTGTACTTATACTTTTCTCCTCTCAGCTACCCTCTGCAGCAAGGTTTTTAGTTCCTAATTCTGTTTTTACTTATGCCTTGAAAGGGTAGGACATCCCCTGGGATTGCAGTTAACAGCATTGAGTAGAGATCTATACAGATAAGGTTGGACACTGTGAACAACTGTTTATAGCCATAACAAATGTATTAATCCTGCCATTTTCAGAACTATTCACTAACGCTTGGAATTAATTATATGCCATTAGCAACAACACTGGACAGGCATTCAGCAAAACAGCTTTGGTGATAATCTGTATTTAAGCACTCATTCTCAAGTGAGATTCACAAGGCTGACTTCAGATTGTTAGAATGGATAGGTAGGAAATGTGATTTTAGACTGAATCTCAGACTGGTACTGTACTCCAGCTGTCAATGTCAGTGAACAGGAAAACCAAGGAACTGAAAAAACTTGATCTTAAACTTGTGGCTTCTGCATAATTCAGTTGCTTTTCATGCCTCTAGCTAGTCACCAGGAAACTAAAATGTATGGCCAAAGACATTTATGTCCAAATCCAGGTGGATTCAGCATGGTTTTAGAAGGTTGATCAAGGCAGTCACTATGCTGGATATAACTCTTTTGAATGTATGACATGCTGAATTTTGAAACAGGTGCCTAAACAGTCACCAAGCAGGAAATAATACAGAGCATATCCAGTACTGTAACTTAAACTGTTGACAGAAATTTTTGTTTCAAGCCATCAACACAGAGAGTATCTCAGCTTAAAGGTTCTTGAGTCACTCTCCTCAATTTAAGCAACTAAAATTCCATGCAGACAGGACTTACAGTAATTAAGTGGTTCACTGAGTGCTTGACTTTGATATTTATTAATGTAAAGTGCTTTATAAGATCTTGGGATATAATGCCATCTACTGGCATTTTATTTGTTACTTATCTATGTTGTTTAGCCTTGTAGAAGACATCCTCAGCTTCCTGGAGTGACTACTGCAGGTTCTCAGGGATACTGGAAATAACACTATCAGGCTGATTTATTTGCCAACACGTAACTGAAAGTAGGCTGCTGCTGCAAAGTCACAGGGCTTCCATTGTTCCCATGTCAGCTCTGCAAAACCCATGTGGATGTTTTGCATAGCCTAGAATATCTAAAATGTCCCCTACCTGCTTAAGGATATCTAGGAAACAAATAATGGAATTGTTCATGTTGGAAAAGACCTTTTATATCATCCAGTCCAACCTTTAACCTAACTACTAACCTAGCTCTATCAATGCACTGCTCAACCATGTCCATAAGCACTGCATCAATATTATTTTAAAACACCTCCAGGGATGGTGATTCAGCGACCTTTCAAGGCAGTGCTTAATAACCTTTTCTGTAAATAAGTGTTTCCTAACATTCAACCTAAACCTCCCCTGGAGTAACTTGAAGCTATTTCCTCTCATCCAGTCACTTGTTACTAGTGAGAAGAGACCAACCTCCCCTTGCTACAACCTGTTTTCAGGTAGTTGTAGAGAGTGGTAAGGTGTCGTCTCAGACTCCTCTTCTCCAGGCTAAACATCTGCAGTTCTCTTAGCCACTAATTACAAGGTTTGTTTTCGAAACCCTTCACCAGCCTGGTGCCCTTCTTTGGACCCGCTCAGCACCTCCAGGCTTTTACTGTATTGAGGTGGCCAAAACTGAACACAGGATTCAAGGTGTGGTCTCACCAGTGCAGATATTCCTGATAAAAGCCAGGATGCTGTTGGCCTTCTTGGCCACCTGGGTACACTGCTGGCTTATATGCAGCCAGCAATCAATCAACAGAGCCCCAGGTCCTTTTCCCCTGGGCAGCTTTCCAGCCAGTCTTCCCCAAGCCTGTAGTATTGCATGATTTTGTGACCCAAGTGCAGGACTAGGCCCTTGTGGGCTGCCTGTAGCAGATACTGGATATTTCTTTATATGTGCAAAAATACAAAGTAAATGTTCTTTGGCCCATCTGTTAGTAGCAAAATTACTTTAAAGTAAGATCTCTAAGATATCTCTATGACTGAGAGAATTATTTGCAATTTTAGAGATCTAAAAGAGAATAATTGCAAGTAGATTAAAGCTATCTCTATAATTTCAATTAGAGTCTGTTTTGGTTTTACATAATAAAGTTAGACACATCTGACATATCTAAGTGATATCTGGATATTGTTGAGGATACAGCAAAAAGCATCTTGGTTAGTATAGTCCCGTGGCAAACTTGTTAGGTTGATTGGATCGAGACTGCAATATTGGCATTTGTTTATGTGGTAAATCCCAACTTTGCAAAAAGAATTGCAAGTTAGAAATTTTCTTAAAGTTGACCTAGGCTGTCAAAATACCTAGTAAATTTAGGTATCTGTAATTATGTATTTTTAAGTGTATTTAATTTATTTTAAAGAATTTACTGCATTTATACTGGATTTTCCAGTTGCCACTGTTCACTTATCTGGAAAACAGACTTTTCCAGTGTATTTTTTCCATTCATACTACTAATCATATTGACTAAGGTGAATACTAAAATAAAATAAACCAAAATAAAATAAAATCCCTTTAATCAGTTTTGTGGTCAGCCGGAGTTCACACTGATTTTTATTATTATAGTTTGGGCACTGAGTATTTAAATTCCACTGAAGCCATAGTTCGGGTATTTTATTCCTTTTTCTTGTTTTTCTGTCGGGCTTCAAATTTATGTTGCTGTCCTACTAATGCAATCTTTCAGAAGAGAAGGTTCACCTAGGGCTTTCTAAATCTTACATGAGTGTCATTACTTCTTAACCATCCTTCCTTAGTCATGAATGTGCAATTTTGCTTGAAGTTTTATGTGTCAGGACAATCATTTATTTGAACTGATGTTTTCAGTCTGGCAGATTCTTCTCTTTCTTCCTGGGAAAATTAGCACCATGTCTTTGAAAGATATGCAATAGAATCCTTAATTTTTACAGTATCTCTTCATTATCTGTTTGATTTTAAAAGCTTCATTCAGCATTAGAAGCAGTATAAAATAATATAAATATTACCCATTCTCCAGTAGTATGAACCTGGTATAGATATATATAGGCAATCTTTTTATAAAATTCTAACTACTTATTTTTACATGTCTGCATCAGTATATAAATACATGTCCTTTTTTCTATGTTTTATGCCTTTTTTTTTTTTTAGATTCACTCCTTTAAATAGCTATATATTGAATGAGTCCCTGTTCTAGTTATAAATTATCTCTGTAATATAAACAAATTTGTCATTTTCACTTGGAAACATCTTTAAGCTATGGTTTGGATAATTAATTTTAACTGTGGTATAATGGTTTTTCATAATTTTTTTGCACTTACGCTAATGAAAAAGTAACTATTAATTCAGATATTTACCAAAAAAAACCACAAAAACTTGATCGTGGTGTATCTTCTTTTTCAAAAGAAAAATAGATTTCCCCAAAAAAAACCCCACAAAGTATGTAATATGTAGAGTTCTTTGTCTCAAGAGCAAGGGAAAATGTGACTCACCCTTCCATTGACTCCAAAGAATACTGAAAATCAACTTAATGTATTTTTATTAATGCAATTTGAGGATCAAAGGAATGGAATGTTTTCATATAATGAGTGTCTAAGTTTGGAGAGAGAAACTCGTTAGTCTGGAAATGAGATGCCACAGAATAGACATAATGAAAGTCAATAAAATGCTGAACTGACAGAAAGATGAGGGAGGAGGGAGCAGGGAGAGAGAGGAGAAGTGGTAAAGGGTTGAAGTGAATCATTAAAAGCAGGAGTTACGGAAAGAAAACCCACCAAACTTCCTACAGTTTGTATTATCAAGGGATAAACTGTGCTAGTGATTGCCAGGCTGTTGTTTTCTTTTTTTTTTCTTCTAAAAGAGTGCAGCTCCTAAATTATAAGTATTAATATGCAGCATTTTTTCCCTTTTAAAAAAAAGTCTGATAGCACAGTATCAGATCCATAATTGGTTGGTTTGTATCTCCAGTCATCCCTAAGATTTGATAAGCCTATTTTCATCTCTAGTTCTTGTAATTTTCCCAACAAAGAATTTGAATGAGTGTCTGGGAAGGGGAGGCTGGATTTTTTCTCTCCACATGCTTTCACAGATCTTCTCTTTGGATTTTGCTACAGAAGGCTATGCCTGTACATCAGTCAACTTTGCATCAGGCCACAGATAACATATCTGTTCACCTTTGTGATTACATACATTCATAAAATATTTTCAGATCAGGCACAGGTGCCTGATGCCAAAGAACATCTATGGGCACTTTATGAAATACTGTCCATGATGTTCATTTTGTAATGAGCCTCTTTTTCCTGACAGCATGGAGAGAGCAATACCACCCGTCTGTCTGAATTCTGTCATGGTTATTAGTCTTATGGTTTATGTTTAAAAAATAGCAGAATGGTAGAAGAAAGACTGATGCAGAGCTTAGGGGAAGTAGTGTCCAGCTGACATAAAGACAGATTGTATTACAGCAGGCTTGTGAGAAATGCATCAGGATAACTTGGAGTGACAATGTATATATTTGCAACAGAGAGTTCCTCCTTCAGGGTGTTCTGTGTCAGACAATGGGCAGCATGCAAAATAAACTCTGCCATGAGAATGGAAATCCAACAGTTGACCAAAACAGTATAAAAAGTACCTAAAAGGGCATCCTAGGCCTACTTTATCCAGAGTAAGTAAAGTGCTAGACATGCAACAGCAATAGTGAATTATTGTGAGACTTCATCTCCTTTTTTTTTTTCCTCTCCTTTTTCTTTTTTTAATTATATTTGACTTTAAGCCATGATCTTTTTTTCTTTTTCCAATTCCAGAGACATGACTAAGTCCATGTTATTAATGGAACATAGCTCCAAAATACAGGATCCTATAACATGACAAGTTTAATGATTTCTATAAGCTAATACCTGAAATGTCTATACTTCTGTCTGAAGGGAAGTTATTGCAGAAACCTGAATGTACAACTATTTCAACATTTGTATAAACAGAGGTGTGACTGAGACAGAGTTTATGCTACACATCTGTTTACTGATTTTTTTTTATCACTGCATAGATATGGAAGGATATATTAACTGGAAGATATTATAGCGTTAATTTCTCCTGTGCCTAAAAGTGGAACAGTCTGAATGAGGTGAACAGAAATAAAAGTGAGCAGGGTTGTCCGTATATGGTAAATATATTCTGAGTAAATTGAAACTGTTATAACTCAGAGAAATATTAACAATTAGGATCTAAGTTTAGGCACCTAATTTAAGTGCTTAAATTTAGAGGTTATCTTTTATTATGCTTCCTGTATTGTTAGTACAGGGAGATTCCTAGGTTCTGACTCATCGTCTTGAGGAGACTTGTTAAATTAGGTGCTAAAAATAAGTAAGAAGAAAATATTTTTTCTTTAACAAATAGCATTGAAACATTCCATGTTAATATTTTCTAAAACTACCTAAATCACTTTTGTGCACAAAATAGGACATCAGCTTCTGAGATACAAATAATTGTTAAAAAAAATCAGTTTTTAACTCAAAATACTGTCACAAAAAGGAAGAAAAAAACACCCACATCACATTAAATTTTTTGCTTTTTACTTTCCATTTATATTAACTTTTGGTTCAGGTATGAGAAATGATTAGTTCCTGGTCTTCAGCATGACTACATTGAGTTGGGTATCATAATCTTACTTTCAGTTACTATGAAAACCCTTAAACATAAAAGTTATTAATCACTTCTGCTTCCTCACACAAATGTTGGATGTGCCAACCAGGAATGGGGCACAGCTGGACTTACTACTCACTAACCAAGAAAACCTGCTCTGTAGTATCTTGGTCAGTGACAGACTTGGCTGCAGTGACCAAAATATTGTGGAGTTTTGGAGACTGGTGAGCACAATGAAGGTTAATTCTGGGACAAAAGTTTTAGATTTTAGAAGAATAAACTTCAGCCCGCTCAGGGCTCAGTTGGAAGGGATCTCATGGGAAGCTTCCATGGAGGGTAAAGGGGCTAATGAGAGCTGGAAGTTTTTCAAGAACACTCTCCTAGATATGCAAAAGCAGTTCATCCCCTCTAAAGAGAAGGGGAGGAGACTGAGCAAGAGATTCTTTTCTCTTAACAAAGTGTAAATATTTTTAAAGTAAACCATGATTTTTTTAGCCACTTGATTAGTTGAGAACAAGGAAGAAAAATAAATAAATCTTAATTTTTGCTTCAATGTCATTTATCCAGAACATGCAGTTTGGAAAACAAGAATTTCACAAGATTGTGAAGATTCCACCTATCATTAGGAAGAAGTTAGGTGTTTTAATAAATAATATATTTTTTTCTTTGTAAGACCTGCCTGATTAGATTGAATTTATCAAGGATTAGTATCAAAAACATCAAGAACAAGTATCAAAAATAAAAAGGTACTCCAATTTCTGAAAATAAAGTCGCAAGTAATGTTACTTCTATTTTAAAAAATATTGTTTCTTGTACAGAGAGGAATGCTGAGTCACATATACTTTGCATTATAGATGAGCTTTCACCATAGCAACCTTAAAATGGGATCTAACAATTATTTGAAGATATCTCAGGCATTAATCTCTCTATTCGGATTCTTTTAATTGGCATGTATTGCTCTTCTTGTCTAATAATATGTTTACAATGACAGTAGACAACAAGCTTAAGGAAAAACAGGTTTCAAAAAGGGTCTGCTATTTACTGTTAGTGTTATCAAACTAGAGGCAAAGTGCATTTATTTTTAATCTAAGATCTTGTAAGTTTCAGGAAGAGATGGAAGAGTGACAGCAGACTATATGTAGGACAGCTGATTAGTAAGCTCTTAACCTATGTCAGCTTCTTCAGATTATTTGCTGCTGATGGACAGTAATTTAGAAGAATCTGTCCCAGCCATGTTTTCAGAAAGAGTATGGGGAAAAAAAAGTTTTCTAAAGTCAAAGCAAAACACAAAACAAATCAGTCAGTGTTATTATGGTAAATGTCCCTTTGCAGATAGAATGCTTCCCAGAAGGGCTTTGTTTTGCACTGCAATTTGATGTGGAAAAGGTTTATATAAAATTTTTCAAACAGCTTTAGTAACCAAAAAGCTGAGAGGCAGAATAACTTCAGGATATTTTATGAATGTTCAATTTATTTCATGTAGATCAGAGCCATTTTATTTATTTTTTGTCCTTAAAGGAATCTTATACATCAAAGTATATAAAGAGTTGAAGTAATCACCAAAAAGGCAGTGAAAAACAGGCATTATACAAACAAAGGATAACAAAAAACCATTAATTTCTTCAACTCATGCCTAGAGTGGCTGGTCCTGTCTCAGTCTGCCTGGTTGATCTTGTTGCATCTTCAGGCTCAAATATTCACTTTCAGCTGGTGAACCAGGATTAACACTTGGAGTCATGTGTGATTCTTTCTCTCTCCTACTGACTGTACAAGCTGTAAAGAAGCATGATAATGTACATCTGCACAAATTGTGTCACAGTACAGTTAATCCCAAATTGTTAAGTCTCTGGCTAGGATCAAAGGGAGGACCAGAAACTAAGGAATGGACAGAAGATAAAGAGCATGGAAAAGCAAAGGTGAACCTTAGAAAATTTACATATTCATGCAATGAAATTATATCAGATGCAGACTTAAATCTAAGTACAGGAGGTGAAGCAAGAGCACCAAGAGACCCAGTGCAATGTGTAGATACTTGTCAGCAGTTCCCAGGTTTTCATATGCTCAGGATTTCTTTCTGTAGGCAACTAATAATCTCCAGCTGTTGTGCGAACCGAACGCTTGCTGATGATTCATTGGCTGGTGACCCTTTGTGAGCCATTATCCTTAGTGAAAATAGCTGCAGACACAATTATGAGTAAGCTGTTGAACTGACTGCACATGAGCTAATTCAGATAGCATCCTGAGACAGTAGGTTATCTTCATTGTCTAAATTTGTTTAGGCTCTCCAGTCTATAGTAAGAGTTTATCTATCAGCTCTTTGTAGTTGACCTTGACACCCCATGGCATCTCAGATGGCGATACATGCCTGTGTTTAATCAGCTGAATCCCACCTAAGGTATCTACTTCAAACTGAGCTGAATCTTTTTCTAGTCTGTTTTGACTAAATCATCACTCATGACAAGGAAGTATAGAAGCTCTCTAACCTACATAAAGTCACAGAAATTTGGCTTTCTGAATCTGAAGTTAAAATCCATCCCTACTGTTCTTGTGTGGTATATACAGAACATTTTTTCAGTGGTTTCAGTAGCTATGTTTTTTTTTTGCTTCACTAGAAGCAAGCAAAACTGCTTCTTCTTTATGGGCAAACTGTAAGAAAAGGATATTTCTGAGACTGTAAGTCAAGGGACAGATCCTCTCTGGATGTGAATTTATGAATAAAAATAACAAGGAGATGTTAAAACAGAAGGCTCAGCAGCTGCAAGCAAAGATTACAGTTCACTTGAAGATACTGAACAATGTCAGTCTTGCTCTCACTGGGAGTCATTTGGTGCACTGATGAGCAAGTTATAAAATATGTTTGTTTTGTTTGTGGTTTTTGTTGTTGGTTGGTTTTGGGTTTGTTTGTTTGTTGTTTTTCTTTGTTTTGTTTTGTTTTCTTTAGTAAAGAATCCAGAAAGTTTGTGCCACTGTCAGAAATGCTCCAAGTTTTCAGGGCTTTTACTTACTCTCATTCTGAGGTTCAAGCTTTTGCATTTATTTTGATATTCATTCATTGTTATGGAGCAGTTCCTTGTAATGGGATACTGCAAAGGTAAGTTATTCCATTCCAGGTAAAAAGCTTAGAGTCCAAAAGCAGTCTGTAAGCACAGGTAGAGGTTTAAAATAGAACAAGTCCAGTGACAAATGGAGAACTTGAAACTGATTGCTGCATACAAAATATACTCTTTGATAAACTATCCAACATTCACAGTAAAGAGCTAGGCTACTGTTTGGAGGTTGTATTGTTATTTCTGTGCACACACCTTTGGAAACTAAAAATTAATGTATTTAGTTCAAAGATTTTAAGAATTTAAAAACAAGGAGTTGAGAAAGCCAAAGGACACAGACTTTAAATAGTTTATTTAAACAATTGTTGAATTTAATCAAGACAATAAGTTTCATTTATGCTGTTTAAATGACTGCACTCACTAAATGTACTACTTTGAGAATTACGACTTCACCATCTTACTGTGTTAGTAATTTCTTTTAGCTTTTGCTTTTTTATATTTGGGAATGTAGATAATATTTTAAACTGCTGAAAAGGATTTATGAATTTGTTGTTGGCTTTAGTTCTTTTGCCAAAGTTGCCAAACTATGTATCAAATATTTCAAAGAGTTTATATCTGAATAATTTTTTATGCTTTACAACTGTTTAGTAATGGAATATTAGCAATAATAATAAGGTAGTTTCATTTTTGCCAGTTGTGAAGGAATAAATAGGCTGCATTGGGCAGAGTATTACTAACAGGTTGAGGGAGATGATGCTTCCTCTCTACTCAGCAATGAGGGGGGCAGACCTGATGCACTGTGTCCAGTTCTGGGCTTTTCAGTACCATGGAGACATTTACACACTGGAGGGGGTCCAGTGAAGGGCCACGAAGATATTTAAGGGTCTGGAGCATCTCTCCTATGAGGAAAGGCTGAGAGACCAGAATATAGAATTACATGTGCAATTCTTACTTCTTTTGATTGCTATACACACATATGTACATGCCCATACCCAAACACCCATTGGCATTCCAGGTTTATGAACGTGTAATACATCAAAATAGTAAAAATAGACTTTATTATGTCTTGGGATTAAGCAGGCACAAAAGGAGAAAAATCTTGTCATCCTATTTTGGGACAATTAATCCTAGCTTTTCTTTAGTCAATGAGGATCCCTCAAGGAACAGAGATACTAAATACCGCCTAAATGACTATGGATAGAAATTTAAATTCACCAGATATAGGCCCAGAGAATAATTAATCTAAGTTAGACATTTCTATAACATATCTGTCTTTACATTGAATCATTTTTTTCCTTTAATTTAAAAATAAAAATTAAAAAATAATTTAAAAATAATTCCCATAGACGTGACAGGATAAGAAGTGAAAATTTGACTGTTTTTTTCAGTTTTGCATACAAACTGAAGTTTATTTTCATATTCTGATTTACTAGCAGAGATGTTTTATATTATTTTATAAATAGATGGAAATAACCCTAAATAGATGTGAAAGTGGACATAACTGGAAAGAATTGTGAAAACATCATTTCCAACTACAATTCTGCATGCAGAAGTATTAAACAGATTTATATACTGAAGTAAACCACACAAACTTCTGTCATATGATTATGTATAAAGTTATACGTTAGCCTGTTTTCCAAATAATGCATTTAACTTGTTTTTCATAGAAGAAAACAGGCCTTTTCTAGTGCATAATCTGAAGTAAAATCAGCGTAGAGTTAAAATGTGAAATGACAGACAGTTAAATGTTCCTGTGGGTTGCCATCTGGATCCATTAGCAAGCATATTTAATGAAATTAAAATGGCAGTTTTTTCCCGTTTACTGTAATGAAATGCATCACAAGGAGTGTTAAAAATATCATGGCTTGTTATGCAATGTTAAAAAACATAATGAATAAAAATAATAGCACCTGGCCTGCTCAAAGAAGGCAGAAACTTAGAAGTTTATGGAAGTTTACCATAAAGAGCTCTGGAACATTGTATTTGCTTTCAGTAGCCTACAGAGAATATTGGATACAATTACTTGTATGAACTATAAGGTCATCTAAGCATGTACTGTGAACAAAAGTTTTATTTGGCCATATCTCAGACCATAAATTCACAACAGTAAGTTGTTTTTACAGCCCTTTCAAAAAGAGGTTTTATTTGTGAAAGTTTTGCTGCAAAGGTTAGTTCCATATGAATAGTTAATTTAATAGATGTAATTTCAGTTTTATTTTGTACTTTCATCTAGCAGAAAGCTTTCCAAGAGATGACAATACCTTAAGGAAATCTAGTGTCATAGAAATACCACAAGTCAAAAGAGAAACATGTGTGCTTATAGGCTGGTAAAATAGTTTGATGCATTAGGCTTGAACTTTCAATCCAAGTATTCAATATGTACTAATCAAGTGGTTATTAAACTAAATTGGTTAATAATCTAGAACTTTCCAAACTGATAAGAAAATATTTTTGCACAGAAATATGTAAAAAGCCTTTTCTGGTAAGTAATGTGTTAACATAATCTGTCAGTATTATATTACTTTGATTCACTTTGGTAGATAAACAAATGCATATTGTGCGCAGTTGGTAATGAAAACTGTTGTACAGAAACCCTGTTGGTCAAAGTAGACAAATACATGTGATTGTGTCTTCATGACATTCAACAAAGAATGACAGGCTCACTAATGAAAAGATAAATGGTTTTTGCAGCTCTTCAGATTGCAAACTTGATTGAAAATGCACATTTTATTTTTATCCCTGTTGGAATAATTCATACTCTACTATTACTATAGACTTTGAGTCCTAATGTAAAATATACGGCTGGGAACTGTCAGAACAGCAGGTGTTTTTTATTTCCTAAATATAGGATTCATTAATTTCTATGTATATCTGTATATATCAATATTTTTAAATGCCTCTATAACTCTTAAAACTCCTAACACAGCTGCTGTCAGCTTTTCAAGTGTATGGCACTTAGAGTTTGTATGCTGTCACTTCTTTAATATACATATTATTGCTAGTCAGCTGGGAAAAAGCCATTTAAACATCTTTCCTTAAAACAGGAGGAAGAGATAGTACTGGTATTTTTCATTAAAAATCTGATAAATTTGAAATCTTGGTTTCATCATGCAAGCAAATCTCCCTTCAATTTCAGAGCTTAGTTCTGAATAATATATTGAATGGAACATTTAAACTAGCTTGTAAAGGCGCAAGAAAAAGTTAAAGTTTGAAATAAATGGTGAACTGTTACAGACTAGCTGATTTTCATGTTATTACACATAGTCATGTAGAAGACCTTTAACACGTGTTTAGTGATATAATTTATTAATTATATACACATAATCTATGAAAGAATTATTATAAGGGTGTGAAAAATATCTTTTGCATGAAGAGAGTAGTCATTTGAGATTCAGTATTACAACTCTCAGTTTATATAATCAAGCTTAATTTTACCCTGTGAATATTCTTTTTGAAACTATGTTAAAGATTGTGTAGCTGGGTTGTGTTTTCACATCAGTTGATCTCAACCAATTTAGACAAAAGTAGGGTACTTGGTTTTGCTTCATTTATTTGTCACTCTGGATAACTCCTCGTATTTTGGGAATCGCTAGTATTATTGCTCTTTTGAGAGTCTCTGTTGAGTATCTTAAAATATCTTAGTATTCCTTGGATATTGTTGTGGTTGTTTGCTAAAATGTAATTAAGGAGAGAAGTCTGCAGGTTTGATACAATTTGTTTTCAGATAAATCAACAACTCTGTCAGGATAAATTAGATATCCCATCCTGAATTTCAGCTATTTCAACTGGAACACTTTGGTTGTTGGTGAATGAGACATTTCTGTCTGGAATGTGGTATAGGTAGGGCTCTAATTGATCCAGCTTCACATTAATGCATGAAAGAATCCTTTGTCACTCTTCTATTCACAAGTCGCATAAAGAAATATGGCAAAACCCTCATTCTTCTGTTTGCATTCATCTGGAAACAAAAAGGAAAGATAAACAATTCTGACCTTTTTTTTTTTTTTGGCAGAACATAGTTTAAATAAAACCAATGTGATGTCCAGGATATAACAGAATTAAACATTGTCTTCTCTTGATGTATTTGCAAAATAAATGTTTGAAGTGAGAGTTCTTGAGCTAAATGAAAATACAAAGGATCAAATTTTTCTCTACAAAAGGAGCTTAAATAAGAGAATCCATAACATGGCCTATTCAGTCCAATATCCTGTTTTCCATATTATTATTATATTATACAAGACCGTTATAGGAAAAGCCCAAAACCCGAAGTATCATAAGCATGATGAGATTACACACACTTTACCAATTTACAGAAAATAACACTGAGTACAACACTGACAATCTCTGCAAAAGCTCTTATTTCCTATAAATAAATGTCCTAAGCAAACACAAAATAAGGCTGATCCTATTATGCATGTGAATTGAGAAAGACTGTGAGAAGCATCTCAACTGTTTGCATTTGTGAGCTCTGTGTGCTCTCTTGAAAATAGTGTGTCTGCTTTTTTTCCAGTCCTTCTACCTGGGCATCTGACCACCCATTTATTCCTTGCTCCATCTGAGCAAGGTAACAGAGGTAGTTTGAATGCACTGATATGAAAAACATTCAAGCTGTAGTGTATTACCAAGAAAGATTTAGTCCTGCTGTAAAATTTAGTCCTGCTGTAAAATTTAAATCCTGCTGTACCCTTAATCCCATCAAGCTCAGTTGTAACCCTACACTTTTCAGAAGTGAGATATAGGGGCTTCTGTTTTAGATCTGATTTTGTGCTTGGCCTGATACATGATAAATCTGTACTTTTTTCATGTCCAAGATGATCCTTAGAACAGCAAGCTTTGTTCCAGCATCACTGTGCCTGATCCAATAAATCTTGAAAAAGGCTCCATACTCTGGCATTTGGGTTTGCTCAGAACTTCTGATTTGTTCCCATAGATCAGGTCAAAAAAAGCAATAAAGGATAGAGCTGATTTTCACTATGTAAGTGAATGGCATCAAACAGGGGAAAATAACATATTTGTACCATAAGTATCCAGAAAAAGTGTCTGTCAGCAATGCACTACTATGCATAATAAAACAACAACAACAACCAAACAAACAAACAAAAAAGCTGCAGTAGCTGCAGTAAATATTAAGTAGAACATCTAGTAAGATTTCACTAAACTTTTTCCAAATCTAGTCTTGCATTTTAGCATTTCCAGAACTTGGCTGTACAGTGAAACACACTAAATTTTATTTATCTAACATATGGAGAAAGAACAGCTGCATGCCAAGCAGTTTTAACAGTAAGAAAAACATTGAATTTCAGAGCTTGATTTTTGTAGGTGAATTGATTTGAAATTAGAACCTTAGGCTTTCAAGCATGTAAATTCAAAAGAACACAAAGGTTATGTCCTGTCTCTCACAGCTTATTTGTGGGTCTGAGTCTACTAATTGCAAAATTTCCTGCCAAAGCCATCTGTCTTTTGTCAAAAGTATTTGTAGAAAATAAGTCAATTTTAAGATAAAACAAAGAAGTAGTGATTTACAGATATTGAACTCCTTGGATTAAATTTCACAATTTTCATCACATTCATCTATGCTTCAGGAAGTGTTTCCAACCCATGCAGTGGTTAAGACCATGGAGATCATGATGTTACTTAACACATTGTAATAGATTTGCTAAGGCTCTGGTTAAGTTAAAATAAGTTAATGTTCTGTTAAATTATTGCAGAAAATTTCTAAGCCAGCAGCTGATAAAACAACCACAACAAAATCTCAAGCCTTTCAGGTTTAAAAAATAATAATATTCAAAGTTAATGTTTGTTTACAGAACAACCTTTCTTTATTCTTTTTATTTTCTTTTTCATTCTCCCACCCCTAAAGCCCTGTATATTAGTCATAGTGTTGTTTCACTACTTCAGTGATAATAAAAGTATGCATGTTGCCATATTCTTGGCATTATGTAATTTTTATCATTTTCTCCATGTTTAATACCAAGGGAGATCCAAGGTCTAAGAATTATAGGTTCAAATATTACTGGAGTTCAAATAGTATAAAATTTTTCAGTTGGTTGGTTGATTGGTTGGTTGTGAGTTGGACCTGTAAGACAGGACAGTGCTCTTACAGTAAAATCTGTTTAATTTCTTGCTACTACTCTAGGTTTTTATCATGTAACTTAAAGAGTCAAGTTGCTTGTGTTCAACTAAAACTTTTCAGAACCTGTTTTTCTCTTACTACTTCAAATGAAGAGTTTAGCTTTTCCCAATGTCAAATATGCATGTTCTGAAGTGATTCGCAGCCTGACATTAAAATCCATTGCTTAGTACCTGTAACTCCAGATACCAAAGCAATGATCTCTGTGAAACTTTTTTTATATATGCCTTTATAAGTAAGCTTTTGTGTCTTTTATTCCCCAGACTCTTCCTCCTCAGGCCATGCCGAACCTTCTTTTTCCCTTCCCTTGGTCCTTTCCCTAAGCATCCCATAACAAATGTGGTAATGACCAGGATCCCTTTAAAACAATCCCAGAATGGTCTTTCTCCTGTGTCTCATACTAAGTCCTCTGCTTTCATAGGAAATAAGCCCCCGTGGTTTTCATGGTTTTACAGGCAGGGAGAATTTCTTGTGTTTGCAAGCCTCGTGTTGGCAGGTTTCAAACCAGGGCTAATGGTTAAATCACTCCATTATGGACTTCTAGGCAGTGTGTTTGGTGGCGTGGGCTTGCATGGGTCAGGTTATTCTGGATCCCTAAAGCCTTTGTTACTTTATAAAGGCAAAGCTTTCTTTAACATCTGTGAGAAGTATACAAATAAATCCTTTCAGCTGGGAAAGACAGAACTTTGATTAAATTATAAAAGACTTGTAAAATTACCTGGAAAATACCTTATTCTATTCAATGGAATCTCATTTTCCCCCCTCCTCAATATATGTTTTTTAGGTTTATGTAACCCTATGTCTGAAATTGGAAGGTATGGAAGTTGTTGCTATAAAGACATACACAGAATTTAATATTAAATTATTTGTATAATATTTATATGACACTGAAATTTATTTATAAAAAGGGAAGGAATACTCTCCAAAACTTATGCTGCCTTTCACCGATGAACTCACAGTTCCTTCTATCTGGAATTACAGAGAAGAGTTTAGACCATGAGGTATTTTGACAGATTATAAAAGGCAATCGTACCTGAAACAGACAAAAGAACAATTTCCTTTAAAAAAAAAAGTAAAAAAAGGGAGGTAATGTGATTGCAGACCTGGAAGGCAATGGAGAAGCAGGGGAATATCATGTTTTAATTAAGATTTTTCATAATGTTTCGCTTGAAATTTTTATACCACACATTTTTATAACTGATAGAATTATTGAGCATGATTTTTTTTTTCCACTGTAGAAAATGAAACTTCCTTAGCAGAACTATACATCTAGTGTAAGTCTGATACCATTCAATATCTGTGTTGTTGACTTTCATGTTGTCAGTATACAAATTTATGAAATATATGCATGATACTCAGTTACAGTAAACAGAAAAAAATGGATGTACAGCATTTTTATATAGAATGTATATACACATGGTGATGTATCCAAATGGACAGGGCTCAAAAACTTTATAATTTGTAAAAAGCTTAAAACATTATGATTTATAAACAGGAATTATAGACTGCAAGATATAGCCATTGCAACTAGTTTCAGTGTTTCACCACACTCAGTGTGGTATTATTCTCATATTAGAATTTTCCTTGTAATGCAACTAGTCTCTTCAGTGTGCACCTTAAGCGTCTGCCTCTATGGAGTATATAAACACCACAAGGAATCTGAATACAGCTATTAGGTTAACCCCATCATCAAAATAATGTTTGACTGACAGGTTTTCATTCACGTTCTGATACTGGCTTTTCATTTTTGTCAGACACTGGTAGATAGGCACTTCTTAGTATTATGAATTGAAATAAAAGTCAAAGCCTTTCTTCAAGAATACTGTGACAGAGCAAAGTGTCCATGAAGTGGAAAAAAAGCGTAAGTTATTAGTGAGTCATTAAATAGGAGAAAATAATACCGTATGGTGTGAGTTTACATATGAATGACACTTGACTACTAAGATTTCTGAAAAAAACAACATTCAGAATACATTTTTACAAGTCACTGAGAGAAACTAAATATCATTTACATTTATAAGAACTGAGGATTTACTCAGTATCTGGTAGAGTCAGGCCTCTTCTCTGGTACTTTTCTTTTTGTCCCCCTATATCTTCCATAAAGTAGTTGTTCTTTTGGTTGGTTTGTCTTTTTTTTTTTTTTTTTTTAATACTATTATACTAAGTTCTTTCAGAATAGTGCTGTTTACATTATCGAAACTTTTGGAACATTAGCTGTGCTTACATTACTTATGTCCCTTGTTTGAAAGAGGTATTTTTCAAATCATACAAATGACCTGAAAAAATTATGTCCTTAAAGCCTGTATTGTATAACCTTTGGATGTGAATTCTTTTCTGCAGGCTATGTTGAAGACATGTTGAAAAAGACGTATTATTGCTGATCAAATTAAAATAACTTTTAATTTGTAATGACAAAAGCTATTCCACAACATCCTTGTAGATAAGTTGATCAAGTATGGGTTTGGTGATCAGGTAGTGAGGTGGATTAGGAACTGGTTGAAAGGAAGGAGTCAGAGAGTTGTAGTCAATGGGGCAGAATCTGGTTGGAGGTGTGTGACTAGTGGAGTCCCACAGGGGTCGGTACTGGGACCGGTGTTGTTCAACATCTTCATCAACGACCTGGATGAGGGTATAGAATGTACCCTCAGCAAGTTTGCTGATGACACTAAGCTGGGAGGAGTGGCTGACACACCAGAAGGCTGTGCTGCCATTCAGAGAGACTTAGATAGGTTGGTGAGTTGGGCGGGGAGAAACATGATGAAATTCAACAAGGGGAAGTGCAGAGTTTTACATTTGGGGAAGAACAACACCATGTCCCAGTACAGGTTGGGGGCTGAACTGCTGGAGAGTAGTGTAGGTGAAAGAGACCTGGGGGTCCTGGTAGACAGGAGGATGACCATGAGCCAGCAATGTGCCCTTGTGGCCAAGAAGGCCAATGGCATCCTGGGGTGTATTAGAAAGGGTGTGGTTAGTAGGTCAAGAGAGGTTCTCCTCCCCCTCTATTCTGCATTGGTGAGGCCACATCTGGAGTATTGTGTCCAGTTCTGGGCCCCTCAGTTCAAGAAGGACAGGGAACTGCTTGAAAGAGTCCAGCGCAGAGCTACGAAGATGATTAGGGGAGTGGAACATCTCCCTTATGAGGAAAGGCTGAGGGAGCTGGGTCTCTTTAGCTTGGAGAAAAGGAGACTGAGGGGTGACCTCATCAATGTTTACAAATATGTAAGGGGTGAGTGTCAGGGTGATGGAGTTAGGCTTTTCTCAGTGATGACCAGTGATAGGACAAGGGGTAATGGGTGTAAATTGGAGCATAGGAGGTTCAAGGTGAATATCCAAAAAAATTTTTTTACTGTGAGAGTGACAGAGCACTGGAACAGGCTGCCCAGGGAGGTTGTGGAGTCTCCTTCACTGGAGACATTCAAAACCCACCTGGATGCGTTCCTATGTGTGTGCTCTAGGTGACCCTGCTCTGGCAGGGGGGGTGGACTAGATGATCTTTTGAGGTCCCTTCCAACCCCTAAGATTTTATGATTCTATGATTAAGACTAAAATTGGTTTAATTGTCAAAAGCACTTCAACAGTTTTCTACGTTCATGATTTAGCAAATTACAAATTTAATTAAATAGCTCTGAGAAAAGAACACTAGAAAGTATAGAGTGAGATAGGTCCTGTAGAAATAGGGACTCACTGGAGTCTGCTAACCACTCTTTATTTCCTAATCCATACCATACCATACAGTGAGCAATAAGGCAAAATAATAAGTATTATTTCAGGTCAAGAGGAAGAGCTTTCAGTACCTTTCAAGAAAAAATTCCTATTCATAGGAGCTCTATAAGTCCTCTACTGCTCACTCTTCTGAGGTCAGCCTGTTCTGAAACAAAAATAACTGACTTGCTCACTTCCTTTTGCTCCGGAAACCTGTCAGAACTTTCCAGTTCAGTGAAATCCATGTGGCTGATTGTCAGTGTCTGGGTACAATGTCATTATCTAATGAAAACTACTATTCTTTCAGGTCTTTAAAAGATTGATGACCATGCTAAAAAAGTTTCAATTGATCATGCAAGACAAGCCTTTAAATATGTGGGATGAGAGAATGTGGCACAGAAGAGAATCTTATAACAGAATAGAATGCTGTCATTAGTGAGGTAGAAATAAAGATGATGAGCTTTTCTTAGACTTAAGTAATATTTTTTATCTCTACTTCTGAAAATAAACTACAGAAAGAGTAAATATTCCCATCGTGGAGTGTTAGTGTGTGTTAGTAATCAGGATTACTATGTCATGAAAAGCTGTATTTTAAAATTTGAAATTCTGGACGAATCATAGAATCATAGAATCCTAGCTTTGAAAACAGACTCCAGTGGTGGAAATGTTAAGCTTTGCTCACAGATACTGCCAGGAAAGGCCTTTCAACTTTAGCAGTTTATAGAAATATGCATATCAGGGGAGAGAACGGAAACCAGATTATTAGTTGAAAAAAAAGTGCCAAAATTTGGAAAGAGAGGTATGGGAGATATTTTCAGAGTAATATAAAATTATAAGCAAAGAAACTCCAAACAAACCACAAAACATACCTGATCTTGGTAGCAATAACTTCTTTTTTTTTTCAGATGGATGGCTTTGCAGACTTGGCTGCTTTTAGGCGAATAACAATTATCCTTGTAGCTCCTGGGACAAAGATGCTGGAAGTTGCCTAGTACTCAAGATTCAGGCTAAATTTTTATTATGAGAACATCCTGTTTTGTGTCCACTTCTGTAAATATATCAGTTTTTCCTGTTTATATCAGTTTTTGATCTGCAAAAATGTGATTTAAATATACAGTATTTGTCATTTGACTGGGACAGGGACCTATAGTATGCTTACATTCATATCTCATATGTAAGAAGTGGATTTTGTTTATGAGAAAAAATAATTACCCTGCTGAGATAAATTACCAGAGAATATCAATGAGACTCCATGTTTCATTTTGATATACTACACAGTAGTCTTATTAGGCTAGTGTAACGAAGAAATAAATGGAATTTTCAGTGACTAAATAATCTTTTTTTCCTCATTTCTTTATTTATGATAATGATTTAATTTAATCAGTTTTAAGTAGAATTTTCTTCAATTTTTCTGCAACATACTGTGTTTCGGTGGTTAAAATCTATCCCCTAAGATTGTTTTCTCTAACTAGCTGCCACAGATCACAGGAAAAATGAATGCTCTTCACTGACCCATCTAACTTCTGCATAGGAATCTCTGTTTTCAAAGAAAGAATGAAGAAAACTTTGAATCAAGAATCAACATGAAGAAATAATGACTCAGTATATCTGTAATCTGGATACTATGATTTGCAGAGGGTGAAAATTATATTTTTACAGTCTTATCCTTAGTTCTTCCTAAATTATTTTACTTCAAAAAGATGTGTTGTACAAAGACTTCTTGATGTATTGCTTCATGAAGTATAGTATGTGGATAAAAATGTAGGACCCTTTATTTGAGATCAGTCTCTGAAGATTCTCTAGTTCAACAGAGAACATTTTTGTATGGGGCTTACAAACACAAAAATGAAAGCCATTTAATGCAAAATTAGGCTGCTATTTAGAATATAGTCTCTCTTTAATAGCTTCATAAATCTTCTGTCTGACTGCAGAGCTAAAAGAGAGGTTTTGATACTTTAAGCAGGTTTTCATTGTACTACAAAGCCTTTCCCTCCCTAAAAATTTGTATTGGACACAGTAATAAATAAAAGCACTGTACAGGAATTCTAGTTACCACATTATCTAAAAACCTTTTTTTTTGTTGTTGTTCTATTAACAGATTTTTTCTCTTATTTGGCACTTTCATTACCACAGGTCACCTGTGGAAGATACTTCTATCAGGCTATCCGTAGGCCCTGTACACTCCTGTTTCAGTGTCTGGTGGCATCTGAGTAGCTGACATAGACTTTAGAACCTTGAGGTTATTAAGATTTACAAGTACTATTATGTTATGAGTAAAATATTGAAAATTTGTTTTTAATTTTTTTCTGAATAACAGAAACCCCACACAGAGCATTGAGTGGTAGAATTTAAATAGAAACGAACAAACAAATAAATAAATAAATTCACTATTTATTCTAGGGTCTTGAAGATGTAAAATACTGCAGATCCTGCAATATTTTATATAAAAACATTCTATTAAGCAGTGTATTATGTAGCTCTCTTCTGTGCATATTTGTATAGCAATAGCATGTTCATGCTCAAATTACAGGCTACCACCCTAGACTTGTACATGCATATAACACAGAGACCCCTAACTATATTCTTTACAACATCCTGAGACACAAAGCAGACATGGAAATATAGAGGTGAAAAAATGAGAAAACACAGGATACAGAGATAAAAACTACCATGGTTTCTTGTACTTCTTCTGCATGAAGGAAATGTAATTTCAAGCTAAGTGTTTTCCAGCTGTGCGTTTTCACTTCAGTGAACTTTATGTGTGCCTGACCTTCCTTTTGTATTAAGCATATCAGGTCACATATCCTTAGCATCTTCTTTACATATGAAATTACTGATAGCATAACATGAATTATGGACAAATAGTCCACAGCTTTCCTTTGTTCCTGGGGTTGTGCTGACAATCAACAAGTTAACAAACTCATTTCAGCTTACTAGTAAAACAAGATTAGAGTAGTATCTTTCAGTTTGCTAACAATTGTCTTCCCTTGATACTTTCTTAACAGTTTTATAACTATTATTTTATAGCATAATTCTTCTCCTTACTAATTCTGCTTCTTATTTACATACGTCACAGTAATAACCTACTAGCTGCTGTTTCCAAAAAATGAAGTTACAAAAAGTGAAAAAAGCACTTTCTTGTCATCTAGTCCGTTATCATGATCAATGAGCTATCAAATGTCTCTTCTTCTAATTCAGATTTCTTCTTAGTGTTTGTATGGTACAAGAGATCATTTATTAGCCAATAATGCTGTACGATTAAATACTAGTAGAATTTATGTAAGTAAACTCAATACAAATAAAATATAAGTACTTCCTTTCTGATTAATTATTCAATAGGTTAAAATGTATTTGTACTGAAACATAGTTTGTATACTTTTGAAAAGATAAGAACGATAGATGTTTTTTCATATAGCAGAAGACATTTTAGCCTCAGGCAGTTACATCTTTGGCAAAACTTCATGATCTCAGAAAAATACTCAAGAAATGCAGTTACTTTGAATGGGTCACAGGAAAATGGCAGTCTCCTGTGATTTTTATTCTTATGCTTCACAAATTTTCAGGATTCTTCATCGTAGTCTTAAAAAAATGGGGTACCAGTACATAATCAGAAACTTTTTTTTTTTTTTTTTTAATTTCAAGGTGGGGTTCAAATACATTAGCAGCCTCTGGTCACTGTGAGATTGCTGAATAAAAATTAATCACAGTAAATTTTTGGCCAGCTTTCTTATGCTGTTTGACACTATAGCTACAGAATAAACATCTGCATTCATGACATATATTGAGAATAAATAACCCACAATATGAACCTTTGTTTTAAACGCATGTCTTCCATTGATGTTATTGCTATGTAGTCTATATACAAAGCTTGATGCATGTAATCATAGTCTAAAATTAATTAAAAACCTGTTTTATTTAACACAGTTGAAATACCCTGTTAAGTAACCTAAGAGTTAATTTGGTATTTCCACCTGAAATTGCACAGCCTCTTTCCTTTATAATGATAGATACTTGAAGTTATCGAAAAGGACAAAACACATTATCATGGGTGCAATAGAACTGGCATGTCATTAAACTGCTCCTCATAGGCTAATTTGGGAACTGATTGAATAAATGCTGCAAAAATCTTTTCCACCTCAAAGGAAGGAAAGTTAATTCTGTAACTACTGTTGATGGACTCATGACTAATTGGAATAGGCATTAGTGATCAGGTGCACTGTTTATAGAGCCTACTGAGATAATAAGCAATTTTTATATTGTCATTTTCAAGCCATGCCAATCTCCCTCTCTGCCATATTCTTATCTATATCAGTATGTAGAGGTGTTGGCTGGTGAGTGCCTATCCAATTGGTTGTAGATTCTTTGTGTTTATTCTCTGGTGTGAGCAGTATGGTAGTAAGTTTTTTGGCACACTTGAGGTTCTAGTTTTCTTTCTTTCAGGGATTTTCTTTCTTCACTCACTCACACTATTAGTAGCCATGTAAATTGATTTCACACATTAAGAACTGTCACCAGAGTCAATAGGAAATGAGAATATTTAAAGACTATTTTATAAACTAGGAAGATAAAAAGGCTTACCTTTTAAGGTAAAAATAAAACTATTGTGCTTTATTTTTAAAAAGAGAGGGAGGAATGACATCAGTGAATATTTACTCCAGACTTAAATGGAAAAAAAAAAGAAAAGAAAAAAAAACTTGTTTTACCTGAAAAAGCAGTCTTTTTGTTTAGAGTACTCAGAAATGTCTTTTTAAAATTATTTTTTTCCTAGGAATGGTAACAAATCTTGTAATTTTATTTATTTAGCTATCTATTTATTTATTACAATCCTTGTAGGTACAAACTTCTATTTTCATGCTTCCAAACAATAAAAGTTCCCTTAATAAGAAGATTTTTTGCACAGCTTTTTTGACAAATCAATGACCCAAACCAATTTGTAAAATCATGACATTTCCTAAGTACTAGGAAGTAGTTTCATTTAGAGTGGACTCCAACTGCACAGCGAAAGCAAGTCTTGTAGAGCACGTTTCAAACAATCTATCTTTCAGCAGATCTATGTATTAATTTAAGGTAATAACAATTTTCTGAATTTATTATTGAATTTCAAAGTTCTCACTAAAATCAGTTTATTTATCAGGTCTTTTGAGGCCTGATGTAAAGAATGCCATTGCAGACTTATAAAGCATTTCCAGTTATAAGAAAGACCTAATGTCCAGTCTTTCAAGACTGCTCCTGCACTTATGCAAAACAACTGCTTTGTGTAAAAAGAAATTAAAAATAATGGACTCAAGAGTGGAACTTAATCTTCCATTATAGGCAATAGACATTTTCTGTCTTCTGTTTTTTCCTTTCCCTTACTTATCAGTGCAGCTGTTTCAGAGAACTGTTTTCTGATGTGAAGCTCAAGAGACTTGCAGAGGGTCCTCACTGTGTTAAAAGTGCCTAAAGCACAGATTAACACACTGAACCAGTGTACTGCATGAATGCACTGAGGTTTCTGTTCCTTAGGCTAATACAGAGAGGAATTGTCTTCTAGCCATATTCTTAAGTAAACAGTGGAGTGTTATTTCTGTCTTTTATTTTGGAAGAGTGGAGAGAATGGGGAACCCTAAGCTTTAAAACTATGTTAGGTAGCTTTTAAAAAGATTCAGTAGATGAAGCTTCCTCAAGGAGTTTTGATGAAAGAGCATCATGCTTCTGGACCCAGAAATATGTGGGGCTTTCAAGTCAAATGCTGATGGAATTGAGTTTTGCATACTGATAGTTCCAATGTTCAGGATCACATCAGAATTGGCTGTCGAACTTTACACATATGCCCAGGTGATGTGCCTAGGACCTTCCATGTATTTAGCATTTCAGGCTCAGATATGATTTATGACATGCTGTTCCTCCTGGGCTGCAAACACAGAGCACTTTGTACCCCTCTGTGATTGTATTCCAGAAGAGAGTGGCCCCTGTTCGTGACTTTGATTAGAAGAGAAGTAGTTTTGGAGCATGAAGCATGACCATGTGAAAAGCCACAGGTCTCCCTTTAGGAATACAACTGATTCTTTTTGAAACTACTTCCTGCATTTGATCTGGGCAGTGGTAGAACAGTCAGTGTGATAGTACTGGAAGCGAGGCATTAGATGAGAAACGGGAATCAAATTGTCTTCTCTTTGATTTTGAAAATTGTATCCCGATAAATTTCCCACATGGAAGTAAGCATAGTTGGAGCTGAAAAAAGTTCTGTTAACATGTCGTTGCCTGTCCTCCTTCTGCCCCTAATTTCTTTGATAGTATTTGAAACCAAGGATTATCCACTGACAGAGAAGCCAATCAGTATACTGAAGTCTTTTACTGTCTTTATTTTTTTTGAAATAAAATAGCTATCCCCAGAAAGAATAACTATATAGTGCAGTATGGAAGAACTAAAGGCAGACTCTAAGTGCTGAACAAGTGAAGAGAAAACCTCATGTTTTACCCAAAAAAACTGTTTTAAAGAAGGTTTGAAAGAAGTTTGATTTTCTGTAAGAAGAAAACAAAGAACCCCACTGGTCCTTTTTCTGTTAAGGAAAGCAGGACCAGGTGAAGAATACTTGTATTATTGTTAAGATACTGATAGGCTTTTTCATTGAAATACATATAGATAATTGGTATTTAAATACATATATATAAATAGTATTTAAATACTCAGTTCAGATTGGTTTGGAGTGAGGTGTTTAAATAAAGTCATATGGTGACAGACTGCTGAGTGTTATGTTACTGTGGACTACAATCCATGTCTTACACTATTTTCTCCTGAAGCCAACTGTAACTTCTGGGAAATGCAAGGTGTTGTTTTTTTTTTTTTTGTAATTTCAGAACACTTCACAAGGGTATAGAACTACATAGCTTATTTGAAAACTTGTAAGTGCTGTCTGATTAGTAAGACCAGATATCTTATTTTTTATTTTTAATGAGTTGAAAAAACAATGATTTCTTCTATTTCTGTTTGGTATCATAGAAAACCAAAACAATAAGCAATAAAGAAAAGTACTAGTCATAACATTGAACCAGGACTCTGTAAATTTTTACATTTAAAGGTGATGGATTTTTGTATGAGTTGTCACAGAAGCCTCTCAACTTGTTTGCATGATTCTTAATAAAGAAATTGTAATCAGTTCCACTTTTCTAAAATTGAAAGTTTAAATTTAATTACTTTGACATATTAAAAAGTGAAATAAATGAGTAGCTATGCATAACTGTATATTTTCTCTCTGAGTAAATGTATCTATAAATATGCTCAAGCTTTATCTAATTATTTAAAAATAGAAATGAAAAATCTTCCTGTTGATTCTTAGGATACTAGGGTAAGAGTTGATTAGTCTACTGGGTAGCTGTGCAAGTTCCTTGGAGTAGAATTTGGCAAGATATGAAGGAAACTTACGTTAAATATCTGTATGTTAATGTCTACATGTGGAAGGTGTCTAAGCTCTCATTAGTTCAATGCAATGCCAGCAAATACACTAAACTGAGCCTAGAACTCTATTTAGCCAATCAGTAGCAATGCAGTTCACTTGATGTAGCATATCCTGGCTTATCTGAAAATGGAATAGTCAGGCATGTGAAGACCTTTTGAAAGTCACTCCCTTTTGGAGCAAGAGGTGAATGAACTGGGTGAAGCAGCTATGCTGCCTTCATATATATACAATTTAAGTGTCTTGGTCTTTAGCCTAGTGTTCAGGCTGAATTTCGCAGTTCAGTTGTTTGAAAATAAGTGTCACGAGTCATTTGAGATGTCCTAGGGTATGCGAACAACTCTAACGTATGCTTGGCAGACCTCACTTATAAAGCCTGAAGAAAATGTTCTTCCTTCTTCAGTGAGAGGTAAACTACTTTAAGGTATCTAAATGTTACTATATTCATATGTTTAAATAATCAAATTAATAATCCAGTCCTTGGAGTTCAATTTAGTTGCCTACATATTGGCATCAAGTGGTATGTGCTTAGTTTCTTTGAGCATTTCACTATTGTGAAATAACAAAACAACAAAACCTAGGGAAATGTAAAATTGGCAAACTGTTACTGTCTCCTCAGTTTCCCCTGCTGGATTTAAATAACACTATGCAATCAAAATCAAAGGAGGTTGCTTGATAAATGTAAAATGGCTTATGCAATCTGTCTTAATGTTTGGTATCTCAGAGGCTGCCGAAGTGTCTCCATTAATTGAGTCTATTTTTACATATAAATAATGTTTGTCTGCTGCTTGAAATTGTTTGATCAGTAAGCTTCTGTCACTGTCTCATGTTCAACAAATAGATGGATTCAGCAATGCATCTCATGATCATATCGGTGTCTTTGGTTTTATTTTTCACTCGTTATCTTTCATGTGTGAAAGTATATAGTGTATAGTATATAGTATCATTAATATGTAATTTCAAAGCTGATTTTTTACAATAACTGTGGGGATAGAAGTTAGTCACCCCTGAGATTTTGAACACTTCAGGGAAAAGAGAAATACTGATTTCACTTTTCTTCCCTGCAACCCCAAGTGGTGCAAGGAGATGGGGAGCAGGGGTTGTGGTTAGTTGTAACAGCTCCTCTCTGCTGCTCCTTCCTCCTAGCATGTCTGCCCTGCTTCAGTCCTGGTCTTCAGCATAGGCTGCAGTCCTTCAGGATAAGCCTGCTCCTGTGTGAGGGCTGCCCTGATGTCTGGAGCACTGCCTCCTTCATTCCTTACTTTGGTGTTCACAGGGCTGTTTCTCAAGAGTTTTTTCCCCTCAGTCCTCACTGCAGTGCAGCTTTTTAACCTTTCTTACTTGCACTTCCCCTGAGATGCCACCACCTTGGCTGGGGGATCTCAGTCTGGTTGGTTGGATCCAGCTGGAACCGGCTGTGTCTGGTGTGGACAGGTTGGCTTCTCTTCACGGAGACCCTCCTGCAGCCCCTGCTGACAAAACCTGGTTTCCTGCACCCACTGCAGCACTTCTTAATTAAAAACTAGTTTGGACTTTAGATACACAACACATTTTGTGTCATTTGATTTGCCACATAGAACAACTCTTGACACTGAAGTGTTCCAACATGATGAGGGTATAAGAAAAAAGACTTTTGCCAGATGCTAGAGGTACAGAGTTTCTGAATATTTTATATATATTTCCCACCCCCCCAGTGGAAGCACTTGCTACTGCCAATTAAATATTTTTATCTAATGAAGCTTTTCTTGCAGCCAGATAGCAAATTATTTCCAGAGTACTTTATGTCACATTTTGTTTTCTGGCTGTTCCCTTGTTTGGGTGGGTGGTAGTGGTCAAATATTTATTAGATTTTAAAAAACCCACCATAAACAAACAAAAACAAGCAAACAACTTAAACTCTTTTAAAATTAGCATTTAATACCAAATGGACCATTCTACATTTTCTGTGTACTTGCTGGACAATGGGACCCTGATTTTTTTTCTTGAGAATAATTTTTAATAAAAAGGAAATAATATTAAGTAGTAATGTCTGAAAGTCTGTAATATGCATGTAGAAACACTTTTTAACTATAGATAGAATGACTTAACAGGAAAATAATGAGATTTCTTTACATGTTCAAACGCGTAAGCTTAAAACCATTTTACCTTCTGTATTCTAGTAGTATACTTCTACTATAGTGGAAGCATACATTACTTTGCACTGTCATATGAATCCACAACTCATATCTTCAGAAAGCTTTCTCTTTTTATAGTAACCGAATAATATTTCTTACTATTTCCATTGTTTGCTAATTTAGCAAGTCTGTTACTCTGAGGACTCTTACAACTTTGGCATGTTCATTCATTATACACAGTTTCTCATCTGAAACTACTCAGTTAAATGGAATTTTTGTTTTGCTCATGTATCTGATATCTCTGGGTTGACATGCCATCTTTTTCTCTGGAAGCCCGTATTTGCTTCACTCTGGTGCTTCTGTTTTGTATCACAGTTCTGGTTCCTCTTCTAATTAACTAAACAACATGGGAAAACTATATAAAATATAAAATTACCTACGATAAATTTACATTTTATGCAGCCTTAATTCTCAAAAACTATTTAAATCTTAGCAGTGGTTCTGATTTCTTTTTCTTCAGCTCTAAATATCAGCTCAGTAGCATATATCTAATTCTGTTTGGCTTCCTTCAAATCTGGTAACAGCATTGTACAAATATTTTTTTTCTTTATCTTGATTGTATCCTTTTAATTGAATAAAGTTTGTCAGAGGTTAATATAGTTCATTAAGCACTAGGGCAAATGCTGAATATTTGACTAAAACTTACACTTTTAGCATTTGAGTCATTATTATAAAAAGGGAAGTAACAAATTGCAGTGAAAGTTTTCTTGTAAAATTATATGTGAATGTATTCAGCAGGTCTTTATTGAAACCGGTGAAGCAAGAAAAACATTTTGTTTGTTTTAGTTGATTATTAGACCTGAGAAGGATCTAGATGCAGTAGTATATCATTGACAGGGCCCAAAAATCTGTGTGTTCTTTGACATCCCAAATCTGAGTTGCAACATTAATGTCTATGTATGCATGTGTTTTCTTTCATTTTTATGAATGCTCCTGTGCCTTTCCTTCCAGGGAGCCAATTTTGCTGTAAAAGGAGTTATTCCCCAGAATTTTTCATGTGTGAGTGGCAAGGTATTTCTCCAGGGTTAAATGTTTAATACAAAGTGATGGTAAGGGAAATATATTTGCAGTTATAGTAAAATGCATTATTTGTAGTATAATTTCCAGGAGAAACATAGCATACTGTAATGCTGCATTTTTAATGCAAATGGATAAAATAAGTTCTAGGTATAAGTTCTATTACGGTAATGATTTAGCTGTTTTGTTAACACATTGTAATTTCAGGTTCCATAAATACAATGCTGTGTGTTAAAGTTTTATTCCTGTATATGCAGATTAATTTTTATTATAACCTTCAAAAAAGCCCACCACACAAATATAACATTGTTGTATTTCTTTATATACAGGGGCCAGGTGGATTTTCATTGTATTAACCTAGTCATTTAGTTAAATAATTTTGCAAGTCCCACTAAATTATTTTAATTTTTGACATCTTACATGTATTAGCTATAAATGTCTGCATTTTAAAAATACTTTTTTTGCTTTTCATATGTTCTTTTTGCTTTCTACATTAATAGGAAACAGATGAGAAAGAAACATACATTAAATTACACATACAGCTCTACTTTTACAATTCTAAACTTTTAATACAGAAATTAAACAAGCTCAAATTCTGATGATTGGATTACTAAGATGTTTCCTCTGATTCAGTTTGGGACCAGAGTATTTAATCAAGCTTACAGTCAGGATAAAGGCACACAATTAAAATTATGAACATAAGATTGTTATCGCTGGAAATGTAAAAAACCAAACAGTGCTTTGTCTCTTGGTACATAATATTTTAGGGCATCTGACATTATTTTATAGATACAAAACTTATATGAAACAATTAAATTTTAGACATTATGTGGCAGCATTTAAAAACAAACAAAAAAACAACACAAAAAGGACACACAGGACAACTGAGAACTCTGATAGAGCCTGGAGTTTCATTCTAGCAGGTGATAGTAGTTAATATCCTAAATCAAATTTAGCATGACTAACATGCACAGTTAATTTTCTGCTAAATTTGGATCAAACAAACATCAACAAATGTTACTTTTCATAGTTGTAATGGCTAGGAAGCTTTCTGAATCTACTTACGTGAGCAACTCAACACTTGACTCTCACTCTATTTATTCAGGAACACTTCTACAGTGAGAGTTTTATGTAAACATACAGATTGTATTTTAAATACTTTTTTTTTTTTTTTTAATAAAGGAAAAAAGTTTCAAAATATATGGTTTTAAAAGTTCGTTTAGGGATTTTCAATTGTGGTAACTGGCCATGCTTTCAGATAATTTTAAGAGCAGAGTAAGGTAGCTGACCCTTAAAACAACATGATATCATCAATAGGATGTTCTATATTTGCTTGAATCATCAGATGCATAATACAGAAGGTTTTGCTTTACAATAGACATACTGAAATAGGAAACCCAAGTGAAATATTTTTATTAATATTTCCTAAGACTCCATAAGGAAACTGAAAATAAATAATTTTATTTTTTCAAGATAATATTATTTTAACAAGGTGTGCAGATCTTGAATATATATCACATTATTATCTGTACAAGTTATTGAGTAGAACTCTTAGATACACTTATAAGAAAGTTTAATTACAGACAGCTGTATAAACCTTTTGTATTATTTCTTAGGTTTGTAAAGTTGCGTTGAAATTTTCATGGAGAAAAAATGAAATTACTATTGGAACTACTTCCCATGACATTATTTAGGGTTTGGACCTTTTGTTCAAAATGAAATAATATAGGTAAATATTAATATGAAAACAGTAAACAGTCATGCACTTCTGGTGAAGCTAATAGGGTTACCAATACAACTACAGTGCGTTTCTTACATGTATAAAATGCACCAAGTCAACTTAGAACTGTCATCATCAGCCTTTTCTTCATCAGCCTTTACCTTTACATATGTACTGAGAGGAGCAATTACTCAATCCCTGAATCTATCAGGCAAAATGCAAAAACCTAATTATAGCAATCATTACTCATAATCAAATGCATTTGTGTTGCATGATTTATTTTTGTTACTCATAGTATCTCAATTCTTTTACTGAAAATAATAATAAAAGACCTGATATAGCAGTTGATTTTGTGAGGCCATACAATGAAGTGAGCACTTTTTTTGGAATTAATCATAAACATGCTGAAGAAATATCAGTCCTCTTTTTTCAGGTGTATGAGCTGATATTCTGATGTCCCAGATTATTTGTAATGCCAGCAATTTTACAGTTTTCATTACATTTTTTAGAGTTATTTGAGCCTCTTGCACAGTCTGCAAGTATCCAATTCAAACTCCATTTATTGAGGAAATTGTTCTGTGGCAAAACACAAGGACCAATTGAACGAACTACTTTATTTTAGATTGATCTGTCCATAGGGACATCAACAAAAAGAATTAAATCTGTTTTATGTGAGAAGCACCTTGCACATACATCACTGTTCTGCATTCTTCCTCTTGTCTTCAGAAACGGTTGGTGTGTAATAGGTAAGGTGCTTCATCATTATCCTTAGCACCTAGGAAACTATCCAGTGTAAATTTAATCTCAGTGAATTATTAAAGGCATTTTAAGATTTGTGAACTTGATAATGGTAATTTGTGAATGTGCAGCACCATTGCAATTTAGTATTGCCACAGAAATTGTGTTAAGACACTAGTAGACTCATATCAGTTTTGGTATGTCATTTACAATCACAGAAGATAACAAATCTATGCTTTACTGGTGTGTCAGCAGTGTTTTGTCAAATGTATTTAAAGAAGCTAATTAAACTTCATGAGGCCTCTTGTAGCATTGTTATATTTCACAAGCTTTAAGCTAATGAACCACTGAAATTATATTTTACTGTAGAATAAACTACAAACGGCTTGGTCTTTCTTAAAATTGAAATACAGGTATTTCCATACCATTAATAATTTGACTCAAGTGGTGCTAAAATTGAGCTTTATCGTTCCTTGAGAGTTTTAGTATTACAGCGAGTTAGTCAAAGTGCTAACTTGAATTATGTTTCATTTAACCTGGAGAGGAGAATACTGAGAGGAGACCTTATCAATGTCTCTATGTACCTAAAGTGTGGGTGTACGGAGGATGGAGCCAGACTCTTTTCAGTCATGCCCCGTAACAGGACAAGGAGCAATGGGCACAAGCTAGAACACAGGAAGTTCCGCGTTAACATGGGCAAAAGCTTTTTTACTCTGAAGGTGACAAAAGTACTGGAACAGGCTTCCCAGTGGAATCTCCTTCTGTGGAGAGACTCAGAATCCAACTGGATGCAGTCCTGAGTAATGTGTAATGTGATCTAGGTGATCCTACTCTGGCAGTATTGTTTATGTAGTGAGATAGCAAATTGATAAGAGTAGTGTCAAGTATTACCTGTAATTTAGGTGGACTGTTATAGTATTGTGTTCAAGTATCTTTGCTGAAGTTAAGATGCTATCATCACCTTTAGCCAAAACCTGAAATTCAACTGTGAAGAATGCATACAAAAGGAGAATATTAAGTACGTCCGCAGTACTTTAGCATTTCATTTTGGTGCTCTTAAAATTTAACTAAGGGAAAATATGTCTTTCTTCCACCTTTAGATGTCACTTAGGAGACAATGAACACTTGTTGAATCCCAGTAGTCCTGTCAGAACAGGCTCAAGCAGTGTTTGACAAGGTACTTCCGCTCAGTGGGCTGCTTATTTTTCTTGCAATGTACTGGAATATATAGTGAATAGTTGATTTGAATTCATCATTAACTCATGCTCTAGATATTTCTACCTTCTTTTCTAAAAAACTTCAGAGATAAGGAGCAGTAGACTTATCTGAATAAATAAATCTCTTTCAAAATTCATTTCTTTCAACATAGTACTTTCATAAAGCTGTTGCTTGTCAAACTGTCTTGACTTTCATTTGATTTCCAGCTTTTACCTGCATGTGTTAAGACAATAATTGTTATAGCTGAAGTCATCATTTGTTTTTTAAATGTATATTGTTCCCAATAACCAAATCTTGTTTAGGCAGTTAAATGCAGCAGCTGATGTCTTGTGTATTTGTGGTACTTCTGTTTTGTCTTGATTATTGGCAAGATAGGCGAATCTCTTTCACCTTGATTATTTTGGCTATCAAGAATTTCTCAAGGTCTTATTAGAATTGTGAGGATTTATTTCGTGAAGTGTTTATTTTTTCAAGCTGGGAAGTTTTCTGTGTCGTTGTTGCTGTTATTTTGTGTTAGAAGAGTTGTTATTCTATCTACCTATCTCAAGGAATACCCATGATACAGAAAAGGCAAAACCAGCTAAGGGAATATATACATATTTAAGAGTGATGCTTACATTGAATGATTGAAACCTGGTTGCTTTTATTTTAGCATGCCAAGTTTCAGTGATACTTTTTTTTCTTGTCATAATATTTTGAAATACCCCACACTGAATTCCAGTAAAATGGGTTTAATTATTTAATGGAAATCTGTGGCAAATGGATGTTGCCATTCAGATTTCCTTCAAGATAATTATTCTTATAATGAAAATTTTGTCAAGAAGTAATCTTCAGAGTCATATTCTAGTTCTTTCTTCCTTGAACTTATGATGGCATTGCAGAAGGTACCCCCAAATATGAAATAAATATAACCTATCAATTATTCTTATTGAACGAGTCATCAATCTTTGCTATTTTACCACTACCCTGAAGACCTTTGTGGTTCTGTATTTGTTAAAAATATATCCTGTCAATAGAAAGTAACTGTGGTTTTAGATGTGTTTTCAGCACAGACCTCCAGTAGTTTAGCCTTGTAGTCTTCAGCTTTCTGTAGTTTTAGAATTGATCTTTAATTTCACTGTCATAGTTTATTGGTGTACATATATGTAATTGCCATTTACAAGTGTTAGAATTACAAGTCTTACAGCAACAGGCTGTCAAAGAAAAATAATAATTTTTGTTTCAGAAGTCATAATTAATGCTGAAATCTCTGGTGTCTATTTTGTTTTACTGATTATCTTGCATATATTTTGTTTTTTCTTGCTTTTTTGTCACCTCCTAGCTATCAATGTTCATATACTCAAGAGGATTTTGACTTTTTAATTGTGTTCTTTCATCACTTTTGTAGCTTTTGTCATTGCATCTGCTACTGTATGATTCTATTCTAAACCTGTTTTTTTGTTTGTTTGTTTGTTTGTTTTCTGATTTTAATCAATTCCCTACCTTCCAATCTATTATTTCCACTTAAATTTACACCCACCAGCTCCTGTTCCCTTCCCTGCATGGCTTACAAGATCAGTCAGAAACCCTAGTTATGTCCCTAGCCACATCAACCTGCATTCCCTCATGCAAAGCAGAAAAAATAGCAAGAACTGCATGAAGTTTATTCCTTTCCCCTTTCCCACTTTTTCCTCAATCTTTTCAGATACCTGTGTTTTGGTCTTTTTTTGTTTGTTTGTTTTGTTGTTTGCTTGTCATTACCTCTCAACTATGGCTTTCTATCTTTAATAGATACTGCATACCACAAAATATTCTATGTTCAATTTGATCACAATTTCTGCTGCAGTATTAATGTGTAGCAATGCCGTCTTTATTCCACAGAAGACAGAAAATGGACTATTGTTATTTCTGGTGAAATCTGCTGAGAGGCTTGTTTCTCTTGGATTGAGTTGAATCAGAACCTAATGTACCACACAGCAGTGGTGTGTGCCAAAAATTACTTCAGTCTTTAAGGAAAAAAAAAAAAGATCACATTTTGTCTTTGAAAACAATTAAGGATAGTTCTTTCTCCTTTCTGTGTTCATGGGTGGTGGAGCATTTCACATGTGAAGGAAAAATTTCCCAGGGAAGCCATAAATGAAAACTAAATCAGAAAAGTTCATGATAGTATTATACCCAATATGTAAAGTAATTACTTTAACAAGCTAATTAACTTTAATGGACTGTCCCACTATTCCCTTGTCTCATTTACTGACCTGCCTATTGAAGCCTTCTGTAAACTTAGCACTCTACTTGCATAGCTGCAAATAATTTGAGGCTGCTATTGTCGGTTAATCTAGAATCTGTACCTTGTTTAATTGCTAGGAATTGAAATGTTCAGGGTGACAGGCAGTAGACAAGGATACATAATTCATAGGGATCCTTTTAATGTTGTGACTAAGTAAAAAAATATGTGAAACTACTCAGATGAAAATTAGGTGTTTGGTGAGGAAGAACAATGGACAGTGAGAGGCAATTGAATATCTAGGTTAGAATTTCAGCAGTGATAAGAAAAACAATGGCAGCAACATGTGCAATAATATAATTTTAAAATTGTCTGTAGATGATACTTGATAAAAAAATACTTCATAGGAGTTAGGAAACTACGGACTTCTTGCAAATACTTACTATTTTTATGAGACACAGTAGTAATGCTTTTATAGAGTTAAAAACCACATTGGAAGTGAATAATTCACAGACAAACTTAAAATTCTTCAGAATACAGTGAATACAGCTTGTTTCAGAGTGAAGAATAACTTTACACAGAAGATCTTATGTATGTGTGGATGGTTGGACTCGGTGGTCTTAGAGGTGTGCTCATCCAGGCCATGAGCAGCCCATTTTTTTATGAGAGTTCTGTGGGGATAGAGCACCTGAAGTTAATACTACTTCTGTATATCTCAAATCAGAATACCCATGGCATCTTTTTGGAAAATGTAGGGTTTTTTTCTCAATTTTCTGAGGTGTTTTCATGTTTGTTTTTTTTTTTCTTTTGTTTTTTTTTTTGTATAACAGACATAAAACTTAGAAGGGGCATATCTATAAAAGCAGAATGTATCTGTTGCCTGATATGCTATGCTACCGTGTATTAATAGGCTGTGTACGATTAAGTTTGGTTTGAGGTTGCTTTTTGTGTTTGCTATTAGTATGTGTTGTTTGAGAAAATACTTGCCCTCTTGCTTATTTTTTTTTCTCTGACATTTAGGAGAGATTTTTTCCCACTAAACCAACAAATATTCTTGCTTAACAAGCTACCAGATAGTAAATCCAGAGCCTGTGCAAAACATGTTGTTGCTTCCTTTACACAGTAACAATATTTTAAAGTCAAATTCAGCAGGTTTGTAAAATAGAATGAAAAAATTTTAAATAACTTTGGAGAAGTTTTGTTGTTTGCTTTTTTTATTTTATTTCAGTTCTTCATTGTTAGGCTGAAATTTTCTCCAAATAAGATGCATTTAACATTTTTTGTCAAACTGTCATAGATACATACTCTTTGTCACATTATACTGCAGGTACAGCCTAGAACTTGTATTTCTTGACTTTATAATTTTAGAGAAGAGAGACTAGTTTTGTTAAGCTGGGCTACCTAAATGTCAATTCCTGTTTGGTATAGTGGTTGAATAGTGGTACTTGTTTGAAGTTACAATAAACAGTATTTGTGGGGGAACACAAGTTTTTCTGTTTGCTTTTAAGTAGTATCTTAAATTGCTGCGTACAGACAAACAGGGAAAGAAAGTCAACCAGTTAGGAATGTATTTCTAGAAAATTGTGTTGTTTTCCACTGCCTTTATTACTGAGGGAAAAATCTGTGGTTCAGGTGGAAATAAAGTGACTTTTTGCCACTTAAAAGTAGCCTAAACAATCAGTCAGAGGTTTTACTTAATGATGCAACTATAAGTATAAAATAATACAGTCAACATAAGGAAAATGTGCTAAAAATGTAGGTAAGTCAACATGTTTGGCAAGATCCACTAAAGATATAAACACTTGCCTTAGCTCTATATCAAGATACATTTTACAATTGGCAGGAAAAGCTTTAAACTTAAAGGTTAATCCCAATACCAACAAGACCCAGCAAGGGTAATTTTACAGCTTGAGACTATCAATGAAACACATACCATCACTGAAATGAGTAAATACAGTGTTATTTGTCTAACTCTGTGCTTAAGAACATTAAAACATAATATACACAAAAATTTTATATTTTTGGTGTTACCAAACATAAACATACAATAGTCCTTTTAATGAACATGAAGAAAGTCCTAATGCCAGATAGAGCTAATGTGCAAGCTCACTGCAAGTGGACTCCCTGTAGTTTTTCTTGGGAAATAGGTATAGAAGGAAGGATTTTCAGAACTGATCCTAATTTGTCACTAATCAATGCATAAAAACGTATAAGTTGCTTAGTCTTGTCAGCCAGATAAAGACTGGCCTGTTCCTTAACATTCACATATTAAACATAGAAATGTACCTGGAATTCTTTGTAATAGCTCTATCAAGAAAGGCTCAACCGAGATAACTTTTCTTGTTTTCAAGTCTTTATTTTTCCTTAATAATAAGATAATGAAGAGTTAAAATAAGAAAATATTGAACGGATATGATGATTACATCAAACCTCAATTTATAGTGTTTGGGATTTTAGTGTGTTTGTTTGTTTGTTTTTTATTTTCTCTTTTCAAAATTAACTGAAAAGCTAGATATGAATTTAGATTTAGTTAAATCTCAGCTGAGGTAAAATGAAAGAGACAATGTTATATGAAAAACTCAAAATTACTTGCTGGCTGCACACTTTTAGCTAGCTTTTTTCTTAGAAGGTCCACTAGCAGATGTTTATGAAATTGATATAAACAATAAGAAATATAAAGACAAGTTCTTGCCTTCTTTACCCTCACAGCTTTTCACAGCTGAACTAAATGGTTCATCCAGCTATCACAGTTAATAAACCCTGGAGGACTGTCCTTCAGCAGTTCTTTATCATTATTTGTGGCTTTTGGCTTCCATCAACTCTCTGAGTAGTAAGTTCCATGTGTATTACATGAAATACTTTCAGAGATTATATAATTATCAATAACTGATAAATCAGAGTAAAAAATAGCTGACTGTGGCAATATAAGCTATCTCATTCTCATTGAATTTTACTTCCATAAGAATGGAGACAAAGTAAAAATTGTCATAACCTCATTTTTTTTTTAATTTATTGTATTTAATATGAAAATAAATTACAACAGATTATGTAATGTTAGTACAATATATATTGGATTTTTTTACATCATTGAAAACTGAATATTTAATTTCATGTGAGGTTTATCTCTTTTGTTTAAGTAATGCAAAACACTCAATCATTTCTGTGTTGTAGACAATCCTACTGAGTATGGTGCTTGTTCATAGCTGTCGGTCAAGCTCTTGTGCTATGATTGGTTAGTCATGGGATTGTGTTGCTTCTGGAGAAGAGGTATGAAGTCATGTTCAAACATAATACATCTGTTTTTCATGTAGAAAAGTGGATGTGTGTGCACTTATCTGTAGCACAAACCTGACAGACTGCATTCAAGCTGCAGTGTCAGAGGATCACTGAGCACAGTTGGTGTTTTATGGCTTTATAATTTCTGTGAACACTAGGGAAGCTGCTGTCTTCTTTTAGACTGGAGAGGAGTTCTTCCTGTGCTGTCAAATGGAGTTGATTAAATAATTTTATTCATACATACATGCATGTACATACAATCTTCCCCAAAATAGGTAAGGACTAAGTTATTCAGGAAATTATTCAAGACTGAAGTCCTTATGATGCAGAAGATGACAAATATGGGTTTATAGAAAATTCATATGTATGCAAAAGAGTGTCAAAAATCAAGCTCCTGAGGCATTTTCCTTTCTACAATAAAGAGGTTCTGGCTACTATTTCCTTAAATAATAACACAGTATGACTCTGTGAGAGAACATACTAAGAAGCTGGCATGAAATGGTGTGGAAAGTGGTATGTGACAGCAGCCCTCACAAAAAGTTACTGCAATTATCAGGGTTAGTGAGCAATACAAAGATTTCTGTTTCCTGTTTGCTGGCAAATAATAAATATTTCATAATAAGATTGATGGTTACTGAACATTGATTTATACAGCTGCTTTTTGGAACAAATCTTATTAGATCTTAATCCCATACTAAGGCTTCATACTAATTGAGAGTTAAATTTTAAAATAATAAAATTAGCGACTACTTTTTAGATGAGCAATTTCTAAATCTTATTGAAGAAATTAAAATTTTGCCCTGAGAATTTGTTTAGGCATTAATATAAAGGAATAAAAAAAATACACAGTTTTCAGAATGTTGACAAAAATGCCCATCTGTATAGCAGTAAAACACTGTAACTGCACTACTTCTAAACAGAATACTGTGTGTGCACTAAGATCTGTATTTTATCATTGCAGCTGTTAACAATTACACTCAACTAGGGAAGCATTTTTAAAGCAGAATTTTATCTCTGAAGTGCTCAATTACTATATATATTGGTTGAATAAAAAAGCCCACAATTCAGTTTTATATTTGTACACTTGCGAGCTTGTTTTAAATTTTCATTCCCCTTCAGGACAGCTGCCTTATTAACTTTATAACTCTGCACTTATCATCCCTGGCTCTGGACAGAAGAAATTCTTGAAAGCTGTGGAAGAATGGATTGCAGTACTCAGGGATTGGCTTAAATATCACTGTATTTAACAATAACATCTAATTGATTACTGTGTCCTAGAACTTAATGTTTCACTTTTTCTGGACAATGAAAGCCATATATCAGAAAAACCTAGACATATAAAGAATTATTGTTCTTTTATTCATCAACTTGATAGCCCTACTCATCTTCCAGAGGAAAGAATATTCTATCCAGAGTGGCATGGAGTATTTTCCCTATTAATATTTGTCAAATATGAAAGCAAAGATCTAAGAAAATATTTACTAATACTGTTCTATCAGTACACCAAGATGTACCTTTAAGATCATTAGGTACAACCATTGATCTAGTTCTATCAATTACAGTGCTAAACCATATTCCTAAGCACCATGTCTGCATGTCTTTTACAAACCTCCAGGCACGGTGACCACCACTTCCCTGGGCAGCCTGTTACAGTGTTTGATAACCCTTTCAGTAAAGAATTTTTTTCTAATATCCAATCTAAACCTCCCCTGGCACAACTTGAAACCATATTCTCTTGTCCTGTCGCTTGTTACTAGGGAGAAGAGACCAACCTCCACCTCACTACAACCTCCTTTCAGGTAGTTGGAGAGTGATATGGTCTCCTCTCAACCTCTTTTTCTCCAGACTGAACAACGCCTGTTCCTCAGGCACCCTCCAGACCCTTCACTAGCTTTGTTGTCCTTCTCTGGACATGCTCCAGAACCTTGATGTCTTTCTTATAGCAAGGGGCCCAAAACTGAACACAGTACTTGAGGTGTGACCTCATCAGTGCTGAGTACAGGTAAACAATCATTTCCCTAGTCTTACTGGCCACACTATTCCTGATACAAACCAGGATGCTGTTGGCCTTCTTGGCCACCTGGGCACATGGCTGTCTCATGCTAAGCTGGCTGGTGAGCAATAGCCCCACGCCCATTTCCTCTGGGCAGCTTTCCAACCACACTTCGCCAAGACTGTAGTGTTTCAGGGGGTTGTTGTGGCTCAAGTGCAGGACCTGGCACTTGGCTTTCTTTAACCTCATGCAGTTGGCTTTGGCTCATTGATCCAGCTTGTCCAGATGAAAAGGTTTATCTTCTCCTCACAATAATCAAGAACATGAGATCCTCCTCTGATCCTTCTACACCCAGGCTGCCTTCAGATAGATATAGGAGGAGAGTAGCTGAGATGGTTTAATTATTTCTCATTATTTCTTGTGATATGCAGTGTTTATCAGCAGAGGTGCAGTATGATACTAATACAACTGTAATGCTCTCAAAACTTTGCACTTTTGTTCTTTATGATGTTGTAACAGGCAGCACACACAGGAATTCTCTAGATGTCTGCCTTGTTCCATAGAGCACAGTGCAATATTTAGTATGCAGAAGTAAGAGAATTGAGTTTCCCTATGCAATCTTCATCCTGAGCCCTCAGGTAAATGCATCATTATATGATGTTATTTGAAAAATTATGTTCTGATTGTTTTTTTCCCATGGGATTCCTCTTTAGCGGGTCAGTGAATGATTGTTACTCAGCGGGTGAACAGCTCTTTTGTGTTTCCTTTCATCCCCGTTCAGTGTGTGACTTCAAATGCTGTTTAGCACAGAACATTCAAACCTGTCACTTATCCAAGTGACAATGAATTTTAACCCCCTGATGTTAGAAGCTAATGGCCTGGCTGATGTCAATGGTAGAGATGAATCCACTTCTGCAAATCAGACCAAAAATATTTCCAGAAAATGCCCAAATAACAGCATATATACATGTGTTTGATGTGCATATTAGAAACTTGATTAATGCAATTTATATTAGATATCACTTCTATCCAAGTCAGGATATCACATACTAGGCCTTAAAATCAGCTTCAGAAAAGCATTGCCATTTTCAGAGCAGTACCCTTTCCTTCTTAAACATAATGGAAGACTTTGATTTCTTTTGCATTACTCATCAAACAATAAATGTCTGAAGTTAAAAAAGAAGTAAAAATTTCAGTGATCTTTTTAGACAATATTGGAAAAGCTCTCAATAAAGATGACAGTGTGCAATCTTCTAAGGAGAACTTTATTGTTAAGAAATGTGTTTCTTCACCTCATCTGAATAATTTCTGTCTGATATAGAGGAGTTCCAAATCTGATTTTGAAGTAAACACCTAATCTGAGCTAAAAAAACTGTTTTTCTATTTGTATGCAACATAAATTAATACTGTGTGTGCCTACTTGAAGTAAAGCAAACTTTACTGGCAAGTTTGCTTCCAGAGCAACATAACAGCTGCCTGTTACTATTTGCTGACCACCTCAGAAGGGATGGCCACATTCATATTACCTGTTAGGACCCTGTAGGCTAGGCTGATGCCACAGTGTGCCCAGGATAGATCAAGGGAGTGCTACTCAGTCATGGGCAGAACAGTTTCATGATAAGGGTGTTGAGACACTAGAACAGCTTGCCCAGGGAAGTTGTGGTGCCCCACCATTGGAAGTGATCAGGGTCAGACTGGATGGGGCTTTCAGCAGCTTGGTCTAGTGGGAGGTGTCCCTGCCCATGGCAGAGGGGTTGGAACTAGATGATCTTTAAGGTCCCTTCCAATC
>NW_009953496.1:15482714-15561309 GCF_000747805.2 Chaetura pelagica | reverse complement strand
AAAGATGTTTGTAACCATTGAAGGGGGTTGTACTACATGATTTTAAAGGTCCCTGCCAACCAAACCCGTTGTTGGTGTTGTAATCTTTAACAGTGTAGACTTTCGAGCAAGAATTGGTGTGAAGTGCCACTGTTCAGTTTACTCATACAGACATATCTCAACAGGGTTTATTTTTTGCCTTCCCCTCCCCGCCCCCCGCCATGAGTACTCAATTGATACCAAAAAGTTACCCCATAATACTAAAGGCTACACTAAGTCAGAGGAGCTCCCACTGCACTAACACCAGCACACAGAGACCATGTGGGCACTTAGTAAGAAATTCTGGTATATGATGCACCTCTCCATTGGTAAAGTTTAAACTAAATGTTCCTCCTTTTCTGCAGCCTTAGAAAAAAACCACTGTGTTGGGGTTCCCCTGGCCATGGAGTTACATTCTGTATACCATGAAAATGAATGACGGTTTGTTTTAGAGACCTCTCCTATAGATATTATATCTTTTGCATTGGATTAATTATTCAACTTTGTGGGACTGGAAACTAACTTTCCTTGACAGCATTGCTTTTTACTTTTCTCCGACGAGCACACCTGCACTATTATTAAACCTTTTGTTACACTTCTACTTTTGCTATGGAGTAGTAATTTCAAGTCCTGTTCCCTGATAAGTAAGACCTAGAAATAAGTAAGAAGAAAACAAATAAGTTTTTCATACTGCCTTCAACATCTATGTGAGTTATAGATCTGCCTGTTGTACCAATTTGGGTGGCAATCTGCCACTTTCAGCAGTGACCATGTCCACCTTTTTCATATACTGCTTGGGTTGCCTAACCTTCAGAAATTCCAGTTAAAATAGTCAATTAATATGTAAGGAGCAATTTTACACAGTATCCACAAACCTTTAGATCTGTAATTACTGGAAACTGATATTGTCCATGGAAAGCCCCATATACACATATTGAGTGCTACTGACTTCATGAAGGGACATTCTCTTTCATATACACATGGGGGCCATGGGACTGCAGCCTAAACCCCCACATTCAGAATTTGTTACCATTTCTGGATTTGTATACTACAGTAAAGAAGTTTTGAGCACTTTATGGAAAAAAATGTGTCAAAATACTGGTTAGAAGCTTGCTTCCCAAACTGGCCTTACAACTAATTTAGCCACTAAGTCATATCTCACTTTCTCATTTTTCTAAATTAAAACAAGAACAGCATTGCTGGTAAAGAACATATTCCTGACTTGTACACAGTAGCATAGACATCATATAGCTAAATCAAATCTCTGATAAAAATGCAAGTTCATAGAAGTATTTTGAGTGCCTGATCGAAGGATGCTCTAAAACGGTCAAGAGAGTGTATGGAATAGTATATGAAGTATAAAAGTCCATTTGACTGAGATGTAGAAACATATGCAAGGGGAATATTTTGACCAAAAATTGTAAGAACTATTAAATAAGAGTCCAAACATTTTGAAATGTATACGTACAGCATTTAATAACCTATCCTTTTTTTCAAACAAAGCTATTAAAATAATTTTAAGTAGAGTTTTGTTTTTCCTTATTTCTATAACAACCAGATGAAGAAAATGAAATTATAAATCAGAACAGAAATTTCTCCAACACAGTTAGAAGAAAAAAAAAGTTCTATTATGACTTTCTTTATTTCAGTGTATTGGTCTTATTCGATTACAGAAAGAAAAGGGTTTCAGATATGATTCCAAATAGGCTACTCCAGCATCAGTATTCCTTAACATGATGAATTACATAATGAACCAGGGCATTTTTTGAAACTCTAAAACTGTATATTACAGTGAAAAAGGCATCTTTATCATTACATTGATTAATTTCAGAGAATCAAAATCTTATTTAAGTTGGGTTTTCTTTGGTGTATTTTTTTGTTGCTTTTGTGTTGGTTTTTTTTTGGGGGGGTTGATTTTTTTGCTTTGTTTTGTTGGTTGATTTTTTGGGTCTTTTTATCTCTGATAGTATGTTCTATGTCTGCTGTAGTATTGGCAAACATATTCTTACAGAAGTTACCCCTTAGCTGAGAATTTCTGATGTTGATCAGTTTGGCTTTTATTTCAAATAACATTTATGAAAGGGAGAAACTACATTTCTTGCAGTTCCTCAGAGTTTTTCAGAAGGAAAAAAAAAAAAAAAAAGTCTAAATTGGAAACTTGGATTATGAACATACAAAAACCCCCACCTGGTAAAATAATAAATTACTTTTCAGCATATCAGGTGCTCTGTCGTAACTACTTGAGTGTGTTTAAATTAAGTGTGGTGCAGTGACATACTATGGTATAATCCAGACCAAGCCTGTTACCTATATTGGACAAAATGTGTATACCCTTTCTTCACTATATCCATACTTAATGCAAGCTAGTTAGGCTGCATTTGGCTCTGTTTAAACTTCTTTTTTTTTTCTTTTTTTTCTTTTTTTTTTTCCTTTTTTTTTCCATTAAATAGGAGTTAATACACAAAACCAGTTCTAGCAGGATTTTTATATACTGATAATTTACCATCTAAGCTTCACATTAACTGCTGCCTATAACTCTTATTTATCCGTTCTTAACACCTGCCATTTGGTTTCTTGTGAGTTCACTGACACAGAATAAAGTCAGGTGATGAAATATTGCCATAATGGAATCTGCCTGTTCTTTGTAGAATAATTTAACCCATGCATGCACACATAAACACCTATGCGCTTACACACACAAGATTGCTTTCTTCTTTAATTCAAAAAACAGTAGTTTGTACATACAAGTTTTGACCATAAAATTGCTAGCTGTCATGGAAAAGGAAGCATTTCTGCCAGGATAATAGTTACTAAGCTAATAATAATTTGACATTAGATGATAGTGAATCTCTGTTTTCAAATGCATTGTAAACAGTATAACAGTATATTTTGGCTATTTTGTTGGGGTTTTGTCTTCTCTTTTCAGTACTGTACACATGAATTTTTCTACCATTTATATTAGATTCTTCTTCCTTTTTCAAGGTTGACTGGCATGAATCTACCATCTCCTGTTATCAGCAGTAAGAACTGGCTGCGACTCCATTTTACATCTGACAGCAACCATCGACGAAAGGGATTTAATGCTCAATTCCAAGGTAAGAAGCTTATAAAAGTGCAGCAAAAATGTCCTTCACCTTTAAGCATTGCTAAAGTGGTGGTGGAGGAAATTAGTGTTTAAATATCAGGAACATAATAAAGAGCTGACTTATTCTACTACTGTTCTTATGCTGACTAGTTGTTACCCTTCTGCAATCAGACATCTCTTGGGATTTGCTTCTGGAAAAAGTACTTGTGCATCACAATGCAGTTTGCTTTAAGTATGTATTTGCTTGCTCACTTTTTCTCTAATAAATTGTTTTGCATGCAGTCTGATCTTTGCTTTAAAAACATGCCTGGAATGCAACTTGCAGAAGTCAATTCCATACAAAGGCATGCTCCTATCTAAACATTATCTTCCTTCATTACTCAGTATCTAACTCTTATCCAAAAGCTATGTTCATCACTTAGAAATTTAAATCATCCCTAGCATAGCACAAACCATATTTCAAGCTCCTGCATAGATTTACATATGCAAGTGTAAAAGAAGACAAGAGGGTGTCAGTGTTGCTGTCAATTGCTGCTTATGTTCACAAAGATACTAATTAAAATGCAATTTTTTAGAATGGAATCCATATTGATTTTTGGACTTCATAAATCATTACTCAAGATCAAAAACACTGTAGTTACACTGAAAATAGAAGAGGTTCTTAATTTATCTGTACTTCGAAATTCTCTGATTACATAAACTGTTTCAACCATTTTACCCCCCACATCATAAAATCATTTATGAGTTTAGTCCTTCCTTTTTTCCTGAAACTGTAGGGTCTGGATCACTGTACAAATTAAAAATACAGTGCAACAATTAAATGTGTCTGGTGACTATGACATACACATGCAATGCATATAAAAGCATATAACATGCATAGGTCTCTTTAAAAAGATGTTGGCAATTTTAGTAAAAAAAGAAATCTGCAAAATTCTCTTTTTGTTTTGGCAATTCAACATGAGTATGTATTCTGTGATCTGTTGCACCTTCAACTTATTTTTACAGTTTACTCAGACTACATATATAATACCACTATTGGTGACTGAATTTAAATGCACTGCTTATGTTAACTCTGTGTCTTAAACCTATTAACCAGAAATGAAAAAGCAATATGGCTTACTCTAATGCACCAGAAAACTAAGAATCAACAGAATAACAAAAGAATATTTGGGAGAGAATACCCAACACTGAAAACTACTTTTTTTTGTTATTTTTTGTTTGTTTGTTTTCCATATATCCTATCTCCAGCCAAATGCTCACAGTGGAAGTAAAGCATTAGGGAAATACCTGGGGAGATAATTATTTCAGATAATCAGATATCTGTTGTTCTGCATAATACATCAGATATTGGGTGTAAGGATAAGCTTCACTGATGGAGATACTGCTCATGGACAAGTGGATACAAGTGGAAGTATCTTCTTACAATTCAGATTCTTACAATTATGGAAATGGCCTTTCTTAATTTAAAACATCCTTTAAAAATGTAGCTTTATATGATTTACTCTATTAAATATAAACATATCTGAATTACACGAGTCACAGCTATTTATCTTGTCAAGGTCAACAGCAATTAAACAAATTTCTATTTTGCTGATATAAAACTCATAAACTGTGTTAAAACCTACAAGACAGTCTTTCAACACACACAGGTTATATACTCTAAGTGATACAAAAATCCAGTTAATCTAAAAAATTAACTAATTCCTTTTTTTTTTACACAACTTGAGTATTTCTTTTTGTTATATTGGTATTTCAGAACTAAGCAATAATTTTATTTTAAGCAGAAGTAACAGTGATATTTATAGCTAGAGAAGCCTGCTAGTGTCTCAGTCACAGAATAGCAGAGGTTCAAAGGGACCCCTGGAGCACAACCAGTCTAGTGCTCTCCTCAAGGAAGCATTACCTAGAGCAAGTTGTCCAGAACCGTGTCCAGATGGACTTTGAATGCCTCCAAGGTCAGAGACTGTGTGACCTCATTGGGCAACCTCTGCCAGTGTTTACTCTCCCAGTAAAAAAGCTTTCACTTATTTTTAAGTGGAATTTCCTATGTTTCAGTTTGTGCTTATTGATTCACGTCTTTTCAATGGATATCACCATGTAGAATCTGGCTCCATCTTAACACCCACTCATCTCATCAGCTATTGATACACAATAATACGACCTGCCCCCCCCTCCTCTGAGCCTTCTTTTCTCCAGGCTAAAATATCCCAGCTCACTAAGCCTCTCCCATATGTTTTAGTTTTCAGAAGCTTATTTTGGCTACAATTCAACAACTTTTGACAGATATTTCCATCTTCGGTGCTTTTCTCAAGTAAAATAATTATTTGAGCTTATAATGAAAATAAAATAAAATAAAATAAAATAAAATAAAATAAAATAAAATAATCCTATGAAGTGTATGACCTCTTTTTCGGGCAGAAAACATTTGCAGAGATAAGATGTCTCTAATGTTTTATTGTATCCAGGCACAATTCTCAGTATTGTCTTCCTGGCAAATCCTGTATATATAAGCTATATGACTCTGAAACATCTAAGAAACATTTTCCTTATGGGCAGCTATTCCCAGTAGTTTAAACAGACTATTCCATGATACCCACATGTAGTTGGGATTGATAAGTACTGATTGAACTGTCCTGTCTTTGGGGCAGTTAAAGTAAAAACACAGACTTTCTGAAATAACCATTAAACATTCATTTTACTAATACATGAGTACCCATTACCAGTCTAACCAAAACCTAGGAATCTTTTGGATTCTTTTTCTGTTTTCCCAAGGTGCCTAGGTCTTGGGCAATATTCTCAGGGCGTTCTGCTTCTCTCTTAGGAGGAACAGTTCCTTAAAATCAGAATATTCTGTCTTTTTGTGATTGCTTGCTTGGGTCATTCCTAAAATGTGATCTTCTGGTTTGGTTTGGGTTGGGGTTTTTAATGTGAGTAGAAAGGCTATTTAATTATGCTGGACAGCAATAATAATCTCCATTGTTCGTGGAAATAGGGAAGTCAGTAATTTTGATTGCAGACCTTAGATACTAAATGAAAGCTGTCTGCTAAACCTTTACAGATGGTAAGTTATTGTATTATAGAGTTCTTATAGTATGTAGATTTTTTTTTAATAGCTGTCAGGTGTAAATGTTATTGAAAAAATAAAATTACTATAAAATAGTCCTCAAAAAGCGGTAGCTTGTGCATCTGCAGAGTGCATAGTTAGAATCATGGTAGTTTGACCTTGCCTGGACTCCATGCGCTCACCAAGCTGCTCTGTCATTCTCCCTCCTCAGCTGGACAGGGAAGAGAAAGTGTAAAAGGCTTGCACATCAAGATAAGAACAGAGAGAGGTCACTCAATATTTATCATTGTGGGCAAAAAAAGACTGAACTCCAGGAAATTAATTTAATATATTGTCAATCAAATCAGAGTAGGTTAATAAGTTAAAGCCAAATCTTAAAACACATTCCCTGCACCCCTCCCTTCTTCTTGGGGTCAACTCCACCCCTGAATTCTCCACCTCTCACCCTCAGTGGAGCAGGGAATTGGGGAATGTGGGTTATGGTCAGTCTATCACATGTTGTTTCTGCCTGACTTTACTCCTTAGAGGGAGGACTCCTCACACTTTTCCCCTGCTCCAGCATGGAGACCCTCTTGTGGGAGACAGTCCTGCATGAGCTTCTGCAGTGTGGGTCCTTCCCACTGCCTGCGGTTCTTCACAAACTGCTCCAACATGTGTCCATGGGGTGCCATCCTTCAGGAGCAGATTGCACCAGTGTGGGTCCCATGCAGGGTCACAAGTCCTGCCAGGAGCCTGCTCCATTGTGGGCTTTCCATGATGTCACAGATTCCTTCCAATGTATCCAGCTGTCCTCCATGGGCTGCAAGTGGTTATCTGCTCTACTGCTAACCTTGATGTGTTGAAGAAGGACAATGTGTTTCACCATAGTCTTCACAGGCTGTAGGGGAATTTCTGCTCAGCAAGCACCTCCTCCCTCCCTTCTTCCTTGGTGTCTGCAGAGTTGTTTCTCTCACATATTCTTATTCCTCTATTCAGCTGCAGTTGTGCAGGCCTTTTTTCTCCTTTTTAAAATATATGATCACAGAGGCGATGCTACTATTGCTGATGAGCTTGACCTTGGCCAGTGGCAGTCCATCTTCATATTGGCTGTGTTGGGGGAAGCTTCTAGCAACTTCTCACAGAAGCCACTCCTGTAACCCCCCCACTACTGAAACCTTGCTATGCAAACATGATACACAATGATATGTTTAGCATTTTTAATATCAATCTGTCTGTTGTGATTTCACACATATCTTGTGGTTTCATTTGGAATTAGGTTCAGAAGGACTGGAATTCCTCAGTCCTAGAATGCACTACAGTGAGTAATGATCTTTTCCCATGGTGTATTGTACAACAGTTATTAAACATTTCCTTTCCCATGTAGATAGTAGCTGCTTCTGGCCCTTCTCTGTATCATTTGGGTAAATGCAAAAGAATGCTTATTTAATAGTTCCTCAGACCTTTTACTTCATTAGTATAAAAGCATCTTCTTTGTATTTTGAGAAATTTTCTTGTAATACTAAACTTAATCTATTTTATGGCAGAAAAAGCGTATAATAACGAATTGCAAAATTAATGAACTTAAATTATAAATTTATGAAGGCTAGAACTATGCAGGTTTATTTCAGTTTTAGAATGATGAAAGACTGACTGAAGGAGAATAAACTGACATTTTTTGCAGTTAAAATTTGGCCTGTTTTTACAGGTGAGACATTTAACCTTGAGACTCTTTTTCTTTCAAAAAGTGGCAATTGTTGAACTAATTAAAAAGGGAATAGTGCCTATTGTTACTTACTCTTTTGAGAGTTTCAATTATGCTCTAGTTTGAAACAAGTCACTCTGCTCCTACAGAGCAATAGTTGCTTTGTTTATTGAAATTAATCAGATTTACCTAAAAATAATCCAAAATATTAAATTCAAATTAAATTAAATTAAAAAGTTTCCCAAGTGAAACTTGATTAATGAATGTATTCCTCTTTTACAGTAAGAATCAGATCTCTGTTTTAGAGTGTTTCAAATCAAATATGATATTTTTGGCAGGTTATCAGAAAGGTTCAAGGAGATATTAGGCATTTTATTCGATATGTACCGTAAGTTATCTGTCTGCTGTGTTTGACTACCTTGAATAATTCAAACTTTAACAAACAGATAATCCTGAATTCAAACAATGAATATAATAGAGACTGCTAAAATAAATGTGTACTAATGGAAAACCATGACTGAAATAATGTAAAATCAACTGCTAGGTAAAGTAGTTGTTTCAATGATTTTTTTGTAATTCAGCAAATATGCATGTAAGTGCAGATCTATCCTTCCTACACATTCTTTGAAACCTTAGAAATGTTTTTTGAAATAAGTTAAAAGAATTTGTGGTATTTGCATGATGCATGGTAGTTTTACTCAAGGATTTCAACTGTAATTGTCACTAAGAGTAAATTTAGGAAACAAAATCAGTAAAAGTAATTGATAAAACAAAAACCCAGAAGAAACATAATTTATAGCTCTAAAGTAATGCTGAATATAATTTCCCATTAAATAATACTGAATATATATATTTTTTTTTTCTATTTTGTCAAATATTATTGTAGGAAAACATCAACAAGTACATAACCTACTATCTTTCTTCATTGTTCTTTTCTGTGGTTAACACAACTAGTATTAAATATGTAGTCTTCATTCTCAGTTGGGGTAGTCTGGTGTGATCTTTCTGTGTCCAGTAGCGGTGTTGTGTTTTCTCTCAAAAGAGTTTGTTAATCTTATGATTTTTCAAGCACTAAGTCACCTCTCAATCTCCTACATATATTAAGGGCATTAAGTTCCTTAAATCTTTTGTTGGCAGTAGTTTTCACCAGTTACTCCGCTTTTATTGTGAGTTGGTGCTATTTGAAACTTTCAGTGACATCTTGACTTCAGCTATCCTAAAATATTGGACTAATTAGTACTGCATCTACAGCTAAAACTCCATTTAACTTTTTCCCTGTGTTCTGTCTTATTTTGCTTTTATATGTTTTTTTTGTTTGTTTGTTTGGTTGGTTTTGTTTGTGGTTTTTTGTTTGTTTTGTTTATTTGTTTTGGTTTTGTTGGTTTTGTTGGGGTTTTTTTTGGTTGTTTTGTTTGTTTGTTGTGTTGGGTTTTTTCTATTGCTATGTTTTCTAACAAAAAATAAAATACTGAACACTTAGGAGGTGAATTAGCTAAATCATGTTAAACTATACAGTGTTCCTTAAAGGGCATCAATAAGATTTCTTAACTGTATTAGTATGCCTATCATGGCATGGATTATGCTCATGCATTTATGTTTTTTCTTCCCATGTTTTTTGTTCTTTCACATTGTGTGTTTTTTGTTGACTTTGATACTGCAATTGCAGGTTTCTCCACATGCTATAAGTGCGGCCATGGTAGTATTAGAAAGGCATTTATTTTGACAGTCCTTTATTTTTACTTCTTTTGAATAGAGTAAGAATATATTAAAGTATTTTCCAAGAACTTCTCTTTAGTGCAATTGATTTACATTTCAACTACATTTACTCAACTATATAGTATAATCTGCACAAGTCTACAGTGAGACAAATTCTCAGGGAATGTTTGTTTATGAAGTTGGAAGGAATAAATCATTATTCTATTACAAGTAAGATTCTTGTGACCTAATCACATGTGACTGTTAATTGTGAACAACTCTGTTTTCAGAAATTGAATTACACCATCCTTTTCCATCTGATTTTCAGTCTGTCTTAAAACTTGAATCCCTTCATGTATATTACATTGGCACCTGAGAATATAAATTATCCAACACCATTCATCACTGGCCTGTATTTTCTCATTTCTAAATTTAGCATGTTTGATCAAAAAAGGATAATTTTAATCAAATAAAAAATACAATAATGAAATCAATATTTGACATCTTACCTGCTCACATAGTAAATATATATTTAGCACCTGTGAAAAACAAACAAACAACAACTTTGTTTTTTTTTGAGGTATGCTTTTTCTCCCTGTACAAAAATTATAAGACATCCGTTATTAGCTTAACATCAGTCTATACCACATGATAAGGAAAGAACAGGAGAAAAGATTCAGACTGTGCCATGTACATCCTCTTAAGAGCTAGCTGCTTAAAATAGCTGCTCCTGTAATCTCTCTTTAAAATTCATAATCAAAGTAATTGGGTGTATATATATATATATTGACTTCATCACAATCTTAACATAAAACTCTGTTCCTCCCAAATATAGAGCCTTGAAGGTTTTCCTTTTTCAGTTTTGACCTTAAAAATAATCTTTGGATTTATTGTTAACACTGCTATCTCATAAAGACAACATATGCTTAAGTGAGAGATTGGCCATCTTATCTGTTTGGATTTAAAAAAAATATTTATTTTTCTCAACAAGCTCAAAAGTTGACTTAGATTGACAAAAATAAAATGAATCTATCTAAAAAGCTACATTTAAAAAAGAGTATAGAAGGACTGAGCCCTAGGATAAAGCTCTGTCCTCAAGACAGAATCTGAATTTAGGTAAAATTTCTTAGTGCCAACAGATTGAGACACTTGACAAAGACTCCAATTACGTACGAGATTTTTCTTAACATGAGGGCATTCTATGAAAAGTCTTGCTACTAAGCCACCATGTAAGAGAATATGAACCCTTGATTTTTGGACGTTTTCAGAAGAAGCAAAAAGGAGCTTATTAAAGGTAAAAGCCTGAACTTAGTTCCAATCAGGTTGCTCCATGTAGTGTTTTTTCTTGAGTGTCTAGTAAGGTTTCTGGGTTGCTAAGAAGGCTCAGGTGTAGCTGCTTCATGATGTCAGCAGTAAGCAGATGCCAATCTAGTAACAGTTGTTCATTCTTCAGCTCTTATTTGATACGATGTTGTCCTCACTAGAACTATTCAAAGTACTGTATTTGTTGTTCCACTTTTTGTGGAAGAAGTGTATCATCTCGGTACACATTTTTATACATGTCAGTGTTTTTCCCCAAATTACCTGCAAAATACAAGATGAAATTTAACTTATAAGTTGTAATACTTCCAAAGCGGACAGTATTCCCCCAGAAAAAGGAACATTCCCCCAGACTTGGTAGCTACTCATTGTCAAGAGTCATGTTACATTCACTCAATGCCAGGTCTTCTACAGTTCTTGTTAGAAGGCACCATTGTCCCAACGCTACCCCACTTCTAAGTTGTTATTATGCTGTTCTGATATAATTAAACTGATGAATATTCAATTAAGTTCATATTTCAAATGCAAAAATATGCATTTGGAAAATGTTGAAGAAACTGTAGGTTTCCCTAATCTCTAAACCAGCTAGTAGCAATATAGAGTAAACAGCAGAATGTGAACCTAAGAATTTAAAATAAGAGCATGAGTGATAAAGATATACAAATTATATGGAGTGGCTGAGATCTGCAGGTTTCAAAACCAAAACCACATAAGCTCACAGAATCAGTTGGACTCATTAATTTCTATTTGGTGCAGAATGAAAGTGTTCACATGGTCAGTTTTTGTATGGGAAGAAATTGGAGACATCAAATAGCAGGCTGTTAATATTACCACACTTGCAGTTTCATCCATTTGAGTTCATCTGTGTGATGGATAACAGTCAAATGATTTGTGTAAAGCTGTGTTTTAGAGGTGTTTTCAGTCTAAACTACAGGTTAATTTCTCAGGAAAACCTGAACAGTAGGTCAAATACTGATTTGAGAATTAAGATTTTCTGGTGAAGGTTTTGAACATCCCACTGCGTGGCACTATGGAGATGTTAATGGAAAAGAACCATAAATCAGCTTTTGACACTACAGACTATATTTGAAGTGAAATTCAAGCACGGGACTGAGTGATTTTGTGATTAATTTTTTACAGACAATCTCTACATGCTACTACTCAGTGTGTTCTGTGATATTTTATATTCCTTGTGCAAACTGTTGATACTTCTTCGACAACTGTGGAGGATTGCTGAACTTCTTTAATTATGATATATCATATATTGACAGCACAAAGGAGCTAAGGCAAGTGGCCAGCTAAGTGTTATGCAGAAGGTTAATGGAAGACAAATGGCTGTGCTTCTTTTTAGGCTTGCATATCCTGTTTCAGTTTGTACACACAGAATGAGAAAGATCTATGTGAAAATACATTGTGACATCAATTTGTCTTGGGGCTGTACTGTTTGTTCACTAGTACTGCATGCAGTGATTTCCAGCACAGGGAGCAGGTGGCAGGTCTGATAATGACAGGCAGTACTTTACTGGATTGATGGAACAAGGGAGCCAACTGCTCATGAACCTACAGCTTTTACAGGTAGCCATGTAGCAGAAACATCTATGCCTGTTATGATGCTCTCAGGAGTTATAACACTGATTAGTAGGGATTATTTTGAAAGCTGTTAGTGAGAAAACACTGGCATAGCACATTAGACAGAATAATACTCAGGCAGGGAATACAGAAACACCAGAGAGTTGGATTATTCAAGTGAGTTGGTTTAAACTAGAAATCCTGTGGAAAACTGCGATGCCTCTCTGAAAGTCAAGAGCTGGGTAGCTTAGCAGCAAAGCTTTTAAGAATCCTCCTAGTTTTTTGAGTATGGAGCCTTATTCTGTAGAATAATTTATTATAGAATTCCCTTCACAGCGTAAAATAAATTGTAAGATTGAGAATGGTTGCTTTTCCTTATTCTCAAAAATACAAAAGTTTCAGAAGGATTTCTGATATAGCAAAGCCACAGTAAAGCAGAAGAAAACCTAGATCTAGCAATCTATTTACTGGTCTCACATGACTTTGAGTGATAAGAAAGAAATGTTTTGTCTGTAAGCAGAATCAAGAGAGAATGTTGATGCTGCGAAACATGCAATTGGGATAATTTCTTCCAGGGCCAAAAAATGGTGGTACTCCCATAATTGTGTCTTTTCATCCTGTAGTCTGAATAAAAATAAAATAAATAAATAAAACCCAGTGTTTGTTCTTTTTTCAAAACAGGCATACTCAATTTCAAGAAAAACAAAACTGCAGCAGAAGGAAATTGATGAATTTTGAAGAATGCTGAGATAAATTTGCTAATTTTCTTAAAGAATAATAATGTTAATATTATTGAAAATACTTCATTGTTTCTTACTGAACTCTTCAACATATGTAAAGCCTAATATAAGTCATTGCGATACTGCTGTTTCACTCTTTGTCAACATACAAAATACTGTTTTGTTTTGTTTTTTTTTTCCTCTACTGTGACAAAAACAGACAACTGTTCAAATACATTCCTTATAGTAACACTGAGCTTAAGGCTGGACAGGAAATACCTTGCTTGTGATCACCAGGTACTGGGCAATATGCTGTTCCTCTTCACCTTCAAATATCTGTACTTGGGAAAAATCTGCAGTGAAAGGCAGCCAAGAGCTGAGCTCAGCAGAGCAGCAACAGAAGCAGCTTGAGGAAGTACCAGGAGATGATGTCAGAATATTTTAGCTTTGAGCAGCAGCCAATATTCAAGGCCTTGCAAGTTATTTCATGCAGGAAGAAAAAATGGCAATACACTCATGTCTTTGGGTAATTGGGTAAAAAAAATGTTATGTCATCCAAGATGTACACAAGGACTGTTAAAAAGAATGTGCTAGGGACAAACAGCAAGTGTCAGCTTTCTCACTATGGTAACCCATACAGATATACTCAAGGTATAACTATATATAAAGTGTTAATATAGATGAAGTATAATACTGTGTTAACTGAGCTGTGCTTCTAGTATCTTATCTGGCTTTGATATGACTTGCATACTGCACATTGTTTATTTGTTTGCACGAATGCAGTTAAATGTAGGTGCAATCAATTCATTTCATATGCTAGAAATCCTAGAGAACCCCATCAAGGTCTTACCCACTTACTGCTTTTCAGCCACATGACTTCTGTTTGTGGGTTAATGATATGAAATAAGAGAAAATAGGTTTTAAAAGGCTCTTGATAAGCTAAACCTCTATCAAAAAGGAGGCATGTATGTTTGGCTATTGTTTTCAGAACTTAATTTAACATGTTCTTTAAAACCTCTAATGTCCAAGATTTCATAGCTTCTGTTGAAAAGTATTTTTCTTCTGTAACTTAAGTCTCCCTTGCTACAGATAAAGATTCTAAGGTCTTGGTCTGGCCCTAGTGGAACTGCAGAAGTTATATTTCCTCTCTGAAATTCCCTTTATGTGTTTAAAATGTATTATAATGCCTCCAAACGATTAACAGAAAAGATCAAGTGCTTTAATTCAGCAGGCTGAACTGAATGCTTAAGTGAAGACAGAAGAAAGTTACGCAGGTTTTGAAAAGTAATCACTTAAGAGGTGGAAAGTGCTGTTAATATCTGATGTTATTAAAGTAAACTCATTTCTTTTTTTTTTTGTGTTATTAACTGGCAATTCATCTGTGAAATAAGGAAAACATTGTTAACAAAAGAGCAATCAGAAAACAGAAAAGAAGTATCTCTGAAAAGGCATTAAAATAGAATGTAAATTATTACAAAAAGTGCAATTTAGAGTATTCCTTTTACGTTACAGAAGAGGTTGAGCTGGTTCACTCAAACCACAGTGTTCAGTATCTTTTGAAGGTTGAACATACTGTATTTTAAAGACTATACTAATTTAATTCTTTTAAAAAACAGAAAAAAATACTATTCAGGCTGCATGCAAAAACTTGCACACTCAAGTGTAATAGAGGCAAGTTTTGTATTTATGTCTCAAGCTATCTCATTTAATCTCATGGATCCCTATGTCTCCCAGATACCTAGATTTGGCTCTTAAAGTTCTCCAGACAGAAGCTTTTGTCTTCTAATATTACTGTCTAAAATGTAGGCATCTAACTTGAGCAAGTGGTAAATGTCTCTGTTATCTTTTATGGAGACGAAAGGCATCTGTAGTGGATGATTCATTGTGCCTGTCTTAGAAGGAGATGAATTTCTTCCTTGAGGTAGCTATTTCTCTTCATAAAATATACATTTTAGATGACTGATCTTAAGTATTGTGACTTCCCTATCTAATACTCTTTCAGAAAGATACAGAATGTTTGTTTCTTGACGTGTGAAAAATCTTGAAGGATGGAAACTGCAGGATGTGTTTCAGTGCATGACTGTCCTAATTTTAAATAAATAAATAAATATCAAGTCAGGACCGCTCTTGTTTCAATCTATGTCAACTTCATTTCAAACTAAAGGTGATGGGTATATTTTTTCCCCATTCTCAAGAAGTTTGAGTGATGATTGCCACTTTCACCCTGAAATAAGGTCACAGAACAAAGTGAAAGAGGAGACTATAGTTAAACCATGTTTTCCAATGGTTTTATCATGCATTCGTGAATGTAAGCAGTATGAATTTTGAATCCTCCCAAGAACTGCTCACATGCTTTACATGACACAGATACTAATAAATTATGAAATTTGTGCTGGAGGATGGAGCACAACTCCACACAATATGCCATATATTAGTTACAAGAGTTGCACCGTTCATTTCCCATTAAATATGGAATAATTTTAATGGACTGGTTATGGATCCTAAGAAAACAGTACTTAAGTTGGCACTTGATGGAAATTTTAGTGCTTAAGTCTAGAAAATAATCCTAGGTTTATCCTCTCAGAAGCCATTGGGGATGTTAACGTTTACATTGATGTCTCTGTATAACATGTTCCTGCCTTAGAAGAAAATAAAACATCACAGTACAATCAAATCCATTTCATCCCAAGCGGCAACAATTGTGTTTCAATCATCTTTCATCATTTGAGCTCCTGTTTTCCAGGTTTAGACATAAATGCCTGCACTTGCAACATGGGTAGCACAAAAGATACTTTCTGAAGTGCTTGCGCAATTTCAGCACTTAAGAAAAGCCTTCTTCACTCTGAGCTTGCAAAAGCAGCAGAAGTCCACTATAGAAACAAATACAAATAAATAATTATTGTTTTAATGTGGTATTTATAGACAAGTTAACTTGCTGTTGCTACCACCTGACTTCTTAGAAATATTTGCATACAGATTGGTGTATAGTGTAGTAATCATAAAATGCATCCCATACATTGAAAAAAAGTATAATTGATCATCTGTGCTATTAATTTATATATTTATATAGTATGAGGCACAAATTACTGCCATTTAAAAATATTTTAGATGTTTTTGTGTTTCTGTTTAGATCAGGGATAAATGGCTGCATTTCAAGATTATTAATCACTGTAAGCTCCATAAAAGAAGTATTAAATATCAATCAGGAAAGAATTACTGATTTTTTTTTAATTTTTTCATTGATGAAATGCATCATGATGTTGTTGGTAGCATTCTGGTACTCAAAGTTAGTCATTATCTATTTTGCTGCTGATATTGGGTTTTGCACAATAGTTTTGAATTGCCCAGGCTTGTTTCACATTATGTTTTTTTAATTTTCATTTTATCAAGTTGTTCCCAAGTCACAGATCTAATGAATTTCCCATGAATGTGTCTTATATTTTTACCTTTTTCTCCTGCCATTACAATTGAAATTCTGCTCCATGTGTTCCTTAATGTATAACTGCACTAGTTACTTCTCATGTCTCTTCCTACTTTGCTTCTGATCCCTCCTATGGTGCCCAAGCTACTTAGTAGGGATAGGCTGGGAGTTTATCAGCCATTCAGTTGGCGAAGCAGAGAAAACAGATACTAAACCTCTGATATATCTGTTTTCTCTCACAAAACTTTGTCCCTCTGAGAGCTCTTACTCTCTTTCTAATTCACTTGAAATTGCCCTGTAGATTCAAAAGGGGTTAGGCAATTGACAATTAGGTGAGCTGAAGAAAGCACCATACTGTGATCCTTTAACCTTAATCTTCTTAAAACTGAATGAAATAAAAGCAAAGGTGAATACCACAATTAAAGCTTGTGGCTTTTATATAATGGTATATAAAGTACTGTACATTTAATGGAAAAAATAATTTTTAAAAGTTTAAAATTTTGCCATATGCAGTGGCAAACATAGGAAACCCATACATGTAATTAGGACAGTTTTTTCTTTCTTTGACACTAAAGGAGCACTAAATGAAACTTGAATTCAAAATATTGAAAATTCCGGTATCTGTTTATATAGTTCATCTTTTGAAACATTACAAATTATTGTATTTCTGTAAAAGTGTATTTGTATTGTCACAGAAACAGCAGTTATTTCAAACTGCTTAGAGGATTCCTGTGTAGTTTTGCATTATTTAAATGTATTATTTGGCTGCTATATATCCTTTCTACAAGGCTTAATAATGAATTATCTTCTTTTTTGTTTAATTGTTTTCTCAGTGAAAAAAGCAATTGAACTGAAATCAAGAGGAGTCAAGATGTTGCCCAGCAAGGATAGTAACCACAAAAATTCTGTCTGTAAGTTTTTTATACCATTATCTTTAGTGACTACATACAAATTCTTGAGTCCTATAAAATTTACAAGTCAAAGAGAGAAGATTTCAGAGGCTATGGTCTAATAATGATTATAATGCTTTCAGTTGTCACTGAATTAGAACTCCACTGCTAATACTGAGCGTGTAGAAAGAGGAATATGGTGTTCTAATGTCTGAAGAATACAGCTATGTAGAAAAAAAACCCACACCACATCATATATATCAGAATATTTATGTATCAGGATATTTAAAATTCAGCGGTGCAAAGCAGGTTAGCAAATCCAAGAGAACAGTGCTATACAGACATTATCAATTCAGTACTGGTGACAGTGAAGATATCTTAGCATTTTTTTAAATCTAAATTTATACTTTCTGATATTATTTCTTACTCTGGGCTAATATCACAGCTAATTCTTGTGCCTCCTTTCCTCATCATACTTATGGCTGCCTCTTTTCAGTCCTGTGATATAGCACAGCAGGGGTTAAGATCTTCCCAGCTTCTCAAGAAGATGGAGATCACAGCATAACCCTTCCTTTACTACATGCTTAGTGCACTCTGGAATAACATCTGTTTAGTCCCCCAGCAGCTTTTTCCCCACATATATTTAAGGATAAAATCCAGATATATCTATGGGACTATGAAGCTGTTGTATTTTTTGAGCATCAGTTTCCCCAAACAACTGGCAGTCGGAGTAGTGTCCTGAGAGCTGCTTCTCCATTGATCAGGCTAGTCATGAAATAAGAAAAATAAGAAGATAATTTTATATTTTGGAAAGGACAGAGTCCCTTAGCTCCCAAAAAGCCAGAGGGTAAGCCAGTGTTCACCCACAATTTATTAAAAGTGCTTGTATAGTCTAACATGTATTTGTATTAATTTTTCATGTAATAAAACTGAACTCAATAGAGTGAAACCCAGGCCATGTTTGCCTCATGTGCTATTCTGGAAGCAGGGAGATTGTAAGTGTCTTGAAGGCTAATGTCTGGAAGAGATGATTTGGTCTCTGTGTTTCTGCAGTGCATTGTTTAATGCAAAGTGAGTGTTTTGGTATGCTCACTGGAACAAAAGGCTCAAACCAGGACAGGAATGATACTTTTCTCCTTTAAATAGTGTACATTGATGGTGTGGCACTCAAAAGGAACTTCTTATGCAAAGTGTAGCAGAAGTTGATCCATCTCTTTGGTATTTGTATCTGAATTGGTGATTATTTCATTATTTATAAGTTACTTCTGGGAGCCGTGTGATATGTGCATACACTCTCAGAGAACATGCTGTCAGACACCATATTTAATTACAGAAAGCAGAAGTAAGACAGACTGTGGAAGAAATTATTATAAGGCAGTCTGCTGTTTACTTCAAATGTCTTTTGTGTTGTGTTTTTTTTCCTCTGCGTTTTGACTTGTGAAGCTTTATTATCATGCCTGACTTCAACACAAATATAAAAAGTGCATTATTCTTGCCATCAGTTTCAGAAGGTTATAAAAAATATAAGATTAAAATATGAACAGTTGGATTAAAATGTATTTTGCTAGTCTTTCTGACGTAACCGTTTAGTATTTTTCTGGCAATTAGGAATTGAACTTCCAAGGACTGGTAAGAATAATTATTACCATTTGATGCCAATTAGCAGTCTCTAAAAGGGTAAATTAAAGACTTAAACCTCTCCCTGCTTCTATATGTTAGATTTTTTAAAAAAATATTTTGTATATAAACCAGAAAGCTTGCTTTTGTGTTTTGGTTTATGGGGGTAGATGGAATGTGAATACCAGCACAGCAAATGTTGTGAGACCGTGCCCTATGAACTCCAAGATCTGCAGGTTTCCCACAGCTCTTCCTCATAAGCATGAGGAAGTAGTTTTAGAAACTATTCCTTATAAGCATGAGGAAGAGAGTAGCTGCGGATTGAATTTCTCAGTGGCACAACTCTGTTAGGATTTAAACAGAAAGCATTATGAATGTACTGATAATTTCTTGTGGAATGCAGAACAGTATTTCCATCAGGTACAGTTGTATCTCACTCCTTTCCTCTAGGACCTGCCTAGGTTCCTGGATTCTATCTTTCAACTGCTGTGCCATTCTTTATAAAGAGCCAGGTAGCAAAGCATGGTTTTGGGATATAGGTGCCTTGGTCGATTTACTACAGGAAAATGATCATTATCTATTTTGTTACTCCCCAGGGAAAGAAGAGGGATTTCTTTCCTCCTTCTTCAGGGAAACATACCGAGTTAGTTGTTTGCCAGAATACTCCTGCCAGCTAGTAGCCTTTAGCAATGGGCTAGATGCAGTTGAATCCTGATTAATTTATACAAGGAAATGAGAAAAGGATGGAAATATAATTGAAGTAAAATATGATTCTGGTTCATCTGAAGTGTGAGCTGGCCTACAGGAGGCTTAAGTAGTGCTCTTGGCAAAGTTTTGGAGCAGTAAACTGGGAGAGGGTAAATGGACAGGCAGTTCTGATGGTTACTTTTTCACCATTGGTCCTCATTAGTGCTTAAGCTGCAACAAACATTGGCCAAATCCAATACTAAGCATATTTCCCCTTGCTCATCTGAAGCTAATCTCTCAGAGGAACAAGGAAAGAGTTTTAGTTTATGAATCTGCTTAGGGAAAGCAAATCCAATTACATATGGTTTGGTGTCCATCTGTTTACTTGCAGGCTTAGTGTACTCACTTTTGTTCCTTTCCTTAGTCATTCTGATACACATGGTACATTTCCAAAGGAAGTTACTTGATCCTTCTTGTATCATCTCTCACTCTTGTTCTAATATGGAATAAGCCTGTAGACTCTGTATCTAATGGCTGTGGCCTTTTTCTAAAACTACTGTTATGGTTTACATTGTAAATTATTAGATAAAAGTATTATTTGATTGCTGACTTGTATAAATATGTTTCACATTTCTGCTCAACAACTCTGTCAGGGGGTGATTATTACCTCTAAACATATGGGAATTACCTTTACAGAAGAGAGGCTGTACAGAGAACATCCTGTATGTCCAAGAGAATGAGAGCCCTAATGCAGCGGCCCATAAGGACAGACCATCATTAGGCAGCCACAGTCCTTATAAAAGGCTAATTTTCTAGGCAAGTAGGAGACCCCTGTAGTTTGTCTTTTGAAGTCTAGCCTCTGATGCACACCAGACAGTTACTACTGGCTATTTCATGCAGAGGATAATGAGCGAATACAGGTCTTGTTCTCTTCATGACATCAGTTTGCGGAGTATTTGGGAAGGCAGGGCTGTAACTGCACACATGCTTCTCGGCACCTCTGTGAATCTTTGGTCCCTGTACAGCCCTCAGCAGCCCAGGGGCACAGCAGGGTTAGGAGAGCAGGCAGCCCTAGCACCCCCAACTGCCCTAGCCCCCACTTGCAAGGCAGCCTCCCACTTCCAGGCCTCTTCACCAGCAGGAGGACAGAGGACAGAAACGCAGTAAGTTTACGGTAAATGCCAAGGTAGTTCAGTGAGGTGAGAGGCATCAAATAAGGTGAAAAACAGAAATGCTTGTAAGGTTTATATGGTGCATGCAAATCTGCCAGTGTGATAATGCTAAGAGGGGAAGGAAGCAGCAAGAATGAAGTGTCTGGAAGAGGTGATTTCCAGAGTTTGTTCCTGACAAAAAATAATGTGGATAGGGGCTCAAGCCACACGTTAATGGTTTATAGTAATTACTGAATATTGAGTGACTTAACCTTTGCAAAGTGTTTAGTGTGTGAACTTCCATGTTTTATAAAGTGAGATCTGTAGTTATTCACTGAGTAAAAAACTCTTAAGCTTCACTGAAGTAATTTCAGGCTTCTGTACAATTATTTGAAAATGTATTTCAGAATATCAGAAAAGCATATGTTAAATGGTTTGAAGAGCATTATTTTAGCATAAGATTAATATGACCTCTGAAGACTTAGCTACAACGTTCCAAACAGTTCTTCACCTTAAAAATAATAAAAAATGCTATTTTAAGACAGTGATTTTTACCATGCGTTTACAGCCTAAATATTGATTGGTTGCAGCATATGGGGTGAAAATATAGTGATTAATACCAAAACAGGATTACATTAGTAATTCTGTCTAAGAAAGAATGACAGTAGTCATTATTTATCTTGTTATTGGGTAACTCTGACAAAACTTGCCTAGTGCATTGCAATGTAAAGTTAAAAATATGTTGGCAAAATTTTAGGATGGAATTTTATAGCTTACCTATATATTCCTCTATTTTTAAATAAATTGGGAATTTCATATGCTTGATATTTGGCTACTGATACATTTAAATCGCTAGAAGCAAATTGACGACTGCTACCAGTTTTACTCTTCAGTTAATGGAAGAGTATTTCGCTAAGAAGGGCAATACTGGACTAAATAGTTTCACTTAAAAGCACAGTTGGTTAGTAAAGAACAATTTATTTAAGAACTCCTATATTTTGAAAGATTAATACTTAGAAATCAATTGCAAACCAGTGTGCAATCAACTTAGCAAACTGATTCAAGCTCTGAAGGTCATCTCAAGTTGTAATTAGAAAAGGTAAAAACATTGATAGTTACTACATTTTTGTAATAAAATGTATAGCTTGTAATAACTTTCTAAAATTAAATTTAATATTTAAATTGTCTTCTTAATTGTTTTCCCAAAATTATAGTATTGTTAAATTATTTTTTAGGATATTTTTCTCTAATTATTTTAGGAAAAATGAAAGACTGTGTAACAATTCCATGTCTATTTAAGGTGCACATATAATGAAAATTTTGCAGGCAACAGCCTATTTCTTATTAAATTTGAAATTTCATAGGCTATCACATGCTCTGTCAGGGTCAAATTATAATAAAGAAATACTGGGGGTTTTTTTGTGTTTTTTTTTACCGTTTTCAGTCTACAACTTAAAACAAACAATTAGAATGACCCCAAAACTATCTCACTTTCTGAAGTTATATTCTAATCTTACATATGTTTAAACTAATCAAATATAAAATTTAATGCTTTATCTTTAATGTAAGACATTTTGCCTTGGTGATGACATTGGTTACCAATAAACACTATATGAAATAAACCACACAAGTAACTATAAATGGTAGTGTATCAAAGAGTTTGTGCTTTGGATCTTGTGTGCTTAAGAGCTCTCTATATGAAGTCTGGTTTTCACTGTGAGTATTTTAGTTACATTAAACTTTATTTTTTTTAAAAAAGATACTAAATAAGTATGAACAGTAAGATAAAATACAGTGACCTCAAAAATAATTTTGAACAATTATCCTGCTGGCAAGTAGCTTTTGTCTGCTGAAATTCCTTAGCTCTGTGCCTCTTCAAGCAAGTTTGAATTTAAAAGCACTGGAGAAATAAATGTAGCATAAAGCTATCTCCTTCATTGATCTCCATGAAAGCTGAAACAAGTGAAGAAATGTTAAAATCTTGTCAGCTTTCAGGTTTGCTTTTATTGTGAAGCACACAGAATGCACCCACAGCTTGAAAAATTAAGCATTTGTCGACTTTGCATTTTATATTGGGCATCCCTGCAAATGAAATAAAGGGTAGTTTATAACTTACTGATGTGTCAGTTAAAAGGTTAGGAAACAACAGGCTTAGGTAACTACAATTTTGTTGGTGTAGCTTGTCTGCAGATACTGAATTCTATTTCAAAAGCCTTTTTTTTTAAAGAAATACTGAGCATATATTAAATGTTCAAGTAAAAGTAAAGGAAAAAACAGGAAGTAATACTTTTATACAATAGGTTCAGAGATGGATCCTGGAATCTTTAATATTAAAAGTATCCTTGTTACATATGTATGTATATAGGCACACATACATTTGTAGATAAATACATAACACGTAGTATTCCGTTACACCATTTACTGTATATCTAATAAGATATTAATGACTCTATTTCCCTTTTTACTGAGCATAATAGGACAAAAGTGGGCAGCAGGAAAAAAATAACTGCAGCATTAATCTCTTTTATAAAGTTGTAATAAAACAAGAGGGATAGTTACCCTGATACTTTATTCTATCATAGAATGTAATAATACAGAGTTGCCCAAGTGTTAAAGAATTTACACTCTTCAGAGGAGATGAGTATCCATATGCAATGAGATTCTACAGAGCTATTTTACTAGATTGTATAAATTGCTTTGTAAATCAGATTAGTAAATTATACTTGGTGTTTCTAAATAAGCCTTTATCACAGCAGGAGTTTAAATATCTTTCAAAATAATATGCAAAATTCTTGCCGTGAAGAGAACTACTACCTAAATATATTTGTGAAGAAAAGCATCACTTGTAGCTATAAGCAAAACAAGGTGCCTCATCAGTTATTTAAGACATTATTTGCATAAATAGTTTGTAAAATAACCAGAAGAAAGCATCTATTAAAATATGTAAAATGAAATGTAATCTTATTGAATTATGGATGGTTAAAAAGAATTGTTATCCAGCTAGGAAGCTGAAACTGACATTAAATAATTTTCATATACTATTATATAACATCACTGATTATTGAAGTGTGTGTTCATACTATAGAATAAATTGGCATTAAATTCTGTTATTTTCAAAGTCATAGACAAGAATAAGCAGTCTGCTTTTAGCAATTCCAATTCTGTACAAATTAACTATATGAAATTTAAATACAAAGGTTAGTACTTTTATATAGCTTTGTTGGTTTGACTTCTGTGCACAGCTATGTTAAAGATATACATGTGGGCTGTAAATAGGTTGTCACAATGAAGTCTCTTTAGATTTAAACAATGAATGAAAATTATGAAGGCATTCAGAACTTGTGGGTGGGTGAATTCAGACTATTTGAACATAAAAATTTGTGAAAACAATTTAAACTAAAGAAAGAAGTATGACACTGGTCTACGCAGTGAAGGTGCACTGCAGAGTATAGATATAGTCACCATTAAGTTCTTTGAAAGAGTCAGAGACTTCTCTCCTCCTGCAAGGAGATTTCCCCTTTCCACAGAGGCTGACATTGCAGTTTTAACACTAGCTGACTAGATCATGCATACTGACTATATTCAGATACTGCTTTTCTAAATCCTGGTTTTGGGAGACTATCTTCAGTTTGATAGAAGCTCTGTTAGACCATTTTCCTTCTTCAGAATTTGTTCTTCATGTTGTAGAACACCTAGGAAAATAATTTAAACTGTATTGGCACAGACTCTTACTGTCAGTTGTTAGCCTGCCACATGGGAACATATCTGTTCCTGCAGCTCTTCTGTGCAGAACTGCAAAGTGCCAGTGTCAGATATGTTTGGAACAGTGGATTTCTGTTGGGTTACAGCTAATTTATTAGCTTCAGATAATTTTGAGTCCACTATTCCTTCTTCACTTGGAAAAAGAAAAGTAAAAAATTAACACAATGTTTGAACAATTTATCAAGTTCCTGAATAATGTGCATTGAAGAACTTGAAGTATTTCTAAAATAGGACCAAAAAATGCAAAAAGGAACTAAAATGGAAATAAAACCTTTGGATTACATTTGGAAGGAAAAGACTCGATGATTTAAGAGGAGGAGATAATTCATCACGGTGTGCCCTAGAACAGGTTGTTCTTTAAAAATAAAAAATAGTCACCGAACTAGGTAATTTAAAAAATATAAACAGAGAAAAACAATCCAGCAAAATCCCACAATGCTGACTAGGTTGGGGTTTTTTTGCTACTTGTCAGCATACGTTAAAAAAAAAGGGACTGTAACAATAGTGTGCTAGCTTTTATTTCTGCTTCTATCATACAAGCTATCTGAACTCAAGTAAGAGTGACAAGATTGCTTTGTGATACATCAAAGTAATATAATTTTTAGAATGTATGATGGCAATCAAAAATCTTTCATTCTAAAAAGTTTTAATTTAACAGGAAATAATTATATCTCAAAGTCCATATTGTTCTGCTAATGAAACAATTTATTTTATTTCTATCACCTCACTGTCATATTTTCTGCTTCAGGTTCCTAACATGAAAGTTCTCCTGCATAAGCAAAAATGTATGCATATCTTACCTAGTTTAATGCTTTTGAACTGAACTCTGACACTCAGTTTCTCTTCTAGAGAATCTGTAAAGTCATTGAATTACCTAATTAGCAAGAGCAAAACAGTATGGTTTCCCTAAGCTGACATTTCATGCAGGATATGGAGCCAAATTGACCGAAGGGACATTCTACGCCATATAATATTAGGTTTGGCAGTAAAAGGTATGGTTAGTCTTTCCAACATAGGCATTTCTAGGACAGCTGGGCATTGTTCAGATGTGGCGGGGGGGCAGAGGAAGTGAGTGATAGGAGGTTCTGGGGAGATAGCGATTGATGCCTTTGCATCACTTGGCTTTTGGGTTTTTTGGGTCTTTTTTTACTCTTCTTCCAGTCTCCCACACTCGCCCTTCACTTGTTAAACTGTCTTTTCCTCAACCTACAAGTTGTTTACTCATTTTTTGCTCTACCAGTACTCTTCCCTGCCCTTCTGGGGAGGGGGTGAAGTGAGTGAATGGCTAGTGGGTGCTTAGTTGCTGAAAGGGGGGGGTCAACCCACCATAGTGTGGAAACATTTCACTAAGCTGTCATAGTTTAACTCAGGATTGACAATGAAAACATTGATAATAATGTTCTCTATCCCCTTCCCCTCCTACCCAGGCAGGGAAAGGAGAAAGAGAATAATGAGAGAGACGTTCCGAATTGAAAACTAAACTAGGCAGCTTTAATTAAATACTAATGATAAAAGAAGATACGTACAAATATATACAAATATGTGAAGGAATCTGCAAAACCCCTGTCACCTCCCCTCACCCCCAGCAACTCCAACGGCATCTCTTGAGCTGTCAGCAGTTCCCAAATGTCCCGGAGCTGCCGGAGAGAGTGGCAGAGCAGACAGGAGCTGAGGGGAGAGTTGTGAGGGTCAGGAATGCATGGGCCAAGAGATCAATGGTGATGGATAGAGGGAGCCCTCCCTGGATGCCAGCCATGAATGGAAGAGAAGGGAAGAAGAAGTGCTTGACTTCCATGATCCCTGAATTTATACTGAGTGCCAAATATATTATGAGGTGGAATGCTCTCTTTGGCCAGGTTTGCCATCTGTCTAGTCCACTTCTCCCTATGGGACGATTGTGGATATGGCCCTTCTGCTCCTTTTGTGTCTGAAGCAGCAGATCCAACAAGCAGAGCAAAGTATCCTTGGTCTCTCAGCAGTAACTATGAACATTCTGGAATTATCAGCCCACTAGCTAGAGAATTTGATGCTAGTTTCAGCAAGTGTGGTGCTTAAAAGAGAGTTCACTGAAGAAAAAAAACCACAACAAAACAAAACACTGAAAAGAAAATTGGCTTCATCCAGACTCAAACCGAGACAACAAATCATAAACTAAAACCACTACCACATTACTCTCCTCTGAATCTTTTTGCTCCTTCTGTACTATAACCCCATTGTTATGGTATATTTTCCCCCTTGATGTCTTTATACAGTCATTTCTTACTCCCTCACTCTGTCCAGAGAGCTTCAGTCTCCCTACATCTCCCTATCTCTTCATTCCTCCCATCTGCTAGTCTCTCCCCTCATTTCTCTTCCTAGCTCTCATTTTGTCATTTTCAACCTCTCTGCATGCTGTTGGCCATTTTTCTCCCTAGCTATCTCAGTGTCTTTATTTTCCGTATATATATTTTTTTTCTCTTTTGTCAAACTCAAGTGGTAATTTCAGGCTTTCTGACCATTGCTTTTATACCAAGCTCGTGTTTCCTCTGTATTTCAATCAGGCAACTGGCTTCTCCTCTTAGGGGAGGGCCTGGTAGAAGATGAGCAGGTGGTTGTATATGAAGGATGAGCTCTCAGCGCCCAGAACTGAGTGTTCATCAGTCTCTGAAGTGAAGAGTACTGCAGGGATAGCACACTTGAAATCTTCAAATGTTAAATTTGACATTTATTTAGGATGAAATTGCTAAAACCTGTTTCTGTTGATCACCTTGAATGATTGTTTCCCAAAGGCCTCCCATTCAGCCATTTTTAGTAGATGATGGAAGAGCAAAATGCACATCCTTGACACAAAGGTCATTTTAGCAACTAATATGAGTTTTGAAGTTTGGTAGTGCTAATATATTTCACAGAAAAGGTCATCATATTTTTTAGTGTGGAGAACTGGATTTTTCTTCCAAAGTGAGTGAGATGACTAAACAAAAATAATTTCAATTCAATAATATTTAAACAAGAATAAATAAATCCAAGGCAGACATCCAAAAAGAACATTAAAGCCCAAACAGCTTCTATTTGATAAAGGTATGTACAAGTGAAAGTAGAATTTTAAAAAAGACATTGCTGAGCAGCTTTAAAACAATTGAAACCATCAGCCCTCACAATAATAATTCTATGTTTTCTGTTCTTTTTTTTTTTTTTTCCATCCACTTATATCCCTTTCCTAAAATGTATAATTACACATTGCTACTTCAGACTTTAGATAAAGAAATATTATACAATCTCATTGGTGAAATGCTGAAATATTCAGCTTAAGTGTCACAGACATGTATCAGCTAATGGCATAGGAATAAAAAAAATCCCTTTTTAGGAAAAGTGATAAAGCACATATCATAGAATCATAAAATGGTGTGGGTTGGAAGGGATCTTAAAGATCCAGTTCCACTACCCCTGCATGGGCAGGGCACTTCTCACTAGACCAGATTGCTCAATGCCCCATACAGCCTGGCCTTGAACACTTCCTGGGAGGGGCCATCCATAACTGCCCTGGGCAACCTGTGCCAGTGACCCACCACCCTCACACTAAAGGATTTCTTATTAATGTCTAATCTAAATCTCTCATCTTCCTGTTTAAAACCATTACCCCTTGTCCTCTTGCTACAAGCCCTTGTAAAAAATCCCTCCCCAGCATTCCTGTAGGCCCTCTTCAGGTACTGGAAGGCTTCTGTAAAGTCTTCCCCAAGCTTTATCTTCTGCAGGCTGAACAACCCCAAGACTTTCAGCCTATTTTCATAGGAGAGGTGCTCCATATAAAGACATTAAGGGGGATAGAGGAAAGACTGAATATTTTCTTGGATGGTTTTCATTAGAATACGAAAAAAAAAAAGGAAAAATGTGAACTAACAGTGTATCATCACAGTCAGAAGTCTAGGAAACTTCCTGGATTTCCAAGGATCCCTAGTTGTGATTCCTAGGAACTGTCCACTGATGCTGGCTCCTTCCATGTTTTCTTGTAAACTATTTAGCAATAAAAAAATATGGTACCACTTGACCTCAAAGGATAAAAAGCTTGCCTCACGCTCTTCTGGATATGGAGGGTTGATGGCACGTATGCTCTATTTGGCACATTCAGTGATTTTATGCCTACTTGAGGAATTCACATATACTCTCTGCTGTACTTGGCAGGTGTGACTTGTGAGTCATCTGTGTTCTTGCTAACCTATTGAGTCATTTAGCTAGCCACAATTCGCAACAAAGTAAACACAGAATAGCAAGAAATTATTTTTGTGTGTTGTTGTTTTTTGTTTTGTTTTGTGTTTTGTTTTTAAAAAGGAAAAAAGTCATCAATATCTGTATTTCAGAGTTTAACAGACAAACTGGTGTTTACATCATTTCGAATTTCATAGAATCATAGAATCATAAAATTTTAGGGGTTGGAAGGGACCTCGAAAGATCATCTAGTCCAACCCCCCCTGCCAGAGCAGGGTCACCTAGAGTACATCACGCAGGAACTCATCCAGGTGGGTTTTGAATGTCTCCAGTGAAGGAGACTCCACAACCTTGATGGACAGCCTGTTCCAGTGCTCTGTCACTCTCACAGTAAAAAAAAAATTCCAGATATTCACCTTGAACCTCCTATGCTCCAATTTGCACCCATTATCCCTTGTCCTATCACTGGTCATCACTGAGAAAAGCCTAACTCCATCTCCCTGACACTCACCCCTTACATATTTGTAAACATTGATGAGGTCACCCCTCAGTCTCCTTTTCTCCAAGCTAAAGAGACCCAGCTCCCTCAGCCTTTCCTCATAAGGGAGATGTTCCACTCCCTTCATCATCTTTGTAGCTCTGCGCTGGACTCTTTCAAGCACTTCCCTGTCCTTCTTGAACTGAGGGGCCCAGAACTGGACACAATACTCCAGATGCAGCCTCACCAATGCAGAATAGAGGGGGAGGAGAACCTCTCTTGACCTACTAACCACACCCTTTCTAATGCACCCCAGGATGCCATTGGCCTTCTTGGCCACAAGGGCACATTGCTGGCTCATGGTCATCCTCCCGTCTACCAGGACCCCCAGGTCTCTTTCACCTACACTACTCTCCAGCAGGTCAGCCCCCAACCTGTACTGGGACATGGTGTTGTTCTTCCCCAAATGCAAAACTCTACACTTGCCCTTGTTGAATTTCATCATGTTTCTCCCCGCCCAACTCTCCAGCCTGTCTAAGTCTCTCTGAATGGCAGCACAGCCTTCTAGTGTGTCAGCCACTCCTCCCAGCTTAGTGTCATCAGCAAACTTGCTGAGGGTACATTCTATACCCTCATCCAGGTCGTTGATGAAGATGTTGGACAACACCCGTCCCAGTACCGCCCCCTGAGGGACTCCACTAGTCATTTACATGTAAATGTGAAGGATTTCATATGGATATAATATTCACACTTCCCTATGCAAACATTTTACAATGTCTTGAAAACCTTTGTTCTCCCTGTAAGGAGTCATTTACATTTAGGTTGTTTCAGTCTAAGAGTCAGTGTAAGAGATCATAGCAGGTTTTGGTTTGGCTGCTTGTTGCTATAGTTTTGTTTCTTTAGTGCAAACTCTGGTAGGCACTTTGGGGCACTTAGTAGATACCTTGTTCTAGCAAACAACCAAGTTGCCTACAGCGCTGCAATTCTGTTCGGTTTTTCTCCCTTCAAGTTTTTGCTGCCTCCTCCTGACTTAATATAGGATAAGCACTGATAAGCTTTTTTGGAAAATACGTGTCACTGGAAATAACAGAGGGTATAGCTAAGAGACACAGTCCCTCTTGGTAAAGGAATTATAGTGGTAAAAATGCAAAAACAGGAAAATCTATGATAAATCAGAATTAAAAAATACCAAGACTTTTTGGATGAAAGTTAGATCAAATGAGATGTTAAAGGGACATGACAGTTTGTTCTAACAGCAAGCTTATTAACATTTGAGGCTTAAAATGTTGTTCTCTACCAACTAATATAAAGGGTCCATCTGCTACACACCAGGTAACTAAAGCTCATAAAGGAAAAATACTTGCCAAAAAGAGAAGAGGCAAATCTGTCCACTTAGCTGGAACTGGATTATGATACTGGAGTTCTCCAGTACTATAGCAACTATTTTGCATTCCATATTAAAGATGATATACATTGAATAAAAAGTACACAAGCCCTATCAGTCTAATTGCATCCATATCACTTAGGGTGTTTCTGAAATGTCTAACCTGATCTCACAGTAAAGATTTTAATCCTCCTTCTCATTACACCTTTTAAATAGAATTACAACTTAAAATGTTCTCTTTCATTTTTTCATTTCATTTATTGTGTAGACAGAATGAAGAGTTTGTTAAGGTACTTGGGTACTTTTATGCAATTTAAACTTTATGTTAAGCAGTTATACATTATGTTACTCTACTTAAACAATCAGGTAAAACTCTTGTGTTTCTCTTGTCTGTATAATAGATGTCATTGGCACATTCATGCTTGCTGATAGCTCTTTGATTGCTAAAATTTCAGCTAGAATTCATGGATGCCTCGTGAGTCACAGCTCCCTTCTATTCCTTGCACACAGAGCTGCTGTGTGTAATGTGTTCCCCTGTATTAGCAGAGTAGAAGGATCAGCCTTCATGGTGAAGAATTACTTCCTGATGTGTAACCTAAATCTACCCCAGCTTTCCTGTAGGTCCCCTTCAGGTACTGGAAAGCTGCTATAAGTTCTCCCTGAAGCCTTCTCTTCTCCAGGCTGAACAACCCCAACTCTCTCAGCCTGTCTTCATAGCAGAGGTGCTCCAGCTCTTTGATCATCTCTGTGGCTCTTCTCTGGACCCTCTCCAACAGCTCTGTATCTTCCCTGTCATAAGGGCTGCAGAGCTGTATGCAGTATTCCAGGTGGGGTCTCACCAGAGCAGAGCAGAGGGGCAGAATCACCTCCCTGGCCCTGCTGGCCACATTTCTTTTGATGCAGCCCAGGATGCCCCCCAGGATGCAGTTGGCTCTCTGGCCTCCAGAGCACACTGGCAGCTCATGTTGAGCTTCTCATCTACTTCCACACCCAAGTTCTTTTCCTCAGGATTGCTCTCTATCCATTCTCCCCCCGGCCTGTAATTAGGTCCTATAAATAAGCCTATAAATAAGGTCCCTGTGGATTGCATACCTTCCCTCTAGGGTGTCAACCGCACCATACAGCATGGTATTGTCAGCAAACTTGCTGAGGATATACTCAGTCTCACTGTCCACATCTCCAACAGCACTGGTCCCAATACTGACCCCTGAGGGATACCACTCATCACCTGCCTCCATTTGGACACTGAACCATTGACCACATCTCTTTGGGTGCAGCCATCCAGCCAAGTACTTATCCACCGAGTGGTCCATCTGTTAAATCTATGTCTTGTCCATTTGGAGACCAGGATGTCATGCAGGACAGTGTCGAATGCCTCAAAGTTTCAAATCCTCCCAGTAAAGAAGTTTTTCCTCATGTTCAGTTGGAACTTCCTTTGTTCCAGCTTGTGCCCATTGTCCTTCTTCCTGTCATGGGGCACTACTGAAAAGATTCTGACTCCATTCTTGCACCCACCCTTTAGATATTTATAAACACTGATAAAGTCTCCTCTCAGTCTTCTCCTTTCCAGGCTAAACAGTCACAGATGTCTCAACCTTTCCTCATGAGATAAATGTTCCAGTCCCCAGATAATTCTGTTGCCCTTCACTGGACTCTCTCCAGTAGTTCCTTGAAAAATAATATCAATAGTATATTTTCCACTGATATTATTCTAAAAAGGTGGTTGGTTAAATCATTAGTTGTAATGCTTTAATTTTGAAAATTAAACTAAACTACCATTCTGTCTAAAATAGAAATCCATTAAGTCAGGAATGCAGTATAGAGGGCCTTAGGCTGGACAATGTTGAGTTGCCCTTTCTGTAATAGTGTAATCAGCTCAACTTTGATACTTTTCAAATAATTATAAATAACATACATTTTATTAAGATATACATTTTAGAAATCCATTATTAAAGGGTTTTAACTTGTGGGCTTTACAAAAGAGGGAAGAAAACCAACAAACTTGTCAAATTCCATTTCACAGTGTTTTAACTAGGAAAAAAACTGTCATAAAAGCTTAACTATTAAGTTGAGAATGACTGTGTAGCTGTTTAGAATTCCCCATAGAAAAAGGGCTGCACACCATCACCTGCAACCACTTAGAGGAGAAAAAGAAACAACTTGGCATCCAAAAGAAACAAGACATTTGAGACCTCATGGAACAATATAGATGCAATATCAGTACAAAATATGTGCCTCTTGCTTCTCATGGCTTATCCGTTAGTGTAACTAAGGAGAGAAGAGCAGGCTCAGTCCTTCAGTACAGTGGCAGTGGCATAAATGATTCAGAGCATGTTTGCAACAGAGAAAGAAAACAGGTAGGAATGATAATTTAAAGAAAATAGACTGACAGCAGTAGGTCTTTTCTTAAGTGTATATGTCTGTGTTCTTCACAAGGTTGAGCACTTCTGCTGAGAAGGATGGCAAAAGCAAAGAAAAATATTAATCAAGAGGTTAAGACTGAAAACCAGTGTTGTGGTTCCCATACTAATTTTTTGACAGCAAAATCTCTGTTGGTCCTTCTCTTCGAACAGGAAAAGGTTGGTTGGTATCATATTATGTGTACAAGTTAAATTTCTACATGAAAGATGTGTTCAACAGGGGAAACCATAGGAAGGGCTATTCATGGCAGTTATGTAATGGATCCTTTTTGAAAAATATTTAAGGAATAAAAAATATTATTAAGAAGAGAGGTAAAATTTCCTAATACTAGATTCTTTTCACAGAGTTTAAATGAGCAAAGTTTACTTTGAATCCCTCCATTTAATGTCGTTTAGGTTAAAACATTACTTTGCATAATAGCTTAACCTTAGAGATCATCAGACTTGCTAAGGCCTCTGGGATACTACCTCTAGATTGTAAAGCCCAAATGATCATAGTGATACACTACAGTTTGACTTTATTACTCTTCATCCAATTGAAATGTCCCATCTTTGACTGAACTGTCCCCTGGAATTGATGGTATTATGGAATCACAGAATCACAGAATCATGGTTGGAAAGGACCTCTGAGATCACCGAGCCCCAAAATATAGAAAAACAAAATCCCAAAAGGAAAGCAAACAAACAAACAAAAACTAAACAAAAAATACCCACACCCCCCCCAAAAAAAAACCACAACGCACAGCCTACGCTGCATGGCCACTAGAGCATTTCCAGAAGTACCAAATATACATGGCTTTTAAATACCTCCAAAGATGGTGACTCAACCACTTTCTTGGGCAGGCTGTTCCAGTTCCTGACCACTCTTTCAGTAAAGAAATTCTTCCTAATATCCAATCTAAACCTCTCCTGCTGCAACTTCAGACCATTTCCTCTGGTCTTGTCATTATTTACTTGGGAGAAGAGGCAAACTCCCACCTCCCTACAACCTCCTTTCAGGTAGTTGTGGAAGGCAATGAGATCTCCCCTCAGCCTCCTCTTCTTTAAAATAAATATCCCTAGTTCCCTGTCCATATCCCTCTGTAGAGCCTCCCTACCCTCAAGCAGATCAACACTCCCACTCAGTTTGGTGTCATCTGGAAACTTACTGAGGGTGCACTCAATCCCATCATCCAGATCATTGATAAAATATTGAACAGACTGGCCCCAAAACTGGGCCCTGAGGGACACTACTGGTGACCAGCCACCACCTAGATCTGACCCCTTGCATTAATGATACAGTTGCCATAAATATATTTATTTAACAACATTTTGGAGCCAGAGAAAAGGCTTTTGTACTCTTTCTCCTGAGACAATGACCTAACTGGCAGGCTAGAGACTTTCAGCTCTAATTGTATGACCTAGTGGTAAGGAATTGAAAAGTTTTTGAAAGAACCCTATTTCAGAATTATTACTAACCTACTAGCTACAACAGTCAAATAAGGAAGGAAGTTACAGGTATCTCAGGTCAAGTCAGAGGAAGAAATTGAGTTACTTATTTTTTTCTTTTCCCCTCTGAATAAGTAATCTCCCTGTACAATAACTGAGCAATACTATCTTCTGGCACACATTATGAATGCCAAGCAAGCCTATTCAGCTGTTTCTGGATTTACTTTATCTGTATCAGAAATTCACCTTACCAATTTTATGGTTAAATTCATAGAAAACTGAAAAACCACAACAGTTCAGTGTTAAGTTGCTATCCCAGAACACAATGGTTTAGTTATCTATTAAAATATTAGTAGTTTCTGTAACATTAACGTCCACAATACTTTTCACTTTTTATTTCAGTGATCTCCCAAAAGTCAGAACTGTGGGACTGCAAGTGCAGAACAACTCCTAATTATTTATAAATGTGGGAATAAGACTCATTCTTGCTTGAATAATATTCCTGAAATATTCAAGATCAGTCAAGATTCAGCATTAGACAACATTCTCTATATGTTATAAGCAAATAGTAAAATGTGTTGCAGAATTGATGAATTATTTGTAAACAAACATTTCAGAGCCTCAGGGAAACAGTCAGCATCTTGAAAAACTGGTAAATGCCACATTGTTGAATTGCACTGAGGCAATGCCTGACTTTGACTCCAAAATGGGACTTCTGAAGTCTGCTTTAGGATGCACATGTGTGTAGACTTTGTCTTTTCCCTCCAAGTTAGCTGGAATGCTAGTATTGATGGGGAAGTGTGGAGCTGAGTTGGGAATGTAGCACTGTGCTAAGAGAGCTGTAAAGCTTTTGGGTCAAACCTCACATCCAGCTCACTGGGAGCATTGACATCATGGAACATACCTCAGCAAAAGACTTTGGTTACGTGCTTTATCCAGCAATAACACAAATTATAAGCACTTTATAATAAACTCTAGGCAGCAAAATTCAGGGAAAAGTTTGTTGTGTTTTTTGTTTTGTTTTGGTTTCCTGTGAAAAAAACCTACAAAAACATACTATGGTCAGATCGACTTGCAAATATCCCTGGTATAATGTCAATCCAGCTACCCATGCGACATAGTATTTATTTCTGTACTTGCAATTCATATTTTTTTTGTATTTTTAAACCAATTACATATTTTGCCATGCTCATACAGTAAAACAAACCCTGTTTCTAAACCTAGAAGAATCAAAGTTAGTTCAAATTTTTGTCACGGTACCTGATTTAAGATTTATTTTGTCAGAATTTTTCTTCATCTTTTTAAAATGCTCATGCAGGGAGCACAACAATATAAATGCCTACATTCACAATGCTTATGTATTTTTTTGGCATCTTGGAATAACCCTTGTGGGATAACCCTGTTATCTTGTTCTGTATGCTAAGATCCAGTGACAAATATTTGTGGGCAACACAAGATAACTGTGTGCTGATCAAAGATAACTAATATTGTAAAACCTCTTTAACAAACTCTGGTTTGCCCTCCAGGTGAAAACACTGCCTGTCAGTGTGAAGATTAAGCTCTGTAACAAACAATCTTAAACCTCTTTCAGTGCCTAAGAAATAGAAACTGGTTTTAAATATTGCATGTGTGGTAGGAGTACATTTCTTGAAAAGATAACTGAATTGTAACTTCTTTTTTTTTTCCCCTACCCTCTGAACAAGCATAAAATGAAATCGATCCAGAAGTTAATTAGGAGTTGCTTTGTGTTTCTTTCTGGCTATAACCTTGTGAAGGCACCTATTAGAGTTGCAAGAATATGACATATTAAATTTCATCACATGAATTACTTCAAACAAACTGTTTTGAAGGAGACTTATGTGTTTCTGTTGAAGGTTGAAAATATTTACTTTTTTTGGTAGCTTATAAATATTTTTCCCTCGGTCTTACACAAAGCTGCACAGGAAAGTGATAAAAATACCAGTATTAAGATACAGGAGGGTTTTTTTGGTAGGGTTTAGTTTATTTACCGGGCAATATTTGCTGTATTTTGTTTGTTTATTTGTCTTCCTTTATCTGTTCCTGTTACCAGGCTCAGGCAAGATTTTATTTTGCATCTCACTCCCCTTTTTTTTGTGTGTATGGCTTTGAGAATGGTGTTCATGCTTCATTTTTCTGTCATTGTAGTGGATGTAATTCCTCAATACAGCATCTCAGAGATTCTTTTCCACAGTAGTCTCTCATATTCTCTTTCTTTTCCAGCATAATCTTAGCTGGGCAGGGGTAAGCTTTGATTGTAAAGTGGAGTATATGGACTCTATCCATCTTACTACAGCTATTAAAATTACTCATTCAAGAAGTCCTCTTAACTGTTCAAGATTGATGGGCTTCTCTTCCTATATTTTGGATGCCTGTCCTTCACTTAACTTTCAGATATTTTTACACTGAAATCTTTCAGTAGGTTGGTTCTCAGATTCTTAAATTGTCAAGATACATTCAAACATCATTGCCTTTGTCTCATTGTCTTTTGCTTCTGATTTGACCTGTGAATGACATCTACTGTCTTTGAAATAGCAGTCCTAGTTTTATGATGATAAAAATAAGCAATCATGGATGAATACCCTGTTCTTCAAACCATTCACATAGAAGAAAAAATATAACTTTTTATATTTTTTATTTTTTTTGTAATTAAGTCTTGCTGTATGGCTTGCAATTCATATGGTTTTGTGTTTTTTTTTTAATCTCTGTCGTTTTTGTCTGGTGTCACCTTGCTATGGATTTTTGATGTGCCTTATATTCAACAGTGTTCATATATGGTTTAAGAAAGTGTCCTTCAAACTCTGCAATATTCATAAAGGTAGTGGTCACTCTGAGGTTGAGTAGGCATGCTAGTCTACTTCTGTCAGAACTACCTGGCTGTCGTTAAATAATATAATATCTTGTTTCACTTTGGCCTCACTGCTTTAGGATTTTAGTAATGACATATAAGAAGATAAGTTTTTTTCTATTCCTATGATCTCTTCTGTCTCTGAATTCTATTCAGGTCAATATGGATAATACAGTTTAATGTCACAGTTCTGTGCAGCAAGTGTAAACAATTCCTTAGTCCCTCAGGAAAGCAGGTGGTAAGAGCAGGCTGTGATAAGGCAACCAACAAGGAGCTGGGATGCAGAATGCCAAATCTGTGTTAGGATTAGGGTTGGGGGCAGGGTCACTTATGCTCCAGCCATCACCTGACAAAGATGCAGTACAGAAGCAGATTTGAGGCCAAGCCAAGGAAGCCAAGCTCGGGTCAGCACAGTGAAGGTCCAAAGCAGAGCACAGGCACAGCTGCTTCACAGCTGTAGTGCAGCACAGAGGGGGCCAGTGTTACAGCCACAGTTTATGAGCACTTCCCAAGGAAAAAGGGGCAGGCCCTTCCTTCTACCTTCTTTTCACAACTGCACTTCCCATCAGAGGACTTTGCTTTGGACTCATCCACATTGAATCTGATTTACAGAAGGGTGATGTGCATGCAGTTATCTAAGGGAGTATTGCCTCACTTGTCTTAGCTTTTTTTAAGTTTTGTGAATGGCCAGACATTGTGCTTGGCTTAGCATCAATGAACCATAATAGCACTCAACTATACTTCAGCAGTTCATTTAGTATTTCTGCCTTTTCCACGTTTGCTTTCTTTTATTCATAAATGTGTTTATGTGGAGTTGCTTTTTTAGTTGCTTTTTTTTTTTTTTTTTGTATTAGTTTGTTTTCATTCTTCTAATGATCTTCTAACATCCCTTGGGAAACCACTGCTTGATAAGCACTGAGAAACTGGAAGTATGAGAAAGTTAAGGAAAAATCCTTTTTGGTATGCATTAGAAAGGTAGAACAAAAAGAATGTGCTGTACTAAGGGTCATGGTACATGCTAAATGGAGTCTTACGGTATTTTTATGCTTTCTGTTTGATTAATGAATAAAGCAAAACATTGTTATCAAAAAGTCATAAAGAGACAATGTATAATTATTTATCTTAATTTGCTGAAAGCTTAAACAGCTGCCAAGTATTATTTGTCTAACGATAGTAAAGAAATGTGGTTTTTTCCCCTCTTTTTTCCACTGTAGGTTAATTTAGAGGTTTCCTTAGGTGTTTGACAAAATGAAAATTACATTCTTTAACAAGAATGTTGAAATTCATTAGTTTTAAAGCTGCAAAATATCAAATAAAAGAGACAAGTGAGCTTAAATGGGATTCCCCCACACACCCCGGGTAAAATACCTTCTTTTATTCCTGTGAAATTTTAGGCCTGAGAGATACTTTAAAAGTATGTGTACAATATATACAATATAAAATGTAAGTAGCAATACTGTGTTGGTTTTAGTTATGTATAAATATATTGTAGCATGTATTTCATATAGTGTATATTTTATACAATATCTATGCTATAAAACTGTAAAATGTTTTTATTTGTTCAAACTAATCTATATTCAAACATATGGTGATTTAGAAGCTTTGTTCTCTGCATCAGTTTTAGTACTATATATAGATGGTAATACAGCACCTGTACTTCCGATTTTAGGATACGGTGTCATTGAAAAATGATGCTGGAAATCTAGCACAGTTTAGCTATTTTGCTGAAAGACAAGTTGTAGGAATATCTCTGCACTTTGATACTTTATCTCCTAATTATGTGTAGTAATTGAAAACGGTGAGTTTAATTTAATTGAAAAATGGCTTTCCTCCTTCTGGAACTATGAAAAGTTTTGATCTGTGTCAGATGAGGTGATGTCAAAAGAAGAGTATTCCTTGGTGAAAATTACTTCATCTCCTCCTATCATGAATAGACAGTATGTGAATTTCTTTGACCATCAGTGAATGAACAAGGTAAATAATCCATCACTGCCCTATAAGACAAAGATATCTTTGGTATTTTTAATCCTCATGCATTTTATTTCTATTTTTTGATCCTGCATCTGGTGTTTGTCAATAGTATTTGTCCTTTACCTTTGCATACCACATGATATAAAAGAAAAAAGTGTAACAGTGTTGTAATTTCAAAATGACATTGAATCGTAGTGCTCAGTGGGAGGTTTAGTGCATTTCTGTGGAGCAGAACTGTTTCTCTTATATATTTGCAATTAATGGAGAGAAACTAAAATAAAATGAGACCAGTGTGGGTAATAAAATCTCTCCTACCTGTGTACTAACTCACTAACATTGCTGTTCTGAAAGACATATTCTGGAGGTGTTGAATTAAAATGGAGACAATTCTGAAACAGGATTGTTGTATAACTTTGAGTGAAGGTCACAATATTCTCTTTACATGGTCAGTGATACTTCCAAATAAAGATTATGATGTGAGCCTGTGAGCAATGCCTTTTAATCTAAAGCAGTAAGGTCAAAATACTATTCTCAAATGATGAGCTATTAGAATAATTTGCTGCTGTCTTTGATGACCCAGTTTTAAGCCTTCTTGAAAAGTGCATCCCAAAACAGCAACTCTTTTATCTTTGAATTAAGGACTGGGATAGCATATTCTCCAATCTAAGGTCAGGTTTGGTTAATGGTTTGAATCTGGGAGTCAAACACATAGTTCTACAACTTTTTCTGCTTCCTTAATAAATAGATATTACTAGTATGTAAACTGTTCAAGTACTATCTTCCTTAGTGAGATGATAGCTAACATGGAACAAAATGTCTTCCCTTCCTCCTTTTGCCTAGGTTATTGACATAGATAATAAGCTCAGATATTTTTTTGCTCAATTTCTCAAAAAAAACATCTTAACACCATTCTGATAGTGCTAATTTCTGCTCTGAAATATCAGCCAGATTTAGATTTCTTAACATTGGATCTACAGCAGATAATGTTTTGCTTTTAAGATTTATTGTTCTAGTTATATAATTTGTATTAACATAATAAAAGCAATACTTTAGAAATTAGACCAAATTTCAGTGAAATTCAAGCAAGAATTGAAATTACCTTGCCCATTCCTAATAAATAAATTGTACATTTTTGGGGACTTTATTTCAGATTACTGTATTTGTAGTATAGGATGAAGAATAGATTAATTTTAAATACTGTAAAGGCTTCTGTGTCAAAAATTAATGAAGGAATTGTTGATTTGGGGTAAAACTGGATATATTAAATGTATTGCTAACACCACTGATACTTTAATTCAATAATTGCTTAGTCAGGTCCATGTATAATTGTCTATTATAAATCCAAACCAGCAAATAACATTAGAAAAAAAAACAACAAACAAACCAGAAAGAAGAAAAGCAAACATAGCTTAAAGTATCAATTAAAAGATAGCTAATCCATCAGCACACTCTCCTTCATCCCACATGCCATTTATTTCCTTGCTAGCTACATAAAAAAAACCACAATACATTCTTTTTTTCCTGAGAGATCATGAGAGCATAGTATACCACAGATAGCAGTGACTGGAGTTTTGATACAAATAACTCCACTCAGTGGATTTACAGATTTTAGAAACTTTGGATCATTTCCAGGAGCACTGCTCCCCACAGAGAAAGCTGAGAAATACTGAAAAGCTGAAATCTAAACTTACTCAGCTGACTTGGTAACTAGAGTCACTATACTGGGTAATAAGGTTGAGCTAAATATCCTTGCCTGAATTAATCTGGACCCAAGACCATGGTCACACAGTCATACAGGTTTCAGGATTTGAATTATTACTTGAAGATTATTCTCTGTGTCATGCACAGGGCTATGTAGGGAGCCTTTTAAACTGCTTTGGATAGCTATACAATGCAGCATTGCAAGGTGTAGATATGCTGTAAGCAACCAAAGAAAAATGTTTAATCTTTGAAATAATTGTTGATGACTTTCCAACTTAGATATTACATAGTATTTATTCTATTATTTGGTCCGTGGAGGTTTTAATTTTGTACCCCTATATGACAGTAAACCAAAATGTGTTCCTTCACCTTTTGTCATAAACAATAAGAATTAAAATCTGGAATGCAGAGAATAGTAGATACACATCACATTAATAGTAATTGTTTAGAAAAAACCCACAACAAACAAGCACCGTTTTAGAGTCCTTTTCATACTACTGACTTCGTACAAACTCTGCAAGAACAAGGTTGTCAGACTTGCTTGGTGTGGGCTTGACTTGCCTGGAGCTCCGTTTTAGCTTTTTTAGCTGCAACAGCAGTGGTCTACTGACCATGTAAGTATTGCCTAAATGGTTTTGTTTTCATTTTGCCCTGTAGGGCTGTGTGATTTATGATTGTTGTACTATTTTTTCTATTCTGTAAATAACTGGTAATAATAATAGAAAGTAGAAGAATAAGTCTTAACACATAACACAAGGGAGAAAGAGTAGACACTGGGAAATGTGTACAGCAATTTAAACTGCATTTTTATGGAGACTTTTCTGTAATGCTGTTTTGGTTTGGTTTGATTTATGATTGTTGTACTATTTTTTCTATTCTGTAAATAACTGGTAATAATAATAGAAAGTAGAAGAATAAGTCTTAACACATAACACAAGGGAGAAAGAGTAGACACTGGGAAATGTGTACAGCAATTTAAACTGCATTTTTATGGAGACTTTTCTGTAATGCTGTTTTGGTTTGGTTTGCTGTCTTTTGGTTTTTGTTTTTTTTTTTTTTTTTACTCGGTGCTAAAGTTAGAATATTAATATCTCAGGTGGACTAACAATAAATTGTTGATTTTGCATATAAAGTGTATTTCTTGGGCTTATATAAACTGCAGAAATTGCTGTGCATCTAAGGCCTTAACTTAATGCAACAGAACATGCAAATTCTTGGGCATGGCCACTCATACTTACGTCTGCTGACCACTTCAATTAGTTCTTCACTTTCAATTCAATGTGTCCATGATTTGCTTGGACAAAGGCTATTTGGTTTGATGGTGATGCCTCATGCCTCAGTGCCCCTATGCTTCAACACTCCTAGTCTAAAACCACATGACCAAATGCTACTGTTAAGTTTAACCCAGGTAACACCATGGGTGTTTAACCATGTACATATTTAGTACTAAAAATATGTTGTCTCTGGTTTAATTGCCGATCCTGAGTCAAACTGTGACAATGTCGTTCACATCTTACTAATTCTATACAGCTGTAAGCACTCATAAAAAGCAGCAGTTGGGCCTGCCAGAATTACCTCATGCATATTTGACTAAATAAGCATTTCTGCTTTCTTGTTAAAGAGTTTTGAAATAGCAAGTACAAGTGTTTTGGTATGTCATTTAGTGCCCACATGCAAAAATCTCAAACTCAAAAGCTATGCAATACCAAGGTGTTGCATGTTCTTCATAGATATGAGTTATTGATAAATTTACTTACTTTTCTCACATAGACCATCAACAAGAAAACAGAAATATACTGTTCTCTTTTTTGTGAATCCATTATTTGACGGAAAGAAACACTTTCTGACTTACCTATTGATTTATTTGGAAGAAGGGAAATGCTGTTTACAGGCTTCCTAAATTTTTGAGATGAGGTGAAAAATGTAGCCACTGTGTAGTATGCTTCTGGCTTTGTAAACTGGCCATATGTATTCTAGCTATACATTTATTTGGGCAAAATTTTTGTAGGATGGCACAGTAAAAATTAAAACTGTGCATATTAAAAATATTAGGTTGCTGTTGGGGTTTTTCAACAATTCTTCTTCCATGCAGCTTGGTGAACTTCATTAAAAATACTATGCCATTTTAGATTAGAAGCTTAGAGCCTTAATTATTAATAGGGATAAAATCTTGTTCACATATTCTGAAAGCACTGATTGAATCAAATGCATCTTCTTGCTTCTAGCTTATCATGCCACTCCTTGAGGCACGACAAGTGAGAGTTTGATTTTCTCTTTGCCATACACCATATATAAAAGCTTACCAAAGAAGTAAAAGTCTGCCAAATGCATGTCTCTCTGTACAATGTCTGGAGGACCAGAAGGAGAAAATTTAGATTGAAGGAATACAAAAGTGAATTCTAAGATAATGCAAACTGAATGTCCTTGAAGTATTAAGCCATGCAGTTAATACTTTGTGAGTCTGGTTAATGAAATTGAGAGATTTTTTCTTGTTGATCAAATAAGAAGGGAAAGGCATAGAAACACTTATGTCGGAATTTTCCTAAGGTATATTTTCAATATTTTATCCCTTCTACTATCTTACCAAATGTGTGATTCATTTTGCTTACTACAGGGATATATAATTTTTATGTGAAATATGTGTTCTAGATTTATAGAGCTTATTTTAAAAAAAAAAAAAAAAAAACTAGACAGGAAATGCAATTGTTTGGTTTGTGGTTTTTTTGTTGTTGTTGTTGGTTTAGTTTTTTGTTTGTTTGTTTTCTGTTGGACACTTGCATTGTTATAGAGCTTTATTTTGTTCTGTTGAATTTTATGGGTACTTGATAGGTAAAATATTTAATGTTTGTTGTTTGTTTGTTTTTTTCTTGCATCATGTCAAAAGTACATTTTTATATAAAAAAATAAGGAATGAATATACTCTGCTTTCACAAATGTGGGGGGTTTTTCATTTGTTTCATGTGTTTAAGGAATATACCTACTTGATCTATCATTACATTTTTTCCTGTTCATTAGAAGTTATGATTTTGACAGTGAAATACTGCTGAAATAATGATAGCAGATGTAAAGTAACTTAAGTGTAGTTTGGGAAAAAAAATAAATTGGGTTTGTTGAAAACAACATACTTGTTTTCTGTTAACCATGGCAACAGAGTGAGAGTAGCAGAACTTTTCTTGAGCTGGGGAAAATACTTCTGTAAGTAGATCAGAACTGGCTTGCTACAGTTGCCCATAAGTTTTGATTTCTTTAAAAATTCTACTCATAACATGTTCAGCAAATGCACTCAGTAGGCTCAGAGACAGGTAGACTGAAAAACAGCTTCAGGCTTTCCAGTGGTGAGACCCAGAAACTAATTTTTGGACACGAATTATACAGTCACTGGCTGTGACAGCTTGAAGGAACAAAAGCCATGCCATACTCATGCTCTGCATAGGACATTTGTTTGTTTGGCTTTGTATGCTACTTTATTGCTAGTACCTGAATGTTAAAGTCCTGTGCACCATGAGACACTTCTTCCTGGAGAGAGAAAATGAGTATCGGAAAACAGCTTTTGAACAATTTTCAAAAACCAACAACTAAATAGGCATTTTTTTGCTCTTTCTGTTCTTATTTCCTGCTTCCATGGGTATTTATATTTAAGTGCTTATGGGCTGAAGAGTCTGAGTCTGTGTATTTTGAGAAGGCTGCCCTGCAGTCCCCACTGCCAGCGCGTGGGCATGGGAACCTGATACAATTCTTAACTCACACAGGACAGACATCCATGTTGTTTAAATTTATTTATTAATTCTGTGTTTAATTATTCTCATTTTACCCTGATTGCCATATGTACTGATTTTACATTGTAAAACATATTTTTTCATGTTATTCTAAGCAGGAGAGTTTTCCCTTTGATTGGTATATCCTTAAGAGGTCAAATGAAAGCAGCATAAAATTTTTCCTTTCATGTTGAATGGAGAACTGTGGGCAGTTCTGTGCATTTTGAGGTGAAATACAGGGCTTAGTCATTTTGCTGCAAGAAAAAGGTGGAGGACATTTCTTTCCCAGTGACCCTTGTAGACCTTTGGATATAATCCAAACACAGGCTGGAGGTGTTATGAACTGCTGCTGTTTCATTTCTGCAGCTTCTTATCTGCTGTTCACCTACCACACCAGGGTTTCTAGGCATCTAGACCACATAGAGCAATTATGGGGTGATCTGCTAAGTCCATTTGCTTTCCATTGAGCCATCTGAATAGTTTCAGAAGCATTAATCACTCTGCTGCTGGTGGCTACTGCTACTAATGCTGCTGCTGGTGTGACAGTACTGGCCACAAATACTTCTGGCAGTGCTGCTCTCTGCCCATCTGCCCAGCTTTTCCTCTTTTCATCTATGGGACAATGTAGAAAAAGACATAAAATTCCAGTTACAGTGGGTCCTTGTATTCTAAAGACAATTATAATAGTTAATATTTCCATCATAATAAAATTAATCTTATTCACAATGTGAGTAAATATATGTAGGACATAAAATCTGCCTGTAATTATTGACAGTGCTTCTTGGATCACTCTGGTAACTATAGAATCATAGAATGCTTTGGTTTGGAAAGACCTTTAAAATAATTTAGTCCATCCCCCCTGCAATGAGCAGGGACATCTTCAAGTAGATCAGGTTGCTCAGAGCCCCGTCCAAACTGACCTTGAAGTTTCTGAGGGATGGGGCATCTACCATCTTGCTGGGCAACCTATTCCAGTGTTTCACCACTCTCATAACAAAAAAAAAACAACAAACAAACAAACAAACAAACAAACAAACAAACAAACAAATTCTCTTAGCATCTAGTCTGAAAGTTAGTGCATTTCACTTTAAAGGAGCTGAAATGCATTGTCATAGAGATCTGGAATGTTTCAGTGTGCTGATTCATATGTCTCAGTTCAATTAATGCCATGGTTATTTTGCCTGCCTGACATTTTTATATACACAGATGTCAGACAAGGTAACCCTATGTCAAGTGTTTTTGTTTATTAGTATGGGGGCCACTGTCTTAGAAATCCTAACACAGTAATAAAATGTGATTGCTACAATCACAGCCTAACTAGATCTCCCTTGTTTCTTTTGTCAAAGCAATGGAATTGCCTTTTCACATCAGTAGTCCACATTCAATTCATATTTCTGTTTAACAGCTGGAGGCTGTCATGGGTGAAATGAGACTTGTCAGCTTCACAAAGAGAAGCAAGTATTCATCCCTAAACTGATCTCAAAATGAAATTCTCATTTTTAAGAAACTCTAGAACTGGCAACAAGATTACAGAATATCTGTTTCAAGTTATTTAAGGAAAAGCATGAATTTTAAGTACATTTTTGTGCTGAGCTAGCTTCAATAGGCTCATCCACAGTACATGAAAATTTCTTTCCATTAATTACCATGAGCTCCATTTTACACAAATGTAAAGCTGAACTGCTCTGATACTGTCTAGAAATGGGACACTAATAAAATGTACCTTGGATTGGTTTCAAGAGACAAGGGAGATTCTTCCAACAGGTTAGAAAACTTTAGAGAATCTGAGTAATAGAGTTAGATTCTCATGAAGTACTATTAAAAATGTGTCAAAAGTTAACTGAATTCTTGCTTGAATTGCTAATACCATCATATTACATATAAAGACAGAATATATTAATTAATCCATGAAATAAAGTATTTTACCCATGGTTAAAACAAACACTAAACATAGCAGCCATACTGTCACTAATGGGTGCAAACAGCTAAATCTTTGAATTAATTTAGGAAACATGCTTTAATCCATAAAATCTCAGTTTTGTGTTGTGATAGAGTCTTTCAGCTCTGTAAGCAGCTGTAAGGAAGGCATGATGATTTGTAAAAGGTGATTAATGGGCAAAACCTCAAAAAGGAATGACTTGTTTTTATTCTTCTGTATCAGGACCAAAAATATTGCTTATTCCACATTTGTCTCAGTTTGCTTACGCTGGGAGGACTGGAATATATTTGAGGAGCTGATATAAACTCTTTGCTCCTTTTCTTCAAGAATTTACAGGTTGACATGAGTAAGTCACTGACTCTGTGTAAGAAAGAGGGGAAAGAATTATGAACTATCAGTTTGACATCTCATCTGAATAAACAGCCCCACTGGAATGATTGAGGTTACATATTCAGGAGAGAAGTGTGTATCTGACACATAGGTGCCATGAAAAATTGTGATAAATTACCTAGTTGTTGTTTTTTTTTTTCATTATTGTTATCATAGTGAGAAGAGTAGGAGGGAACATGTTGCAGCTGACATCCACCCTGATAATATCAATGAAGGGAAGACCAAAGCTGAAATAATGTTTCAAAAATTTGTGCTATATATTTTAAAGATATCCAGAGTCTGAGATACTGTATACAACTACACATCATTGTGTACAAAAGAAAAGCATTAATTTTTACATCTTCTACTTAATTTCTCTATAGCTGGAAACTGAGCCTTCATAAAATTAGCAAAAAATGTTGGAGTACGTCTTTTTATTTGGAGAAATGTTCTCTGAGTTTGTTCTCTTATATATGATATAGTCATTTTCTCTTTTAAAATACTGTCCTTAATTACAGCAGTTATAGATAGACAATTTAGGGCATGAGACACTCTAGGCTTATTTCAAGTATGAGCTGAGCTACTCTGTGTAAAAAAAAAAAAAAAAAAAGGAAAGAAATCAGGACAAATGATGTACTGTTGCTACTCTAGTTCTTGCAATTTGGTTTAAAAAACAGAATTCTGTCTTTTGAAGTGGTGTCATAAAATATCCACTCTGAAGATTCATGGTATTTACATGTCAATTTAGGTCATCTTAGCTACTGTGCACTTTCAAGTGAGGAATGCAAACAATATAATTTATTTTTTTTTTATTTCCAGTAAAATTGCTAAAAACATATGTTTAAGAGAAAAAATGATGTTGAGTTTTCGGGTATGATCATCCTTATACAAACTTCCTTGTATTTCCTGATGCTTACACACAATGTCAATGTGGTTTTTGCTGAGTAGAAGCCAGAAAGTGTACACAGGAATATAATTACTGTAAAAAAAAGTATAAATCCTAATCCTATCTCTGGACTTAGGCATTTTTTACTAATGTGTCAGAAAATGCTTCATTTTACTAAGGATTCACAATTCTGAAGTCCCTCTTGAAATGGGACACTTAAAAGGAAGAGGACACCTTTTAACAAATGTGGGCAGATCAGCAGAAGAAATACTATCTCTTCTGAGTAGATGGACTTTGCACAAAGTAATGAGGAAAAAAGGAAAAAAAAAAAAAAAAAGCCCACAACCTGAATTCTAAATTTTAGGTGTTCACAAGTAAATGGCCATGATCTACCTTTCAATTTAGCCTTGTAAATGCTATTTTAAACATGAAGCCCTTTGTGGATTTAGAACATAAAATAAGCACTGAAAGAAGCATCTACTATCAACATGTCTTAAATAATAAATTGGGAATTTCGTGGAACTGTAAGTCTTATTCAGCTTCTGGTGTATCCACCAAGTGCTTATAGATTTACCTTGCAGAACTTAAACTGCAATAATGCAATTTTCAGCTGGAATATATTTTCTTTACTTCTTGAGAGGATTGTGCATCCCTTACAATCATTGTAGCTAGACATTATATATTTATTCTATCCAGTTAAATAAAGTTCTTAGAATGTCAGCACTGCGGTTCAATCAAAGCAGTACCATGTAGTGTAGATTTAGTCCTAGAAACTTAATTTATGTATATTCATGTGTATAACAGTGTCTCTTTTATTGAAAAAAAAAAAAAAGAAAAAAGCTACTAAAACTTTTTAGCTGAAATATTAAGCATAGAAATCAGATCCTTAAAATTAACAGGTTTCTTCTGTTCAATATTATGTCTTTGGAATGTCTCATCTCTTTCTTTTCCACTTGAACCAGGAGACAGACAGTTATTAATAGATTCAATCTCTTACTGACCCCTTTTATTGTTAGAATATGATTATTATTTTTTTTGAGGCAGGTGAAGCAATGGACAGATTTTGTATTGACTTCACTCAGTTTCATCCATAAACATAATCAGTGGAAAGACTGAAATGTTAATGATTGTACCATGTAATATATAGACTAGAATTCAGTTCTACTGTTGTAGTAAGCATGTTTGCCCTCACATTACCTGTGTGTCACCATGATTATAACTACTAAATCAGCTATATTCCAAGTATAGTATATTTGTAAGAACTGAAAAATCTCCATTGTCTTATTAGCACTCAGAAATACTGAAACACTTCATATAGGCTCCTGGGTCCTCCAGTGAGCCAATGGAATCATAATCTATTAATGGTCAGTTAGAGTGAATTAAAAAGAACTGGTAAGGTCAATGATCATAGAAATGGTCTCCAGCTCTCAACATGATTTGGAGCTTGCAATATTATGTTTTCTCTTGTTCTGTCATTCAGTTCAGTTCACTTCAGTTCAGTTGAGTCACCCATTAAGCACAATATAAAAAACATTCAACAAGATGCAGTCTTTGCCAATCTTGTCCATGAAAACTGCTTGTGATGACCTTTATGCATGGGCTTATCATCTTCCCTAGAAAATCTCAGTCTTACAGAAGTAATGAGTCTTAGCTGACTTGTCCTTGGCCCAATGCCTTGCTCCTTGATCTTATTCTTGATCTGATTTAACATTTGGCAGTGTATCCAACATCACTGAGAATTAAATGATTTAGAATGGTCAGTTCCCTGAGTGAGCAGTCTCACTCCAACTGTACTCTTCTGTATTTTCACTTTGTGTAATGGCACTACATATTGAGCTCTTCAGAAAAGAAGACTGTCTTGTGAATCAATATGTTATAAAGTGGCAGTATATTTACAACTAAATAGCTTTGTAGGGTGAGCTTATAACCTGATGATGGTGAAAAATGGAAATTTCGAAAGCTCTAAGCCACTGAGACAAAACAAACATATTTGCTTTATTTCTTTTCAAAGGAATGCTTCTGGATATCCTATAAAATTGCTCTTTACTACTGACTGTTCATCAACTCTGTCATTTCAAAGTAAATTACTGAATTTCCTACATTTCTGAATGAAGCAGTACTGGAAAAAGCAAGACCTCTGTCTACTCTTAGCTTAGTATTTAAGCCTTACACATAGCTTATTTTGTGGTCTGGAAAGGGCAAATGTATAATGGTAGTTTCATTTTCATGGCAACTTTTTGCTTTCTCTTCCTGTCATGTGGTGTGAAAAATAAATGGCAATGTGTTTATTTTTTAAAGATTTATTTTTCATCATTTGCCTATCAGATAAAATCCTAGAAACTCTATCATTACGGACATTCTATCTGTTGACTTCATTGAGGTCATGGTTTTCCATTTCCTTGTGTTTGAATGCTAAGGGAGTAAAATACTTCCTCGTGACTGGAGAGAAATATTTTGCAGTCAGTTTGTTCTTTACAATTGATGCAAAAGTATCATTACCTGCAGCAAATAATGAAATAACACTGCAATACAAAGTGCAGGGTGAAAACTTAATTACTAAGGAGACTGTAATGCTTTTATATTAATGTCTTGAATATTATGAGAACTTAATAAGTTCAATGACTATAGGTGAGAGCTAAATAGTTAAACCACATAACACCATATGCTTGTTATGCAGTGATGTGGGACAGTTTCTTCTCTATCTTCACTTCACAGTCTTGAGCAAGATAGAGATGTGATACAGGTAATTCAAGAGACAAACCAAAATACCACTTTTTTTTTAATGTAGTCAAAATTATGTAGACCAAAATTATTAAAATATCAAAGTGTGCCTTTTAATTCCTATTTTGTATAACACAAATAAGTTTGCACTTTTCTGACTGTGTCATAGTTTTAAAAATAAAATCTAATAGAGATGATTTAGTGTGTGCAAAAAACACTATTTATAAGTAAGTTTAATCATGATCCTAACTTGCTGACCTCTTATTTGCAGTAAGACACTATCTTGAAATGGATAAAGCTTTGTGTTACGAAGAAGTGCAACATATGAGAAGTCCCCTAATACGTCTTTGCAAACAAAAAAAAACCTCCTACTGTATATGAAGTCTGACCATTGAAATTATTCTCAAATTCATTATTTTATTTTCATCTGGATAAGTAAAAAACTTTGAAAGCTTCAAATTGTCCTCAGGATGGGCGTAACTGACGTTGTATAGCAAATGCAGCAAAACTTACGGCAAAACTTATGGCAGAAAATGCCATTCAGTTAATTCTGCCTATGAATGTATTTGTATGCTGAAGCTTTTGTACTCTAAAATCTTTATTTTCATCAATTAATTCCTGCTTCCTTAATTCAAAACATCCTGAGTATATCTAGTTCTTTTATACAATTATAATATTTTATAACTTTTCTCCATATACTGTCATTCCAAGACATTTTTTTTTTATTTTTTTTTCTCTTCTAGCAGCCACATTATTCATTGCTATGTGAAACAAGTGTACTTGGTAAAAAAAAAAAAAAAAAAAAAAAAGACGTTTTGGATTCGCTTTTGAAGCATAATTTCTTAATGACCACAATTGTGTCTAGAACTGTTAAATTATTTTTTAAACATATGATTCAACCCTTTCTAAAATCTAAATAAATGTAAATCTAAGGAACTTAACGGATAATCAATATATGACTCTTAATACATTAATTGGTGCATCTAATATCTTTTTTCATTAATACAGTCATTGCACTTGTGTGACTTCTTGGCTGGAAAGAGTTTGATATTTACATATGACAACTTTTATTTTCCTCAAAATAGAGAGATGAAATATTCATTGTAAAGACCTGTTCAATTTTCAAACGTGTCAGTCTGCTCTAGAAAAATTGCCATTTCTTATATTTCTACAGTGATTTTTAGGATCTTCTCTCTAGCATCTGTGAAGTATTTAACAAGGCCTTCTTGTAGGTGATTCTTGCATTTTTTGGTTTAACTTTGGTTTAATTTTTCAAAACTAATTTTTAATTTTTTGTAATCCAGGAGATTTCTGTAGATTGGTGATGTCACTGGGAGATTGAGTAAATGGCCAAACACACTGCCAAAACTGAAGTTTAAATTGTAGGTTTTGCAGCCTGAAGCATGATTGCCAAGTATTTTTTACTAACCTAATGACTAATGAAGGACACATTATAATGCATATATACATAATTATTTTTTTCTTCAAAGTCCAGCCCTCCAAAGTGTTTAATCACATATTTAGATTCCAAATGCATCTAAAGCAAGGCAGCTTGCCTGGAGTAGAACTGATAATTACAAGGGAGATCTCACATTGCTTGTCTTGCTGTATGAGACCTAAGTTGCACCATTCCTTCCTCCTGCCTAATATTACTACATGTTTACAGTTAAAGACTTTCCAAATGCTAAGCAAAATTAGGATGTTAATGCATCTGCTAACTGTTTATTTTAATGATTACAACTCGTAAAAGTCTGATCTCTCTTTACAGATCCTGCCAGTCTTTCTTCTGTACTATTGTATTAGAATCATAATATGTGAAGCATCTAAAACCAGTTCTATTCTTACCTTGTTACATACTAAGTAAGAGAATAGCTCCACAACTGTGGAAACTCTAGTTTGCATCATCCTAGCTGAGAAAATAGAAGAAATCATATGTATTAATTCTCAGCCAGTAAAGAAAGTATAATTTTTTAAAATAAAATATAAATTTAAATCACTGGTCTTAAAAATAGAGGTTGCATATAGGCTAAAAAGCTGTCTATCAGGTTAACGAACTCACAGCTTCTCTTCAACCATTTCTGCAGAAAGGCCTGAGAATACCTGAGTTTTACAGTATATAGTAGCATGGCATGTTGAGAAGTTGCAGAGTGTAAGTTGAATCTACTGAGAATGCTGTCTGTATAGCAAAGACATGTCTGGTGTCTTTTAACCCTCAGTTAAAAATATGAGAAAGGCAGAGTTTTGTTAGGCTCTACAGTAAGGAATATTTAAAAAACCCCAATCTGACCAGAATCTTTCTTCACTGTTCTTCCTACCCTGTGACTTCAAAAACCCTTCCTGACATTAGTCTCATGGAACGCACACTGTTTTCTCTAGCTGATATTTCCTTGAAGAGCTGTGCACAACTGGGATTACATCTATGTAATGCAATATCTTAATTTGATGTTTGCCAGGATTATATACTCTTAAACTTCTTTTTAAAACAGAGAGGCTATACTCAAAATGTACTAATTATATATTGAGAGAGACTTGTATTATTTAGGCTGGTTGTAAATACATTTGTCATAAACACAGGTTTATAAATATTTTGTTTACAGACACAATACCGAGGAGGATTGTTAGTGCTTTGAGATAAATGCTACTAATTAGTGCATAGCTGTGCCAAAGCACCTGCATAATTGATATTTATTTCTAAGTTTTGCAAGCTTTAAATTGGAAAATTACCTTCCATTTTCCTTAATAACATCATTGTTTGAAATTTTGAAATTCTAAAATTAAAGCTGAGTTGATAGCTAAAATACAACTGGTCTGTGAGCTTTGAAAGTAAAGAGAAGCAATTTAAGTTTTGTATGATGAAAAAGGAAAACTCAGAAGAAAGGTGAAAAAAATATGAACATTTTAACAGTCTTTGTAAATGAAACTTTATATAGTATCATTTTGAAAACGTAGAAGTGGGTAAGACATGGGTCTAAGTGCATACAGAAGTAAAATACAAACATAAAATAGCGAAAGATAGGGCATGTGACTAGATGAGTAGAAGATGATATGTAAGAGATGCTTTCAGAAAGAGACTGCAAGTTTTTAACTTATTTTGGAAGTGAGATTCAAAAATGATACTCTCGCCTCTCACATAATGGATTTGAGTAGCAGTGGATAATAGATAATACTTCATAGCAGTAGATGAAGGGGAAATCTGACAGGACTGAAACAGAGGGAGATAAACGTCTCTGACAGGGATACACTTGGGCATCTTTTCATCTCTTTTCAGTCTGAATGATGACAAATGCTGGAGCTAAAAAAAATTTAAAATCTATTTTTTAGGTAAATTCCAAAACACCGACAGGTAAAGGTTTTATGCATACTGTAATCTAAAAGCATATACAGATAAATGCACTAAAGTCTTTGGTATTCCTGAACAACTAAAGGTAGTAAATGTTTTCACTGTTTTGAGAATTTTGTTCCTTTTTTTTTCGCATCTGGAAAGCAGGCAGGCTTGTTTAAGAGGAAATTTTATTTTCTAGGACAGCAGGTTCCCATGCTTAAAGCATGATAGCAAAGACAGTGTTCTCCACTTTGCATTACAGTTGTTACCATAAGATTCAAGTTTAGTATACTTGTCAAATATATGTACTATATCAAATAACCGTATCAGTCATATTACTTGTTTTTGTGTTTTGTTAATTCAGTAGTCAAAATTGAAGCTTAACTCCACTAACAGAACTGAAAGTAGTAAATATTGGGGCTTTTTTCATCAAAAATTTGAAGAAATGTTAGGAGGAAAATGATTCATTTTAAGGAACATCAGTGTAAAGCAGACTGCTTTTCTAGAAAGATGGGGTTTTTACTATAAGAATTTCAATGCTGACACTTCCCAAGAACCTACAAAATTAAATTATAATGAAATGCAGGTTTACTAGCTAGTGTAGTCTTGTTATGAAAGCCTTTGTTCACACATACAACAATTTTTAACAATCTAAGTAATGGGCACTTGATCTGGAGTGTTTTCAAGCTGCTAAATTAGGGATGCTATAATTTTGTCCACCTGAATCAGATTTTTACTTATGCTTAGTTTTTATTTATTTATCAGGAAACACATTTTTAAGTAAAACATTGTATTGTTAATGGTGTCTGCAAAATAATTTCTGAGATTAGCAGAATCTTTCTTCATACAGTTAAAAAAATTCATGTTTTCTGTATATTCAAGGTGTGTTACTTATTTTCCCTATGATTAATTACTTTTCATTCCACATATTACTTAAATATCTTTTTACAAATGAAGAAGAAAAAAAGTGAAAATTAAGTGTTCAAATTGTTTTGAGTTTTTAAAGGACTCTTAAGATTATATATTTATATACCTAGGATTATATAAATGTCTTACAGTCTCAAGGGGGAAAGGACAAAAGGAATGGAACAGTATAGGATACCTTTCTCTTTCTAGTCATATATGAAAACACAAAATAGACATTTTGAGCTTCATTTGCATGAGAACATATTCAGCTGGTTACAAATGCATTGATCTGTTGGGTTTTATTTTTATTTTTGAGAGGAACTCTATCTGCATATAAATATTTCTGTATTACAGTTGGGTTCTTGGCCGTTGTCTGTTTCAAGCCTTACTACAGACAAAAGCTCAAATGAGATTTTATATTCTTACACTATCTTAATCTTATAATGATGTGTTGTGAATACTTCACAAAGTGTTGCTTTCCCTGTCTGAGAATAGCTGTGGATCCTAGTATATCCATATCCAGTGGGAAATCAATCATGTTCTCACAGCCTTACAGCTGTATTTCTAATTTAGATTTTTTTTTTCCTTTACTTTGCAGTGACCCAGGGTGGGGATTCAATTGCATCTGATACATGTCCTGATCCTGGAATTCCTGAAAATGGGAAAAGGGTGGGCTCTGACTTCAGGTAGGCTTACTCAGTTTTCATTATGACCAAGAGGAAGAGATGTCCTGTTACATGTCTGCAGAGCATGCAACTACAGATATGGATTGCTTCCGTAGTTTTGAATGTGTTGAGTCTTTTTCAAAACAGCTCCAGTCCATAGCGTATCTTGAATTGTTTCTGCTTGCTTATTTTTTAAATCAATGCATTTGAAATAGGAATTTTAGAACTTAATAATCTTGTCTGTGTAGGAAAGATAGAACTCTCTGGACAGCACAGAAGAAGAGAGAATTGTCTGTTTTCCCACTATATAAAAATTCTCAATAAGCTTGAGAAATGTGTCAAATTCAGTGTCTGATTGTAATGAATGCCATCTCTTTTTTCTCCTTCTTTTCATCTTTTATTATATTCCTTAAAAAAAAAAAAAAAAAAAAAAAAAAGGGAGGTCAAACGGACCTAAAGAAGGAAGCTTTCACTTTCTCTCTTGGGTAAAAAAATGCAGTGACTTGAAGTGTGGCAGAGCAGAGCATCAAAGGAAGGAGAGGGGAGTCTCCAGCTCTTGCAGAGATGTATAAATTGCTCAGCAGGGAATGGACAAGTAGACCTAACAGTAAATGGAAAGGAAAACTTTATAGGAATTAAAAATAAATTGTGCAAAGTTCTCTCCAACATCAAAAAGTAAGTTAATCAAACCTGGCTTTTGAACTGAGGCTTTTCCAAGCTAGGGCATAACTGACGGAAAAAATATTTTTAAAATTTATTTTATATGTGACTCACCTACTCTTTTTGGATTTTTTCTCTATTTACCCTTAGAGGAGTTTGATAACTCATAAACTTCAATGTTAAGAGAATCAGTTTTAGGCAAAGTCGTCATTTCATTAGTAACTGGGCAGCAGACCCTTATCTATATATGAGCCAAGTCAGTGGATGAACAATCGTTAAGAAACAACACCACATGCACTTTGGCAGGTTGAAGAGCACTTGTAAGCTGGAGGAGGAGAAGAGAGAAAACTCAAAAGAATCTTAAATCTTAAAGTATATTTTAAGAAATCTTAGGAAGCTATTACCCCATTCAGCCCTGATAATATTTTCATTGCACTAATGCATCTTGCTGTTCATGGTCATAAAGAAATGCATAAGATTTTTGAAAACAGCACAAACAACATCATGTAAGATACTATAAATGAAACATTTTAATATATTTAATCACTCACTATGTATATGTCTGTGTTTTGGGCCTCCAATTCTGAGTATTATTTGAGATAAAGAAACAAACAAAAATTTCATCCTGTACCTTATTTGTTTCTGAAAACTGATTATGCAACAGAAACTGTTTTTCGTATACCATGAACTTCTTTTTATATGTATTTAAAACACATTCTAGCTATCTTTAAGTTTAGCTATCTTTAGCTAGCCTGAACAAACCACAAGTTTTTCTTTCTTTGAAATGACAAATCAAGCTCTTTCATAAAAGAAGGGAAAATAATATTTGCTGTTACTTGCATTTCTCCAGTGTAGTGAAAATACTGTGAAGAGTTAAAGAATGGATTTTTTTTATTTTCTAAATGGCAAGTATAGATGACAGAAAGAGCTATTGTTTTTGTCAGGAGAATGACAACTGTGCATGTTAATCAGAACTAAAACATATGAAAATGTACATTATTCAAAATCTTTTCCAGTCTACTGAAAGACATGTTGTGAGTGGGACTGAAGGAAAGACAGAGGGTTTATTTTCAAGCAGCCTGAGACCCAGCTGATTCAGTGATGACAACTTATTTGAAAAGGGTTTTATAATTTCCAGCATAATAATGGCATTAATTCTGCAAACAAAAGCAAACAAAACGGTATTGAAATCAACCTTCTCATTCTGTCCTTCTGCCATGCTTTTACTGTGTTCAGTTCAGGAAGTAAGGGATGTGATTTTCAGGGAGAAATGGCAACTTAGAGAATAAGAATATAATCAATACAATTTTAGGGTCAAAAGCAATTATTTTAATGTGGCATCTCAAAACAGTAGATTGCTTAAATGAAATCTAAAATGGATCTAAACAATTACATTTCAGCTCTCCTTAAATCCTACATGGTATGTCTGGTACTGTGAAAATGCAATAATTTTTCACAATTCCACTGAAATTTGTAACAAAAATAGCTTTTAAATTTTCCAAACAGCTTTTTTAAAATAAAACTTTCTTAGCCTAGTATTCTTACAGAATATTCTTTTTCTAAAAATGGCTACTTTCAGTCAAATCCTAGCCTTCTATATAAAAGCACAAATTTTTCTTTGATATAGTCCAAATTTACATTATTAAAAAAAAAAAAAAAAAAGAAAAAAGAAACTGATTTCTTCTCTCTTTTTTAAAAGTTTACATAGAGGATTCACAAAACAAACCAGAACGCTTCCAGTGCCCACAGATTTGCTCAATAACTAGGGAGGTAAAGAGGTGAATAAAAAACAAAAACAACAACAACAACAAAACACAGTTAACAATCGGAAATTAGGCAAAGTAACAATTGCCTTTGAAATTATAGATCAAATCAGTTAAATACGAATTGAAAAGGATGCCCCGTTTTAAAGTAGAAAAATGTCAAGAAGAGCCAATGGAAAGATTCAGAAATTTGGATGTTGCTTATGAGATAAGAACTTTAATTTTACACAGTGTGACCCAGGTGCATCCCCTGCCTTAAGATGCTTGTTTAGATAAATCCAATTGTCTGGACACAGAAGATACTCTTGTGATTCAGCTCACCCAAGATTTCTCAGTTTCCACTTTTCAACATCTAAAGCTATATGATTTGATTCAGTTATCTGCAATGTATATATTCTAGTTGCACAAATTTTTACTTTCCTTCACATATATTATAGTGTGACAATCTGTACCTCCATTTGGCAGTATTTAGAACTTTTCACTGCCTTTTTCCTTTTTTATAAGCCTTGACAAAATTATAATTGCATTGTTTTTTGGGTTTTTTTTCAAAGTATCAGTTGTCAGTCTCATGGCATAAATCAGATTTTTCAGAATAGGTGCTTTGAAAAGGATGGGTATTAACTGAAATTAAGCAGGCTTAGTGTATAGTGGAGCCACACATAAACCGTGTCCGGAACTATCTCCATCATTATGGTACAACCTTTGACTACTCTTCTGTGGCCTACCTAAAGTTTAATCAGAATTCCTGAAATGACTTGGAAGAGATTCCACTTGTCAATGCCTATAGCTTGGATTCAGGTTTCTCCCCCCACTCAAATTCTAACACTTGGGGTTTTTTGAGTACTTTGCTCTTTAATTTGATGTTTTTGCTAGATTTTTTGACTTGTTACAGTCAACATGTTTACTTTGTGTCACTTAGTTTGTGATCAAATATTTCAAAAGATGATATCCACCATGTGAAATACATGAAGTTCACATTATTAGTCCTTAGACACAAGATATTTCCAGAGCTTTGGAAAAAAATATATATACTGCATAGAATAATATTTAAACAAGTTGAAGCATCCTAAGTGTATAGGCTAAATTAATGACAAACATAAAATAAATACAGTTTTAGAAAATTATGTTGCTCTTCAAGGATTTAATGCATTTCCCATTAACTACTTAAAGAAAGGGCCAATATTTTCTCTCCTCTTTTCTTCATTCTATAGATTAAGGTCATAGCTTAAAGCATGAAAATTAGTATCACAATTTATTTATATTCCTGGCCTTATTTCTTTAAAAAGTGAACAAACTAAGCATTAGAATTGTTCCTTATAGTTTAATTTGATTTTATTAATATAGTAATGATGGAGTAGGTTTCTTTGTTTGGACCTAGAAATATTGATGTTTGGTGACATTTAATTGGGGGAGGCATGATATATAAAATTTTTAAAAAATAAATAATTTCTTCCTCCCATTTTCTTCTAGGGTGGGTGCAAGTCTACAGTTTTCCTGTGAAGATAGTTATGTGCTGCAGGGTTCTAAGAGCATCACTTGTCAGAGAGTGACAGACACACTGGCTGCCTGGAGTGACCACAGGCCAATTTGCAGAGGTAGGTGTTATTCTTTGGAATATATCCTGAAGTTTAGAAGGTTAATTTACAGCTTGTGTTTAGAAATGCAAAGAAATTATGTTCAAAACCAAACATCATACCTCTATCTATCTATCTATCTATCTATCTATCTATCTATCTATCTATCTATCTATCTATCACCTGTATATAAATGTGTGTGTGTATGATTTTATATATCCAAATAACTTTCTTTAGCTTGAAGCACATGAGCATAGTTGCAGAATCAGTATCCACTTAGGGAACTAATTTCCTTTTAATTGTTTACATTTCACTTAATCTTTTTGTCAGGTTAAACATATGGCCTCAGAGCCAGGGCCCACCGCATCACCTCAGGCAAGGATCCTGGGAGTAGCCCAGCAGCAGCCCCAGCCTTGGACACTGGGCACCTCCCAGGGGATGTGACAGGCCTTGGCTGGGCTGAGGCATCAGAGCCTGGATGGGGGTTAGGATCAAAACGCTCTCTGAGCAGGCACAGGCACGGCACGTCTGTTATGAAACAGCACGCAGCTGCTCCATTGCTCAGGCAACAAGTGATAGTTAGACCCCACCCTGCAACTAATCCTCTGGGCCCCCAAGCAAGGAGTGGTGGGAAGTCCCAGGTAGGGCTGGTCGGGGCAGTTTAAGCCTGTTAATGTCCTCAGGAACTGAAGTGTGCTAGTGTAAATATTTTTTAAGGAATGTAGTTTTTAAGGAATGTAGTCATTCCTCTTGCATATACTGAAATTTAAGTAACTGAAAAATCTATATCAATAGTTAATGTATAGATTCAGAGGTTCATGTATTTGCAGATATACAGTATCTAAATACTCAGGAATGGCATGATCTAGAGGATGTTTTAGGATGTTGCTAAGGTGCTGTAGTATCATAAACCTGGCAGTGGAGTTTTACGTTTTGAGTTCTATAACTTGATTTCACTTGAAATATGTCTAGATATTTTTTAAATACTTAGATACTGAAATATTTTGAGACATTTGAATATTTTAGAAAATTTTTCCTTTGTGCTCTTTGAAAAATAACTGAATTTGTAAAGTATTTTTTCTAAAAAGTGTTAACTATCCAGATTTACTGAATGTGACAGAGGAATTCTGATGGTTTCACAACTGTTTCTGTGCTTTACAAAAGTCAGGCTACTACCTAGAACCATTTGATGTTTCTTTTCTTACTAATTTTATTTCCTCTGTTGTAAAGAGCTTAGAAACCACAGAATTTCAAATTTAGGTTAAGGATATATGTTGCATAGAGTTAAACACCGTGGTCCATTCACGTAGTGATGGTAAATCTGTCTGTAAACATGATATGATACGATAATTTTGACAAATTAATTTCCATAAAGTAAGAAACAAGTAATGTAAAAGTTGGGCTGATTAATTGAAAAGTATCAGTTTCCTTCCTCTTAAGGTCACTTTTTCAGATTTTTTTTGACTGGTTCAAACATCTTCAAAGGCAGATTTTTATAGAATATATCAGCATAATATGCTGAAACAACTTTCATAGGAAGTTGTTATTAATGCTATGGCATTTTTTAAATATTTATTTTAAAATAGACAAACCAATGAAAAGCAATCTGATTTTTTGTTCTTCATTTTAGCTAGAACATGTGGTTCTAATTTACGTGGACCAAGTGGTGTTATTACATCACCCAACTATCCAGTTCAATATGAAGACAATGCACACTGCGTGTGGGTCATTACAACAACAGATCCAGAAAAGGTATGCTTTTTCTCTTGATCTCAGTCCAAACTCCAGAATTTTGAATTTGTCTTCAAATTAAGACATGGGCTTAACAATAAGGCATGGGTATCCTGGGCGGCATCAAAAGAAGCATGACCAGAAGTTCGAGGAGGTAGTTATTCCCCTCTGCATCTCTCCTGTGAGATCCCATCTGGAGTACTGTGCCCAGTTCTGGCGCCACCAACACAAGGACATGGAGCTCTTGGAGCAAGTCCAGAGGAGGATCATGAAGATAATCAGAGGGCTAGAGCACCTTTCCTATGAAGACAGGCTGAAAAAGTTGGGGCTGTTCAGCATGGAGAAGAGAAGGCTCAAGGGAGATCTTATAGCAGTCACCTGAAGGTGCCTACAGGAAGGCTGGGGAGGGACTTTTTCAAGGGCATGTAGGAATAGGATGATGGGGAACAGTTTTAAGCTGAAAGAGAGTAGATTTATATTGGACATTAGGAAGAAATTCTTTAGTGTGAGGGTGGTGAGACACTGGAGCAGACTGCCCACAGGAGTTGTGAATGTCCCCTCCCTGAAAGTGTTCAAGGCCAGGTTGTATCTGGTCCAGTGGGATCAGGTCTAGTGGGAGGTGTCCCTCCCCATGCAGGGGATTTGAAACTACACAATATTTAAGGTCCCTTCCAATCCAAACCACTCTGTGATTCTATGAAGTCTGTATATACATTTAAACACAAAAATGACTGGAATACAGATGTTAAAAAAATGTCGTATTTTATCTAGTATAGCAATTAGAAGTTCCTATTTGTCACTGAGTGACCTTTCTAATTAAAGTAATTAAATTGTATAGAAAATATTAAATGGTTTTTTTAAGTTATTTAGATTAAAGCATTTTAAAATATGGGTAAGCATTTGAAATTTGAAAAATGCCTGACAAATGCATCTGTGCAAATATATGTTCAGTAATATGTGGTGACTTCTATTTTTCTTCCCTTGACTTTCCACTAATTTTAATTAAATATTGTTTTTCATATTTACAGCAAAACAAAGATAGCAATTTGCTTGCTCATTGCCAGAAAGCTGAACCATAATTATACAAAACAGGTATTGACTCTGTAGTGTATGATTAAACTGTACAGTGTACGTTTTCCTTAGAGGCTCAGACTTTGTTGTGAAAAACGCTAGACCACAGTCTGCTACAGTAACACACAAGTTCTGTTCATTCTATACAATATGGCATATGGAATTTAGGTTTTTAGTAGGGCAGAGCTTAATGAGATTGGTGTGGATTAATTTACTACTCTGTTCACTGGACTCCAAAGACAGTCGTAAGTAGTATTCTGTGGGCAGTTTGATAGTCTATCCATCACAGGAACACTGTGAAGGAATTGCACACCCAGACAGATTAGCTCTTTTGTTATCCTGAAAATGAGAGCTATGAAGAGACTTGAAGCTTTCAGAAGAAAGAAATCCACACTATTAGATTCAGCTTTGAGGAAGGTAAAGAAAGATGCTAACAGACATACTGATAATCATGATGTAAGAAAAAGAGGTGGAGCTTTAAGTCTTTCAGTTGCAAATAGTATAAGCAATAGAGAATAAATTGTTTTTTTTATTAATCTTGTATTTATCTAGTGGTGCAAGATTATTTTCTAAGCTTCATGTATTTTGGAAAGGTGTATTTGCTTTAGGATAATGATGTTGTGAATGTGAAGTGTTAAAATCCAACATGTTTAATTAAGGCTTTCACTATACTAATGTTGCTTTCACATAAATTGCTTTATCTGTGTCAGTGTGTATCAATACAAATCTAGTTTGGGGACTTCTGTCCCTAAATAACTGACTCTAGAGTTAATGCATATCCTGAAGGATAATAAAAGATGGACTATCTGACTGAAACTGCATTTTTCTCCTACTCCTTTCTAAAGAAAAATATCTTGCTAGCATTTTAAAACCTGTCAACTTTAAAAAATCAATTACAAAAACAATTTCTACGTGTCTAAAATAATTGATTTTACATTTTGCTGAAAATTCTGCAGATTTTAATCCCTGACTTTTACTGGAGTTATGAGTGACAGAACTGTTGAAAACTGAACTGTATATTGAAGTTCTGATTTTAAGATTAGATTGAGGAGCTGACTCTTTTGCACTTCAAATTTGAAAATATTTATCAAAATCCTTACGGTCTGAGTTAGATTTTCTTTTCCAAAAGGTAGACGGTGCATGACATGTTATTGCTGCATGTTTTAAACTAGTTTTTACTTACTCTAGCAGTGAATTTGTGTCCTTTCATCAGGTTAGCTTACACATAGGACTTTACAAGATACGACAGTGTTTCCACTTGGTATAACATTCAGTGCAGTATAAAGAAGATAGTTTAGTTGAAGAGATCCCCTTGCACAAAAAAATAGAACATAATGTGCTGGAATATTTTAAATAATATTTTTTTTAATTGACACATTTTTCAATTTTTTTCATTTTGGTGCTGGTGGGGGAGATTTCTAATCCATATTCAATATGAAAACAAATTTCAACTTTCTGTAGGGTCAGCAGTGTATTTCCAATTTTTAACCAACCATATCAAGAATGTTGGTAGTTAGATGTTTTTCTAACATTTATGCCTTTTTCTGAGCAACAGAAAAATTTTTGTTAAGCTTGGTTCTTCTGTTCGCAGGTATTTCTGTTAATGCTCTGCTTCATTTAAGAGTTCATTTGCAAGAGTTCTTCATTTGCAAGAGTTAATTTTCTTTCCTTTGTTTCCTTTGGGTCCCACCATTGCAGCTGCTGATCAGCATCCTACTCAGTCATTTATTAAACTTCTAGTTCTTGCAAATACAACTTTATGGTGCTATTCTGACTCTCTCTCAAGTACATGCTGTAACTCTTGGTAACTCTTCGTTGTTTTAGTTGTTCTGTTTCGAAGTTTCTCAATGTTCTAGAATCAGCTACTGTGGACTGCTCTTTTGACTAATCTCTTGTCTGTATCTCTGTCTTGCTGTTACTATAATCTTTATGTTCTAAGCATGCCTCTATCACTTGCTTTTTCAATTCATTATCCAGGCTGTGCATTTCTTTCATAAAACTTACTGCCTTGGGTTTCCTGATGCATTCACTATTTTAAGGTACATTGCTAGATGCAAAGGCTCCAGTTTTCAACTCCAATGTCTGTAGGAGGAGAAGATTTTGTGTTGTTTTGACAATCATGGCAAGTCTTGTACAAGATTTTCCTGACTGATTGCAGATTGTTGTTTGGTAGATGTGCCATGCACTGCGGTAATCCAAAGTTGAATGACCTGGTAAATAAAGAGTGTGCTCCAATTACAGGTTTGGTTTGGTTTTGTTTTGCTTTCTTAAGAATGTACATATAGGGCTGGAACAGAAGATGCAGTTCTGGCACTACAGGTGCTACATGTCTAAATTCTAATTATACTTGATGGAGTTATGTTAAATAGTCAGTAGAGTCAGAACAATGCTTCATCTTATCCTAAAGGAGTCTACTAGAGGCTGATCAGCTAAATCACTGTTTGGGCTTTGTTCACTCTGACTGGATCAGAATGAAAAGGGATTTAGACATTCTACATTTCAGCTTTGTAGAATAAAGCATGCTATTTTAGGGGAATTGCATGCATCCCAGATTGAATGGGAAGGGTCTCATACTGACCAGATGTTGAATGAAAAAGTGTAACTTTGCAGTAGGGGTTTAACAGACTTTACTGTAAGGAAGTGTGAAAAAAAAAAAATAAAAAAATCCTTCATTAACTCATCATTTTCCAAGTGTGAGTCTTTTGGTGAAACTGATATGCCCAAATCAAAACCACTTTTTATATTGATTTATATGTCTCATTTGTGTGTCTATTACAATAAGTTTTTATTCTTGGTATCTTTTAAGACTGTTGGAGGTAGTGATGGAAGAAGGACACTTTAGAATCAGTACTCATCTCATGATGAAAGGATCAAAGCACAAATTTCCTGCAGCACAGAAAACTACTGTATCTGCTGGTTTGTAAGCATAGCTAATAGCAGGACCACACTTAATACCTCTGGCATTATTTCTGTTGGCATTGCTGTAGTAATTTATCTCTGATGATTTCTAACATTAAACGCAGAAACACATTCAACTCTCAAGTTTTTCCCTCCTAAGGCAATTGCCACAAATACAGGCTGACAGTTATTTTCCTTGTTGCTTGCTTTCCCTCTGACCCTCTTCCTTCCATCCTTTGAACGAAGGAGACTTAACAACTGACAAGATTAAGCTATGTATATGTGGCTTAACAGTAACCATTAAAAAATTCCAAATCTCAAAACCTTCAAAGTTATTAAGACAAATTTTTAAATACAAAAGTATTACATTTTGAAAGTTCTAATGTTTCCATTTCCTCATGTTCTAATACCAGGTCAAGGACAAATTAAAAAAAAATAGTTTTCCCTTTCAAAAGACGCAATATGTAATATTTTCACTATAATATGTTTGTATTGTATCTGCATGGATAAGAATTATAGAAAGCCAGTATTGGCACTATTTTGTAAAAAACTTACTTAAGTGAAAGTGATCTTGTTTGCTTTTCTCATAGAGATGCACTTTTCCAGCCTGGATGGCTCTAATTTTTTTCTTTTTTTTAGGCTACCTCTTGTGGGGGGGAAAAAAAAAAAAAAAAAAAAGCGCTATTCCTCTCTTTATTTGTTTATTTTATAGCTAGAACAATCACCTACTTTTATGATGGCATTTATCAATCATTATCCATCCACTGTCATATATGTATTTCTCTTGTTGCTGAAAGTTGGGTTGTTGCCTACAGCTTTTTTTCTTGGAGGAACTTACCTGCTGTGAGTGCACTTAGAATTCCTCTGTAATTTCCTTCCTCTACTATGTTGGTTGTCCTTTCATCTTGCTCTGCCTCACTTTCTTATTTTTTGCTGTTTTGATCTCCCATCAATATGGAACCTATTCTTTTTCATTTTAGATATTTTCAGAAAGGAAAAGATTCAGATAAAAAATTCAAGTATAGAATCCTACACTTTTCATGGTTTATATAAAGTGTAAAAAATAGTAAATTAACTTTTTTTTTTTTTTAACTAGAAGCAAACAGTAAGTTTTTGTTCATAGTTTCTTAATGTAATTGCAATACAATTTGGCATAAGAATGTACTGGTTAGTGAGGTGATATATTGTTCTACAAAAATTATATACATTAAATTTCTTCATAGTGAAAGGACTTTAGACAGCTTTACTAAATGGAGAATCAATCAGACTTATCAATCCATAGGTGAATATACATTAAATAAACATAAAACTAAGTAACATAAGTACTTTGTATTAACACAGTATAGAAAAAGAATCAATATATTTATTATTTCACATGCACTCAGACATGTAAAATAAACATTTTTATGTTTTATCTGCACAGTCTCCTAGCATAGAAATGTAGCAACATAAGCTTACTATTATCCTCTCATTTAATTCAGGATGTTTCCTGATAGGAAAAAATTAGAATGTATATTAGATGAGAACATTCTGCCACCAGCTAAAAAATAAAATAAAATAGTTAAAAATAATAATTCTCCACATGCTTTTCTTACTGTGTTTGTTCTCCAAGTAAGTTCCCAACTCCCTTGCTAATGACTGCTGGGCTTATTCAGTATTACATTGGCAAATGTATAAATCTAGGACATTAAGTTTGTGTGTAGATATTTTTCCCTGGAGGTTGGAAGTGTCTGCAACTTTTGATTGTATATCATACCTGACAATATCCTTGGATGTTGTCTTTGTTTATTTACCCCTTTTTTATTTTCTCCTGCCCTCCCTTTATTTTTCTCACAGTTTATCAAGAGTTCTACATAAATTACATTTGTAAAGACCCTGCACAGCCTGTTGTGGTTGCTAATGAGGGTGACATACATCCACATTTACTGCACAAGGAGACAAGTGCTACACAATAATTCAGGCACTTCTAGTTCTGGGTTACTTCACAGAGCATGTTTGTTTGCCTTGATATATGTGGTCAAAGTTTCTTCATGCATGATGCTCACTGTTTATCTTCTCTTTTGAATCTTTTCTTGGGAGCCTTTTCCATTGGGAAAATGCCAGCTGATGACTAGAGGCAAATAATTAGAAAGTCTAAGAAATTCGCAGACTGCATAGTGTAATATATATGCATATATATACACACATATATATGGGGAATTTTTTTTATTTTTTTTTATTTCTTTATAATTATTACAATTCCTTTCAATGTTCATTAGCAATACTATACAGTTGGTGTTTGGCATCATGGTAAATAGAAGCCTTCAGGTATTTAAATAATAAATTAGTGTCAGCAATTCATTTTCTTAACTCACTTTACTGTAGTACCAAACAGGAGCTTCATATTATAAGTAAAGAGCCATCGGGGAGAAAAGTAAATGCAGTACCAAGCCATCAAATGTATGTTAAAATGTGCAAATCTCAGACTTCAGGAAGATGAGGTTAAAGGGGAAGAACCAGAAGTCATTCTACTTTATGGAATTTTTACTTAGTATGGGAAAGATAATAGTGTTTGCAGTAAGTTATCACATAAAAAGGTTTCCAAAGTGTCTTGTGGCAAAAATGGCACTGGGGATAATTTGTTATCTGAGATTTAGCATGGAAAAAGCAAGCTCCAAGAGTGTACTCTGTGGCCTGTATTAATTCTTCCATTGTTTAAAGCATTTAAGTGCAATTCCTTTAGATTCTTTCTTTAGGATTCTTTCCTTTAGGATCATTCTGTCTTCAAAGTAAATACCCTAAAGGGTGCTGTAGCCCATTTAAAACAAAATTTTCCTCCTGGTTTTCATTAAGTAAAAAAAACCCTGTAACGATCAAGGCTGACTGTGACTGATGGACAGTGAAGTTCTCATATATGTAAAGATTTGTAGATATTTGTTGGCGATATGAAGGGTTACTAGTATCTAATAAACTAAAAATGTTTTAAAATTTTGAAAATATAAATGGAGCCATTTAGAAAAGATTAATTATTAAATCAAATTATTAAAAAGCTACTTTGAAGTAAATAGAGACAAAAAAATTCAGTTCTAAAGTGTGATCTCAGCAAGAATCAAGGTAGGTATTAATACACCTGCTGTATATTTTCAAAGATTAGCATGCTGATTTGTCAGTTACTACATCCAAGAAAGATGTGGTTAGATATGAAGAGTGTTAGAGAAAAAGAGCAATGATGCAGTACCTGGAGAATTGTATATATGTCTGTATCTGGGTATTTATTTATCAAAATAGTTAGGAAGCACCACCACAGTCAAAACCAAGACCATGATCCTTCTGTCCTTAACTCAGCTTAGCCTGCTCACCTGGCATGTGAACATGGAGTCTTGACTAGATCCACCCCAGTAGCTGGATTTGCCACTAGAATTTATTGTAGTTTGTCTTTGCCTTATTCAAACAGTTAAAGAATAAGCATTTAAAAAGCAAGAATATTTTAACATTCTTAATATATTATTTTTTTTTCTACAAAGCCCTTATAGTAATATTTAAATTATTTTATCTTCCAAAAAAATGAAATAATAATAAGGTCAGGTTCTTATCAAAGTTGTATGATAGATTTAACAGATAGAGGTAATATTTTGGGATACGATTTAAATATTCAGTTATTGTCTTCAACTGTTGGGAAGTTTTATCATATGGGGATCAAAAACTTCCATAGTATTTTTGACCCTTACAGTGTTATTCCAACATATTGCTTTATTACTTATAGCTGCTTGTCAATTCTAAACACAATTCAGTGCACCTTTAAGTGCACCCTTTGTACATATTCTTCTTGAATAAGACACTTAGGTGAAATTTGCAGTAGTAAATATGCAGTAATAGCTTTTAACAGTTAAGGCACTGATACATTATGATTAGTAGTAGTAGTCATGTTCTTCACTATTACTACTACTGCTTTCTTCTTTGTAGAGCTCTGTGGGTGTTAGCAGCTAAAAACTGTAAAAAAATATTAATATTCCCCCCCCCCCCCCCCCATTGCTCTACATGCATTAGAATTCAGAGAACCTGTAGTTAGTTTCACAGCTTAATCTAACTTCTAGAGGCCCAAGGGAGAACTAACTTCCTGCTTCTTGGTTGCAAGCTGAATTCTCGTACCATCAGCTGAGGTGGAAAACTGATCAATCTATATATGCTTTGTAATTCACTGAATTTGCCTTTGATGGTCAGTTGTAGATTGGTATGGTCTGAAGCAGATACAGTGGAACAGGGAGACTGAAAAAAGATAATGTAATACCATGTACATTCAGAGCAATGATTTCTCTAATGAAATTAAGCATTTTTGGTGCTGTGGAAAAGTGCTAATATCACAAGGGGTCCCTGATGAGATATAATGGGCAGGATTAATCGCCACTAGCCATTTTCTGAGTCTTTCCATGTATTTATATTTGCACTTGATTTACATTTTTAGATTATCTTTGCAATCACTGAATGAAAAATATTTTTAATAAAAAGGGAGAAGTGCTGTTCTGTACAGAAACACTGAGACAAAGAGAACATTCTACAACAAATATTTGGGTAGTAGCCCTTCTGAGTAGTGTTTTATAACAGTGGACAGTTTGTAGTAATAGAAACAAAATTGCATATACTTGCGCTGCGTTCTTCTAGAACATGCAGAATATATCAGAAAAATAAGGAATGTTTTATGCCATCATTTTACGCTGTTTTCCTCTGTGATACATATTGCTGTGATGTATCTTACTTAGTGAAAAAAAAGGGTTTACTTTAAAAAAATCTGAATATTTCTATCAAAACGAAAAACTTAGTCTTTTTTACAACTGCCAGGTGGTCCCCAGATTCAAGTACATTTTTCATACAAAGTTATATTCAAAATCCCTAAAGAATTATGGTAGTAAAGCTTTTATTGAAATAATTATAATAAATCTAGCTACCTAAATTTAGCTATAACTTTTTTTTTTTTTTTTTTTTTTTTTTTTTTTTTTTTAATGGAGGCTCAGTATACCCACAGATATAATTCAAGCATATTTTTTTTTTAGCCAATAAAAATGTCTATCTACTGGACACTGATCGTGATAAGGAGAGAATAAAATAGTTTGGAAATAATATTAGGAATCCACATTCAGAATTAATAACATTAGAGTAGTCTCAAATGTTTGGGTGTTTTTTTATTATTATCTAAATTTGGGATTCATAAAGAACCTTGCATTTTTCTTTTAAGAAGTGTTTAATGGACAGGCATATAAACAGAATAAATCTGCTTTATTATGTCACATCTGCATTTTGAAATGTTTCTTGAAAAAATAACTGGATGTAAAAATGTAATTTCCTGTGATACAAAAGCAAATGTTGAATTTCAAGTTAGCATCAAGCATGTTTTTACATTTCACTTGGTCTTGCTGGCAGCTTATGTTTCTTAACAACAGACAACAGAGTGCTGCACAATAAGAACTTGAGTGACCTATTGGCAAGTATTAAGCCCTTCCTTAAGACACAGGTTGACTCTTGGTTAAAGCACATGGTAGTGGAAACCAAGCAGAAATAGTGCTAGTAGTGGAACCAAGGCAAAAATAACTTGACATTAACAATCTCCTTTATTTCCGCTCTTTAGTTTTCTACCAGTGTCTTTTTTTGTGAAGATCGGTGATTAAAGAAGCTTTTTGCTCTTACCATGAGATATACATGTTTATGCTTTGTTTATTCTTTATTTCCTCAGATTGTTAGAAGATATAAAAGCTACATATTTACCAAGACTTATTAGTGCTTGGTAGAATAGATACCTGTTCAGTTTTATTATTTCAGAGTTAAACTTGACAAACTTTTAGTTTGGTTTTAAATCCAGCTTGAAACATAGTTGCTTTTGTCTGGCTCCATTTTTTTATTTGTTTGTTTGTTTTTTAATTTGTGTGTTTGTTTTTTCATAAAGGATAGTGTTTGCTGTATGTACAAGCTCTTACCTTACCTAAAGCTCAATTTCCTGGTCACCTGTGGCTATGAAACAAAAACTACAAAACTTACTATATGCCGGATTTCAGCTTTCCATCATACTTCTACAGTTCTTGGAAGCTATCACTTTTCAACTAATAGCCAAGCTGTTCAAGTATTAAAGAAGACAAAAGTCTTTCCCAAAGAGATTATACTGATGTATCATTTTAGTCTAACATTGCATTGGTGACATTACAGCCATGCTACTTATCATACTTAGTCTTGTTCTTCACATGTCAAAGGCCTTACTGATGCCCAGGTAGGCAATATGCTCCTTTTTTCCCTCATCTGCCAGACCAGTCACTTCATCATAGATGTTTTTCAAGTTACTCCATGGTGAGTCCATGCTAATGACATCTGATGATTTTTCTGTCCTTCATGTGCCTGGAAGTGGTTTCCAGGTTTAGTTGCTCCATTGCAGCCTGACTGAACAAAGCCTTGCCTAACCTTCTCTGAATTTCTTGTTGACTTCTTTTAACCACAAGGCTTGACTATTGAGCTTCCAAGGTCCCTTCCAACCTGAATTATTATTTGATTCTAAGAAGAAATCTGAATATTATATCAACATTATTTTTTTCCTTCTATATTTTTTCACTATTACAAAATCCTAGTGAAGACAGGACAAAATCAATCAGTCATAGTCAGGTAACTTACATAATTTCACAGAATTATGCTTGTTTGGTTGGTGGGTTATTTTCACTGCATTGTTTCCCTGGAGATGGAGTGGCTGTTGATCAATTTTGTAAGAAAAGAGAGTTTTAAGTACAGACCCTCTGTGTGTATTGGAACTCAGAGGTACTACAGTATCATTTATCAGCAGGAGTACAATCAGATCTGAAGAACAAATGATTTGTTGCTCAGATGTCATGCAAGTTCAAAATAATTTAAGGCTGATTTGGCCTTTTTTTTTTTTTTTTTTTTTTTTTACGACTCACAGCTTCATTACAATTAAAATTAATTTGCCTCTGAAAAGTTACAGTATTAATAGAAAAATCTTGATTGCAAACCTGCAGTTTGTTCTTTTTTTTTCTACATTGCTCCACTGGAAATAAAATTTGCACTTTTAGTCACACTATGTGTATTGGTAACTTCATTTCCCTTGGAGAAGGGGATCATGCTGCATGGAACTTGGATCCAAAACATTGTGCCATCTTTACAATAACAGTGGAATGGAACTTCCACACAGATCTGTGGGATGGTGAGCGGAGTAAAGTCTCCACTGACTCCGTCAAAGATCCACCTCACCTGATATTCACCAACCTTTCATTATTGTTTTCTTTATTATTTTTTTTCTCTTTATGGCTAGATAAATTACACAGCTTAAACAATGTATCCAATGTTGGAATTCTTTAAAAAACCCAAGCTGAATACTTACATGATTCATACTTTTCCTTCACATATATTTCTGAGAACTTTATGTTACCAACTATAAATATTAATACTTCTTACAGGAAGTAGTTTGTAGTTGGTTGAAATCTTTTTTGAAGATTTAGGTCAAAAATTGACACAGCTGTGCAATTGAGGTCTGATGAATGTTGATTACAGAGAAAAAATGTCTCCCCATCTGCTGCAGACTCCTGTGTGTGCTATATTAGGATGTCTGGCTTTTTCAGAGAGGTGAATTATGGTTTGTGTTCTGCTTATGCTCTATTATGACATCCAGATCCTATTCTAAAGAGCTGTTGCCTGACTAGCTGTCACTCAGTCTGTACCTGAGCAGTACATTACGGTTTCCTAAATGTAGTGTCTTATTTAATGACACTTTTCTTGTGGGCTTTTTGGTAGTGGTGGTTTTTTGGTTTGATTTTTTTGGTGTGGTTGGGTTTGGAGTTTTGTTTGGTTGGTTGTTTTGGTTTTTTTTAAGGCAACCTTTCCAATTTTTCAAGATCACTTTGTTTTCTAAACCTGTTTTACCAGTGTAGTTACAGTCCTTCCCAGTGTAGAAGCTTAAATATAAGACTCCCTATTTCAACATAGAGCTTGTTTAAAAAAAGCCCATGGAAAGAACTGTAGAAGTGTCTTATTAATCTTTTACATTTAAAGTTGAAGACTACTCATAACTGTCCAACCAGCTCTCAGTCACCCCTGGGAAGTTCCTGTGCATCACAAAGGCAGCAATTTCTATGGTGACTGTTCTTGGGTGCTGAAGGGAGAGGGTAGTTAATAAGACATATTAAACTTAACAGTGTTGAAATCTTCTCTTCACAGTTTCAAACTCAAGCAGTGGTATTTGACAGTGTTGTTTCCACTGTTCAGAGAGGGAAACTGATGCACCTCAACTGATTTTTGGTAGAATTTTTTATTCTTTAAATGCCTACAAGACTCTCCAGATCCTTCCTGCACTGTGTTTTTCAACTTTTCTGAGTTAACTTTCAGAGGGTGTAACTAAGTTTTAACATACCTCTTAAGGCTCTTAGTTCTCCACACTCCTGAAGAAGGTTCTTTTATTTTCACAGAACTTCATGTTTCAAGAAATCATCCTGTTTATTCAGGTCCAATATTAGAAGATCACAGAGGAGGAAGACAGTGATAGTATGAGGGGTAATGGCTTCAAACTGGAATTGGGTAGATTTAGAGTAGACGTTAGAAACATCTTTTTTCTCTGAAGTTGCTTAGACACTGGCAAAGGTTGCCCAGGAATAATATGTTGCAACATCCAGAAAAACAAGAGCAGAAGACTATTAGGAAAAGTTGGCTGTGCTGGTAGTTGTGGCTAGAGAACATTTGATCAGGAACTTTATTATCAGCTCACTGAGAATGCAAAATTTGCTTCCTGAAGCAAATGGTGTAGATTTATAATATAAGTAGGTATAGCACTTTTTACTGTAGTCTTGCTTAACAAGTTAATCTAAAATGTTTTATTCCGAGTATTTCAACTTTTCATATGTTTTTAAATCAAAATCATAAATTATACAGATAGATTAAAGATCATGGATATGGAATAAGTTTATATGTGTGTGTGTAGTTGTGCATACTGATAGTAGACAAATTAATATTTTCTGATATTATGTTTATAAATTGAAAAATTAGATACTGAAAGGTATTTCCTGTTTCCAAATGTTTTTAAGTATGGTATAGCTAGCCATGATGTTTATGGTTAAAATTCCTTTTTTCCTCAAAAAGCCGTAGATCATGTTCTGATATGCATGCTTGTACAATTTTACTGTCTCTAGTACACTTAAACTATTTAGCTGTAAAGACCACAAACATATTTACATCCAATTTGAACTAATATTTTTAAAAGTACACCTAGCTGTGTCTTTTTTTAAAACACAAGAGAAATAGTTTTGTGGCTGAATGAAACACCGGTTGTGGAGACCAAGATTACAGATTCTTACATCAGATAAAGGAATGAGCTCTGTGCCTCTGTTTTATATGTGTAGACAAGAGACGTTTTTTGCTGCAGAAACAGTACCAAGATGTTGCAAGTATTGATAAGTGTTGTAAGCTCCTTCTGCCATGGTAGCACAAGTACTCTTCACCATTAATCATGGTACCGTGGAAATGAAAGTGAAGGCTGAGCAATGTATATCAGAGCTATGCAGTATAATTTAATCTGCTAAAGCTGAATCTGCTGTTATTTTTAGGACTCATAGTAGTGAAATGGTAACTCAGCAAAAAGAAAGAAAATGCTATTCACAGGTAAAAAGGGAGCACACAATATATATAAGTGAAGCAAAGATTTGTAACAGTTTAAACAAGAAATGTTATTAGTCTACATCTAATTATTACAGAAAAAGAAAGAATAATAGTGCGGTTATAGTACTTTCATACAGAAGTCTCAATAGTAATAATAATAATAGCTATAAAAATACTAAAAATTATAACATAGTTCCTAGTTTCTGTACCTTGGGGTTATGCTCACCATTCCATTGCTCCTCTGGGTCTTAAAATCAGTAGTTTTTGAATGCTGGAGAGGTTAATATCATAAGTCAGAAGCCTTTACAGTGTTTCAGTGGCATGAATATGATTATGATGTTATTACTTTCTTCTTGCTCCCATAAGACCCACTTTGGATAATTTTTATGTTTGCTAGCACACTTCTACACTTTTTTCTTTCTTTATTCATGTGCAGCTACAGATCACATTGCATCCAAATTTACTATATTCAGTGTGATTAAGTATGTGAGATACTGGGGTTTTTTTCTGTCTTTGTTACCCTGGAAGCCAATTTTGTCCAGTTCTAGGTGTACATTTCTTGACCTGTGGTGGGTGGTTTATAATAGCTTATGTAGGGCACTATTACCTGCATGTTTGAGCAGATTACAATATTGTTTTCAGACTAATAGCCAAAGGTTATTTTCACTGATTCTGGAATAATTTTTTACCAGTATCGGTCAATAATAACTCTAATTAAGTGCTCACAGATACAAAGATGTAAAATCAAGGTAGATGATATAAGAATCAAGCCTGTAATCCTTAAAGTCAGTCATATTTACCACATTCTCTTAGCACAGATAAATTTCATGACACAAATTGTCACAAGACGAAAACAAATGTATTAATTATCACTGAGATAGGAGAGATTTTGAACATAACTATAGGATTTGAGAAAGTACATTCAGGTGTGAGTGATTAGAAATTAAAGCCAAGGTAGGTAGAATTTTATTACCAAAAAGATTAAGTGCATAATTAGGTTTGTTATGCTTTTTAGTTTTTGAAATTTAAACTAAGACAAGCATTGCTCACCAAGGCTCAAAATGTATGTGCTCTTGTAATTGTCATTATTCTTAGTGCTTTTGAGTCAAATTATATTATTTTCTCACCATGATCACTCATAGAATATTAATTTGTAAGATAGTTAAATGCTTTTATAAGTAATTTTATTAAGAGGAATTTTAATATTTCAATTTACAGTGTTAAGACAATTCTTCTATATGGTTGTGGTGGGTTGACACTAATTAAAAGATTTTCTATAAAAAGCGGGATCTTTCTGTTAACATCAAACACTTCAGGATAGAAGGGTTCCAATTAATTTGGCCATCCTCAAGTGTTTGTTACTGTATGAGATACTCAGGTGTTGAAGATGTCTGTTCAAGGCTAACAGGTATGACAAAGGAAATTTTCTATCCTTCTTGAGAGGCAGTCAGGCAGGATGAGAAGGCATCTTACATGATAAAAAAAAAAAAAAAAAAAAAAAGAATATGAGTTTAGGCATCTTAATTTAGCCCAAAAAAAGGATACACAATGTCCTAACTTACTGTTTGCTTTTCCTCTAAAAACTCAGTTTGATAAATTAAATATTACATTAACAGTAATAGTAACACACCTGCTCTATCACAATTTCTACTTTAGCTCTGTATGGCTCAGAACTTTCTTCTATTCTGAATAGCACTAGCAGTAGCTGTACTCTGAGGTTGTATACATTTCTAACAAATTAGTTCCACTGATGTATTTTTCTGAGGCATTACTTGTGTAAATATTTAAGTATCTCCCTGTACCTCTGGAAGCTTTCCAGTATTCACTTCAATTACCTGGTTGCACAATACAGTATTATGTCAACATTTTTCACCCTTCTAACTAAAATAGTTGGTGCCCTTGGAGATATTTTGCCATAAAACCAAGAAACTGACAAGATGTGAAGTACTCTATTACTCAGAGAAAACAGGTGCTTATGGACCTTTCTGCTGGTGTTGACAGGCTGTTAACACTGAAGGAAACTATCTTTAAAATGAGTTTCATAGCTATAGAATGCATGAAAGGCTTTAACCAGCATGTTCAGCCAAAAATAACATTTGAGTTAAAACTACTTAGGTTGGTTTTAAGGGTATAGATTTCCCATAAAGAATTTTTGTTTAAGGTCATGAGAAGAAAAAATGCTTTGGTATTTTGTTCCTGTTATCTCCTGGATATTCTACTTCCCAGCACATCATTACAAAGGCATTAGAATTCTCTCAATTTGCCATGTACAGTGATGTTTGATTTGGGACATGTAGAATTAATTTTTTTAAAAAAATTACCTTTTCTGAAGTTTGAATGTTTGTCATATTTTGTTAATGTTTTGCATAATGTTTAAGTGAGAATAATTAAAAAGTCAGAAAACTCTTGAGGAATTATACTGTTAAATAATTTTCAAGGACCTGAAATGAATTGCCTGCAGTACTACACAATACTAGCAGAGCTGAGGTATGACCCTCCAAATTTCTACCTAGGGTTCCATCTAGAGAATGATTTGTGTTTATATAAATGGATGTGCATGTTTTGTATATAACTACTTCTTCGTGTATACCCTTACTTTTTGTGCTCTATCAAGCCACATACCCACTTTGAATTAGTTCAAAAAATCAACCTATTCTTTAAAGACTGTAGGAAGTAAGACAACAGTAAAACAGAGTAAACTAAGTATGTTTATCCTGTTTGAATTTCTGAGGTAAAAAATTTTCAGGTACATTGTATTGCTCACTTAAAAAGTAACATTCTCAGCCCTTACTTAGATTGAATCTTATCTGGTGACTGTTCTTATTTAGTTTATATATAAATAGTTTTTAACAAATGCTAACTGGGAGATTTTTCTCTTCAGATTTAAGTAACAGCATTTTCAGACCTTGTTATGAATAGCAACTCTAAAAGTGCCCCATCCAGCCTGACCTTGAACTCTTCCAGGGAGGGAATATCCACAATTTCTCTGGGCAGTCTGTTCCAGTGTCTCACCACCTGCACAGTGAAGAATTTCTTCCTATAATATCTGATGAAAATCGGCTACCTTTCAGCTTGAAACTGTTCCCACTTGTCGTATTGCTACATGCCCTTGTACAAAGTCCCTCCCCAGCTTTCCTGTAGGTCACCTTCAGGAACTAGAAGGCCACTACAAGGTGTCCCTGGAGCCTTCTCTTCTCCAAGCTGAACAATCCCAGCTGCCTCAATGTGTGTTCATAGGAGAGGTACTCCAGCCCTCTGATCATCTTCATGGTCCATTTTGCAGGACAAGCCCTTCTTTTTGGCCTAAACTTTATTAAGTCTGCTTGGAAACAGACTGTTTCAACCTGGCTGTTGAGAGTTCTTCATTTTAGATCCTATTAATTTCAGCTGTACCTATGCCAAATTCTGAATGCGATTTATGCTTTGCTTTTTAAGAGTTTTGAGACAAAGGAAATAACTTGTTTCATAAAGGAATTTGAAGAGGAAAAAAAAAGGAAATATTTTCTCTCTTATTTAATGATGAAGATCAGGTTAATATAACTGGATATTTTTTTAATGACAAAACAACACTGAGTCTGGAGAATCTTCTTAAAGCTGCTTCCCCTCCCCCATGT
>NW_009953496.1:15464396-15482665 GCF_000747805.2 Chaetura pelagica | reverse complement strand
TTGTTCAGTCCTTTTTCAGTTTTTCTCGTGCTGTATTCTTTAAAAATAAAACAAACCTGACAAACAACCCTCCCTCCATTTGACAAATCTTAAAACTCCTTCTGATGATTCAGGGCTTTATCTACAAAGGAACTAATTTTCTCAAATCTATAGTCATCCAAACTCCCAATACAGTAAATAGAAAGAGCAATTCTAAATGGTACTTAGGTCCACTTTAAGACTGTTACTTGTGTCTGGGTGCTGTTTTTTGACTGACTGTAGAATGAGCCATTATTAGATTGGGTGCTTAAAGTTTACATGGTAAAATGGTTGTATAAATCAGATTAAAGAAATTCAGATTAGACTTCTTAACTCAAACATTTTAATGCCTTTGTGAAAAATACTGTGTTAGCATAGAAGAGCAATGAGCATGGAACTGAAGATAACTAGATTTTGTTTAATAGTGCCTAATATTTATTCACAAAGAAACATTTCTTGTTATGTTTCCTGCATAGTTTACCAGGTCTTCAAATCTTTCATTTGTAGGATATATCCAATTACTTTTTTGTAACTTATTTTATTATTAAAGAGATGAACATTGACAATTGGTTTTAAATTGTAATATAAAAGAGTTTGTCAGTCTAACCACATGGAGCATATTTAAATAATACATTGCAATATTTTTGCATGGAGTATTCTATCAGGATTCTCCCCTTAACATAAAAGAAAATCTGCATTAATTTTTTTGTTAAAGTCTACCCAGGGGTGAATGAAAAAATTAGTATAAAAGTAAAATTATTAATGCTGTGAAAAATAATTTTGATTCTGCACTGTTATATATAGTTGTCTGCATGAACCTTGGTATCAAAGTACAAAGAGCTACTCTGTATATATATAGACATACATATAACCTGCCACTACTTCTCACCAATACAGAATTCTAAAAATTGATTGTCTTAGAAGTGTTCTGTGTAAAACTAAATCAATTTTCACTAAATTGTTTTTCAGTTAATTTAAGAAGATTATAAATACTTTTCCAAACAATTCTGAGGCATTCATGTTTGATTTTCTGGGCAATAAATAATTAGACATTCAGAGCAATCAAAGTTGAATGTTAGTAATTTATGTAAGGAAATTTCTGCTTTTTTTAGTTCTGTGCTCCAGCCTCCTACACCTTCTTATGAATTGCTAGTTTGTACCTGCCATCTTGCTATTGTATAATTAAACAGACAAGAGGGTTTTAAATTAATATGCTTACACTATTATGCTATATAATTTTTATATAATTATTGTTTAAAAAAAGTTTTTATTGCTAATTATAAGATCTTTTCAATAGGAAGAACAATTACCACCAGGTAGAAGTGACTGGCATCTTTAGCAAATAATTCTTCTAAAGCACTATGGCAAGGACTTTCCTCTTGGTATTAGAAAATACAGAAGTTATGCTTTTTCTAGATCTTTCTAACTGAAATGATGACTTAAATATGGTAACCAAATAGTTTGTTTTAAGGCTAAAACAGATAAAATAACTTGTGGGTATGTTTTGAAATAACTTATTTAATTTCAATAGGTCATAAAGCTTGCTTTTGAAGAGTTTGAACTGGAAAGAGGCTATGATACTCTCACTGTTGGAGATGCTGGGAAAGTCGGTGACACAAGAACAGTGTTGTATGTGTAAGTACAGAGCTTCAAAAATTTTCCTTAGAAATTTGTTGTCATATGTTGTTTTTTCTGGGTCATGAGATTTCTATTTAGCTTTGAAATTCTAGGTATGTAATTTGTTTATAGAATGTAAGCTTAAAATTGAGGTTACATCAAAGGAAATTGCTCATTACAAAATTCACTCTATCTTCAGTAGCACCTTTATAGGCTTTAATATCAGACATTGAAAACTCTAGAGAAATGAGATTAGATTTCTTTTAAAGCAAAATACTTTAAGAAACAAGTACTATCTGTATAACTCTAATTGTATTCATAACTAGTTAAATGAATTTTTAAAAGGCTTATGTTTCAGCAAATATGAAATACAACATTTGTAAAATAATCCATTTATTCTTTTTTTTTTTTTTAAATTGAAGTTGTGAACAAAATTTTCATGAAAGCACATTAAGCCTCTTTTCAGTAAAGTTAAACATGCTTCATAAATTAATATAATACAATATATAATAAAATACAATTATTATCTTGTACATATCTACCTTAACCATCTCATGTTGGTTGAATATGTTCATATTCCTTCCTTCATAATGGAAAATTGTGGTCAGTAGATACTTTAGGAGCTTTTATTTTATTAGCTTTTAGAAGGTTAGGCTAATAAACAAATCCTGATCAGATAATAAGAAAACAAAATTACAGGGTTAATGAATCAACAGAGAAACTAGCAGCATTTATTTCATAATGACATAATTTGACATTGCATAGAAATCAATAAAGACAGTATTGAACACATTTGATAAAAAGAATCAAGCATAATTTTATGTTTTGAGGGTTTTTTTTAGTCCATACATATTATTGAGATGTTTGTTTTACATAATTACAACAAATGCATGCACTTAACACCCACATAATTTATTTTAAATTAATCAGGATAGTTTTGGAGGGACACGTGTGAAGAAAATATCTTTATTTTACTTATTTTTAATGGAGTTACAATATTTCTTAATGTCTACTTTCTGAACTGTGATGTCAAAGTATATAGAAACCCCTATTTAATTTGCCTTAAAAGACAAGACTGGAAAATTATTGGATATTTCCATGATGCATGTGTTCCTTGTGTTGGAATAGCAATAGTTGCTGCTGAGTAAATTGAATTCCATATTTGGAGTATGTGAAAAAGAAAATAAGAAAAAATAATCCTGTTCATTAAGAAATGACACTTTAAGCTAACAAGAAAAGACAAACTGGGAGTGAGAATTTCAACACATATCTTATATTTTGTTGCGTTTTGCAGACTAATTTTATATGGCAACAATCTTTTTGGGGATGTTAATTTAACTGTTTGTGACTGACAAAATGGTTTGCATTTTTTTTCCTTTGATGTTGAGTTACGTTTTGACTTAAGGGGATCCCAAAACTCCTTCAGAATCAATTTTTTCAACTTAATAAATGGGGTACCCCAAATTGCTAATTCTGTTTGTTACACTGTGAGTACTTCACATATCAAAGTTTGGTTTTTAAAAATTATGCATCAAGTAATTTTCAAATTTCTTTTTTTACCTTTCCAGTTGAAGCGACTTCCTTCATAATTGATGTAGTCTGGGACTGCATAATCCACATTTATTTCTATGACTACCGAAAAACAATATGTCTAAACTAGTCTTAACTCACATAATTTGCTATTTCTGTACCTTATGAAGGCACATCTTCATAATTACATCACTGCCTATAATTGTTTTTCACTTGAATAACATTTTGAAGACCTCTGTAGCAGACATGTACTTCACATTCTGTCATTGGCATTTGTAGCAACAGTCCAGTGTCCTCACCAGAGGCATGCAGTACCTAATTCTAGCCCTTCCTTCAGTATGTTTTTTGACTAAAATAGGGACTGTTTTATCTTTATTATTCTACAATGTATCACTTAGGCTTACAGTTTAGGCTTACAGTACAATGTTGGTCCTTCCATAGTTACCGTAAATTATGCCTTTGATGAAAAATTAGGTATAAGCAATTAAATGTATGTCTTTTAGGTTGCAGTAGTTTTCACATTAGAATTACCCTGAAAATCATTTGAGAAGCAAATGATTAATAACTTAAATAGAGTGGAAATATGGGAAGGCCAAAGTATGAAAATAAAGTGTCACAATAATTAGCAATGAAACCGAATCTCGTGACATTTTGCAGTTATTAAATACTGGATTGTATCATGTGTTATGAAATACATTATATTTAAACTGGATCACATATATGCTCTATTTCACTCACATTTGCAAAAGGTCACAGAATCAGAGAGTGGTTTGGGCTGGAAATGGTCTACTTCCACTACCTCTGCATGAGTACTTCCCACTTGACCAGGTTGGTCCAAGCCCCATCCAACCTGGCCTTGATCACGTCCAGGGAGAGGGCATCCACAGTTTCCCTGTTCAACCTATTTCAGTGTCTCACCACCTCCACAGTGAAGAATTTCCTCCTAATGTCCAGTCTAAATCTACTCTCTTCCAGTTTAAAGCCATTCCCCCTTGTCCTATTGCTTCATGGCCTTGTAAAATGTCCCTCCTCAGCTTTCCTGGAGACCCACTTCAGGTACTGGAAGTCCACTTTAAGGTCTCTCTGGAGCCTTCTCTTCTCTATCCTGAACAACCCCAATTCTCCACTTGTCTTCATAGGAGGTGATCCAGCCTTCTGATCATCATCGTGGCCCTCCTCTAAACTTGCTGCAAGAGCTCCATGTCTTTCTTATGTTGGGGGCTCCAGAACTGGACACAGTAATCCAGGTGTGGTCTCTTGAGAGCAGAGCAGAGGGGGAGAACAAACCTCCTTTGACCTGCTGGCCACATTTCTTTTGCTGTAGCCCAGGATATGGTTGGCTTTCTGGGCTGCAAACACATGTCTTCATGGATGCAAAGTAACTTTCCTCATAAAACTCTAGGTCCGCTTACAGACTACATTATAAAGAGAAGACTCATACCTAAATGTCAAAGTGATTTTCTTACAAAAAATTTCTATTAGCTGGTTTTAATAACCTCTGTTGTATTTAATGAGGTTTGAGCAGCACCTTGCAGTTTTTTACTCTGCTCAGGGGAATGAAAAAGTTAATAGCAAAGACTTTTCTGGCTAGATTTAATTTACAATTTTTCAGGCTCTCTTAAAAAGTAATATAGCTTTTCTTTGTCTGACCAAGTTTCTGTTGGAAGCTTAAATGCCAGCATTTCTGCAGTAATTCTAAAAAAAACATCAGTATAGATACTCATGTATTTGATTCATTTGAACTGAATATGCAAAAATAAATGTATTTCTAAATCCAAACCAAATTTATATGTGATTCCAACATTGCCCTTCCTTGTAATATTGTCATGGCTGGACACACAAGCCTCAACCCCCTCAGCTGCAAAATTTTCCATCTCTCAGCTACTAGGGCCCTAAAGGTAGGAGCTTGTCACGATCCGGTATTCGGATACGTGGCAATTTTTTATAAAGGTCATCCCAACTGGTGAAATTAAGACGCAAACGAGGTCAGATGTCACGTGCACAACAAACTTTTATTAGAGTAACAAAGCAAAGGTCCCTAGAGCGAATAGGACAGGCAGGAAAACAGAGACAGAAAAGAGAGGAGAAAGCAGAGAGATAGAGGACAGCAAGCGAGAGAGCATAGTTACCACCCATGGTGCAGCGATGTCGTCAGTGGGGAAGTGGTTCCTGGTAGAAGAGTACTTCCAATGCACCCATAGAGTCCCAGACTTTTATACAGTTCTTGCCCACTGCCCCCCCACTTTTCTTTCCGGAGTAGGGAAAAACTCCTATCTTCTCCGTTTCCCTCTGAGATAGGAGGGGGGGTAGGTATGGCCCCGAGTCAAGGCCTGCAGATAGTCCTTTTTGGGATAATTGCTGAGATCTATGCATAATGAAGGGGAGGATGAGACGACTGGCACCACAGGTTTAATTTATTGCAGGGGAGCATCCTGCTCCCAAAGCCAGCTGCAGATCTCTTTAGTCCATCAACAGGTGTTGTTTCTCAGATGTCACAAGACACACAACAGATATCTTGCACTTATCTCTTGGATTGTTCGAGACAAACACTGTAAATTCTGAATGCCACAGAGCTGCTTCTGGATGCTTTATTGTACTCTGAGTACTCAAACTTTACAATGACATCAGTTATTCCTGTGTATTCATAAGCCAGTCATCCAGTGAACATTGGAAGCTGCCTAATGATAGGTCAGTAAACAGGGGACCTTTAAATATTTGATGGCAAGAAGATTGAGGGAGTTTCTGTTTTACATCTTTATTGATGATTTGGATAAGGACATAGAGTGTATTATCAGTAAGTTTGCAGATGACACCAAGCTGGGCGGGAGTGTTGATCTGCATGAGGATAGGGAGGCTCTACAGAGAGACTTGGATAGATGAGATCATTGGGCTAATGTTAATGATGTGGCTTCAACAAGGCCGAGTGCTGGGTCCTGCACTTGGGCCAGAACAACCCCAGGCAACACTACAGGTTTGGGGAAGTGTGGCTGGAAAGTGTCTGGCAGAAAAGGATCTGGGGGTTCTCATTGACAAGTGGCTGAATATGAGCCAGCAGTGTGCCCAGGTGGCCAAGAAAGCCAATGGCATCCTGGCTTGTTTTAGAAATAGTGTGACCAGCAGAAGTAGAGAGATGATCATCCCCCTGTACTCAGCACTGATGAGGCCACACCTGGAGTATTGTGACCAGTTTTGGGCACCTCAATTCAAGAGAGATACCGAGGTGCTGGAGGAAGTGCAGAGGAGGGCAATGAAGCTGGTGAAGATCTCAGAGAATAAATCTTATGAAGAACGCCTGAGGGAGCTGGGAATGTTTACTTTGAGAAGGAGGAGGCTGAGGGGAGACCTCATCAGTCTCTACAACTACCTGAAAGGTCATTGTAGAGAGGTTGGTGCTGGTCTCTTTTCACAGATAATTAGCAACAGAACAAGAGGGAATGGCTTCAAGCTGCAAGAGGGTGGGTTTAGACTGGACATTAGGAAAAAAAAATAAATCACAGAGTGGTTAGACACTGGAATAGGCTGCCCATGGAAGTGATTGAGTTACCATCCCTGGATGTGTTTAAGGATCATTTGGATGTGGTGTTGGTGCATATGGTTTAGGGGAGAACTTTGTAGAGCAGGGATGATGGTTGCACTCAGTGATCCCAAGGGTCTTTTCCAACCTGAATGATTCTATCACAAGGATCAAGCTGTGGTCAATGGCTTGATGTCCAAATGGAAACCAGTGACGAATGGAATTCCTCAAGGGTGGATACTGGGGCCAGTGCTTTTTAACATCTTTGTCAGTGACATGGACAGTGGAATGGAGCACACCCTCAGCAGGATTGCTGAGGACACCAAACTGTGTGGTATGGTTGACATGCTGAAGGGAAGCAATGCCAGCCAGGGGGACCTTGGCAGTCATGAGAGGTGGGCCCATGTCAATCTCACGAAGTTCATTAAGACCAAGTACAAGGTCCTGCAGATGGGTAGGAGCAATCCCAAGCACAAATACAAGCTGGGCGGAGAATGGATTGGGAACAGACTATCCAGCTAAAATTTAATTTTCTGCAGAAATCGGAAAAATAATTAGAAAAAGTCTTTTAAGTTCATGTAAAATAGCAGTGAGATGGTACAACAAAATATACTTTAATTATTAATAGAAATTATGTCAAATCAAATTAATGCATTTCTTCAACAGTCTGGTTGGCATTGTCAGTAGGGTTGTGTTTGGTTTAAGTTTGTTAAAGCAATCTAATTTTAGTATTTATAGTAAATTTTTTTGAAAATCTTATCAACAGCTCAATTAATTAAAAGGGGTAATGCTCATCACTGTTATGTTTTTTAATCATTTATTTCACCTAGAAGCTTTAGTTGTTGAAAATATAGCAGTGTTATTTTATAGGATATGTATGCAGAAGTGGTTAGCTCTGGAAATATAGAAATGAAATGTACTGAAAATTAATGAAAGTATGTTTAGGCTATAAAGTTTTAACTGCAGTCATTTCTTATATGTAACACTAGTTACTACCCTTACAAAATAATTCACTAGAGATAATCGTGTGTGAGGTGAAGGTTATAAATCAGAACATTTCCTGCAATGTTGTTTTGTGTTCTTAAATTTTCATAAACTAACACTTTGCTTTAGAAAGTCTGCTTTGCCTTCAAATGATTTATGTTTTTCTTGCAGCAGTGACATTAAAACTTAATTTCTTTTCTTTGAAATTAGTCCCTTAAAACGTGAATTTTAAACTTCTTTTGTACAGAAATATTTTTTTTTTTTATTTTTATTTTTTTATCCTACATCAGCTATTTCAGTACAAAGACAACCATCCATGTCAGAGAAATGCTCTTTTTAGTAAATCCTTACCATTTTTGTGCATTCACACACAGTCTGGAATCTTATGGGGGCTTGGAAAACGACCTGTCCTTCTGTAACTGGTAAAGAAACAGACTGCCTTTTTATATATCTCAAACATTGCTCAATCTGACTTTCTCAGAACTTTTTTTTTTTTTCACGTTACTTACAAAATTTCTCCTGAATTTTTTAGAAGTTGTAGAATTTAGGAGGGGGAGTACTTTTTTGGGATTTGTTTGTTTGTTTGTTTTTATGTTTGCTTGTTTTAACATTCAGTTGAAGTCTTTCTCACCTTGCTCCTGCTCAGCCTCTCCATTTTGTGTCTTTGCATTAAAGTTGTAATAGTATTAACATCTGGTTGATGATAATTAAGTACAATATTTGTCGAGGAATCTAAATACTGGTTTCTGTTTCCTTTATAGCTTCTAGAGAAAGTTTGCTTCTGGGACACCTTGTCTCGGTTTGGCATTTGTTTTATCTCACACATATTTGTTTATCATAGTCAAGGCAGAGAGCTGGAAGACCCACAGAGAATCCGGTGTGTGCCTCATTTGAGCCAGAGCATACATAAATGAAAGAGACAAAGTCATTACTATATCCTTACATCAGCTGCAGTTACTGGTAGTGCCTGTAGCTTCCATCCCCAATGCTTCTGGTATGTGGACCTCTATGTGGAGTTGAAGGCAAATGCTCTTCCTCCCTTCTTGTGAATTTATTATTTTTTTATTTTTTTTTAAACAGGTTAGATAGAGACATTCTGCAGCCACTTTTTATGTGTGACTTTTGAAAGACTGTATAGCTATCACCAAGATCTGAGCGGTTGTTCAGATATAGTACTGTGACATGATTACAGGGTAGGCATTTTTCACCATTAAGAAGTAATCTACAAAGATTTTTTTTCTTAATATTTTTTTGACACGTATCTTTTTTGCATTAGGATTCTAGAATTATAATTGTACAAAAGACATTACTGAGAAGCTATAAGGTTTATGCTGGGGTGGACCAGTTTGCCTTAAGTGTTGCTTAGATCTAAGTGTTTTTTGTACCTATGCATAGTTATTGCACATCAGTGTATGAGAAACAGCAGTATTTCCTTAGGTTTTAGAGACTGAATGAAGTAGATGAGGTTATCGTAAATTCTTCTGTACAGATGCACTTTGTGACATGTAAACCAACTTCCTTTACTTCCAAAAAACATGGCACAAAAGGCCATATTAATCTAAACAAGTGAAAACTGTTTAACTCGTACAGTCCCTTACATTAACAATTTAAAAGGCCGTGGTTTTGTAGTAATAGTTGTCATAATTTATGCCTCTGCAAATCAATTTGCAATTTATCTTATGTACAGACTCACTGGATCTAGTGTTCCTGACCTTATTGTGAGCATGAGCAACCAGATGTGGCTTCATTTACAATCTGATGACAGCATTGGCTCACCAGGTTTCAAAGCTGTTTATCAAGGTATGAATTAAATTAACTCTTTTAAAGTCATGTTTTAGCTTCTTTAATTACATCCCAACAAATTTATTTCAAATTTAATTTAGTCCTTTTACAGATTTAGAGTTTTGATACTGTATATATTGTTAATTAATGTTTAATGGAGGTACTGGTATGCAAATACCCACAGAATAACTAAAAAATACCAGAATTAAAAATAAAAGTTATTGTTCTAGTGTTTTTTGCTTGAAGGTCAATACAACCTACAATTTTCTATAATATTTTAAAAATTTTAGATGTTACATTCTGCTTACCTGTGTAATTCCTTTTATTTGGTATTACTTGAAAATTACAATTAGTTTTTTCTGACTTTGTTTGGGTTGTTAAAAGACCTGTTTTCATGCTGCACCAAGAATATTTGCAGACCTAAGTCTAAATTACTATGTAACAAAAGCAACAGAACAGGTATATTGTATAAGATTGTGGAAATTGAACCCAAAAAGAGTTGTCAAAATTACTCTGGCCTCATTTGTGTTGCTTCTGTCTCAAAGAGATAAGAACCTCTGCAACATAGGTATCTTTAATGTTTCCTAACTGTGGGCTTAAGTTGGATACATCTAATGTTGATTCATTCTAGTAAAAAATACCTGATATCTCTTAGTATATGTGCATGTATTGGATTTTTCCTTATTAATAGGTTGCATGGGCCTTCAGCTAGAAAGAGATCTTCCTTATTAACATGTGATATCACTTGGTTAATTTCCATGTTAATTAGTTCACCTTAAGGACCAAAACACTTAAGACTATTTTCAATAGTTTTGTATGGGCAGATATAGTGGAAATGATTTTCTAGAAATTTTGTTAAAATTACTTTTGTACAAAAGATATTGCAAAACACTGAGAGCCTGTTCACTGTTCAGTAACTGAATGTAGCTTAATTAGAAGAATGGAAGTTCTGCCTCAATGTTTTCCATAAACTGAAGCATCCTATCTGTGCTTTCTCCTTCATCTGTAGTTACCTTACTGTTTCAACACCAAAATAGGCAAAATAAGAGTGAAAAGTTTTGTAGATGTTAGCTTTAAGTTCAGTAAACTATACATTTTATTGCACTTAGGACATTAAGGGATGCTTGCAGGATTTTGTAGGTGATATCTGTGGCTGATGGCATATTGTGAACACTAATGATGAAAGGAACAAGAAGGGAAAATGCTCCCCAGTGGTCAGCCAGGAAACCCAATACTGGTTTTCCACAACAGTATTCTTCTACAGGTGGTCTCTCCATTGAAGCAGGTGGTGATGGTAACAGTGATTAGGATTATATTTTCACTGTAATTTTTCCCTAGCACCATATACTTCTCTTTGAAACTCCCTCAAACTCACTATTAGTTATTCACACTCACGGTGCTGATCGGAGTAGGTCAAGTATTGTACATTCATAGGTTGTTTCTGTGTACGTAGATTGTTCAATAATTATCTACTTTTTTATGCATCTTAGCTTAGTTTTCCTTAATGTGAACTGAAATCTACAAAACAAGAAGGAGAAAGGGAGAAAAAGGGGCGATTTTCATTATGGTGGCAGTTGCTTCCCATGAGAAGCCTTTATAGCAACACTACTGGGCTTTGCAGGTCCCTGGCCATAAGAATAAAAATATACGAGCAACAAGGAAAAATCAACATCAACAGAAGTTCTTGGAACACTTTCACAATTGCTTAAGTGAAACGTTTCAGAGCTGTGAGTAAAACAGATGCAGGCCCATAGAATTACTATGGCTAAGACATTAAGGTGTCAAGACACTGCACAGTACATTCAGCCTATACACTGAAGCAGGTCAAGTATGTTGTTTTGCCTGAAGGCAACATACTCTTTATTTAAGTTAATCCAACCCCTTCCTGACCCTTTTTTTCCCAGTTTCATCTGTTTTACTTATGTAATTTCTGGGGACCATGTTTATTAAGACAAGATATTTTTTTAATAGAATCTATTTGTGAATGACATAAACTAGGAGTATATGATAGAGTATTGGCAAAGTTTATGTATCTTACAACTTGCATTTTTTCCTCAATCCAAAATTACGAGCTTTATCTTAATTTATATGTATGAAAAAGTTAAAAAAATTTAATCTATACGCTGAGTTATTTTTCTGCTATGATTTATCTTTCTGGTATTTCTTATCTAAAGGCATGTCTGTATTTATCTAACTTATCAAAGATATTTAATTTATGGAGTTCAACCTCTTACTTCTGAAGGACTTACCAAAAACACCTGTGAATTTTGCAGTAGTAGTTGCACTTCTCTTGTGAAGTATGTTGTTATCATTTGATGGCAGAGTTCTTACTTTTAGTTTTGCTTTACAAGGATTGTGAGTCATTCTGTGGTTTTGTAGTTTTTGAAATAACTACTGGGATTGTAAAAAGTGAGATGGTTACCATCTCAGAAGTATAGTAAATGTTTAAATATTAAGGTGATTTAGAACTTTATTCGCTGTTTTACCTCAGTGCTCTCATTAGTTTTAGGACAATTTTCTCATCTTCTTTTATTGTTGAAAAAGCTTTTATCCATCTGTGCTCTCAGCATATCTGCTGCCTCAGGTCAAGTGTAAAAATCTTAAACTTCTATCCTGTCACAAGATACCCCAGTGATTCTACTTCCCTTTGTTTAACAGTCAAAGAACCTGTCCAAAAATAGAATCTCATTTGAACTATGAGAAAGTTAATGCAATGAGACGTGACCTCAAAGACACTGTCTTTGTGATTGTAGTTAGCTAAAAAGAAAGCAAAGTGCAGGCTTTGATGGTGTATCCATGGTCTATAGAGACAAAATTATAGGAATCTGTATTTAAATCCTTTTTACTGCAAAGTCTGAATTTTGCTCAGGATTAGGACATGATTCCTGGCCCTCTTGGGCAATATTTTACAACTGACTGACTGAATCTTGACTTTTTATCTATGATAGTATAATCAACTTTTACATTAATATTTTAAGAATGTCATAGAGTGATTGCAATTTATAGAAAATTGTTACTTTAGCTGAGCTTTGTCTCACTTCAATTCTGAGATAGGGAATCATCATCTATCACCTATATTGCATTAATATGTCCAACTTAAAAAAGGGCATGAAATTATACCTGTAAATGAGGGTTGTTGGTTTGTTGGTTTTTTTTGTATTTGAGTAGTAAATTTAACCCTGTTAGCCTAAGGGATTAAGGGAGGAATAGTTATTGCCATATTCCTATGTCTCTTCTTTGGCTCACTTTTGGAAATACCTTAATACCAGAAGTATGCAGTGATACTAACAAGATGCAATCTATATTCTTATTGCTCAAATTTCTTTTCTTGATTTTGGATACAATTGGATATTTACTTTAAAATAAATTCTGTAGTCTGCCTAATTAGTCAGGTTTCTGGACTGTATGATGCCATCTGAAGAAAAATGTGCAGCTGTCCAATAGTTGAATCCACAAGAGAGATTTCAGACGTCAGTCCTTAAAAAGTAGTTACTACTTAAGTTTTGAACACAGAGGAGCAGCACTGTAGCTGGATCACTGTGAGCAATGGAAAGTGAGCATTGGAAACACACATGGTGATGCTGATGTTGAGATTAGCTGCTAACTTGATGAAGCTGATAAACAGCTGCTGTATGAGGAAATACAACAGTTGCCCTCTTGTCATGTATTATAAAGACAAAAATAATGTAAACATTACCTATGTGTGAGCCAGCACAGACAGGTGGCAGAAGCAGCCACAAAACAACAGATGAAATGCAACAAGTACATTTATTTTCGTTACCTCATCAGCTGAGGGATCAGCATCCAGGCGTAGGTTCAACAACAGGTATTGTAAAGTTCTAGAGCATCACCAAACCTGCTGTTTTCACCTATTTATCAGGGATTTGGACAGGCATAGTTTGCCACTATGCTTTAATCTTTCCCACGGTGGGACAGGATTTTCAAGCTTGTTAGATAGGGTGCCTGTAAATCTATCACAGGCCTGTTATGTAAACACAGGTGTTCTACTTGTCCAATACACAAGGATAAACAATAATTAGTATCTGTGGGTTTTGACATTCCAGCTACAAGTCATTTGAGTGTGTTTACAAACCTCTTTGCTAGTCTTCCATTATTTTCTACAACCTATGTGAAAATACATTATTTATAAGTAAGATGGAACAGGCAACCTTAATTTTGATGTTAAACTTTCTATACCCCATTAGAAGCATGTTATTATAACTAAACCAGAAGGCTATTAGTCCATATTAAACAATTTTAAAAGCTATAAGAATTATTTACATCTAAGGTTACTTTTCTTAAAAAGTTATAGACTGCATCTGAAAGACCTTCATTCTCTGTTATAGATGCCCAGTCATCCTAAGAGAATAATACAATACATTTCTGAAAAAAAATATCTGAAAGCATCTCCAGTTTCTGTGAAAAGGCCGGAAATTAAAAAATTTCTTTCCTTGAAGAAATAGATATACTATAATAGCACACCTAAGTATATAAAATATTCTGTACTAAAATCCTCCTTTAACTATACTCTATAACAGTTTTCCTTCCTGAAGCCAGCATGACCAGGTGTCCACATATCTCCATTAAGTAAAGAAAAGTAAAACAAACTGTGCTATTACACATAATTAATATCGCTGAAATGGTTGTTGTCTTCTGCCCTAGATATAGAGAAACTAGCGACACTGTAATTCACAGCTGAGATTTCATGATAAAAAACTCTTAACATTTCTCAGGAATACTTATGTATGTAGCTACTTGTTAAAAATAGTGTGATTTACAGACCTGATATCTGGGTACATTCTTAATTTTCATATTTCATTGAGGAATATCTTTATTAATATACTTCATTATTTAAACTTCAGAATTTAAAAAGAAAAAAAAAAAGTATCTAAACACACTCAAATATGGTTAGGTACAGCCAGTACACAGCACATGCATTCCTTCTTAGCTGTTTGACATGACAGGCTGGGAAGCATCCCTCTCCCTTCCCCTCCAGATTGCAGCTCTATGACTGATTAGGTGTATGTGCATTCATATCTCTTCAGTGATTGATTCAACAAGTTAAAGCTTATGATTTCAAAGTTTTTGTTTGCCTCGTTGCCTAAAAATATAATACACTTAAACAATAGCATGTTGTCTCTGAATAAGAGAGGATTGTGTTTTAGGTCAGCCAGTGAAGATGGTTTTTCTAGTCAGGCTTCTTTGAAAAGTAGTTTCAGATCATAATTGAACACATTCCATGCAGGAAACAGCTCAGAGTTTTTTTGTTTTATTATAGAAAAGTAAAATGTTATTAGGCTTTTCATCCAGGTTAATTATTCAGTACGTTTGACTTCAACATAAATGTTATTTCCAGATTCTAATTAAACTTTAATTTACCATGGTCATATTTTACAAAAACATTATTCACATTTGATTATTTTTATTCAAGAATAGGTAGGAACAAATTTTGACAATAAAACTGGCATTTTCTAATAAGTTTCTAGTAATCTCTACATGATCATTAAATGTAAGCATTAAGTGATTTTTTTGGGGAGGAAGTTTTTTACATATGTTAGGTATTTCTTTGTACTTTGCTCTTTCTACTGAAAAAAATGAAACACCCCAAACAAGCAAACAAACAAAAAACAATGAAAAAAAACAGCATTAATGGAAATGAGCTGTAGCTTTTTATGAGTTGAAACTTTCTCCCTTAGCCGTCTCTTTGATACTTGTTTTTAGTATAGAAAATGCCACCATGAAATTAGCTGTCCACCTATATCAGCTAGGAAGATAGTACTTTCACTGTCTTAAGCCAAAATAATTCAAATTTACTAATTTGCCTTTTAAATTTCAAAATGTAGTGGAATAATCAAGAGTGTCTTGTTAAAATCTACAACTGATTTTGATGGCTTTGGTATTCTTAAGCATCCTCCATCATTTGTGCAGTTTCTGCACATGATGGTCTGAAAGAAAGATACATCTCAGATAGACAGCAACAGATAGGATGTTTTTTTTCTTTTGAGCAATACTGTGAGAAATACTTTTCTGACAGTTTTACATGTTTTTTCAATGGAAGGATCAGGCCATGAGAATTATGGTGCCGTTTAGTTTTGAAGTCTTTTGATGCATGACACCTGCATTCTGGTTATAAAAATCAAATACTTGATTTTAAATAAGCAATAAGTCAGCCTTTCATATTGCCTCTGCAGTCATGTTATTAATAAGTTTTGTTTTCCTGTCTGTGTTTCTTTAAATATCCATTCTGGTTTGCAGTGATAACTAAAGAATTATTTAAATAATATAATGGCTGGTACAACTTAGACTGTATTAATAGAATCATAGCATTATTTAGGTTGGGAAAAACCTTTATGATCATCAAATCCAATGATAAATCTAACATTACCAATCCCACAAATTATAATATTGATGCTTTCATTAAGTATGTTCTTCTTAAGAAATGTGTGAATGAGCTGTTAAAAGTGGTAAGTTATCACTGAAGTCAATACAATCTGAAGAAAGCATTGTTTTAAACATAGTGATAAATATGTAAATTGCTTCTGTAAGACAAAATGCAATAAGATTGTAATTTTTCTGGAACCAGATACTTGTCTAAAACGGTAGGGAAAAAAAAAATAATAATTTCTAAGCTACCAAAAAATAATAATAAAAAACCAACAAACAACTCTTTCTTTAGAATGTAAATGAATAAAGATAATCTTGTTCTAAGAGTGAGACTTTGACTGTCACAGTATTTTTTTGCATGGTGTCAGCATACTACTAGTTCTTTTTCTCAGGGTCATTTGATAAACGAAAAAATATTAGGCATCCGTTCATATATCAGGCTGAGGAAATGTTTCTTTGATCATAGATAGACACTGCACACAAAATCTTGTTTCCAGTTTAAAATTTAAAAAGATATGTATATATGAAGTGCATTTCACATATAAATGTAATTTCAAAGGATTTTAATATTCTCTCACCTCTAAATTTGCCCAAAATATTTTACTTGTCGGTTTTTTTAATGCAGTGTGTCAGAATACATTGCATACAACCAAATTAATTCTGCAAGTTATATTCTTGAAATATATAAAGATATATTGTTGTTCTTAAGATACATCCAGCTAGAAATCTGGTGTTCTTTTGATCAAAACCAATTATAAAACCCTGAGAATGTTGTTGGTTGTTGCTGGTTTTTTTTTTTCTATTTTTTTTTCTTCATTGTTGAAAATTCACTTAATACCTGAGTCTGCAGGGAGATGTTCAGGAAAGTTGAAGTTAAAAAAAAAAATAAAATAAATTTAAACTACTGATTTAACTGAGTAATCTACCTTAAATCCCAATGTAAGAGCTTTCCTTCAGTGACATTATGGCCCTTCATAAGAGCCACTTAAATCTTCTTTGAAAGAAGAATATAAATCCCATGAGGACAATTAAACTACAGTAGTATGAGGAAAGTGGTGCACCTTAATGAATACTTCAGTATGTCCTTAAGCATGGCTTTACTTACGAGCCTAGAGATTGTGACTTTAGTTGGTAATCTCTCCTAAATGTCACATTTAGAAAAACTTTTACTTGAAATTTTACCATTTTTTTAAATAATACACATCAAACACACTAAATCAATTCTTTGTAAATAAGGAGTAATTGTAATATTGCAGAAAGTGTAGTATCACCAGCAGTAAGCTTCCCATGAAATAGTGAGCATCACGATGTGAGGCCAAGATTAACACATCTTAGTTGGTGATTGTACCTGACAAAACAGTTTTTCTGCAAAAAAATATATTTTTTTCCATCAATCATCAACAAATAATGACAAAGTGGGTAGTTTAATGCTGTCTAGTGGTTGCATTATCTAATAAAATCAATATAAATACAGATATATGTGTCAATGTATGTAGGAATATTTTCATATATTTATAGATACATATAAATAGCGATTCTGTTATTCTAAATCTCTGCATAGTCATGGTCTGTTTGCTTGAAGTCCATCCAAGTTTTATTTACAGATAAAAGATTTTTTCTTCAGTTTTTCGGAAAAATAGGCCCAGCTCATATGAAACCTTTCTGTCTCCAACTTTAAAGATTGGTTTTGACATTCATATAAGTTGGATAAATATTTTTCAAAGAAAAGTAAAGGTATTCTATTGTTGGTAGACATCACTTTAAAATAGATTTTTCCATTCAATGTTATTTAAAAATATCTGTAATTTTGTGGTGTTTATTATTTATACACTCATCAATACTTAAAATAATGATAATCTTTTCAGAGGACTAATAGAAACAGTTATAAAACAGACTCACTTTTTATTGTATTCTCTTAGCAATTAATCTGTTAATTAGTGGAATTCATACTTGTGTTTGAACACAAATATATTCTGGCATGGATTGAAAAGTAATTTCTTTATTACATTAACAACATAATATTTTAATTGTGCAGTTTTCCATTTTCTATTAGATGACATATAGGCTGTATATCATTTAATGTACTCAATCTTTATACTAATCCATAACACAATATTTTCAGTTTCATAGCTGACTTATAGAACATGTATATTTTTATCATTAGAGATCCCTTCTATGTTACAAGATGATGCAAACATGGCAGTATCACATAAAGAAAAAAAGCTGGGTTGTAGGATAGCCACCTGTGAAGGACCAGGTATTTCCTTACACGAACATGAAATGTCCTTTGAGTCAGCCGACAAAACTGACTTAAAACGGTGTCTCCACGCGGCAGGAAACCCCCTCTGTGTGTGTGTGGGGGGGGGGCAGCTGCTGCAGGGGAGGAGCGGCGGCCGGAAGCAGGGGCGGGACTAGGTCCCGTCTGATTGGCTGAAAAGCC
>NW_009953496.1:15441376-15463844 GCF_000747805.2 Chaetura pelagica | reverse complement strand
CCGCGTTTCCAGCGTCTGCACACCTACGGTCCCGGAGCCGCGCACCGACTGCCGCCGCTTTGTGGTGGGGGGGGCGGCCTGCGCTTGGAGTGCCTGCAGCCTCTTTGCTACCCAGCTCATCCTACCTGCACTGCCGCGTGGTGAGACAATTCCGGCTACCCCAGCTTATAGGGGAAAATATAATCCAGCCATTCGGGCATACCCCTCCCCTCTCCTTCCAGCACTTGAATAAGATGTGTAACTAAGGTGTACCCATATATGTTTAATGTGTTGTAATCACTCCTTTTGAACCTCCTGCCCCAAATTGCTTTGTTTTCCCCACAATAAACCTTGCTGTTGTTAGAAATTTAGTAAGCACTGAGCAAGTTATTCACTCAAAAAAGTCGGGACATAAGTTCCTGTATCCTCTGTGTGAGGCGATACCCACGTGTGGATCTCTCAGCAAATCCTGATAAGTTAATACACTCCAATAAGGAGATATAATAGGTCACGGATCGTGACACCACCTGACAAAAAAAGAAAAAAAAAAGGAAAAGATAAATTTAGGAATTGGCTCGTGACATATATTTTGTGAGAAATAATCTAGGAAACTGCGATGATTCCTTCTTTGTTAACTGTTTGCTGTGTGTTAGTGAATGGTCGTTCTTTAAAAAGGAAAAAAAAAGTAATTTGCAAGAATGAGGAGAAAACACCTTCACTTCCTATGACAAGCTTTTCCATTATGGGAAAAGGGAACTGACATTTTTTTCTCTTTTTTGTTTCCCATAAAGACCCAGAAGAGACAGTATGGAGTTTGCTGCAACCCAGAAACTACCTTGAGACTTCGTTTGTTTTACTAAAAAAAATATGGCCAGGGGCTGTCTTCTAGCTCAGAGGATGTATCCATATAACATTACCCTGAGGAGGGACCATGTTTAGTTGCAGACTAATAGTGTGTGGGAGAGTGTATGTATGTATCCTCTGGGGCAGGGCAAGAGGAGGTTATTTCAAAGTGGTAATTATGTGCCTGTGGCATTGAAGGCCATGGTTCATGTTTTCTTAGCAGGAAACTGAGAGTATATACTGAACACTATGGGATATGATGAGGTACAGATAAGCCTGTTGAGTGGTGCTGTAGGACTCGGGTGAAAATTTGATGCAGTCTTGTCCATCCAGTCTATTGGGAATGGTCCATGATGCTGGCTATCCCTTGAATCATGACTAGGCAGTGTCTCAGAGAGTGCTGGTAAATACCACCAGGAAGCACGTGAAGGCCTGTGCAGTAACTAAGTGGTTGTGAATCCAGTGAACAAGCTCTCCCTTGATCCTGCTTTATTTATCAGTAGGGATTTAGGCAGAGTGGCTGGCCTAAGAACAGCCTTGGAGGAAAATGCTCACATAGCAAAGTCATGGTAGGAAGAGAGAAAACTACACCAACTCTTCTTTTTTAATGCATTTCCAAGAACAGCTTTATGCTGTCTTTTTTCAAAAACTTCATGTTTCTTTTGGTATTTCTCAGTGCAAACATGCAGTATGGTTTTAGAACCATATGAGGGAATAGACATCCTCTTTGAATTGTGTAGCTGGCAGGCCAGTCTTTACAGTCTGCCAGTTGGTGCCATGACCTCTGCCAAGACCTTTATCACCAGGTTGCTCATGTATGACATCGGTGTGCTCCATACACCTTCACACCTGCACTAGATGTCATCCAGATCCTTGGAGGCCTAGTTATTGTCCAGGTTAATGTAGCCCTCCTCTACTACTGCTAGTTCCTAGAACAGTGTGTAGTCTTATTTTGTAAAACCAGTGTCTTATAAATGCTGTATTGGAATTTAATACAATCGCTTAATGATCTTTTTACGTAGTAGATTCATTTTAGCTGTTGAGATTAAAAAAATAAATAAGTCTGGAATTTCCAATTCATATTCATTTGTCCATCTTTGTAAGGTAAACTAGATTTTTATTATAATCTCATTAAAATCAACTGGAGCTTATAAGATTTCAGTGACTCTATTGATATGCTTTATTTTTAATTGTTTCACCAAGAAAAGATAAAAAATGTAGTCAGGTTTGGGTCATTAAACAGTTTCTACATCATTTGTGCCTTCATTATAGCATTTATTGAATTTCTTAAGTGTCACTTTTTTTGATTACTGAGTCCTAAATGGAAATAATTCCTAATGTCACATGGTTTTAAATAGACAATTAAATTTGATTCCTAAATAATATTAAAAACATAATTTATACTGGTAGTTTTTACTGAAGTACAATCTATGGGAAATATTAAGCAGCAACTGAAGATTTTCACTTAGACTCACAAATATCTGTTAGTAAGAACCTCTGTAAAGAATCGATTTATTTCACTAAAGAGTTGCTTCAAAGGTCTTCAGTACTTTATTCTTTGCAAGTCCTTTAACTAGCTGTGAGGTTTATCTATTCAGATCATAAACATACATTAATTTCACACTTTGACTGAAATTGATTTGACATCCCAACACCTCTGCCTGTTATGAAGTCAGCATATCCTCCAGAGCAGCCTTTTTACATTGCTCTCTGATTTTTTTAGCAATTTAGATAAAAGTGGTTTATTATTATTCAAGATCAAATAGTGGTGTATCTTGACATTGCTATGAAACTTGAAAAAAACCAATAGTTTGTAAACCAAAATATTGTCAAAAATAATTTTTAGGCTTTTTTCTATTAATTTGTTTATTTGTTGTATTTTTGTTAGTATATAAAAATAAGATCCATTCAGACTTTTGAGTGTGTGAATTGCTGAATTAGATTAACAAAAAGCTATAATGATCTCTAGTTTAGGTTTTTGTGTTTGTATGCTCTGTTTTGCATCTAAACACTTCAATGTACAATACTACTCAATTTTATGTTAATAGTAAAGAATTAATGACATTTACTAGAAAGCTGATCTAAAATGCACAGTCTTGATACTTTCTGAACATAACTCATAGAACATTGTACAGTGAAGTTTTGTAAGTGCAAAGAGTAGTGAACTATATCAAATGGGTTACTTGTGCAGATGAAGCTGTATAGGATGTGCTGACTTTAGGTGGAAAACATTAATGCAGTAATAGTGTATTTTCAGAAATGAATGAAATTTGGCAAGTAGTACAAATTACCTTCATTGTCTACAGATTTGGTCTATAATTAAACATTGCAGCTTTTAAAAATGTATTTTATGGCATTTTTAATAGCTTTGAGTTTAATTACAGACCGAACATCTACTCCCTTGTACTTTCCCTTCTCCTGTGGCTTTTCCAAGCCAGCATAGCCACAGCCAATCCTATATTGAGTAGGAAATTATGCACCCTTCATGGAAAGATTTTACAAGAGCAGTTTCTATAAAATTCACTTGTAGGCATGGAATTAGTAAAGTGTTCTGTAATGGTTTTTTCTTCTAGTGTTTATTTTTCCCTTCAATGTCCAAAGAATTACTTAGTGCTTAAGGAACTTCTAGAAGTCATAATAAATACGCTAGCAGAGTACTATTTACTTTGAATAAAAAAGCATTACAGTTACAACATACAATAAAGAAATGAAAGTTTTGCAGCTAATATAGCAATATCAATTGTGACATATGAAATCAATGTAGTCCATGACTTCTTGAAATACAGGTATAAACTGATTCCAGTCTGTATCTCTAGATATGCCTATTGATATGTTTTTGAAAGAGTATAGTCACAGTGAGTATATTTGAGTTTGTTTGGATACCAGGGAGTGGCATTAGCATGTATGCACTTGCATAGACTTTCTCACAGAAGTAAGAGTTCAAATACTTATAAAAATATTTGTAAAGCTTTTGGATTTTTCCTGTCATCAGCAGTACTCACCACATTTCCATCTATCTACATTAAATATTTCCAAGGTCTTGTATTTGTTGCTGCTTTTTTATTTTCAAACGTCTGTGTGACCTCTGCATGAAATAGTTAGCAAAAATGATTTTGTACAGTCACCTTTCTATGGAACATGGTAGAAACCTTGCATCTCTTAATGCTTCTAATCATGTTGTGTTAGTATGCTATAGAAAAGATTTCTGAGTTTTGGTTAGTAACTTTTCTGAAGCTTATTAATTTCTAGCTGAACTTTGGTGAAATCATGATTCGAAGTAGTATCATAAACAGTTGTGTCCAGTTCAAAATCTAATCCACTGCTTGGAACCACTGCCATAGGTTCCTTTTGTGCTGTTTTGCTAATAGTGTGTAGAGAAAGAGGTGGAATTTTAAATTATTTTAGCAAGCACTGGATGTCAAAGAAAACTTTATTTTAAATTTGGTGTTTAAACTTGGCATTCTCACAATATACTCAAGAAAAGTGGGCACAACATATTTGAAGGGATTTGTTTCTCATCTGCCAAGATTGCAATTTTATAAAATAAGCCGATTATACTTGGATCTTTTTGCTTCTCCATAGTATATGCATTTGGATGGAGTATTGGTGTGCTTTCACCAGAACACTTAACCTGATAGGAATGACATAAATATACTTTTTTTTTTTTTTTGTCCCCCTCCTTCTGCTATAAAAAAAAAACAAACAACACAAAAAAACCCAAAACAAAATACTATCTTTTTCAGCTTTTCCCACAATCTAACTCCAAAGCTAACATTTTTCATTTGAGCACTAACTATCTCTATAACCTGCACACTGATCTTAAAGCTCCATAATATCACACTCAGGATATCCCTTTAAATCCTCCATTTTGTTTGATGAAATTGGACTCATCAGTCCTGGTCTTTAAAGAGGAGAAACACTTATTGTAAGGTACAGAAATGGATACTCAAGGAAAAGAAAATGCTTCCATCTAAACATTAACTTTATTTTACAAAATTCTCAGCTGCTTGTAGGCTTCATGTTTGCTTTTTCCTTAGAAGAGTATGAAAAAAAGCGGTGCTCCTACTAAGCCAGGTTGCTCAAGGCCCTGTCCAACCTTGCCGTGACCTTTGTCACTGCCAGGGAGTGACGGGCAGTGGGCAACCTGTTCCAGCATCTCAGCACCCTCACAATGAAGAATTTCTTCCTAATGTCTAGCCTAAATCTACCCTCTTCCAATTCAGCCGTTCCCATTGTCCTATCACTACATGCCCTTGTAAAAAGTGCCTCCCCAGCTTTCCTATGATGCATAGTGCCTTACCAACTTCATCTGACAGTTCTCTCAGAAACTGTGCATGTGTCTCATAAGGTCCCATGGACTTGTGCACCTTCAGATTCCTTAGAAGGTCTTTAACCTGATCTACCCTTACTATGAGTGGTTCTTCTTTTTCCCAAGTTCTCTTCTGTACTTCCTATTTTCCACCATAATATGCTGACTTCCATTTTACAGGATATCTCTAACCTGAATAGGCTTCCTATACAGATGTTTCATGTTAGTTTTCCATCTATCAGACTCTAAGGTCATGTTTGTTTTTGATACAGAATACAGTAGGTTAAAAGCAACAAAAGCTAATCTACTGGATATGATCTGTGGCCTTTCTGATAATAGCAAGGACAAAACATTTCAGAGAAACTGTGAGACATCTCTTAGAATGCTGCTGAGAACTATATGACCTGTGAAGGAGGCCTTCTCTTTTTATAGGTGGAGACTGATAATAAATTGTACTATAAAATTTCTTTGAAGAAATTTACCAGAATAATGATAAAAGTGTAATCCTCTATAAAATTAATATGTAAGGCCGCACTGTTTTTAGCTTTAGGCCAACCTCATTTTAGTTTTAATAGCCACTTCTACAGTCCAATTATGTGCTATCTGAAATATTTTTTCTGTTACTTTTTATTTATAATTTTCACTTTCAGCAGTCGTTCCCATGTTCTACATACATTTCAAAGGCTGAACTGTTTACTTATGTAAACAATTACATTTTATTCTTCCTTAGATATTTGTACTCTGGGCTCTGTATATTTTAAAAGCAGCATTTCCTATTGAACAGAAACAACTTTCAATAGTCTGGTTCTTTATCCTAAATTGAAACTACTGCCATATAGTACTGTGTAATTTTGCAGCTGGTTAATTTTATAGACCACCATGGTTTCCAGTGAAGCAAGGAAAAGCATACTTCAGAGGAGTGCAGTATTATATTGGGATACCCAACTAAATTCTTGCTTCCATATTAAGTTACTTCTGCAGATCTTTTACAACTGTAATTTATAAATTTGCTCAGGAGTGGTATAACTATTGCTGATTCTGATTTCCATTTTTCTTGTGCTGGAGACTGTAAGAGCCAAGCTCTGCTTCCCTGCCACTGAAGAAGTACTTATGGTTTTAAATATTTACTGTGTACTTTAGTAGTGGCTTTGAAGCCACAATGCCCTGAAGACAGGGAAGAGCAAATGTGTAGATAGAAGTCATGTATGTTTAGCCCATTTGTAATTTGTCAATGTATAACTCATCCTCCTAACAAAAATGATGGACTTTGAGATACTTGCTTTGTCACATTACAGCTGCAGACTCTGTCTTTAAAGATGTTACTTCCCTCTCATAAAGCAGAATTTTAATGACATTGTCTGGGACTGAAATTTGAGTTCTAATCGTAGATAGAAAATACAGGGTCATAATGTGCTAATGGACCAAATAGGTTTTATTATTGAGATCAGTGGGAAGATCAGCTTAAAGTTTTATGGTGTACAATAAATAGTATGAGAGTTGGAATAATTAAAACACAATGTTTGTCATATTACAGTTTGTACTATATAACAGTATTTTATATGTCTCCTAAATTTAAGAAACTATTATGTAAGTGTCAGATTCCACTGTGTCAGGTATTATGACATAGGGAATAAGCATAAGGAATAAGAGGAAACAAACTAAGTTATTCATTTTCTTGTATTTGAAACATTAATTTCTTTGACCTGTCATACCTGAGTTTAGATGCTAAACCTAAAATGCCCTGTCTGACACAGAAATAAACTTCTAAACTGTTTTTAATATATTTATTTATTTATTTATTTTGTGGGTAAATGTATCAGCTCTCAGTTTTCCTTAACCTATCTTGAATATAGATAAGATTATAATTACAAAATATTGTCAATTTCATTATTTTAGCTTTTAAAGATATTGACTTCAACTTTCCCATAGACCTGAAGTTTATTTATGTATCTCTTCTTTGAAACAATGGATTATTGTGTAACCCAAATGTGTCTAAACACTTAAATTGCATTTATACATCTAAATTGTTTAAATGTGAAGATATTACTACAACTTTACTAGAAGAAGTTGTGTCTAGCTACAGATGTAGTGATTTGATTATGATTTGCTAATTGTCTAAGCTAGAATATTGGATAATGTGGATGAAAACATCAGGGCATTAAGAATTTCATTTTAACTTTTTATTGTTAAGTTAGTATGAAGGGGAAAAAAAGGTAAATTACTACCATGAATAATAAATTCAATACTAAAAAATATTATGTTATCTACTAAGTATTTTATTATTTATATAGTATACCTGGGTCAAAGTAATGCAAAGCCTTTTCATCAAAAATACTTCAATTGCAGCATGATGCCTTTCACACAACAGTCATAATACTTATTTAGATGCATAATATCACTTTAGAACTCCTATGTTTCTTCCTTTCAAAGAGAACACTACAACAGAACACATCTTTGATTAAATTCAGGGGGATATGATCTTTCTCGTCAGAAATAGAATCTTGTCATTCTTCCAACATCAAAGAGAGAATATTCCTTGAAACTGAGTAAATATTTCTAGTTTACAAACAAGATGAAAAGTCTCTTTCTGCAGACTACTGAAAGAGAGTACATGAAAGCCAGAACAATTGAATAAGATCAATGTTAAGATTTTGATAATCAGAGGAATCTGATGTTTGCAAACTTCATGAAGTTCACACAGCTCTAAGGGCTCAGATCAAAAAAAGGTCCAACACTGAATGAGTACACAGAATAATCCTAAAGGAACAAGGGTTTTATTTCCACACTTTAGGTAGGTTAGCATAGCTTATTTTCATGTTAGTCATTTTAAGAACCTTTTTCTGTCAATTAGTATTTCTTTAAGTGTTCAACATAGCTCCGACTGATTTAGCCAGAAGAATGCTTTCTTTTTAGCAAATGGATATACAGCCTCTTTGCAATTTATGAAGCAGAATAATTGGTGCATATATTGAAGTAACAGGCACAAGGCATCTCAACTGAATTTAGACATTGAAAAACTTGTTCTCTGAACAAGTGGAAGCCAGACAGGTACCAGAAAAGAGAATAAATAAAAAGCTTTGTTAAATCCCAGAGAACAGAAATATGTTGGGAATTGTTACACACCTGTACTACTCTAGATCTAGTTGTAAACAAATACTACTCTTTATGTGTGAATAGAAAACCCTGAATTTGACCCTCTCTGTCTTCCGTAAGTTTTGTTTTGTCATTAATGCATGTGACAGAAGCTAGCTCTTCAGTAAACAGAAATGTACAGGCAGTCTTGCATCTGACTTAATTGGCTTTGTTCCGTCACTCCCTCGTGAGAAAGTGAGTATTTCATACTGTGTTCTGCTGCTGGCAGAAGTTTTACATGTATTTATATTTTATGATACATTTTAACTGACACTACTACTAAAGTTTATATCTTTTTATGGGGAAGGGAAATTTTATCATCATAAACACTACAGACCTGCAATCAGTCTCTCTATGAGAAATTCACTCAGCTAAGATACAGCTGTTAGGGGTTTTGGTATTTTCAAATATTTTGGAAGGAGGTTGTCTAATGTATGCATTAATTAATTGTAATTTTCCTCCTGATACTCCTGCCTGAGACATAGCTGCCCTGATCTTCAAGACACAACAGATTTTTGGAAAAGAGTGTTTACAATCATTCTGATATGCTAGATTAGATATAGCTCTGCTATCGGCAGAGGAGATCAACTTTTAAAATGCAATTAAAATGTGCATTCTGATTTTATGTAGTTCCCTATTTTATGTGTTGGATGTGGAGCTGTGGATAGCTGGGAACACAGAGTTTTCCAGTGCTCCACTGTGGCAGTAGGAGTCAATGTCTCAGAAGAGCAGGCAGGTGAACTACATTAAAGCATTTATAAATACATTTAATTTTGCTTCTGTATTTATAAATACTATTTATTAGAACACTCTACTGGTGTTTTATTGTATTTCTGTACTTTTTGGAAGATGTTTTCATTCATTTGATACATTCTAGCTTTCTGGTAAGATAAATGGTGTAAAACAACTGACTCTGGAACTGCTTTGAATTTGTAGATGGAATTTTTACTCTTGATTTTCTCTTCAAGGTCTTATTTTAAGGTTACCGAGAAAAAAATCTATAGCTCTTTTTATCCTTATAAATAACCTCTTATTTTGTGAATACATGACATAACTTGCTGAACGTGCTTGTCAACAATCTGTTCACAACTGCTTTAAGAGTGTAAACATAGTGGATTGACTTTGCTATTATAAAAATACTATCCTGCATCTTAAAATTTCTGTTTCAGTTCAAGTGTCAAGATTTACACTTTTGCCTTGATTTACCATTAGTAGATTTCACTGTCTTTGACAGCAGACTTTTTAAATGGTGTTACATTATATTAGTGTATAATAGAATGTTTCAGATTTTGTCGCTTGGATTCGACTGGGAAACATTTGAATAGCAAGAACGTCATCACTGATTTCATTTGAGTGAAGTTTATGTCAATTTACTACAGTAGTAGAAACAATTTATAGAAACAGACGTGCATTGTTGATGTGTTTTTTTGTCGTTGTTTTTTTCTGGGCCAATGGAAATAAATAGAAAAACTGCCTTAAATTTTATGATGAAGAAATAGAGCCTTCATTTTTAAGGGACAACCAACTGTGTAGTAATTTGTAAGATTCTTCAGCATTTCTACCACAGGCAATTAATATTTACATTTATTTTCCTGATATTCCTGTTATTCATGAATCTCATTAGACTTGGAGTTTTTAATATTCTTATCTTGTATATGTACATTTAATATCTACAAATGAAATTATTAAATAACAAATGTCCTTGAGAATGTCTAGAAAATATAATCAATTTTAATCTTTTTTCAGTGTAGCTGGCAAAAAATTGTCTCTAATTTGAAGATTATGAGATTAAGAAACATTTCTTCAGTTTTGTTTTTCTTACGTTTTAGTGCTTAAAAGGAAATTAATTGGCATTATCAGTAATTTATATACTTCCATTCGTATTGCTAATAGCCTTATAAATGGAATTGCAGATGTGTGAGTTAAGATAGATTTTTTTTATTACTAGTACTTCATTACCAGAAGTAGGATGTATGTATGTGAATATTTCATTATCTTCAGCAATTCAGTTATGGAAGCTATTAGTTTGTGAAAAAAAAAAATAGATCCTAAGTCATCTTAGATGCACTTTTACGGCATGTACCTCTCCTTCAATTTCAAATGTAGATATTAGTTACAGGCATAATGCCAAATGTTTTATATTAATTTTTTATATTGTCATATAAATTGCTTGCGAATGTATTTTCCTAATTGTTACGTGTTTACCTATGTGTTTGATTTTTTTTATATTCAGAAATTGAGAAAGGAGGGTGCGGAGACCCTGGGATTCCATCATATGGAAAAAGGACTGGGAGCAGTTTTCTGCATGGAGACACACTTACCTTTGAATGTCAAGCAGCTTTTGAACTGGTGGGAGAAAGAACGATTACATGTCAACAAAACAATCAGTGGTCTGGCAACAAACCCAGCTGTGTTTGTAAGCATTATTTGTATTTTTTTCTGTACTATTTTTCTGACCTTAACCTCTTGCTTTTCTTAGCGTTTCTGACTAGCCAGCATGAAAGAATTTCAAAGGACCTTGAAGACTTTTTCAGTCACGTGTGTTTTTTTTTTTCGTTTGCTCAATAGTAGCTCATTTATGGGGAACGTCACGTAGGGCTGTTTTAGAATGTCCTTTTGCCTCATTTTATATTTAATTGAACTATTTAACACTCTTGATGTAAATGTGTGTTGAATTAGAATCTAAATGAGCAAATCCTAATAGCATATAAGTGTTCAAAAGATTCTGTGGCACATACACAATGATTCTGGCAGTGCAAAGCATTCTGCAGATCCACATGGGAAAAGACTGGATTTTTTTTCTAATATCCCAGTAAAGCATGTGGTTGTTTGTTTTGTTTTGTTGTTTGTTTTTTTGTTTGATTGCTAAATACACTTTAATGCATATTTCTTTGAGAAAGAAAAAAAAAAAAAAAAAAAAAAAAAAGACATTTAAATTTGGAGGATGCATTTTTATTTTAGAACAAAGCTGTCAGTTTTTCCAAATTCTGACACATCAGGCATTGTTTTTTGCTGTATTTTGAACTCTCTACATGCTTCCAGTAATCTCTTGCATGCACTGGTTCAGTCACTTAACCTCACTTGGGAAAATAAAAAGATGCAAGGCTGACATGTTATATTGAAGAAATGTTCTGATGGTTTAAAATATTTCCAGGTTACATATGTAGTAGTTTTAACATGTAGGTTTCAAGAGTATCCTTTCCCACAAGAACAGAAGATACAAAACCAAGAATTGACAGTGTTTATGGATAGTATATTGAGAATCTGTTGTTGTTTTCTTTAGTCTCATGTTTCTTCAACTTCACCACACCATCTGGAATTATTCTTTCTCCAAATTATCCTGAGGAGTATGGGAACAATATGAACTGTGTTTGGTTAATTATCTCAGAGCCAGGAAGCAGAATCCATCTGATTTTCAATGACTTTGATGTAGAACCTCAGTTTGACTACCTTACAGTGAAAGATGATGGGATTTCAGATTTACCACCTCTTGGCACTTTTTCTGGCAACGAGGTTCCTTCTCAGTTGGCTAGCAGTGGGCACATAGTGAGACTTGAATTTCAGTCGGATCACTCTACCACTGGAAGAGGATTTAATATCACTTACACAAGTAAGAACCTCTGCTTTTATTTGATGCCTAGTCTTAAAATCAAGCTGTCTTTCTTAATAAGAATGAAAACTAGAACATGTTTTTATTTATAATATAGAAGTAAATTATAATGTTTGTATAACTGCACTGCTTTCAGCTGTCTTCCTGGTATTCATTAGTTTATCTGAATCTTTATCATCTATTTATTTGAATTGTGAAACTGTTGAGGAATTCCTTGATTTAGGGTCTTTTATGTTGACACTGCATAAATGCAGAACATGTAATTAAATCTAGTTCATTCACAACAAAGCATCCAGTGCAAGTGATTTAATATACTTCTCAATTGAATAAGCAGGAATAAATTCACAAAGGTGTTAAGTTTAGATCCCAAACATAAAGATACCATTGCAAATAAGTACCTTCAATAAATTGTTGTCACAGTTTGACTCAGGTCCGACAACAATGCTCTCGATCCCCTCCCCCTCCCACCCAGGTAAGGAGGGAGAGAGAGAAAAAGAGAGAGACTTGGCTGGATTGAAAACTAAACTACACAGCTTTAATTAAACACTAATGAATGATACAAGAAAATATATACAATTATATACAGATATATTCAGGTATGGGCAAAAAGCCTCTCGCCTCCCCCCACCCCAGCAACTCCCACAGCACTTCCCTGGACGCCGGTCATGGACGGAAGAGAAGGGGAGAAGAAGGAGGAAGGATGTTGTCTTCTGTGATCTCTGACCTTCCTCTGAGCTTACGTAGATGTATGGAATGGAATATCTTTGGCCAATTTTGCTGTCTGTCTAACTCAGCCTCCTACGGGGGGGTCACAGATCTCCCCATAGTGTCTGAGCTGGCAGAGTGCAGGTGCAGCCTTGAAGCCTCAGTAGTTAGAAAAACATTCCACTGTCTTATCAGCCTAGCAGAACACACTGTTGCTAGTTACAAGAAAGCTTACTGAAGGAAAAAAAAAAATCAGTAAAAAGAAAAATTGGCTTCATCCTGGCTCAAACCAGGACACTCTGTGAATCTGCTTTGTTTTTGCATATTATCTTGCAGTTAGATGGTGTGGTATCTAAGAATATAAAACCCTAAAAATGCAAATCTGTTTTGGGATACACATAGTTGTTATGCCTGTGTTTCTTCTAGAGTCTAAGAACATAGCTGATCTCCTGCACAAGTCTTTGGTATAGCACTGCACTAATTTAAAATCATTCTTCTCTACGCTCTTACAATCACAGAATCACAGAATTGTTTGCTTGGAAAAGACCTTTCTGATCATCAGTTCCAACCATTAGCCTGTCAAACTGCCAAGTCCTCCACTACACCATGTCCATAAGAACCACATCTATATTATCTTTTAAATACCTCCAGACATGGTGACTTCACTGCTTCCCTGGGCATCCTGTTCCAGTGCCTGACAACCCTTTCAGTAAAAAATTTTTTCCTTATATCCAATCCAAACCTCACCTGCCACAACTTCAGGCCATTTCCTTTTGTTTTATCGCTTGTTACCTGGGAAAAGAGACCAACATCCACCTGGCTACAGCCTCCTCAAAGGTAATTGTAGAGAGCAATAATAAGGTCTCTCCTCAGCCTCCTTTTCTCCAGACCAAACATCCCTGTTCCCTCAGACACTCCTCTTAAGACTTGTTCTCTAGACTCTTCACCAGCTTCCCTGCCCTTCTCTGAAAACACACTCCAGCACTTTGGTGTCTTTCTTGTAGGGAGAGGCCCAAAACTAAACACAGTACTTGGTGTGGCTTCACCAGTGCTGAGTACAGGGGCACAGTCACTTCCCTAATCCTGCTGACCACACTATTTCTGATCCAAGCTAGGATGTAGTTGGTCTTCTTGGTCACCTGCACTCACTGTTGGCTCATATTCAGCTAGTTGTTGACCAATACCCCAGGTCATTTTCCCTGGGCATCTTTCCAGCCACCCTTTCATAAGCCTGTAGCACAGAGGTCCCCTAGCTTTACATGTACTCACACTGTTGCTGTTTACAACTCACTGATCCACAGGCTGGTGAGAACGCCCCCCATGAGATCACATATGCACATGGAGGTGTGGGTCCTTGTGCATTGCACCCTGTGTTGCCACCCCACTATATGGAGACAGATTGCTCTCTTTGTCCCACTGGGAGTTTGCTCTTTGTGGTCTAGGCAGTGGCCATAGTTTTTTAGCAATAGCCTGTATTTCTGCCAAATTAGCTGCAATATGAAACCACACTTCTCATTATGTTAGAGGCTAACAGCAGGCTTTTGTCCAGAGGGAAATGTAAGCAAAGAGTTCTTGTTGATCTAAGCCACACATAAATAAAAAGCTTCATAATTTTAACTATGCTGCATCTGTGTGAATATAATTGGATTTAATGCTACATTTTGATTGAGGAGCTTTCTGTACTTTCAATTAGATTGTAAACTTGTTACTTATCAAAGATACAATGTTTAAAGGGATGGTTATTATTATTATTACTATTTTTTGTTTTGTTATTATTATTACTATTCTTGTTATTGCTGCTATTATTAATATTAATCATAATATGTTCTCAGCCTTTGGTCAGAATGAGTGCCATGATCCAGGCATTCCTATAAATGGGAGACGTTTTGGAGACAGATTCCTTCTGGGCAGTTCTGTTTCCTTTCACTGTGATGATGGCTTTGTGAAGACCCAAGGCTCTGAATCCATAACATGTATTATGCAAGATGGAAATGTAGTATGGAGCTCTACAGTCCCACGTTGTGAAGGTAAGAGCACAGTCTTTTATTTGCATCTATAGGTTGAATAATGACACTATTTACATTTAGTTTAATTTTTATATTTCACACATAAGACTGCTTTAGCTGAAGTTATTAATTAATCTTATTTTAACATTCTTCCAGTCAAATGAGAAAGCAACAGAAACAAGATAGCTTCAAATAAATTAGCATTCTAAAAAATGAGTTGCTATTCTTTTCAGGTTGTGATTGTTACCATCATTATTGGGTAGTGAGTTACAGCTGTTACAGTAGTATTGGCTGTAGCATCCCAAAGAACATAATTATTTGCTACATAGAAACGTGAAATAAAGTTTCTATTTAAAAGTCCTCTTTAAGAATTTGTCCATTTAATTTTCTTAGCATGAAAGTTTACCTGAATTTCTTTATGTAACATATTAACATGCAGTACATTTTTTTTTCTGAGAAAGAGATGTGTAATTATCAGGTGAGGATTAACAGTCTTCTGGTTGATCTTGGTTTTAATATGACATAATTTAATTTTAGAAAAAAACACCATGGAATACATTTCATTCTTCATTAACTATACACATGTAATGTAAATGCTTTTCCTGGCCAGTCATTTTGCCCCAGAGATAATTCAGTGTATGTGTTTCGTAGTTTGCTTTTTCCTTCCACTTTCTTAAATCTGGAAGAACATTCCCAGAGACAAGTGCAAGTCCTGAATGAAATCAAATAGCTTTCTGAGTTCAGGGTTCTTTGGTTTTGGGTTTTTTTGTTAAAAACATTGGGAAAAACCTAGCAATATCAATTTACTACTCACAATTCATGGTACTATCCATTTCCATACGACATGGGAGGTTTGCTTGTCACTACTTTGAGAAATAGAAGAAATGTGACAAGATTTCTTGCAGTGCAATATGGAATTTGCACTCACTACTTGAGGGTAATACAAATGATATTAAGATAAATTTACCTGACATTGAAAGCCTTCCTGTTTTACACTGATCCATAGCCTTTAGTAAAATCTAACATCCCAAAGTCCTGTTTGATGCTATCTTTATTTTTAAGAGGCTCATATTCCCCAAAATTTGTTCAGTCATTCCTGTTGGTTTTTAATCCTGCAGCAAAGTTCTCTGATCCTCCTCTTAAAAATGCTTCCTGTCTAGCCCTGTTACTTTCATAGCCCTGTTGCAATACTTTTTCACAGTTTTATGGAGGAGGATCAAGTTAGAGAACATTTAAACAAATTTGACATACAGGAATGGTCCTGATGGGATTGCACCTGAGAATACTGAGGAAGCCAGCCAATAACATTACAAGGCCACTCTCAGTCAGCTTGTGAAGGTCATTTAACCTCCGGAAGTTCCTGAGGACTGGACAAAGACAAATTCGTGTCTTCAAGAAAGGAAAGAAGGAGGATCGGATCACCTTAATTGCTGGGAGCAGGGATGCAGTAATGTTCTTGGAAACCATTTCCAAACAACAAAGCACAAGATGGTGACTGGGAGCAGTCAGCATGGATTTGTGAAGGGGAAATCGTGCCTGACTAATCTGATAGCCTTCTGCAATGAGATGACTGGCCTGATGGAGGAGGGGAGAGTAATGGATATTTTTAATCTTAGTTTTAGTTAAGTGTTTCACACTGAGTCATGTAAGATTCTCATAAACAAACTGATGAAGCATAGGCTGGAGGAGTGAATGGTGAGATGGACTGAAAACTGAACGAACTGTTGGAGTCATGGGGTTGTGGTCAGTGGCATGAAGTCCAGCTAGAGGGTAGTCCATAGTGGTATAGCCCAGGGGTTATTACTGTGTTCAATACTGTTAAATATCTTCAGTAATGATCCGAATGCTGGAACAGAGAGCACTCTGAGCAAGACTACAGATGGTGGAAAATAGGGAGGAGTGGCTTACACCATATGCTTGCGTTGCTGTTCTCAGGGACCTTGACAGAAATGCCAGAGAATTAAGTTGAGAGGAAATACAGGTCCTTCCCCACTCCTCAGTACTGATTAGGCTATGCTGGGAGTGCTGTGTGCAGTCCAGGGATCCCCTGTAAAAGAGAGATGTAGACATACTTAAGTGAGTCCAGTGAAGGGCCACAAAGCTGTTTAAGGACTTGAAGCATCTGTCATACAAGAAGGAGCTGAGACAATTGGTGTTGTTGAAACCGGAGAAGAAGCTCAAAGCTCAGGATCAATCTTGTCAATGTGTATAAATACCTGATGTGATGGTGTGAAGAAGGTGGAGCCAAACTGAGTGATGTCCAATGACAGGATAAGAGGCAATGAACACAAATGAAAATAGAAGAAATTGTTTAAACGTTAAGAAAAAACTTTGACTGTGAGTGACCAAACACTGCAACAGATTGCTCAGAGACTCTGGGAGACTTTAGAGGGAGACCAAGTTCCTGATTGGTCCTGCACAATCTGCTGGATTGAGCAGGGGATAGACTAGATGATTTCCAGAGGTTCCTTCCAACTTCAGCTGTTCTATGATTCAGTGAAATATTTAGAAGTATCAGTTTCACTGAGCTGAGCGATTACTCAAAAAGGTATTAGATGACACAGTACAATGAAAATATAAATTACTTGTAACAAGTTGTCTGATATTTCCACGTAAATGTGGAATCATACTAGTTCTAAAAAATCTAGATGTAAAAAATTATTGTACATTCTTCTTAATGACATAATGTGCTTTTCAACAGAAGGAAGGCTGGCAGAATCAAGTGCCAATCTCTGTGTATGAAGATATGTACAGAGTAATAAGCTATGATAAGATACATTGCAGGACCTGTGATTCTGAAGAAAACAAAGTGCTCATAACGCAATGTAGAAAATTTAGTTGTGTTTTATATTAAACTTTTTAAAAATGCTTTTTTAATTCAATTTTTGTGAGTTCTTTGAAAATATGATAATGTATGAGAAATTCTGTGTATGATACAAGTATACTTTTTTTTTTCTTTCAGCACCATGTGGTGGACATTTGACAGCATCAAGTGGTGTTATCTTACCACCAGGGTGGCCAGGATATTATAAGGACTCACTTAATTGTGAATGGGTGATTGAAGCAAGACCAGGACATTCCATTAAGATCACTTTTGACAGGTGAGAATGTATGAACATAAATATTTGTTTCAACACTGAAGAAGAAAAATACTGTTTAAGAACTCAAACCAGAAAAAGAAATCATAATGCAACACTCACAGTACTATTCCTCAAGCAGAAAATTAAAATTTAACACTGTATTTACTTGGTCTTTATTTATGTTTTGAACAATTTACATTAAATGTCCACATCCTAGCACATAAATAAGGGTATCTTTTGGACTTTAAACTATTTTTTATTCAGGTACAACAATATATTGTTCCTGATGATAATGAGGTCTTACTACAATAGAGTATAATTTCCTAGGGAAAAAAAAAAATAATGAAAAATTATTTTAGTGTGGTGTGTTGGATACAATTTTTCCCATTAGGATTTTTTCTGGTGTAGCATATATTACACAGCAAGAAAAGTTCTTAATGCTTTAGGTGAGTAATTGGCTGATGGGTCAGGCTCAAAGAGTTAGAGTAAATGTGGTTACATCAGGCTGGCAACCAGTCACCAGTGCAGTTTCACAGGGCTTGAAGTTAGGGCCAGTGATCCTTAATGTCTTTAAATGATCTGGCTACATGAATCAAATGTACATTAAGTAAATTTGACAATGAGACTAAACTAGGAAGCATACTAGAGAGCATACCAGACATATGGAATTTCACAAGAGTAAGGATTCTCTCCATGAGATGGGGTAATCCTGGTCATACAGATAAACTAGAGGATGACAGGCTGAAGAAAAGCCCCACTGAAAGAGATCTTGGGATTTGGTTTGATGGCAAGTTGAATATGAGTCAACAGTGTGGCCTGGCAGCCCCATGACCTAGAGTTCATAAAGTGTAGCATAGCTAGCTGGTCAAGGAGGTGATTGTCCCACTCTGCACTGCACTGATGCAGCCCCACCTTGAGCACTGTGTGCAGTTTTGGCTGCCTCAGTGTAAGAACATCAAACTAATAGAGTGTGTCCAGAGGAGGGCAACCAGGATAGTGAAAGGTCTCAAGGGGAAGACTTACAAATGGCTGGGGTCCTTTGGTTTTTTCAGCCTAGAAAACTGAAGGCTGAGAAGGAGGTTCATTGCAGTCTACAAATTCTTTAAGGAGGGCAGTGGAGGCCAATGTGCTGATCTTCTCTCTCTGGTGACCAGAGACACGACATGAGGAAATGGAATAGAGCTGGGACAAGGGAAGTTCAGATTGAACATTAGGAAAATGTTCTTCCCTGGGAAGGTGGTCAGTCACTGGAACACGCTCCCCAGGGAAGTGGTTATGTACCATAACAAGTCTGTCAGAGTTCAAGGAACATCTGGACAACACTCTTAGTCATATGGTTCAGCTTTAGGTAGCCCTGCAAGGAGCAGGGAGTTGGCATTGATGATCCTTATGGGTCCCTTCCAAATTGAGACATTCTGTGATTCTAAGAGTTTATATTCTAGGAGTTCACTGTATATTACCATACTATAAGGTAACGCTGAGGATATCAGGGTTTTGTTTGGTTGGATACTCAAAGTTTTACCATCAGTACTGAAACAGAGGACAGGAAAGAAAAAATGTCTATACATCAGATTATAGTTAAAGGCAGAGTCTTAAACTTTATTTTAAAGTATTATCTAACTGAAATTATAATCCCAACTGATTTGCAAAAAATGTTATATCAGTGTGGACCTAAATTAGAGCTACTTGAATGTGCCGGAATTGTTTCCCTGTATAGTGTGCACATTTCTTTTGGAATAATAATCTGTTTGTCAAGGGGAAAAAAATTCAGCCTTGTCTACCTTAATGTGGAGGTAGGAGTGAACTGCAGCATGTTTAATCCTTTTGTGATTATTGTGACCAAAGTTCTTCAGTATCATTCAGCCTTCTATTTCTAAAAGCAGGAAAAAAAAAAAAAAATAATGAAGAGAAGGGGAGAAGAATTTTAAAGTGATTGTTACTGGATCAAATCAAAGATTTATCTTGCTCAACATTGTGTTCCTTGTGGGAACATAAAAGCAGAATCCGAGGGAAGAGTGTGAGGACTAGATAAATCTAGCTGCCAGTCCATTTTGCAGCTCAGGACATTCCTGAACTGAAAGGGATTTTTGTCTGAATATATCAGTCCCATTGATTTGCTTGTTTCTCTCTTGCACCCATGTAAACTTAACATTCACAACATTCTTCATTTTGGGGAACTCATTGGAATATCTGTCTGAGACTGAAATGCTATTGTTAAGGATGGCAGCATAGGCAAGGTGAACAGCAAGTCACCAGGACTAGACAGCATTCACCCAGGAGTTCTGAATTAATGAAAAGATGAGATGGCTGAACAATTGAAAGTTGTGTACTTTGACTGTAACTGCTCTTTTAAAACTGTGTTAATACCTATGTACTTCAGGAACCATGCCTTTAAGTCCTTCATGGAGATCTAAGGAACTGCCTACTGGATCCCCACTATGAAAACTAGTGGAAGCATGATTAATTATGCCTGGAGAAGAGCAGACTCTAGGGAAACCTTAAAGCAGCCTTCCAGTACCTGAAGTGGGCCTACAGGAAAACAAGGGCATGTAGTGATATGATGAGGGGAACGATTTCAAACTGAAATAAGGTAGACTTAGATTAGATACTAGGAAGAAATTCTTTACTGTGAGGATGGTGAGACATTGGAACAGGTTGCCCAGAGTAGTTCTGTATTCCCTCTTCCTGCCAGTACTGAAGGTCAGGTTGGATGGGGCCTTGAGTAACCTGGTTTAGTGGAAGGTGTCCCCACCCATACAGGAGGGTTGGAACTAGATGTTTTTTGAGGTCTCTTCCAACCCAAACCATTCTGTGATTCTACAATTCTGTAATTGTCCTACTTTTACTGGGACAGAATTCTAAAATAATTTTTCTTTTCAGAGAAACTGTAGTTTTGAGAGACTGCAGAGTCCTGATTCTGTGAGAAGAGATGAGATGTGTTGTTTCCTCTTCTAGACAGCTTTGATATGCAGGTTTCAGTAGGGACCAAGGATGAGTTCAAAATAGTTTTGAACCATGCAGGTGCAATGGGCTAAGAGGGGTGAAGCCCAGGGCAGCTGACCCAAATTGGCCAACCAAAGTATTCCATACCATGCACATCGGCCTCCCTATATATTGGAAAGTTTGCAGGGATGTTTTTTCATCTACCATGGCTGCCTTCCTAAGATGGTACCATATGTATTGTCAGTTGTCCCATGCCTGAGGCCTACTCCTCCCCTTGCTGTGACCATCATGTTCTTGCTGGAGTTGTCATGTTCGTGGTGTTGGCAGTCAGCCTGCACTGCCAGAAGTGCAGTGACTCTTATGCAGCTGGTGACTTTCATCTGGACCTGAGGATAACTTTGTGTCTTATATTAGATTTTGGGTTAGTATTAGTACATTATAGTTATTCTATTAAATCTATTTTCATTTCAACTTACACATCTTCTTTTCCTGATTCCCCCTCCTGGTGGGTTTGGGTGATAGAGCAACTGTTCAAACTGTGACAATGATATACTGAGGAAATGTCAACATGGCTGTTGTAAAAGAAATTCTATCTAAGAAACCTATAATTCTTTGATGGTGTCAGAAAGCATAGAAATATGATGGATACAGGTTTCCTGGGGTTTCAAAACCCAAGTTTTCTATTTTGTGCCTCACCCTGCACAGGGTTATTACAAAGCTAAGCATAATTTTAATACATTTAGCAGATGATAAAAGTCTCACAGTGGAATTTTGTGTTAGAGATCTGTGTTATGTTCAAAACTCTTCAGAATGTTCAGAAATTATCTTAAAAAGAAGAAAATTATACTACTACTAAATTACTCAGGATGTTAAAAATAAGGGATGACTTAAGAATTGCTGAAGATTCTTACAAGACTGGATGTCTGGGCAACAAAATTGCAAATCAAGTAAATGCAAAGTGAATCTTATAAGAATAGGAATTCCACCTTGATAAAAATAAAAAATAAAAATATGCATTTTCAACTTACACTAGTCACTGAGCTGCTAAAGTTTTCGTAACCCTTTGTCAAGAAATATGAATGAAAACTAACACATGCATAGAAGAATTTTGTGAACATGATTAAAAGCATGAAACATAATGTAGAGGAGAAGATTAAAATAGGTTTTATGTTTTATTTTCTTTTTATAACTGCATTAAGGCCAGGGACAAAGGAAAGAATTATCAATACTACAGAAAAATAGGAACTGCTTAAACAGTTTTCATGAAATTATCGTATTACTTCTTACAGCAATAAAAGGTTGTTTACTTTCATCTCATTCAGTAGAAAGTTCCAGAATTTCAAGTTGCTGATTTTTTGTTCTCATTAAAGACTTCATATATTATTGATGAGCTTATATTTACTTGCTAGATTTTAATTTATCATCAGAAGTCTGAGGTTCATGGACATTTTCCTAAATGCCATAAAAGCAAACAGTCATATTAGTTGAAAGAAACAGCATTTTAATTTTATAAATAGAAATGCATTGCCTGAAGTTGCAGATGTTTGGATGACTGACTATGACCCTAACAGTATGACCACTACATTTCTTTGGAAAGTAATGAGAAACGTAGGCTCCTGTGACATACTGTCCAGTTTAACAACTAAATTTACTGAATTTTAGGTAGATGCACAGGCATCTTCCATTAGCAGAATTCCAGAGCTTTGTCTTAAAACTGAACTGCAATGCATTGTATCAAGAACTTGGGAGTTCACCATGATACAAAGTTGAGCATTCACATCACTTATAATTTTTAAAGTCCAGAGACAGACAATTTATCTAGTCCAGCTTTATATCAGCATTATTGTGTGTCCTTTCCCTA